>NC_088358.1:2882500-4082500 GCF_036884655.1 Musa acuminata AAA Group | reverse complement strand
CGATGGACTCACTTGGTTTCATTCGGAAAAGTTCGTAAGAGTGCACAAGGATGTTGATTTTGGACTCTTTCACTCGGCTAGTGCCTTCATGAGTGACCTCAAGAGTTCTCCAAATATCAAAAGCCGAATCACACATTGAAACATGATTAAATTCGTTTTTGTCTAATGCACAAAACAAGGCATTCATAGCCTTTGCATTTAAAGCAAAAACCTTCTTCTCCGATTCATTCCATTCGCTCATCGGAAGAGAAGATTTTTGAAATCCATTCTCAACAATAGACCAAAGCTCAAAGTCCATAGAAATGAGGAAGATCCTTATGCGAGTCTTCCAATATGTGTAATCCGACCCATTAAACAAAGGTGGTCGTGCAATAGAGTGGCCCTCTTGCATGCCGGAGTAAGCCATCTCTCTTGGGTATTAAACCAAATATGAGAGATAACCTCGCTCTGATACCACTTGTTAGGATCGGAGCGGCACTAAGAGGGGGGGGGTGAATTAGTGCAGCGGATTAAAACTTCGATTTTAACAAAATCTTTCGTACGATAAGAACGGAACTTGAAAAGTTTAACTTGAAAGTGTATTCTTAAAGTTGCGCAGCAAGGGTAATAAGGAACTAAAGCAGTAAGAAGATTTGCAGTAATGTAAATAACAATAATAAAATACAAACCAGAGATTACGCCGATTTTTAGAGTGGTTCGGTCAAATGACCTACTCCACTTGCGATGCCCCTCTTCGATGAGGCTCCCACCTTCCACTAGCAAATCTCTTGAAATGGAAGGGTAAACACCCCTCTTACAACCTTTTACAAGCAGCTCAACCTCTTACAAATTTTCAATAAGAAAGAAGGAGGAGAACTCTCTAGCAAATTGAAAACAAGACTTGCTAAGACTTTCTAAGACTTTTCTCTCAATCAAAATGCTTCTCAAAAGTTGTTATCTCAGCTGAGATTTGAGGGGTATTTATAGGCCTCAAGAGGATTCAAATTTGGGCTCCAAAATTTGAATTCTCTTAGGGTTCCCGGTGCTGGAGGTGCCACCGCCCAGCCAGGCGGTGCCACCGCCCAGCGCTCGGGTGCTGGACGGTGCAACCGCCCAGCCAAGGAGGTGTCACCGCCCAGCACTCGGGTGCTGGGCGGTTTCACCGCCCAGCCAGGCGGTGCCACCGCCTGGCTCTCCGATTCATTGGTTTGACTTAATTTTAGCCCAAACCAAATCTGACTTTGGGCCTAGTTGGCCCCTAACTAGGATATAGGATTATCTCTTAATCCTAATCCTAATTACAGGTGAACTACATAACACAAAAAAAACATCCTAAGCAAGTTTTTTTTTAACCGCGAACGTCGAGTCTTGTTCCGGCGAGCTTTCCGCCGAACTTCTTCCGACGGACTCCCTGCAAGCTCCCAATCTTTGTGATGACTTTAACGAGTAGCCAAGCCTTCTCGGTGATCTCCGCGAGCCTCCGACGATTTCTTCGGCAAACTTCCGACACGTTCCCGATTTCTTCTTGGTTGGTTCCGGCAGCATCTCCGATGATTCTTCGGTCTCTTAAACGTCCATCGAGCTCGACTCCGGTATCCTTGCTTTATGTTTTCTGGTTATCGTAGTTAATTCTACATACTTAACTCAATAATATGGATTAGATCAATTAACCCACCAATTGATTATATCATCAAAATTCGAGATTCAACAATCTCAACTCTGGCACCTTCTTTGGAGTTCGCCATTCCGCAACTGCTTGCACCTTCGATTTATCCATCCGAATGGAGCCATCACCGATTCGATGCCCCAAGAATAGAATCTTAGTTTGAGCAAAGTAGCATTTCTCCCTTTTTACGAACAAAGTGTTCTCCCTGAGAACCTTGAAAATCGTCTGCAGGTGCTTGACGTTCTCCTCGAGCGTTTGGCTGTAGACGACGATATCGTCCAGGTAGACGACCACGAACTTATCCAAATACTCCTTGAATAGCTGGTTCATGAGAGTACAGAATGTGGCCGGAGCATTGGTTAAGCCGAAAGGCATCACCAAGAACTCAAACGCTCCATACCTAGTCACACAGGTAGTCTTCGCTTCGTCGCCTTCAGCAATGTGCACCTGCCAATACCCCGACCGAAGGTCGAGTTTTGAGAAATACTTGGCCTTGCCCAGTTGGTCGAACAAGTCCGCGATGAGCGGGATGGGATACTTGTTCTTCACTGTTACTTTGTTGAGGGCTCGATAGTCGACGCATAATCGGAGGCTCCCATCTTGTTTCTTCTGGAAGAGAACTGGAGCTCCGAAAGGTGCTTTTGAGCTACGGATGAGACCACCGCTTAGCAGTTCACCTAACTGCTTTCTGAGTTCTGCCAACTCTGGCGGGGGCATGCAATAGGGTGGTCTCGCTGGAGGCTTCACTCCTGGCTCCAGCTCGATACTGTGATCCACGCCTCTGCGTGGTGGAAGAGTCTTCGGCAACTCGGGTGGCATAACGTCTTTGAACTCCTTCAGGACGTTCACCACCACAGTAGGTTCTTGAATGGCCTCTTCGTGAAGTGGCTCTAGCTTCATAGCAGCCACGAATGTCAGTTCGCCTTTTCGCACCCCTTCAATTGTAATGCCGAAATATGTTGGGGCTCCTTGGTTCCTCTCCGAGAGACGGGAACCACGCAGGGGTCATCGCCTCCCATCATACATAGGGAGTTCAAGAACGGCATTGGCACCAACTTCGCCGCGTGCATAAACTCCATTCCAAGAATCACTTGGAAGTCGTCCAGTGGCACGGCCATCATGTTGGTGTTTCCACTCCAAGTCCCGATTTTGATAGGAACACCCTTCGCCAACCCAGAGATTCACCTGGCCTCCGAGTTCACCGCTTTCATTCGGCTTGGGCTCTTCTCCAAGGTCAACCCAAGTCGCTGTGCTTCACGATCGGCTATGAAGTTGTGGGTAGCGCCCGTATCCACCATTGCACGGGTCGTTTGGCCATTTAACTTAATGTCCACATACATCAGCTCGCTACTTCCTGCTTTTTGTGCCTTCGTCTTCATGTTCTCCCCCACTTGACCCCGCATAGCATTCAACAAACGCATCGCTCCCATTCGGGGTCCTTGCGACTCCTCATCGTCGCTGCTGGATTCAGAACTGCTTGAGCTAAGGGCGACAGCTTTGCCCTTGTCCGATCGGGGAGGGTGGATGGAAGCCGTCAATGCATTGAGTGTCTGTTTTTGTGGGCACTCCCTTACCATGTGCGGTCCTCCGCACAAGAAGCATCCTCTAGGTTTTGAGGCCTTGCCTTTCGGGTTCGGCCCTTTGTGGGAGTTCTTCTTCTTCTGTTCGCCCCCAAGCTCCTTCCCTCAAGAATGTTTTGGAGGGCGATTGCCTGAAGACTATTTCCTTCTCGTTGGGTCTTCAGAGGAAACAAAGTCGGTAAGCCTTTCTGCAGCTGCAATTGCCCCGACTACATCGGTAACATTCCTTCGATTCAACTCCTGTTGAGCCCATGGTTTCAAACCATCAAGGAAGCTGAACAACTTGTCCTTCTCGGACATGTCCTGTATGTCCAGCATTAGTGCAGAAAACTGCTTCACATAGTCTCGGATGGTGGTACTTTGGCGGAGTTGTCTCAACTTCCTTCTTACGACGAACTCTGTGTTCTCCGGTAGGAACTGAGTTCTCAACTCCCGCTTCAAGTCTTCCCATGTGTCGACTCGACACCGACCTTGTTGGATTTCCTCCCAACGAGTTCGCCACCAAAGTTTCGGATCTCCATTCAGATACATTGTTGCTATAGAAACTTTGGTATCTTCAGAATCGGGCCTCGTAGCTCGGAAGTATTGCTCCATGTTGAACAGAAAGTTCTCGAGCTCTTTGGCATCTCTGGCCCCTCCATATCCATGGGGCTCAGGTGCCCTCAAATTTTGTGGCGGTGCAGCGTGGGTGTTGCCTCCTCCCGCATTTAGCGTTCTTGTAAGCATGGCCACCTTTGCGGTGAGTTCCGCCACAACATCTTGTAAGTGCTCCACGGAGTCCTTGGTGTCATCAGACAGTCGGTCGACTAGGGCCTCGACCTTGTCGATCCTGGACTCCGCTTCCTCTTGCGAGCTCTCTACCCCAACAAGTCTTTGTTGGCCATGGTAGAGTTCCTCCATGCTCGCTTCCAGAACATCCAGGCGGGTTTCCGCCGTCGTGAGTCTCTCCTTATGACTCTTTTTCCCAGTTAGCGCACCAGATTGCGCTTCCTCCGCTCGCGGAGAGTTGCCAACTTCTCGCTCATCCTGTTCGCTGCCGCGATCCTCGTGAGCGGCTCCAACAGCATGAGAGCGAGTGTGCACATGCAGCCCACCTGCGGCTGCTTGGGGTAAGGGTCCGGCTTGCCCCGTCTTGCTTGATTCGCCACGATGCTTTGCCATGGCGAAGTTGCGAAGTTCATTCGCTGTTCGATCGAAGAGCTTGCCCGCTCTGATACCACAATGTCACGACCTTAGCTAGAATTGCCTAAGGCGTGCGACACCCTTGCGGCCAAAGACGCGAACTTAGCTTGCGTTGCCTAAGTCGCGAGTCACCCGTGTGGCAAAGACGCGAACTTAGCTTGCGTTGCCTAAGTCACGCTTCGCCCTTGCGATCTTGCTCCACAAGGATCAGCCCACTTTGTAACCTCTCGCAGGTCCTGAAGGACCTGTAAAAGAGAAAGAGAGTTAGATCGAAAGAACGAGCGACGGACAAGTCCCGAAGTCTCGCGAAAAGGAAAGCTTTACAAGCAATTCATCGAACACCTTGTGTGCACAAGAGAAAAGAGGGAGAGGGAGAAAAACAAGGCTTTCAAGGATGAACGAACAGCTGCAAGCCCACAAACAGCCGCTCACCTGGTTCCGGGCGCAAAACCAAGTTCCCGTAAAGGTCACGTGCGAACTTGCGAAAGAGTGTTCAACGCCCGGTATATAACCGAAGCCCCATCCAGCCATGTGCCACCCGGGGGGTTCCTGGGGTCTGAGCTGGCTGACATTTTGGTGAGCGGAGGCAGCTCTCCGCTCACCTCCCGCGGCACACGAAAACGGAGCTGTTTTGGGCTGTTTTGGGGCTGTTTTGCTTGGTTCGGTGAACGGTCGCTTTGCAACGCTGCAGCTTGTTCGAACTTACATATTTACAAGCAAAATGACCCAAAACCATAAGAAAACATGCTGCCAAGCAGCTATACATGCGGGTGTGAGCGACGAACGGTTCGTTGAACGGAGTTGTTGTGGGTGCGCGACGACCGTTCGTGACAATTGGGCGGTACCACAGCCTAGTCTAGCGGTACTACCACCTGACACCCTAACACTGGGCGGTACCACCACCCAATTTGGTGGTGCCACTGCTTAACAGTCTCTCGAAGACTGTGTTTAGGCGATACCACCGCCTGACATAGTCTCGGAGATTGTGCCATGATGGTTTCACCTATTTGGTCACTGTTTGGACCTTTCACTTGGCCAAAAACAGTCCAAACATGGGCCAAATTGGCCCCTAATTAAGTTAGCTTAATTACATTTTAAACCAACTTAATTAGACTATAAACTAACTCGATCTAGACATAATCGATTATAAGCAAATCCTTGTTACCCAGCATATCATTGGTTCATCCATCGCTTCATCCGAACCTTCGACGCATCATCCTCTCCTTCCATGTATTGCCCAATCGGCATGTTGTCTTCTCGCAACATCCGATCTTCTTGGCGCAATGTTCGATCTTCTTGGGCTGATGCCCGAATTCATGGCCCGAAGCCTTATGTCGATACGTCGATCGTTCCTTCGGCCTGACGTCCAATCTTCTGACATGTTTGCTCCGACCTAACGTCCGATTCCTCCTACTTTAATCAATTTGCCTTTTTTGATCACCCTGCGTTACTCAAAATGCTCATTAGATCACAAACACATCAATTGATTTCATCATCAAAATCCAAGATTCAATAATTGGTTCATCTGACGCTTCGTCTGACCCTTCAGCGCATCATCCTCTCCTTCGGAGTATTGCCTAATCGGCATGTTGCTTTCTCACAACATCGGATCTCCTTGGCGCATTGCCTAATCTTTTTGGCTCGATGCTCGAATTCATGGCACGAAGCCTTCTAACGACACGTGGATTGATCCTCTGACTCGACATCTAATCTCCTGGCATATTCAACTCCGGCCCAACATCTGATTCCTTCTACTTCAATCAATTTGTCTCTCCTGATCGAAGCTAGTCCTGCGTCACTCAAAACGTAGATTAGATCATAACATTATCAATTGGTTTCATTATCAAAATATAAAATTTAACATGGATGTCTCAAGTGATGTGGAACTTTTATGTCATCTCATTAATGAATTCCTTTGTAAATGTGAAATGTATCTTCTATCATTGGTCACTCTTTGTCTCCGTATCACTATGAAGCTAACCAAGAGGATATGGGCACAGATGTAGTGTCATATCCAGGTTGAGCTTCTTGACTAAGCTCGCCAATATAAGGTTCTTTTTACACTTGGTGTTTATAGTGAAGAGTACTTCTCTAACCTTTAGATCGGGGGTCAGACTCGGGTTTATAACATTTGATCTACCCATTAGCGATAGCCTCAAATCTATGTAAGAAACCAATAAAAGTTCAATGTAGTCATCGTCAATGGCAGTGGCGATGGTTCACTGACTTGGTCATTCATCAACCACTTTTTTAGGAAGAGTTTGAGTTAAACTTTCTAATACTTTCTTTGGAGTAATCTATAAATTTATATTGTTCACAAAAAATATCACTAAGTTTTATCATCTTTGAAATTATTTTGGGCCTTTAAGTGTCTCTTTGATTGTTTTTGTGGGCTTCCCATTACAAGTGTGAATCTTTTTCTAAATTGTCATTGTCATATTATTAGCGATTAAAATATCATATACTTTAAATAGGCTCAACTCTATATGAATTTGTGCATAGAGCTTGAAGGCAAGTTTCATCACCAAAGTAATCATCGAGGAAGATTCTGAGCATTATCGCTTGTCATCAATATTCGGTGATGTACTCTTATACAAATTGGTTATTTCTTTGACGTGCTACTTCCTCCTTTTTTTGAGATATTTCATAGGATAAAATTTTTCTCATATGAGCCTTTTAAATCATATCCATGACACATCTTCATTGTCGTTGGTTTAATAATAGGCTTTTCACTTTGTGATCGCATCTCTTGTTAACTTTAGTCATATGCACATCATCTTATCCTTATTGTTGTAATCATATATATTAACATAAATGTTAAGTTGATCTATCCATATGTCTAATACGTCATCATTAATTATATGTATTCAGGTGATTTTCTTAGAAAATACTCATATTTTGAGTATTTTCCAAACAATATGCTCTCTTTTGATTTTTCTTAAATAGTATCCCTAATTCAAAAACTACCTAAATTAGCCCTCCATCATCATTGCCGACGGTCAATCCGCCCCTCTCTCCTCCTCCTCCCCTCTTTTTTCCCATCCCCTGTCCTCTTTTCCTCCTCTCCCCTCCTTTCGTGTTGCCCGCACTCTCCTCCTCTTCTGGCTACTTGCCCTCTCCGCCTCCTCTCCTTTCCTTCCCCATTGCCTATCCTCTTCTCACCTTCCTCATCGCTCACCTTTTCCCCTTCCTCCTCCTCTTCCTCTCTCCTTCCTCATCATCTTCTCTCCCTTCCATGTTTCATTCCCTTTTCTTTCCACCTCCTCCCTTATCCATTGATAATGAGGCCTCGCGATGGGAACAAAGGGTGATGGTTGTGGGTTGATGACGGACAACATAAGTGATGTGACGATAGATGAGGGATAGTTTGGATATCTTTTGTATTAATAATATTTGAAAAAAAACCAAAGGGTATAATTTGAAAAAAAACCCAAAATATAAGTATTTTTTACAAAAATAATCTTATATATATTTATTATTTATTATTATTATTTTTATATATAATATAAATTTATAATATATATTTTTAAATAATTCCATATAAAACCTATAGTTTGACCGTTTGATCCACGGTTCCAAATCAAGCATGGATAACGAACTTTGATTGAATGGCTCGATTTTAGCTTAACGACCATCCCTAGGCCATGCGTTCCCACAAAGCAGCCGTCATAAATCTAATATCAGTCTTTTTGGTGTCGGGCTACAAAATATGGGCATATTTGGATCAAACCGGCCCAACCCATCAAAAGCCTATATTGACGCCCCCCTCGATTACCACCGTCCATGGGAATCGTACCACAAGGAGCCCTCGGCATTCTGCTGCTCCGTTCGGGACTCCTGTCGCTCTTTCGCTCGATCAGATTTAAGAACGAAGGGGATGAGATCCTTCCATCCAGGCGCCCCCAAAGCCCCCATGAAATTTAGAATGCGAGTTCCCTCTCGATTTCCTCATTTTATTTCTTTTCTTTGATTATCGTTTTTGCACTTTTTATTTTTATTTTCCTTTCATTCCTTTGATTTCTAGTTGGTTGAGGTCGGTTTGTTATCTATTCTCGATTTTTAAGAGGAATTCCTTCTATTTGTGTTAATTTTTAGATTGTGTTGTGCTTGTGGGCTTCTGTTAGTGTAAACAACCTTAAGCCGTGGTCTGGGGCCGACGCAGCTTGGTCCGGGTCCGGATGATGGGGATCTTCTTGAGACGTTTTTTGGGACTGCTGAGACGGTCGATTACGGTGGCCTGGCCGGGGCGGGGTCACCGTTTTCTTGGGACAGGGGGCTCCTCGCCTAGGCGTTCTTGTGAGAGACCTCGACCTTCGTACCTGCACAAAGGTCGGGGCGGGGAGCTCGGCCCGACCCCTCCGACGATCCAGTTAGTCTCGGAAGGAGTGTATTTTTTTTCCCCCCTCTTGCTTCTTGGAGCGTAAGGGTTTTTATAGTAAGAATTACCGTTGCGTGATGTGCCTGCCCGTAGGGAGCGGGATCGTACTTCTGGTAGCGTCTGACATTTCCATTGCGTGGCGTGGGGGATCGAGCCTGAGCAGGGTGTTAATGTGCCTCGGCAGGCGTTCTGGTCCGCGTTGACCGGGTGGCTCACCAAGTTGACAGGGGCGAAATGCGTCACCTGATGCAGTTGATGTCACGTGAGTCTTATCGCTATTATTACCCTCATCATATTCCCCCCCCCCCGAAGGAAGCCATGTCGTAAATGGGGGGGGGGGGGTCCGAGGCATGTGTTCGTCTTTGAAGGGTCGGATGTGTAGCGGTGATCCCGGGTAGTGTGCGGCCGATGAGCATGACGTAGGCGGGCAGGCCGCACAGGTGTGGTCTCGGGCAACATGTAGCCGAGGAGCACGACGCAGGCGGGCGGGCCACACAGGAGTGGTCTCGGGCAACATGTAGCCGAGGAGCACGATGCAGGCGGGCAGGCCGCGCAAGTGTGGTCTCGAGCAACATGTAGCCGAGGAGCACGACGTAGGCGGGCAGGCCGCGCAGGTGTGGTCAACATGTAGCCGAGGAGCACGATGCAGGCGGGCGGGCCGCGCAAGTATGGTCTCGGGCAACATGTAGTCGAGGAGCACGACGCGGGCGGGCAGGCCGCATAGGTATGGTCTCGGGCAACATGTAGCTGAGGAGCACGACGCAGGCGGGCAGGCCACGCAGGTGTGGTCTCGGGCAACATGTAGCCGAGGAGCACGATGCAGGCGGGCGAGCCGCGCAGGAGTGGTCTCGGGCAACATGTAGCCGAGGAGCACAACGCAGGCGGGCAGGCCGCGCAGGTGTGGTCTCAGGCAACATGTAGCCAAGGAGCACGACGCAGGCGGGCAGGCCATGCAGGTGTGGTCTCGGGCAACATGTAGCCAAGGAGCCACTTGGTCTGCGATCAGCAATCCACCGCCCAGCGACGCGGAGACACGAGAAGATGGGTTGCTTCCTAGGGAAGCTGAAGGGGTCGTCACTTTCGGGAGTCGCCAGTTTTCGAGGCCGATAAGATGAGTGCTTTAGGATTCGCGCCATGCACCGGTGGGTTGCCACGTCATACCGTATTTATGGCGAAGTGACGTCCCGTCTCCCTGATGCAACGTGCTCTAGGAGAAGGAAGGGTTGCCATTTTGGCGGGATCTGGCCTTCAAATAGGGTGCAGTCGGTTTACCGCACGCCTTGTTACTTGCATTTGTTCGATTGTCTCCCCGGGCGTTCGGTTTAGCACCCATCGGCCGTCCCACTCCCCTTTCTAAGACTTGGTAAGGATGGCTTCTCCTCCTTCTTTATCTTCCTCGCCTTCCATTTCTAGGGATGTCGTAGAGAAGGCGTTGCCAGCGAGCCCCCACTCATCATCCGACGAGAAGGCTGCTCGAGCCCTTGAGTCGTTAATGTGGCTACACGATCTCGACTCCACTGTGAGCGAGTCGTCACTCGGCCACCTCCGGGGTCGCTATGGTATCCCGGAGGAATTTTCTCTCATCGCCCCGGAGCGGGGGCAACGAGCGTACGACCCTATCCCAAAGGGTTTCGCCCTGACCTTGGATACCTTTGAGGCTGGGTTGTGCCTCCCTCTTCACCCAGTCATAAGTTCTTGCATCTCGTGGTGGTGCATTTCTCCTTCTCAGATGGCGCCGAACTCTTGGCGCTATCTAGTGGCATTTTTAGGGGAGTGTCATTATGCGAATGTTACCTCGAGTCGGGCCCTTTTTCTTTCCTGCTTCTGTCTCTCAAAGGGGTCGGGGGGTTATTATCTGTCCGCCCGACCGGGCTTCCGGGTTAGCGGGGCTCCTTCCAGCAATAAAGGGTGGAAGGAGCGTTTCTTCTATGTATGCCATCCAGAGGGCTGGAGCTTCGGGCTCCGGTGGGCGGCACGTGCGATCGACAATACTGCCCCAGCCCTAAACAGCGAGGAGTGCAAGGCCCTTCAAAGGCTTAAGGAGATCCTTCCGGCCTCTCGCGTCATCCGGGAGATGACCGAGGCGTGGCTGGTCAAGGCGGGTCTGAGCCCGATGCCTCGATGTATGCCTTTAGTAGATAGTGGCAGGGTTTTGAGTTTTTGGGATCCTAATTTTTGTCTACATCCATATGCAGAGATGGTGAACCTCATTGCTGTGCACGGGGGGCAGTCCTCATCGACCTCTTCGCCGCGTCCTCCGGCCGACCGGGGTATCGGCACAAAAGAGGCGCCGGTGGAGATTGAGGCCGGCCGTCCTCGGAAAAAGGCCAAGACCGCCGCCACGAAGAAACCAAATCCGCCGGCGACTCGGCCAAGGGAGGTCGCGGCTGAACCGGGTGTGCGCGACCGGCGACGGGGGCTCGGCCGAGAGGAGGCAAGGCCGAGCAACGTGGGGGCAGGGAAGGCACCCCGAGAGCCTTCCATCCGCGATTTGTGTCGTCTCCCGGTGGGGGCGCAGAACGAGTCTTATCAGGCTCGTGTGATGGGTGAGCTTCCAAAGGGCCGACCCTCCAACCCGCTGGAGGCCCGGTGGGTGGGACTGACCCGCGGGACCTGGGTGTGGGCAGACAGAGAGTCTGCGGCCGAGTTTGTCCGAGGCGGGCTTCACCCCGACATGGCTCGGGAGCTGTACACCATGCCCTCGGATGTTCTTCTTCGTAAATCCGCCAAGTCGTTGCTGTGGGTAAGTGTCCCACCCTTGGACCTTCACTTATGTTCGGGAGGCTTTTGTCCTCACGTTTTTTTATCATTTATTTTTTCAGAGTCAACATTATACTATGGCGTTGGCGGACCACGTGCGCGATGCAGGTCGAGCCCTCGACATCCTATGTGACCGCAAATGCCGAGCTGCGCAGGGAGATTGAGGAGGTGTGCGCCGGAGCGGCCCCAGAGGCGGTCGCAGCGGCTGAGCAGCACTCCTCAGAGCTGGAGGCGAAGGTGACGCGCCTTGAATATGAGGCGACGGGGGCCGACCAGCGCATCTTGACGTTGGAAGCGGAGGTCCTACGCCTCAAGTCTGAGGCGAAGGTGGCCGGTGAGCAAAATGAAGGGCTCCAAGGGGTCCTAAGGGTGGCTTGGACCGAGGCACGTCTGGCCTGGAATGAGGCGGCTGCCCTTACAAAGAAATTGGAGGGGGCCCAAGCCGAGGTGAAGGCTGCTTCTGAGGCCCTGGCCACCGAACGGGACCTACGGCCAGAAAAGGACAAGAAGCTAATCGAGGACTATAAACAGTCCTCGGGCTTCCAGCTTGGGCTAGTCCGATCGGGGCAGATCACGTATGAATACGGGTACCGAATCGCTCTGGGCCGATTCAGGATACGCCACCCTAGACTGGAGGTCGAAGAGAACCCCCGGACGAGGTCCCCTTTGATGATAGCGTTGAGGGCTCTAGCGGCTAGGGATACTTGTAATAAAAAGTCCTGGTTGGTCCAACGTCGGTCCGGTCTTGTAATCTGACTTAAATTTAAATAGAAAGTTTTTGTTTAGACTTCTACTTTGCTTTTGACTATACAAAAATCTTTTTGAGATTTCGCACGTTCCACATCCTTGGCAAAGGGCGGCCTTCCGTGGTTGCAAGCCGATACGTGCCGAGCCGGACGACGTCAATAACCCGGTAAGGCCCTTCCGAGTTAGCGGCAAGTTTGTCGTGCATCCGGGTCGGGTCACCGACCTCGGTCCTGCGTAGGACCAAGTCACCCAATTTAATTGGTCGGGGGCGTACCTTGCGGTTATAGATTCTCGCGACAGCCCTCTTGTAAGAGAGGTCCTTCAGGTGCGCGTCAGCACATCGTTCTTCGATCAAATCGAGGCCAGCCCGTAGTCCTCGGGCTGACGCCTCTGCGTCGTATTTCTCCGCCCGAGGGGTGGGGAAAACCACTTCGGGGGGCAGGACGGCCTCGGTCCCGTAAGAGAGGCTGTAGGGGGATTCTCCGGTCACGGTTTTGGGGGTGGTCCGGAGGGACCATAAGATACTGGGGAGCTCTTCCACCCAAGCCGATTGGGCCGCCGTCATTCTCCTCCTGAGTCCGTCCAAAATAGATCGGTTGGTTACCTCGGCCAACCCATTCGTCTGGGGGTGGGCCACTGAGGTGAACCTCAGCTGAATCCCATAGCTCGCGCAGAACTCCCGGAACTTTGTGCTGGCGAACTGGGATCCGTTGTCTGTGACGATGGCTCTGGGCAAACTGAACCGAGTCACGAAATTTTTCCAGACAAACTTCTCCACTTGTCGTTCTGCGATCGTTGCCAGCGGCTCGGCCTCGGGCCATCTGGTGAAGTAGTCTACCCCCACTACAATATATCTTCATTGCCCCGAGGCCAGGGGGAAGGGGCCGACGAGGTCCAGTCCCCACTGCGCGAATGGCCATGCGTAGTCAATGGGGACGAGCGGGACTGCAGGCTGCTGGGGTGTTCGGGCATGCCTTTGGCATGGGTCGCACTTCTGCACGTAAGATTTTGCGTCTCGGACCATGGTGGGCCAATAGTACCCTTGGCGGAGGATTTTGTAGGCCAAGGTCCGACTGGCAATATGTTCTCCACAAATTCCTTCATGGACCTCGGCCAGGACCGTGTGAGCCTCTTCAGGCCCGAGGCACCGCAGCAGGGGGTGCAAGAAGGACCGCTTGTAGAGCCTCTCGTTCACCTCGGAGTACCATGCCTGCGTTCGGTAGATGCGCCGAGCCGAAGCCTCGTCAGCGGGAAAGATCCCATCGCGCTTAAAGCGCAGCATCTCCTGCACCCATGTGGTACGAGCGTCGGCCGGAGACACAGTCAAAACTGAGATGGTGCGGGAGGGGAGCCGTTCGATCTCGGAGTGTGCTCTGGAGTCTGACTTTGAGGCCAACTTAGCCAGCTCGTCGGCTCACTCGTTCTGACACCTTGGCACCCTGGACACCGTAAAGTAGGAGAAATTAGAGGCTAGGCTTTTTACCTCCGCTAGATACTTCGCCATGGTTGGTTCCCTGGCCTCGTATCCGCCGCTGAGTTGCTCGGCTACCAGCTGCGAGTCGGTGAGGACGTGGATGGCATCTACCTGCATCTCATGGGACAGTCTGAGCCCAGCTAGAAGTGCCTCGTATTCAGCTTCATTATTGGTTGCGCGGAACCCGAAGCGAAGGGAGCGCTCAAACGAGCGCCCGTCGGGGGCCGATAGCACTAGTCCTACGCCGGCCCCACTCGAGGCGAACGAGCCGTCCACGTGTAGGATCCATGCTTCTCTAGGTTGGCCAGGAACCTGGTCTTCAGTCTGGACGAGTTCCGAGATGAAGTCGGCCACCGACTGTGCTTTGATGGCGGTCCTTGGTGCGTAACGTATGTCGAACTCTCCAAGCTCCACCGACCACTTGAGGAGCCGACCTGCAACATTGAATTTACATAAAACCTGTCTGAGTGGCTGGTCGGTGATTACCTCGACCGGATGGGCTTGGAAGTAGGGACGCAGCTTCCAGGCCGTAAGTACGAGCGCCAGAGCTAGCTTCTCAATTGGTGGGTATCGCTCCTCAGGCCCCTTCAAGACGTGGCTGACGTAGTAGACCGGTAATTGTTCGCCGGAGGTTTCGTTGATCAGGACAGAGCTGACCGCATGCCGGGAGGCAACCAAGTAGATGTTAAGCTTTTCCCCCAAAGCGACTGAGGCAAGGCGGGGGAGGTTGGCCAAGTGTTGTTTGACTTGCCCGAAAGCTTCCTCATGCTACGCCGTCCATTGGAAGTCCTTCGGGTTTTTTAGCGCCCGAAAGAAGGGGAGGCAGCGGTCGCCCGATCGGGATAAGAATCGAGACAAGGCAGCGAGCCTCCCGTTCAGTCGCTGTAGGTCCTTGATTGTTCGAGGGGCTTGCATATCGATGATCGCTTGGACCTTCTCCGGATCGACGTCGATTCCTCTTTCGTGAATGATGAACCCGAGGAACTTTCCCGAGTTGACACCGAACACACACTTCGCCGGGTTGAGTCGCAGGCTATAGCTTCGCAACGTGGCAAATGTTTCGGTCAGATCGGTCAGGTGGTCTACCGCCGCTCGGCTTTTCACGATCATGTCGTTGATGTAGACCTTAACGTTCCGCCCTATATGTTGGGCAAACATCTTGTTTACGGCTCTCTGATAGGTTGCGCCCGCGTTCTTTAACCCGAAAGACATTACTTTGTAGAAATATACTCCTAAATTGGTGAGGAAAGCCGTGTGTTCCTGGTCCTCGGGCGCCATCCGGATCTGGTTGTAGCCAGAGAAGGCATCCATGAACGAAAGGCGGGCATGCCCTGTAGTCGCGTCGACCAACTGATCGATCCTGGGGAGCGGATAGCAGTCCTTTGGGCATGCACGATTGAGACTGGTGTAGTCAACACTCATCCTCCAGCTCCCATTGTGTTTCTTCACCAGAACTACATTAGACAGCCATTGCGGGTACTTGGCTTCCTCTATGAAACCAGCTGCTAGGAGTCGCTCCACCTCTTCGCGGATGGCCTGTTGTCTGTCCGAGGCCTGGGGTCATGGTTTTTTGCTTCACCGGTCGAGCTTCGGGTGATATGTTGAGGTGATGTGTTGGGCGGTGTTTGGATCAACGCCCATCATATCAGATGGCGACCAAGCGAAGACATCGGCGTTTTCTTGTAGGAAGCCGACAAGCTACTCCCACTCTTGTTCGGGTAGTTCCGACCTGACCTTGATCGTCCGGTCCAGACGATCCTTTAGTAGCGGGACGTCACAGGTGGGGGCCGCCGGCTCGGGATGTGGGTCCGGCCGCCTTTTTTTTCTTGGGTCCTCCGGGGGTCGGTCGGTCTTCGCCCTTTTGTGTAGTGAAACCGCCATTAGGCAGCACTGTCTGGACTCCCGAGGGCTTCCCCAAACTTCCCCAGTTCCCGCATGGGTCGGGAACTTCACCGTCTGGTGGTAGGTGGAGACTACGGCCCTGATTTTGTTGAGGGTGGGGCGACCAAGGATGGCGTTGTATGCCGTAGGGAGATCCACCATTAGGAAGGTGGACATCACCGTCTTTGTTCTGGGTGGTGCTCCTAAAGTTAGGGGCAAAGTGACGGCTTCCAAGGGTGAGATCGAGTCGCTAGTGAACCCAGTGAGCGCTGAGCAGATAGGTTCCAAGGCCACCTTGGCTAGCCCCAGCTTCTGGAAAGCGTCAAAATACAGCACGTCAGCCGAGCTTCTCGTATCAATCATGATTCTCCTCACCTGGGCATTGGCGATTCGAGCTATTATTATGAGCGCATCGTCGTGCTCCGATCGCTCAGCGACCTCGGGGGAAAATGCGACCTGAGGGTCGGGGCCGCGTCGGGGAGTGTCATCCCTAGCTGAGCGGGCATATGCCTTCCTTCCGGACATGCTGATCCCATCGGACGCCGGGCCGCCCGTGATGACATCGATGTGGTGCTCAACGGGACCCTCGGGATGGGACGATGACTCCCTACCCTGTTGGACGTACCGAGTGAGGTGTCCTCCGCGGACTAGCTCCTCGATCTGTCGCTTCAGCTCGCGGTAGTCTTCAGTATCGTGTCCGCTTTGCCGGTGGAAGCGACAATACTTGGACCGGTCAGCTAATTCCCGCGGGCTTTTCATCGGGACGGGAGCCTTGAGCAGCCCTTTTTCCCTTATTTGGAGAAATATCTCCGTTCGGGATGCACCCAAAGAGGGTACGGGAGGCCTTAACGCTGGAGGGTCAGGTCGGTCCAGCCTGCGCCTTGGCGTGGGAGGTTGTTGTCCCCGAACCTGCTCCGGCCTTCCCCTCTTATGCTCTTCCTGCTTTTCGGCGATCCAGGCCTTGGCCGCGACGAACTGGTTCGCGCGTTGGAGCATCTAGGGCACCGTGGTGGGGGGTCGCTCTAAGAGGGGCCAGAAGAACCTGGAAGGACGCAAGCCCATCATAAACACCTGCATCAATAGGGAGGGGTGAGCGTCCAGAAGTCCCCGGATCTGCGCTGCGAAACGATTTACAAAACTGGAAAGGGGCTCGTCATCCCTCTGATTGAGTTTGAGGAGGAGCACCACGGAAGGCTTCGCTCGGGAATAGGCCATGAAGTGGAGCTCAAAGTCCTTGACGAGTTGGTTAAAGGAAGGGATCGCATCGATTTTCAGGCCGCTGTACCACGCATGGGCCGAGCCTCTCAGCGTGGTGGGGAACGCTATGCACATCAGAGCGTTATAAGTCCCGTATAGTGCCATCTGTTGGGAAATCATTGGGGGGCGACATCATATGCGCAACGGAAGAATAAGAAAACAAAATCCTCGATTCCCAAAAAGATGTTCGTCGTCGTGCGAAGATTGGTGCGCAAAAAATCCGCAAAACACAAAACTGCGTATAGAGATTGTGTTACCTAGGGAGATCGTATATCCTTGTTTCCTTGCAGATCCTTAGGAGAGGGTGAAGGAGGTCAAGCGTCCTCCTCTCTAGCGGTGATCCACACAGCAGGGTTGCGACGACGCTCCTCAAAACTCCAAGCCTACTCTGAGGTGGAGAGGGAGAGGAGAATAGGAAAGGCAAGCAAAGACTCTAGCCTATGAGGCTGTGAATCCCTCCTATTTATAGAGATCCTGTGTCAAACCCTAATGGGTCCTTCCCTAGTGGATATTGGATCTGCATCCAATAAGACAAGGGCTCCGTCGGATATCTCATATCCGAACCTCTACTCATCGCAATGCCTACCATATGTGTGTGACCCTCTAGGCCCAATATCGAGTTGGCCGTAAGTCATACCTGTCAGAACTCTTTCTAACTCAGTGAATTATTATCTCTGTAATAATTCACTCGACTCATCGACTACGGACGTACTAGGCCACTACGCCGTAGTCCCCAGACGATACAGGGGAATCCAATCCATTGGACCTGTCTGTCCTCAGTTACCATGTATCTATAGTCCCTCATCCATCTAATATCCCAGAGACCGTATATCGAGCATGGTGCTGTCAGACCCATACGGTTTCTACTCGAGTCTCACTCTAATCGGATTCTCCCGGAGAACTCTTTCTCTCTCAACCCGAATGACCCTAGCCAGGGATTTGTCTGAGCAAGAACACATAGGATATTCCTCTCATGACGCCGAGAGTGGATGATCCTCTATTGACACTCAATAGCCCTCGTAAGGTCGACTACCACTCCCAATGACCAGCTGTACTAGATCTGGGGATAGCCAAACCTATAAGTCTGGTATCAAAGAGTGGAGCACTCATACAGGATATCCTTGGTGTCTCAAGTCTAAGGACCAGATACACCACTAGGACTACGGAATCACTGTCTGACAATAAGGCATCATCAACCATCCAGCATTCCGTAAGCGGATCAATCAGTGAACTCATTCTCCAATGAGCACCTGTACTGTATCCCTAGTGTCCCTACATGAGCAGCTATGAGACCAGCTGCATCCATCATATGGACGGGTATACAGCACACCAGTCTATCCGGTTATCACGATGCCCCTCTCGAGTAACCTATGACCGGGATTATTTAGGATATGTGTTTAAAGGTGAATCGATATCATTATCGTGATCTCATCACGATCCGATTCCCATTGCACAAATCCAAGGACATCACAATATATATATGCATTTATGCAATAGTTATAAAGTGATATACGCCAAAATATAATAAGCAAAAAGATTCTGTATCAAGTCACACGTGCCATCACTCACGTGATTGGCTTGCTGGGCACCTATGACTAGCAATCTCCCACTTGACCTAAAGCCAATCACCTATGTGTCTGATCTCCATCAGACTCCTGTGACGCTCATAGACAATCTGAGACAACGGCTTTGTTAGTGGATCTGCAATGTTATCTTCGGATGGAACTCTTTCCATTACTACATCTCCTCGGGTTACGATCTCTCTTATAAGCTGGAACCTCCTCAGAACACTTCTGATGAGACCCGGGTTCCCTTATTTGAGTAATCACCCCATAGTTGTCGGAATATAAGGAAGTCGACTTGTCGCTATCTGTATCGACTCCCATATCTGTGATGAACTTCTTCATCCAGACTCCCTCCTTTGCTGCATCTGATGCAGCAATGTACTCCGCCTCTGTGGTCGAGTCAGAAGTGGTATCTTGCTTGGAACTCTTCCAGCACACTGCTCCTCATGAGATCGTAGGCATGACTCACGGCCAGCTCGATATTGGGCCTAGAGGGTCACACATATATGGTAGGCATTGCGATGAGTAGAGGTTCGAATATGAGATATCCGACGGAGCCCTTGTCTTATTGGATGCAGATCCAATACCCACTAGGGAAGGACCCATTAGGGTTTGACACGGGATCTCTATAAATAGGAGGGATTCATAGCCTCATAGGCTAGAGTCTTTGCTTGCCTTTCCTATTCTCCTCTCCCTCTCCACCTCAGAGTAGGCCTGGAGTTTTGAGGAGCATCGTCGTAACCCTGCTGTGTGGATCACCGCTAGAGAGGAGGACGCTTGACCTCTTTCACCCTCTCCTAAGGATCTGCAAGGAAACAGGGATATACGATCTCCCTAGGTAACACAATCTCTATACGCAGTTTTGTGTTTTGCGGATTTTTGCGCACCAATCTTCGCACGACGACGAACATCTTTTTGGGAATCGGGGATTTTTGTTTTCTTGTTCTTCCGCTGCGCATATGATGTCGCCCCCCAATGATTTCCCAATAGAAGGAACAAAATAACATGCATCTAATGCAATAAAAGCTCCACTAGGCAGATGTAAGGCGACCTCGCCAACAGCTACTACAGTAACTTTTGCTCTATTACCCATCTTGAGGTCCATCTCGCCTCTTTCAAGTCTCCTATGCCTTGTCAGAACCTGCAACGAATTGCATATATGATAAGCACTACCGGTATCCAATACCCATGTGTTATCATAAGAGTCTGACAAATGGAGACTGATCATGAATGTACCTGAAGCTTTATCAAGCTTTTGTTTCGCCCTTTCTGCAAGGTACTCTTTGCAGTTTCTCTTCCAATGCCCATCTTTACCACAGTGGAAGCACTGGTCTTTGTCCTTTGCTGGGTCTTTCTTAGCAACCTTTGCTTTACCTTGTTTGCCCTTGCCCTTTCCCTTCTTAAGGGACCTTTCTGCTTTCCTTTTCTTTTTGGTCTCACCATTATAGACAACTGACTTCTCTTTCTTAATAGTACTCTCTGCTTCCCTCAACATATTGAGGAGCTTTGGGAGAGTCACCTCAAGCTTGTTCATATTAAAATTCATTATGAACTGTGAAAAGGAATCTGGTAGGGACTGAAGCACAATGTCCACACACAAGTTATCCTCTAGGACTATTCCTAGACCTGTGAGTTTCTCTATCCACTCAATCATCTTTAGGACATGGTTCTGAACCGGTGTCCCCTCAGTCAGCGGAAAAGGCTCTTGGATATCTCATATCGTTGAGTCCTTCCCTGTTCCTCAAACAATTTGCGGATATGTAGGAGAATGGATCTGGCATCCATCTTTTCATGTTGTCTCTGTAACTCAGGAGTCATAGAGCCCAACATATAGCATTGAGCAAGAGTGGAGTCATCAATACACTTCACGTAGCGAGCGATCTCATCCTCGTTTGCCCCTTCTTCGGGCGTAGGCATCACTATATCAAGGACGTACACGATTTTCTCCGCTGTGAGAACAATTCTCAAGTTACGGAGCCAATCCGTATAATTTGGACCAGTGAGGCGGTTGACATCAAGTATGTCACGTAAGGGATTTGAAAGCGACATTTTCTGAAAATAAAGATGTAGCAGAAATGAATAACATGCAGATTTTGCAAGAAATAAACTATCAAGATATGGACTTCTATCTTAATATGCTCCCACTATTTTACTAACGAGTCACGCGACACCCTCAGCACGTGAAACAGAAGTCTCCGGCAGACTTCTAGTGGGGATCAGGATCCAATCAGCGTCTTAATGTAACCTCGAGGGACTCGACCAATCACACTAAGCCTAAAAGGTAGGCAACTCTTGCCGATCACAACTCCTTGTGATTCCCGTCCTGTTCGGCCTCCGAATCACTATGGCCTCGAGGGACTCGACCAATCATGATGCTCGGTTAAGTCAACACCTTCGTTACAAGATGAGTCTGATTTGATGATATACCCTCGAGGGACTCGACCAAGCATACCATGCCCTCAGGTCACCGGTGACATCTCTATGTCGTAAGCAAGATAGCGAATCGCGATATAGGTGAGTCTCGAGGGACTCGACCAACTCAACCTACACCGGGATTCGGTTCCTACTCATAACGATGGAAGGCCACGTGGGTCAATCTAATTGCCTCACGTTTACCGACTTAATATTATCGAGAGATGTTTCTATGATTTGGTCTCCTAATATGACATGTCACACATATACATATTTAATATATATCTACATCGCATGCAAATATATATACATATCTAGTATGTGTATAAGCAATCACACCAAATGATCATGGACCACAACCTAATATGATTAGGCCCGAGCCAGTAGGCCGAATCACTCACATCAAGATCTATGTGTGCAACGGTGCATCTCCATGCTCTGTGATCGTCCATCTCGTCCTCGTCGGTTTCGTCGACATCTTGATGCATCTCCATGCATCACGATCGTCCATCTCGTGGGTCCCGCTATCGCATCCACGCTCCCGCTGCGCCTCCTCATGTGATTACAACTTAATCATAGGCACGCAGGCCCGACAATAAACGAGAAATATAATGGAGGTTCGCAGACCTCAATAATAATAATCACAAGTACACACATCACACGGTCCATGATCATCCGTCCACACATCATACATCACATGTATAAATAATCATCATCATGTAGGATTACTAGATAATAATAAAAATAATAATCAACTAAACCTTTTAATTAATTAATATTTTTCTGAAATCGGGGACATATAGGAAATTTCTCAATTCCTAAGGGTATTTTCGTAATTTGGACAAAAGATAGAAACTAGAATTTCTCAAATTCCGAGGGGCAAAACTGTCTTTTGCCCAGAAAACCCTAATACTCTTTCCCCCTTTCGCTGCTGCCGCCGCCGCCACCCTGTTGGCGGCGGCCTGTGCGGCGGGGCTAGGGCACTGCCCTCGCCTGCTGGCGGCACGCCCGCTGGCGGCGATGCCGCTGCGGGTGGGCACCCCCTTCGGGCGCCGCTGCCTCCGCAGGCGGTGCTGTACCGCCGGGCGGCCGCCCCTGTGGGGGGGTTTCACCCGCGGGAGCAGCTGCGGCGCCTCTGCCCGTGGGCTGCCAGCCCCGCCAGCAGCAAGCCTGCTGCAAGCAGACCGCCGGCCGGCTGCTGCAGGCACAGCGCTTGCGCATGCGCCGGCGCTGTGCTGCCTGGCTGCGGTTGCGGCTGCCGCTGCAGGTGGCTGCAGGCATGCAGATCGAGGGCAGCAACTGTTGCTGCCCTTCCTCGCTTTTGCGTTAACGATTTTGACGTCAAAATTCTTCCTAAGCAAAATACACGCAGTTCAAAACCAATCATTCGCACGAACAACCTGGCTCTGATACCACTGTTGGGAAATCATTGGGGGGCGACATCATATGCGCAACGGAAGAACATGAAAACAAAATCCCCGATTCCCAAAAAGATGTTCGTCGTCGTGCGAAGATTGGTGCGCAAAAAATTCGCAAAACACAAAACTGCGTATAGAGATTGTGTTACCTAGGGAGATCGTATATCCCTGTTTCCTTGCAGATCCTTAGGAGAGGGTGAAGGAGGTCAAGCGTCCTCCTCTCTAGCGGTAATCCACACAGCAGGGTTGCGACGACGCTCCTCAAAACTCCAGGCCTACTCTGAGGTGGAGAGGGAGAGGAGAATAGGAAAGGCAAGCAAAGACTCTAGCCTATGAGGCTGTGAATCCCTCCTATTTATAGAGATCCCGTGTCAAACCCTAATGGGTCCTTCCCTAGTGGATATTGGATCTGCATCCAATAAGATAAGGGCTCCGTCGGATATCTCATATCCGAACCTCTACTCATCGCAATGCCTACCATATGTGTGTGACCCTCTAGGCCCAATATCGAGCTGGCCATGAGTCATACCTGTCAGAACTCCTTCTAACTCAGTGAATTATTATCTCTGTAATAATTCACTCGACTCATCGACTACGGACGTACTAGGCCACGACGCCGTAGTCCCTAGACGATACAGGGGAATCCAATCCATTGGACCTGTCTGTCCTCAGTTACCATGTACCTATAGTCCCTCATCCATCTAATATCCTAGAGATCGTATATCGAGCATGGTGCTGTCAGACCCATACGGTTTCTACTCGAGTCTCACTCTAATCGGATTCTCCCGGAGAACTCTTTCTCTCTCAACCCGAATGACCCTGGCCAGGGATTTGTCTGAGCAAGAACACATAGGATATTCCTCTCATGACGCCGAGAGTGGATGATCCTCTATTGACACTCAATAGCCCTCGTAAGGTCGACTACCACTCCCAATGACCAGCTGTACTAGATCTGGGGACAGCCAAACCTATAAGTCTGGTATCAAAGAGTGGAGCACTCATACAGGACATCCTTGGTGTCTCAAGTCTAAGGACCAGATACACCACTAGGACTACGGAATCGCTGTCTGACAATAAGGCATCATCAACCATCCAGCATTCCGTAAGCGGATCAATCAATGAACTCATTCTCCAATGAGCACCTGTACTGTATCCCTAGTGTCCCTACACGAGCAACTATGAGACCAGCTGCATCCATCATATGGACGGGTATACAGCACACCAGTCTATCCGGTTATCACGATGTCCCTCTCGAGTAACCTATGACCGGGATTATTTAGGATATGTGTTTAAAGGTGAATCGATCTCATTATTGTGATCTCATCACGATCCGATTCCCATTGCACAAATCCAAGGATATCACAATATATATATGTATTTATGCAATAGTTATAAAGTGATATACGCCAAAATATAATAAGCAAAAAGATTCTGTATCAAGTCACACGTGCCATCACTCACGTGATTGGCTTGCTGGGCACCTATGACTAGCACCATTTGGGCACGAAAAGCGGCTACGTGGTCCGTTGGGTCAGTGGAACCGTCGTAAGCCTCCAGGGAGGGGAGTCGAAAGTTTGGGGGGACTGTATGGTCCTATATCTCGGGCGTAAATGGGGATCCCTGGTGTGCGTCCTCCCCAAACTCTCCCCTTAACCTGCAGACCTCCTTCTGCATATCGTCGAAACGCTGATTGACGAAGCGCAACTGGACTCGCAGGGAATCTGTAGGATCCAAAGACAATGCCTCGGGTTCCGGGCGGCCTCTTGGATTGGCCATCGCTATACCTCCGGGTGGGGATGACGGGATCCGAGGCAAGGCGGGGAGCTCCCGAGGTGATGCGGGAGCTTGAATGTGTGGCTCATGTTGTCGTAATGGTTGGACGGTCGGGGAGTGCAACGAGCAAGAAACAAAGGGAATAATAGATTGCACGATACCGGTCAGAGTTCGGACTTGATGGGTGAGATCTTGGAAAGCCTCGGACGACACGGGTGACGGGTTGGGGGGGGGCGCCGTCGGGCGGTGAGAGGCCCGGATCATTGAATATCCGCCAATAGTGCTATGAAGTTGTGGCGGGGTGCTCGTCACGAGGTTCTCCCTATGAGAGGTGTTCCCCTGGAGCTCCAATCGGGTGCGGTGCCCCATCCGCGAGTTTGTCAGAGCCGATCTCATGATTCCCCGACATCGGGGCCCTCCTTCTAGCGCCAAAAATGTTAGTGTAAACAACCTTAAGCCGTGGCCTAGGGCCGACGCGGCTTGGTTCGGGTCCGGATGATGGGGGAACTTCTTGAGACATTTTTTGGGACTGCTAAGACGGTCGATTACGGTGGCCTGACCGGGGCGGGGTCACCGTTTTCTCAGGACAAGGGGCTCCTCGCCTAGGCGTTCTTGTGAGAGACCTCGGCCTTCGTACCTGCACAAAGGTCGGGGCGGGGAGTTCGGCCCGACCCCTCCGACGATCCAGTTAGTCTCGGAAGGAGTGGATTTTTTTTCCCCCCCTCTTGCTTCTTGGAGCGTAAGGGTTTTTATAGTAAGAATTACCGTTACGTGATGTGCCTGCCCGTAGAGAGCGGGATCGTACTTCTGGTAGTGTTTGACATTGCCGTTGCGTGGCGTGGGGGATCGAGCCAGAGCAGGGTGTTAATGTGCCTCGGCAGGCATTCCGGTCCGCAATGACCGAGTGACTCACCAGGTTGACAAGGGCGAAATGCGTCACCTGATGCAGCTGATGTCACGTGAGTCTTATCGCTATTTAACATGGATGTCTCAAGTGATGAGGAACTTTCATTCATTCTTTTGAAGTTATTATTTCTAAACTCAATGAAAGCAAATGATATCTCAATCCTAAACGTAGGGGCTCTCAAGGACGACCTAGTATATTTTAAGTGGACCATTTCGCATGTCATCTCAGTAATGAATTCCTTTGTAAATGTGAAATGTATCTTCTATCATTGGTCACTCTTTGTCTCCATATCATTATGAAGCTAACCAAGAGGATACGGGCACAGATGTAGTGTCATATCCAGGTTGAGCTTCTTGACTAAGCTCGTCAATATAAGGTTCTTTTTACACTTGGTGTTTATAGTGAAGAGTACTTCTCTAACTTTAGATCGGGGGTCAGACTCGGGTTTATAACATTTGATCTACCCATTAGCGATAGCCTCAAATCTATGTAAGAAACCAATAAAAGTTCAATGTAGTCATCGTCTATGGCAGTGGCGATGGTTCACTGACTTCATTCATCAACCACTTTTTTAGGAAGAGTTTGAGTTAAACTTTCTAATACTTTCTTTGGAGTAATCTATAAATTTATATTGTTCACAAAAAATATCACTAAGTTTTATCATCTTTGAAATTCTTTTGGGTCTTTAAGTGTCTCTTTGGTCGTTTTTGTGGGCTTCCCATTAAGTGTGAATCTTTTTCTAAATTGTCATTGCCATATTATTAGCGATTAAAATATCATATACTTTAAATAGGCTCAACTCTATATGAATTTGTGCATAGAGCTTGAAGGCAGGTTTCATCACCAAAGTAATCATCGAGGAAGATTCTGAGCATTATCGCTTGTCATCAATATTCGGTGATGTACTCTTATACAAATTGGTTATTTCTTTGACGTAAGTAGTGCTACTTCCTCCTTTTTTTGAGATATTTTATAGGATAAAATTTTTCTCATACGAGCCTTTTAAATCATATCCATGACACATCTTCATTGTCGTTGGTTTAATAATAGGCTTTTCATTTTGTGATCGCATCTCTTGTTAACTTTAGTCATATACACATCATCTTATCCTTATTGTTGTAATCATATATATTAACATAAATGTTAAGTTGATCTATCCATATGTCTAATACGTCATCATTAATTATATGTATCCAGGTGATTTTCTTAGAAAATAGTCATATTTTGAGTATTTTCCAAACAATATGCTCTCTTTTGATTTTTCTTAAATAGTATCCCTAATTCAAAAACTACCTAAATTAGCCCTCCATCATCATTGCCGACGGTCAATCCGCCCCTCTCCCTTCCATCTCCTCCTCCTCCCTTCTTTTTTCCCATCCCCTGTCCTCTTTTCCTCCTCTCCTCCTCTTCTGGCTACTCGCCCTCTCCTCCTCCTCTCCTTTCCATCCTCGTCGTCTTTCCTCTTCTCTCCTTCCTCATTGCTCGCCTTTTCCCCTTCCTCCTCCTCTTCCTCTCTCCTTCCTCATCATCTTCTCTCCCTTCCATGTTTCATTCCCTTTTCTTTCCACCTCCTCCCTTATCCATTGATAATGAGGCCTCGCGATGGGAACAAAGAGTGATGGTTGTGGGTTGATGACGAACAACATAAGTGATGTGACGATAGAGGAGGGATAGTTTGGATATCTTTTGTATTAACAATATTTGAAAAAAACCAAAGGGTATAATTTGAAAAAAAACCCAAAATATAAGTTTTTTTTTACAAAAATAATCTTATATATATTTTTTATTTATTATTATTATTATTTTTATATATAATATAAATTTATAATATATATTTTTAAATAATTTCATATAAAACCTATAGTTTGACCGTTTGATCCACGGGTCCAAATCAAGCGGATAACGAACTTTGATTGAATAGCTTGATTTTAGCTTAACAACCATCCCTAGGCCATGCGTTCCCACAAAGAGCCGTCATAAATCTAATATCAGTCTTTTTGGTGTCGGGCTACAAAATATGGGCATATTTGGATCAAACCGGCCCAACCCATCAACAGCCTATATTGACGCCCCCCTGGATCACCAACGTCCGTGGGAATCGTACCACAAGGAGCCCTCGGCGTTCTGCTGCTCCGTTCGGGACTCCTCTCTTCCGCTCGATCGGATTTAAGAACGAAGGGGATGAGATCCTTCCATCCAGGCGCCTCCAAAGCCCCCATGAAATTTAGAATGCGAGTTCCCTCTCGATTTCCTCATTTTATTTCTTTTCTTTGATTGTCGTTTTTTTCACTTTTTATTTTTATTTTCCTTTCATTCCTTTGATTTCTAGTTGGTTGAGGTCGGTTTGTTATCTATTCTCGATTTTTAAGAGGAATTCCTTCTATTTGTGTTAATTTTTAGATTGTGTTGTGCTTGTGGGCTTCTTTTTTCCCTTGTTGTTTCGTCGCTTGTATTCACTCACTCGTGAGATGTGTTTGTTTCTGATTGCTGTTGGCAGGCCAACGGCGGAGAATTTCGTGCCCATTCGCTTGGATTTGGATATCGATGGTCAGCGCTTCAAAGATGCCTTCACTTGGAATCCTAATGGTATTTTTGCTTCTTTTCTCATTACGATCTGCCCTGAATATTCATCTATAATTTGCTTGATGTGTGCTTGATATAAATCATCTGTATCTATTATTAATTGGATAATCCAACTCTAATTCATGTGTTATTATTTCAGTTTGGGTGCAGTGAAATATTTAAGTATTTGTTATCTAGAACTGCTGAGACCTTATTGACTCAGTGACCAACTTCGAAGTAACTTCCTCAATATTGTGCAATTCTTAAGAGTATACCTCATAATAACCTGTTAATTCTGTTTTTATTCAAACAAAAATATTTCTATGGCACGTCTTAAAATTTCTCAACTTTTTTTGTTACAAAAAGTTTCTATTTGATGTGTGCTTTATAGGGCACAATTATTTTGTAATTTCTTTGGTAGTCTACTACATTGTAGTTTTGAAGTTGTCAATGGGCTCCACTATAGACCAATGATTTAAAAAGGTGCTTGGGCATTTATTTAGGCGCTCAGGTGAGGCGAGGCCTGAGCGCCTCGTTTAAGGGCCAGGCAGTGTGCTTCAAAGAGGCATCGCTTGGGCACTTTGGGTGAGCGCCTGGTCATATAAGGTGACCGAACCAGACTTTTAAGTCTGGTTCGGTTAAATTTGCGTTCGTTGGTTCGATTGAACCAACTAACGCACGCGGTTATATCAGCGCGCGACCCCGACTCTAAACCCTACGTACGCTTCTCTCACTATTTCCACCGTCGAAGGTTTTTCCCTCTGCGTTCGCCGCCAACGATTTCTCCCTCTGCCTCCACCGTCGATAGTTTCTCCCGTTGCCGCAGAGTCTTCCTTTGTCGCCGACTGAGTCTCCTTAGCTTCCGTTGTTGTCTGCAGCCAATATTGTTGTCCACTGCTTGTTGTTGTTCACGACATGACTCCGCTGCTGTTGTCCGCTGCCTCCTACTGCCCATGACTCTGTAGCTTCCGCTGTTGCCTGCTGCCTTCTGTTTTTTGCGACTCTACTGCCTCCTACTGTCTGCAACTCAGCTTCTCACTGTGACTTCTCACTATCGGTTTCTACTCTTCCCTACTATTGTTAATAGTATGTTAACAGTAGATTATTAATTACTATCAAAATAATTTTTATTTATTAGATTACTAATATTCTATTTAGATTTTAACACTACTAATCTTTATTTATTTGAAATTAAGGCCTTGGTTCTTTAATGAATTCAATAGATTCTTTAATGAATTCAAAGCAACGGTCAATGACAAGTGTATAAAGCAATTCAATAGATTCTTTAATGAATTCAAAAAAGGATCCTACACGGAAATATAATTATCTAAAGGATCCTAAAGATCCTAATGCAATTACTTGCATCTTTTATGATAAGACTACTAGAGGTGGTATTTTTCGTGCAAGGCAGCATCTAGTAGAAAATTTCAAGAATGCAGCAGCTTGCAAGAAGTGTCCACCTGAGGTAAAAGAAGAGCTGCTAGCTTATATGAATAAAAAAAAGATGCAAAAGAATGAATCTTATGGAATTTTACTAGAGGATAATGTTGAACATATTAGGGATGATGATGAAGATTATTCTGAGAGTGTCAACCCAAGTGGGAAAAATGTACACGACATAAAAGGAAAAAAAGTTATGGTTACTAAGAAGGGTAAAAAGGGTGCGGACCTATATGCGTATCAAGGATCATAGAAGTAACAAAGGCAAATAAGAGGCTTAAAATTAAGACAAACAAATATAAGTGATGCTTACGATAAAGAAATAAGGAGAAGAACAATTTAGCACATTGCTTGTTTCTTCTATCAGGTTGGCCTTCCCATTTGTACAACTCATTTAGATAGTTTTAAGGAGATGATTGAAGTTATTGGAAGATATTGTATGGGATTAAAACCTCCAAATTATTATGAGATTGAGTTCCATTGTTAAAAAAAGAGTTGGATTATACAAATGACCATAAAGAATCATGGGTAAAATGTGGTCGCTCTATTATGTCAAATGCTTGGACCGATAGGAAATACAAGAGTATAATTAATTTTATGGTTAATTATTCTTTAGGAACCATGTTTGTGAAGTCAATAGATGTATCATCTTTGGTGAAATTTAAAGAAAAAATATATGATTTGCTTGACAAGTTCATGGAAGAAATTGGTAAACAAAATATCATCCAAGTTATAACCGACAACAGAAGCAACTATGTATTAGCGGGTAAGATTCATCTTTTGAATTTTTTTATTATTTTGTCTTCAATTAAATGAAAAATGTATTAAACTCCTAAGTTTTATCATTTTTGTTATCCTTTGTAGCAGGTCAATTAATTGAAAAAAAAAAATTTATATTTGGATTCCATGTGTAGCACATTATATTGATTTAATGTTGGAGGATATTGGAAAGATCTCTGAAATAAAAAAAATTTTAGAAAGGGTAATATTTGTTGTTGGATTTCTTTATAATTATTCTGGGGCTTTGAATATGATGAGAGGATTCACAGGCAGCAAGGAATTGGTGAGATATAATATCACCCGATTTGCTACTTCCTTCTTAACATTACGGAGCGTGCATCGTCAAAAATATAACTTAAGAAACGTGTTTACCTCAAAGAAATGGGTGACAAGCAAATGGGTAAAAGAAGCGAAAGGTAGGAGGGCTAGTGATATCATTTTAATGCTGTCCTTTTGGAATCTTGTAGTTTATATATTAAAGGTAATGAGTCCACTTGTTCGAGTTCTTCGGTTGGCGAATAATGAAAATAAGCTTACAATGAGATATATTAATGAGGCTATGGATAGAGCAAAGGAGACGATTCAAAAGTATTTTAATGAAAAAAAACATAAGAAAATATTTGCAATCATTGACGAAAGATGGAATTGTCAGCTTCATTGTCCCTTACATATATTAGGATATTATTTGAACCCAAAATTTTTTTATAAGATCACATCCATTGGGTTTGATGGAGAATTTCTGAATGAGTTATATCAGTGCATTGTAAGATTGGTTCCAAGTCTTGAGGTGCAAGATAAGATTATTTATGAATTATCTTTTTATAAGAATGTTGATGGCCTTTTTGAAATTTCAATGGTAGTTCGATCTAGGATAACTATATCCTCAGGTATTAATAATTTGATATAATTAATTTTATCTATAGTATACTATTATGTTATTGCTAATAATAAAATAAATTTTGCAGCTGAATGGTGAAGTCTATTTGAAAATTCCACCTTGAACTTACAGCAATTTGCTATCATAATACTTAGTTTGACATGCAGTGCTACGGGTTATGAGCGAAACTAAAGTGTCTTTGAGCAAGTAAGGTTCACAAAATATTTTAATTTATTTTTAATAGATATATTAATATATTTTCAAATTATAATGTATAGTCAAGTATAATCAAGTATAAAGTATAATTATGATTTTATTTATATAAAGTATAATCATCAACGATTACATGATCTTGCTTATATAAAGTATAATCAAGCTTTGAAGGCTCATCATCATTTGCGAAATAGAATTGATCCAATCTTATTACAAGACATTGATGATTCAAATGAGTGGTTGGTGGGAGAAATGGGTGTGAACTTGCAAGATGCCGAAGACGAGTTTGTATTTGAAGATGATAACTTGGCATAGGGAGATGTGGCAAGAGCTTCAGGTGTTGGAGAATTACAAACATATACAAGACAAATGATGAAGAGAAAAATGAGTGCAACTGCATTAAGCTCGGCTCTTGTTATTGTTGAAGAGAATGAAACATATTTTGATAAAGAATGACCAAAGGAAGAGAATGAATTCAATGAGGATGAATTGTTTGAAAATGACGACGATGTTAATTATGATGATAAATGACTTTGATGTTAAACTTTATTGTTTTGAATTTTGAGTCTTTTGACATTTTTACTATTAGGAGATGGATAATGTGATTTGGTACTTTAGATCTTTCTAATTTAATGTTATATTTTTATTTAAATAATCATATTTATTAATTATATTATATATATTTTTTATATTTTAATATTTTTAGATCGCCTCGCTTCGCTCGGGCGAGCGCCTATGGCGTTTTGAGACCTTGGTGTCTAGCGCTTTTTAAATCACTGCTATAGACCTGATGCTTCTTTATCACTATGCAGGTAAAGTGTTAATGCAAAAACAATTGTAGAAAAAGAATATTTGAAGAGATCTCTCATAGGATATGATCAATTATATGACATCTTTTTTATTGATGACATCCCTAGTTCTTTAAGATTAAGGGGTTAAGGACTGTTTTAATCATTCCCCTATTTTTTTCTTTATTTCGTTGTCTATGTCTAATGCTGTGGTAGATGACGAACGTTGCAAGAACAGTGCCAATTTGGCCAAATTTGGTGGTTATAGTCAATAGCAATTACATTGCCTCTTCTTTTTCAAGGTTATGGTCCTAGGCTTTGTTTCTTCCTTTTGCTTTTCCTCTATCTTGTATTCACTCTTGTCCTCTTCTGTTGCTTTTGCTCCTTCTGCTCTCTTATTTTCTTCTTTTAAGGCTGTGAAATTGGCTTGAACTGGCCAAAATTGGCCAGCTTCTGTTGAGTTTGAATGGTTCTATTTTATTCTGGTTAAACTTAGCTATTAGGATGAGAAATTAGGATGACCTAGAATATATTGGAATGTGCAATATAGACTGCCTCATATCTTGCTTTCTCTTTTTATATGTAATACATAGTATTATCATATTGATATTTGTTTATCATTCACTTACAATTGTATAATCAAAACACAACTTACAATCTGATTTTTACTTTGGTCAAAGCATTTCAGTTTCAGTTGAATGTCAGTTGAGTAAATCCATGGGTTTTGGAGACCTTTACTTTTTACTCCTATATAAGGTAGTCTAGGGAACCTTTAACATATATTTAAACCAAGGCCTGCCATATCGAATCGTACCGCCCGGTACGGGCGGTACGTACCGGTCCGACAGGCTATCGGTACGCGGACCGCCCGCTAACGAGCGGTACGCCCAAAAAACCCTGTATCGGACGATACGGGGTAATATCGAGCGGTAACGGTCGAAATTTCGACTGTTACCGCCTGGTACCACTTGGTAACGGTCGATTTCGACCGTTACCGCACTGTAGCAGTGCTACAGTGCTCCAACGGTCAATTTGACCGTTGGAGCCCTTTCTCCTCCAATTTCAAATGGCAATATAATTATCTAAAGATTAGTAGTGTTAAAATCTAAAGATTAGTAGTGTTAAAATCTAAATCTAAACCATTCTTCTCTCCCCTATTTCATTATACTCTCTTAAACTCTCTCTCAAACATTTTTTTTCTCTCCTAAACTCTATAAAACAATGATTTGTGAATTCAATCGAGGCTAATTTGAGAAGATTAAGAGGAAGGGGAAGGCAGTAGCATCAGTTGCATCGTTGGAAAGAATCGAGTCGGGCGACGAGACACCTTCACAATCACATTCTCTTTCTCCCTCGGTCCAGAGACATGACAGCAACACGGACAGCAGTGCCTCGACAGATGATGGCGGTGATGCCAGGCAGTCGTTGGTCTCGTCTACACAACTTGAGGGTGGTGAATGGACTGAGGAGCAATATTTTACACATGCCACTCAAGATTCAGATCATAGAACTCGACAAGGTACTGGTCAAGTTTATGCGCGGAAGGGGAAGGGGAAGGGGAAGGCAGTGGATGAATATGAACAAATGCGACAGAGCATACATGATATAGACATAGAAAGAGGCTCATCGTATTCACAATCATCGTATTATGGAGAATCATATGGGCAACAACAGTATGGTGATAGTTGGTCATCCTTCTCTAAGCAACAGCATGATATAGAACAGCACCAATATATGCATCAAGAGCTGTCTCGGACAAATATGATTCATGACGATCAATCTACGATTAGCACCACATTGATGCATCAATGGCATACAGTGTATCAATACAATATGTCATGAGATCAATTTCATGATTGGGTCCAACAAACGTATCATATTGATATGTATCGGATCGATGACCTCGATCCACCATCCGTGGAGGCCCGTCATTCGTTTTGGTGGTAAAATCAACAATCAGGTATATCTAGATATGTGATTATTTAATTCATTTGAATTTTAGAGTTTATATTGTAACAAAATAGTCTAACAATTCAACTGATTTTTCTATAGATATTTCAATCTATAACGGGCTGAAATATGAAACTCGAACAAGACTACCTCAAAGTCCGAAAAAGATATGTGATACTATTCTTACCTAATTTATATTGATTTTGCTAAACTTGTACTATTACTATATTTATTCGTAACTTGAAAACCCTATCCTAACTTTTTTTTTAATTTTTAGGTATTTTCGAAGGGTTAAATCGGTGAAATCAGGTGTACCACTTGGTACACCATACCGTATCATACCGAGCCCGAGTTGAAATGCCGGTACGGTATGGTACGGCGAACCTTGATTTAAACCACGTAAGAGTATAGGACTTATTACATTGCTATTTCTGCTGTCTGAATTATTCATCCACTCAATTATAAGAAAGTCCTGTGAATTACTTCTGTATTCGCTAAGGAATTTTTCTTTGAACTAGGTCAACTGCTTTAGCTGATGATGGCTTATGATCAGTTAAAGCATTGTGTTGTACATGCTTGTGTGTGTTGAAAATAGACCACTTTCAGTTTCTACTAATAAGTAGACATGAAGTCATAATTAACATTGCAGTGATGGATTCGTTCTTTACCAAGTATCATCTACTTATCTGCTTACCAACTTTGAAATTGTGCATGAGTTATATGTAGTTGTATTTACTCATTCCTTTTCGGTTTTACACTTCAAGATCCTGACTCGGAAGTGAACAATTTTGCTAAAAGGACAGTGAAGGATCTCAAACTACCTCCAACATTTGTTACCCAGATTGCTCAATCCATTCAAGTAAGTAACTTTATTGTAAATTATTTACTTGGTTTTGACCTTGTCTTCAATTGCATAAGAAATAGGTGGTGAATTTCTTTTCTCAGGAAATAGGTTGCAACATAAACTGCACTCACAGGATAGAAAAGATCATTTACCCCTCAGAATGTATTTCTTAGTTTATCTCTCTGTTTTCTCTACTGTTTGACTAGTATCCTGACTATTTTTCTTCAACTTCTTCACTTAATCACCCCAGAGCTTATCAAGCTTGGCACACGAGATAGAAAATATCATTTATCCCTTAGAAATAAGAAATTTTTCTTGGTTTCTTTTTCTCTCTATTGTTCTTATTGTTTGACTAGTATCTTGATTATTTTTATTGAACTTCTTCACTTTAATCACTCCAGAGCTTATCATTTAGTTTCCTTCAATTTATTTGCAACACTTCATATTGATATAGGACAATTTAAAAGGTGATAAGCTTAGGGGTCTTGTTGCAAAAGAGCTGGTAATAAGAGGAAAAGAAAAAAAGTGACAAAGCAAGAGGGGAACAACAAAGCACATTAGGAGAGAAACATTGTTTCACCCTCTTGATTTGTTTGACTTGATTGTGAAGTTGATCACAAGTTTACATTTTAGGGTAACTCTAACAATGTTACACTTTCTGCTATTTAGGATTTTAGAAATTTTAGGAATGGTGGAAGTTAGACGGTAGTCTATTTAGAAGAGAGGAGACCAAGATAAAAATAGAATACTTTTGGACTTGCTCCAAGCCCTTCCAATTGACATCGATGTGAAGACTATACGTTTGCGCTACTCTCACGTGTGAAAAGAAACTCTTACATTCATTCAACAACTTAAGATCCCATTACAATCTCTTTGCACTTTTTTATAGGTTTCAAGTACAAGAAAAATAATAATAAAATTCGATCACACAAAGCTAATCAAGCATTTATCTTTTCCTTCTTTCGAAAAGATAAATTTTTAGATTCATCTTGATAAGTAACTTTTTCTTTTAATTAAAATATATAATTGATAATAGTGATTTAAAAGACGCTAAGAGCTAAAAGACACCAAGGTCCCAAAATGCTAGAGACACTTGGCGCTAACCTAAGCGAAGCGAGATGCTTTGAAATATTAAAATTTAAAAAAAATAATATAATTGATAAATATGATTATATAAATAAAAATATGATATTAAATCAAAAAGATCTAAAGTACCAAGTCACATTATCCATATTCTAATAACAAAAATGTCAAGAGGCTCAAAACAATAAAGTTTTATATCAAATTCAATTATCATCATAATCAACATCGTCATATTCAAACATATTATCTTTCTCTTCCTCTCATCCATCTTCATCAAAATAGGTTTCCTCCTCTTCGACAATGGCAAGGGATGAATTTGAGGCTTTTGCACTTATTTTTACCTTTGTCATTTGTCTTGTATATGTTTGTGATTCTCCAACACCTAAGGCTCTTGTCACATCTCTCTATGTGAAGCTGTCATCTTCAAATACAAGCTCATCTTCGGGCATCTTGTAAGTTCGCACCCATTTCCCCCACCAACCACTCATTTGAATCATTAATGTCTTGTAGTGAGATTGAATCAATATTTTTTCGCAAATAATGATGAGTCTTCGATGCTTGATTATATTTTATACAAACTAGATCATGTAATCGTTGATGTTCTAACCAATTTCTTCTCTTTATGTGAATTTGTTATGCCATATAATTTAAAAATATATTAATACATCTACCTAAAAAAGAATAGGTATATTGAAACAAAAAAATTCTGTGATCCTTACATGCTCAAAGATACTTTAGTTTCGCTCGCAACCCGTAGCACTTTTAGTCAAACTAAGAATTTTGATAGGCAATTGCTATAAGTTCAAGATAAAATTTCCAAATAGACTCCACTATTTAGCTGTAAAATTTACTTTATTATTAACAATAACATACTATACATGAAATTAATTATATAAATTTTTAAATATTTAAGGATGTAGTTGTCATAGATCAAATTGCCATTGAAATTCTAAAACGACCATTAGCTTTCTTATATAAAGATAAGTCACATATGATCTTATTTTGCATCTCAAGGCTTGGAACTAATCTTGCAATGCACTTATATAACCAATTTATAACTTCTGTATTAAACTCAATGGAGGTATTCTTATAAAAGAATTCTGGGTTCAAATAATATCCTATTACATGTAATGGACGATGAAGTTGACAATTTCATCTTTCGTTAATGATTGCAAATATCATCTCCTTTGCTCTATTCATAGTTTTATAAATATATCTCATTGCAGTCTTCGTTTCATTGTTTGTCAATAGAAGGACTTGAACAAGAGGGCCTATTACCTTTAATGTATAAACTACAAGATTCCAAAATGACGACATTAAGATGATATCACTGGCCCTCTTGTGTTTCGCTTCTTTTGCTCATTTGCTTATCACATATTTCTCTAAGGTAAACATGTTTCTCAAGTTATATTTTTTATGATCCATGCTTTATAATATCAAGAAAGAAGGAAGTTGCAAATTGAGTGATACCATATCTCACTAATTCCTTATTGTCTATAAATTCTCTCATCATATTTAAAGTTCTAATATGATTATAGAGAAATCCAACAATAAAAATTGCTCTTTTGAAAGTCTTCTTGATACCAGTAATCTTTTCAATATCTTCCAATATTAAATCAATACAATATGCAGCACATGGAGTCCAATATAAGTGTTGTCTTTTTTTGCTTCAAAGTAATTTATTTAAGACAAAGGAAAACGAAATTGATAAGACTTAGGTGACACGGGAATGCCTAATTTACTACAATCAGCTCGTGTAAATTTTGCTGATCCTATGGTATTATCTATAACCCACAATGCTTGTCCCATAGTCTTTAAACCAGACCTCTCAAATGTGATAGCTCATAAGCCAAATGAGTTGCAAGCCCATTTTCTAAACCTACAAATGGCCTAACATGATTGAATAACCCAAATTGATTACTAAAGAGTTAAGGGGCATGCCTTTATAAGTTGAAAAAGCTCAGAGTCTTAACTTTCTAATTGGTGGGTAGATTCGAAGGTAGAGTTAATATAACTTTTTTTCATGACTAAGGAATGCATTAAAGGACTTAGTTATCAACTGCAAAGCAATAAATTTAGTAGTTCCCTATGCATGGAGAGTTGTTTCATACACTAGTATTTATTTTGGTGTTTTCGAGCTAGAAACAGTTCAGAATCTGATTGTATTTGTAGAAACTTTTTGAGTTCTCTCTTATTACTCTGCATCTCTTTGGTTTACCATAGAGTGGTGGGTTTTGTCTCTATATCTCTTGGATATTTTCTTGAGTGGTGAGTCTTTTTTTTAAGTTCTGTATCCTTGTTGAATTATCCTTAGGGTGGTGAGTTTTTATATCCCTTAAGATTTTAAACTTGGTGAATCAATTTCTCTCCTCTCCAAAAGTGTTTTTAGCAAATACATCTATTAGTCTTTCAAATTCCATTCTTCCTTATCACGGTATTAGTTTGGTATCAGAGCTAAAGACTAGAGATCATGGCAAGACGGAATGAAAAATATGTAATTGGTGAAGGTAGTGGCCATAAAGATGACGTTAAATCCTTAAGGTTGCAGTTACAGAGATTACTATGTAGTATACAAGAAAAGAATGAAATTATTAAAGAACTTTGGAGAAGAAGCAACCAACATGAAAATGATGCCCAAGAGTTTGGCTCTGATGATGATACACCTCCTCACCCAAGGGAGTTGGGAAGATATCGAGCAAGGTATAGAGACCAAGACGAGTAGTAGAACAAATACAACCTAAATTTGGATATTTCGAAGTTTGAAGGTAAAATCAATATTGACGACTTTATTGATTGGCTTAATACGGTGGAAAGAATGTTTGAGTTTCATGAACCACTAGAATAAAAGAATGTAAAGCTTGTGGCACTCAAACTCAGAAGGAATGCATCTTTTTGATGGGAAAATCTAAAAAAGTAAAGGGAATATGAGGGGAAGAGTAAGATCGTGACATGGGAAAAAATGAAAAGGGAGTTGAAGAGGAAATACTTGCCTGACAACTATAAGCAAGAGATCTTTCTCAAAATTTATGATTTCAAGCAAAAAGATTTTAGAGTAGAGGAGTACACAGCAGAGTTCGATAATCTCATGTTAAAAGGAGAGCTTGTGGAACTAGAGGAGCAAACCATTGTAAGATACTTAGGAGGTCTGAAGTATGAGATTGTTAAAGTGATTCAACTCTAGCCATATTGGTTTTTAAATGATGTGAGCAAGTTATCTTTAAAAGTTGAGAAGCAATAGAAGTTTGAAAAGAGTTCTTGGTATGGGTCAAAAGAATGTTATATGAGAGGAGGAAATTCCAAGCCTATTCTCCAAACAAGATGGTGTCAAAGGTGCAAGACAAGGGTGAAGGATCTGCTGGCAGCAAACAAACACCTACTTCTTCTACACCAAGTAGCTAAAAATATTTCAAATGTCATGGTTTTAGGCAAGGTCTGCAGTACCGGACTGTACCGCCTGGTACGGGCGGTACGTACCGGTCCGACACTGTAGCAGTACTGTAGCACTGTAGCAGTGCTACAGTGCTCGGCACGCCTGAATATACCGCTCGGTACACCTGGGTGTACCGCTCGGTATACCGTATCGTACCGGTACCGAGCCCCGGTCAAAACTCCGGTATGGTACGGTATTGCGGACCTTGGTTTTAGGTATATTACTTCAGATTGTCCAAATTGAAGGATTATTACTTTGGTTGAAAATCATAGTGGTGAAGAAGAAGCCAACGATGAACCAGAATTTGATGATGATGAGGAAGAGGTTACTTAAATGTCTTATGTGGCTGAGGATAAAAGTTGGGTGAGAAAGAACGTGTTTTACACCAAATGCACTTCTCATGGCAAGGTGTGCTTGGTGATCATTGATAGTGGCAGCTTTGAGAATGTGGTGTCTTTAGAGATAGTGCGGAAGCTAAAGTTAGACAATCTCTCATCCACATCCTTACCAATTATGTTGGCTGCAAAAGGGGAATAACATTAAGGTAACTAAAAGATGTTTAGTTTAGTTTAGTTTTCTATTAGCAAGCATTATAAAGATGAAGTATGGTGTGATGTTGCTTCTATGGATGCTTGTCATTTATTGTTGGGTAGATCTTAGTATTAAGATAAGAGGGTGTTGTATGATGGCTATAAACATACTTATCCTTTTAAGGTGAATGAAATAAAGATTGTTTTAGCTCCATTACAACCTTTTGAAACCAGTCCACCAAAGAAGGAAGTTAGTGCTCTGACCTATGGTGAATGCAAGGGTGTACTAGAAAGGGGTGGTGATGTTTTGGCTCTAGTAGTAGTAGAGGATAATGAACAACATAAGGAGTCACCAGCAATCATGAAACCAATCCTGGAGGAGTTTCAAGATATTATACCGGAGGAGATTCCACATGGTTATCCACCTTTGAGAGATATCCAACATCACATGCATCTTATTCTAAGGGTTGTGCTACCTAATAAAGTAGCCTATAGAATGAGCCCCAAAGAGCATGAAGAACTTCAAAGGCAAGTGAATGAGTTAGTGGAAAAGGGGCTGATTCAGGAGAGCATGAGTCATTGTGCGATTCCAGCCTTGTGCCTAAGAAGGATGGTTCTTGGAGAATGTGTGTGGACAATCGCATAAAATCATAATTGATTATCGTTTTTCCATTTTAAGGTTAGATGATTTACTTGATTAATTGTGTGGTATTTCTATTTTCTCTAAAATTGATTTGAGTGACTATCATGAAATTAGAATGAGGCTTAGAGATGAGTGGAAAACAATATTTAAAACTAGGGATGACTTATATGAAAGGTTGGTTATGCCATTTGGGCTATCTAATGCTCCTAGCACTTTCATTAGATTTATGAATCACATACTTAAGTCATGCATTGGTTCTTTTGTTGTGGTTTACTTTGATGACATATTGGTGTACAATAGGAGTGAGGAGGAGCATATAAATCATCTTAAAGAGATCTTTTTTATTTTGAGGTAGCAAAATCTATATGCTAATTAGTGATTTCAATAGGCGCTCGGGCGAAGCGAGGCGATGCCCGAGCACCTTGCTTTATTTCCAAGCGGCGCACTTCAAAGAGTGCCGCCTGGGCGCTCGCTCGAGCCCAGATGCCGGGCGCTTACTCGAGCCCAGGCGCTGGGTGCTTCAGGCAAGCGCCTAAGTTAAACAAGGCGACCAAACCAACGTTTTAGGCCTAGTTCGGTCTCCAGTGCTTTAGTTGGTTCAATCGAATCAACTAAAGCACCGATATCAGCCTTCCTCTTGCGACTTCCCCAACCTTAACCCTGCTCGCCGCTCCCGCTCTCGCTCCCGCTGTCGTTGCTCGTTGCTATCGTTGCCGCTGCCACTATCGCTGCTCGCCGCTCGCCACTCCCGCTGTCGTTGCTACTGTCACTGTTGTCGCTCACCGTTCTTGCTGTCGCTATCACTGCTCGCTACTACCGCTGCCACTGTCTCTGCTCGCCGCTCCCGCTGTCGCTGCTCGTTGCTGCCGATGCCACTATCGTCGTTCGTCGCTCCCATTGCCGCTACCACTATCGCCGCTCGCCTCTCCCGCTGTCGCTGCCACTATTGCCGCTCACCTCTCCCGTTGCCATTGCTCGTTGCTATCGCTACCGCTACTGCTATCGCTTTTCTCAATCATAAACCTCGGTCTTCCCCTACTCACACTCTTCTCTTTCGATAGTATACTATTAACAGTATACTGCTAACTGTATGCTAGTAACAAAATTTTTATTTATTAGATTAATAATATATTATTTTGATTTTAATACTGTTAATTTTTATTTATTTGAATTGTTAGGTTTCAGGATAAATAGCAAATGTACAGAGCAACTCAATAGATTCTCCAATGGCATAAAAAAATGATCCTGCATGGAAGTATAATTATTTAAAGGATTTGAAAGATCCTAATGCAGTGACTTGCATGTTCCGCGATAAGACTACTAGAGGTGGTATTTTTCATGCAAAATAACATCTAGTAGAATATTTTAAGAATACAGCAGTTTACAAAAAGTGTCAACCTGAGGTAAAAGAAGAGTTGTTGAGTTATATGAATGATTGCAAAAGAATGAATCTTATGAGAATTTACCAGAAGATAATGTTGAACATCTCAGGGATGAAGAAGAAGATTATTCTATGAGTATTAACCCAAGTGGGAAAAAATTATATGACAAAAAAAGAAAAGAAGTTATGAGTACTAAGAAGGGTAAAAAAAGACTGATGGATCTATATATATTTCAAGGACCACAGAAGCAACAAGGGCAAGCAGGAGGCTTAAAATTTATACAAACAAATATAAGTGATGCTTGTGATAAAGAAATAAGAGGAAGAACAATTCAACACATTGCTCGCTTCTTCTATCAGGCTGGTCTTCCCCTTAGTACAACTTGTTTAGATAGTTTTAAGGAAATGATTGAAGCTATTGAAAGATATGGTGCGGGATTAAAACCTCCAAGTTGTTATGAGATGCGAGTTCCATTGTTGCAAAAAGAGTTGAATTATACAAATGACTTACTAAAGGATCATAAGGAATCATAGGCAACACATGGTTGCTCTATTATGTCAGATGCTTAGACTAATAGGAGACGCAAGAGTATAATTAATTTTATGATTAACTGTTCTTTAGGGAATATGTTTGCGAAGTCAATAGATGTTTAATCTTTTGTAAAATCTAGAGATAAGATATATATGATTTACTTGACAAGTTCGTGGAAGAAATTGGAGAACAAAATGTCGTTCAAATCATAACCGACAATGGAAGCAACTATGTATTAGCTGGTAATATTCATCTTTTGAATTTTTTAAAAAATTTAATTATTTTATCTTTAATTAAATGTGTTAAACTCTTAAGTCTTATCATTTTTGTTATCCTTTGTCTCAGGTAAATTACTTAAAACAAAAAGACAACACTTATATTAGACTCAATGTGCAACACATTATATTGATTTAATGTTGGAGGATATTGGAAAGATCTCAAACATCAAAATAACCTTAGAAAGAGCAATTTTTGTTATTGGATTTTTTTATAATCATATTTAGGCTTTGAATATGATAAGAGAATTCACAGACAATAAAGAATTAATGAGATATGGTGTCACCCGATTTGCTACTCCATTCTTGACTTTATAGAGCGTGTATCATCAAAAACATAATTTGAGAAATATGTTTACTTCTAAGAAATGTGTGATAAGCAAATGAGCAAAATAAGCAAAAGGCAAGAGGGCTACTGATATCATCTTAATGTCATCCTTTTGGAATCATGTAGTTTATATATTAAAGGTAATGAACCCTTTTGTTCGAGTATTTCAGTTGTTGGATAATAAAAATAAGCCTGCAATGAGATATATTTATGAGCCTTTCGATAGAGTAAAGGAGACAATTAAAATGTCTTTTAATAAAAATGAAGAAAAATATGAGAAAATTTTTACAATTATTGACGAAAGATGGAATTATCAACTTCATTGTCCTTTACATGTAGCAGGATATTATTTGAATCCTGAATTCTTTTACAAGATTAAATCTGTTGGGTTTGATGCAGAAATTTGGATATGTTAGATTAGTGTGTTGCAAGATTAGTTCCAAGCCTTGAGGTGCAAGATAAGATTATTTATGAATTATCTTTATATAAAAATATCGAAGGTCTTTTTGGAATTCCAATAACAGTTCGATCCAGGACAACTACGTCTCCAAGTATTAATAATTTGATATAATTAATTTCATCTATAGTATGTTACTATGTTATTGCTAATAATAACATAAATTTTACAGTTGAATGGTGGAGTCTATTTGAAAATTCCACCCTGAACTTACAGCAATTTGCTATCAAAGTACTTAGTTTGACATGTAGTGCTTCGGGTTGTGTGTGAAATTGGAGTGTCTTTGAGCATGTAAGGATCACTAAATATTTTTGTTTCAATTAATTTATTTATTTAGATATATATATTAATATATTTTTAAATTATATGACATGACAGATTCACTCGAAGAGAAGAAATCGGTTGGGACATCAACGATTACACGATCTTGTTTACATAAAGTATAATCAAGCTTTGAAGGCTCGTCATGATTTGCAAAATAGAATTGATCTAATTTCATTACAAGATATTGATGATTTAAATGAGTGGTTGGTAGGAGAAATAGGTGCCAACTTGCAAGATACCGAAGACAAGCTTGTGTTTGAAGATGATAGATTGACATGGGGAGATGTGGCAAGAGCTTCAAGTGTTGAAAAATTACAAACATATACAAGATAGATGATAAAGAGAAAAATGAGTGCAAAAGCATCAAGCTCGACTTCTGTTATTGTTGAAGACAAAGAGAATGAAACGTATTTTGATGAAGAAGAAGAGGACGAATTTAATGAAGATGTTTTGTTTGAAAATGACGATAATATTGATTATGATGAATGATTTTGATGTAAAACTTTATTTTTTTTGAATTTTGAGACTTTTTGTTAATGTGATATTGTGATTTTGTACTTTAGATTATCTTAATTTAATAGCATATTTTTATTTAAATAATTATATTTATTAATTATATTATATATTTTTATATTTTAGCACCTCGCTTCACTCCGGCGAGCGCCTAGTGCCTCGGGCGTTTTGGGACCTTGGCGCCTTTTAGCGCCTAGTGCTTTTTAAATCACTAATGCTAATATGAAGTGTGATTTTTCCTAGTATTATGTTTTTATGGTATGTTATTTCAAAAGATGGAATCATGATGGATCAAAGTAAGGTAGAGGTTATTCTTAATTAGCCAACACCAGCTTCATTGTATGATGTGAGGAGTTTCCATGGCTTAACTTTCTTTTACATAAGATTCATTAAGGGTTTCAGCTCTATTGTTGTTCCAATCACCGAATGCTTAAAATGTGATAAATTCAAGTGGACTAGTGAGGCCGATGATATTTTTGAGCTATTAAAAAGAAAGGTGACCGAAGCTCCTATCTTAGTTCTACCTAATTTTGATAAAATGTTTGAGGTTGAATGTGATGCCTTTGATGTGAGTATTAGTGTTGTTTTGAGTCAAGAAAGAAAGCCCATTGCCTTTTTTAGTGAGAAGCTGAATGATACAAGAAGGAGATATACTACCTATGATAAGGAGTTTTATACTATTTATAAAGCCTTATCTCATTAGAGTTAATATCTTTTTGCCAAGCCATTTGTCCTATATTCTGATCATAAGGCATTGAGGTTCATTAATCTTTAGCACAAGCTAAACAAGAGACATGCAGTTTGGGTAGAGTTCTTGCAATCTTATAACTTTACTATCAAGCATAAATCTGGTGTTCAAAATGTAGTTGCTGATGTATTAAGTAGACAATATTTTTTATTATTAGCCATGGAAGTCAAAGTGGTTGGATTTGAAACATTCAAAGATCTCTACGAGAATGATATGGATTTAAACTAAATTTGGCAGAATTGTAAATCGGGTTCTTTTCAACAATTTTCAATCTTTGATGATTTTTTTTTTCGAGCTAATGCTTTTTGTATTCCATCTTGTTCTTTGAGACAAGTAATTCTAACTGAAGTTCATGGTGGTGTTTTAGGAGGATATTTTAGTAGGGATAAGACTGTAACTCTTGTTCAATTAAATTTCTATTGGCCTAAGATGTTCAGAGATGTGAAGAGACTTGTGAAGCAATGCCGAGTATGTAATTTGGCAAAAACAAAAAGTCCAAATTCTGGTTTGTACACTTGATTGTCAGTGCCTAGTACTTCATGGGAGGATATGAGTCTTGACTTCGTTTTAGGATTGCCAAGAACTCAAAGGAACAAAGATTCTATCATGGTTGTTGTTGACAGATTCTCAAAGATTTCTCACTTTGTTCTCTTCTCAAATCAAATGATGTATCTTATATTGTTGATTTGTACTTCAAGGAGATTGTGAGATTGCATGGCATTCCAAGAACTATGGTGTATGATCGAGATTCAAAATTTATTAGCCATTTTTGGAGAACTCTATGGAGGAAGCTGGGTACATCTTTGAATTTTAGTAGCTTTCATCATCCACAAATCGATGGGCAAACATAGGTAACAAACAAAAGTTTGAGAAACTTAGAAGCTACGTTGGCAAGAACCTCGATCAATGAGATTCATTCTTTTATAAATTGAGTTTGCCTATAATCGTCAATGCATCATAGCATATTGATAAGATTCCTTTTGAGGTTGTTTATGGTGCTAATCCTATTGGTCCTTTGGACTTAGTTCCTCATTCAACAATTAAACAATTTAGTGAAGATGCTGATGAGAGAGCTAAACAGATAAAGAAGCTGTATGAGAGTATTAAGCAACTATTGAGAAGCAAAATGAGAGGTACATGTGAGCCGCCAACAAACACATAAAGCATGTGAAGTTTAATGAGTGTGATTTGGTCTGGATTCATCTGAGGAAGGAGAGATTTCCACCAGGCAAATTTGGGAAATTAAAACCAAAGGCTGATGTCCATTCAAAGTGCTTAAGAGACATGACAAGAATGCTTATGAGATCGAGCTACTTGGAGATTATGAAGTGTCCCCAACATTCAATGTTGTTGATTTAAGTCCTTATCATGTTGATGGAACAAATGAAGACTTCAGGACAAGTCTTTTTCAATTAGGGGAGATTAACACGGGAGCACCTAATTTGCTACAATCAGCTCGTGTAAATCTTGCTGATCCTATGGTATTCTCTACAACCTACAATGCTTGTCCCATAACCTTTAATTCAGACCTCATAAGTGTGATAGCCCATAAGCCAAATAAGTTGCAAGCCTATTTTCCAAAACTGCTGATGGCCCAACTTGATTGAATAGCCCAAATTGATTACTAAAGAGTTAAGGGGCATGCCTTTATAAGTTGAAAAAGCTCAGACTCTTAACTTTCCAACTGGTGGGTAGATTCAAAGGGAGAGTTGATTCAACTTTTCTTCATGACTAAGGAATGTATTAAAAAGGCTTAGTTATCAACTGTAAAGTAATAAATTTCGTAGTTCCTTATGCATGGAGAGTTGTTTTATGCACTAGTATTTATTTTGGTTTTTTAGAGTTATAAACAGTTCAGAATCTGATTGTATTTGTAAAAACTCTTTGAGTTCTCTCTTTTAACTCTGTATCACTTTGGTTTACCATAGAGTGGTGGGTTTCATCTCTATATCTCTTGGATATTTCCTTGAGTGGTGAGTCTTTTTTTAAGTTTTGTATCCTTGTTTAAGTATCTTTAGGGTGGTGAGTTTCTGTATCCCTTTATGATTTTAAATTTAGTGAATCCATTTCTCTCGTCTCCAAAAGTATTTCCAACAAATACATCTATCAGCCTTTTAAATTTCATTCCTCATTATCTCGGTATCATTAGGAGTCATATAGTCTTCTATTCAAATTGGAGACATAAAGTAATTAAAAGATTAAAAAATTCAAAAGATAAATCTTACCGGCTAACATATATTTGCTTTTATTGTCGATTATAACTTTGATGACATTTTATTCATCAAATTCTTTCATAAACTTATCAAGCAACTCATATATCTTTTCTCTAAATTTTATAAAAGATGATGCATTTATTGACTTCATAAATATGATTCCTAAAGAAAATTAATTATACTCTTATGTCTCCTATCGATCCAAGTATTTGACAAAATAGAGTAATCATGCTCTACCGATAATTCTTTATAATCCTTTAATAAGTCATTTATATAATCCAACTCTTTTTTTTATAATGAAACTTGCAATCATAATGACTTATACTCCTATGTCTCCTATCGATCTAAGTATTTGACAAAATAGAGTAACCATGCTCTGCCCATGATTCTTTGTGATCCTTTAATAAGTCATTTGTATAATCCAACTCTTTTTTTTATAATGAAACTTGCAATCATAATGACTTAGAGGTTTTAATCTCTTACCATATCTTTTAATAGCTTCAATCATCTTTTTAAAACTATCTAAACAGCAAGCACTAAGGGTAAGGCTAGCCTGATAGAAGAAGCGAGCAATGTGCTAAATCGTTCTTCCCCTTATTTCCTTATCATAAGCATCACTTATATTTATTTTTTAATTTTGCTCCTGCTTGCCCTTGTTGCTTCTGTGATCCTTGATACATATATTAGTCCATCGGTCTCGTTTTATCATTTTTGACAACCATGGTTTCTTTTTCTTTTCTGTTATATACTCTTTTCCCACTTGAGTAGACACTTTTTGAATAATCTTCTCTATCATCATCTTTAATTTGTTCATTATCCTTGAGTAAAATCCCGTAAGATTCATTCCTTTGCATCTTTTTTTCATATATTTATGATAGCAACTTTTTTTTACATTAGGTGGACACTTCTTGCATGTTGATGCATTCTTGAAGTTCTTTACTTGATGCTATTTTACATGGAAAAATACCACCTCTAGTAATCTTATTACAAAAAATGCAAGTAATTGCTTTGTGATCTTTTGGATCCTTTAGATAATTATATTTCCAAGCAGGATCGTTTCTTGAATTTTTTGATGAGTCTTCTGAAATTTTTTGTATAGTTGCCATTAATCCTGAAACCCTAATAACAGTTCTAAACAAATAGAGATTAGTAGTGTTAAAATCTAAATAGGGACTATTATATGATAACAATAGTTAACAATCTACTGTTAATGGTAGGTTATCTATAGTTAACAATAGTTAGAGGGGGAGAAAAGAATCGCGGATAGTGGAAAGTGAGGAAGGAGAGGGCAAGGGTGACGGAGGAACTTTCAGACGATGATGGTGGTGGCGGAGGAAGTTGCGGACAACAACAGTAGCAGTGGAGGAAGCTGTGGACGATAGTAGCGACGACGGCGAAAGCTGCGGACGGTGATGTTGTGGGCGGAGGAAGCTTCAAAGGTGTTCGTCTGTGGCGGAGGAAGCTATGGTCCTCTCCCTCAATGATGGAAGCAACTGCACATGGAAGCAACGGTGGCGGACGGAATTGCGCACAAAAGCTAGGCCGTCGGACTCATTCATCGACGATAGAGGAAACATCAGTCTTGTGCATCGACGGTGGAAGCAATGGCAAAGGAAGCGTCGACGGTGGAGGCAATAGTTGCTTTTGTAGGTTAGTGATTTAAAAAGGCGCTTGGGCGCTCGCCTAGGTGCTCGGGCGAGGCGAGGCGAGGCCCGAGCGCCTCGCTAATCTCCCAGGCGGCGCGCTTCAAATAGGCGCCGCCTGGGCGCTCGCCCGAGCCCAAGTGCTGGGCACTTCGGGCGAGCGCCTGGGTTAACCAAGGCGACCGAACCAGGATTTTAGGTCTGGTTTTGTAACATCTCATTAGTCCCACATCGGAAGTGGGCAATGTGTATGATTGGCTTATATGGGCCTGATGAGTGTACTACGTTAACTCCCGCTTAAGTATTTTGTTCCGTGGTTGAAGGACCAAAATGGAGTTATTGGCCAGTTGGCTCATCAGACTCGGGTCGTGACATTTGGTATCAGAGCCGACCTAGCATTTGGGTAGGGTGAGAGGGCTCGAGTAAGAAAGGGCTACTCGTGGATGGAGTCGAGAACTCATCATGGCGTGGAGCCACCACTGAGTTAAACCTCACATGCACTATGCTAGGGTTCGATCTGGGTTATGTCGAGCCTTGATGAGGATGTCAAGCTAATTGAGTTGGGATATTGTAACATCCCATTAGTCCCACATCGGAAGTGGGCAATGTGTATGATTGGCTTATATGGGCCTGATGAGTGTACTACGTTAACTCCCGCTTAAGCATTTTGTTCCGTGGTTGAAGGACCAAAATGGAGTTATTGGCCAGTTGGCTCATCAGACTTGGGTCGTGACAGGTTCGGTCCTGGTTCGGTCTCTGATGGTTAGTTGGTTCAATCGAACCAACTAAAATCGATATAAGTGTGAACCCAACCCTAACCCTCGCCGCTGCCGCTCCCGATCCCGATCTCGCTGCTCGTCGCTGTTGTTGCTCACAAACGCTGCCTCTGTCGCTGCTCGCGCCTCCCGTTGCTCGTCGCTCCTGCTCCTGCTGTCGCTGTTCGTCGCTGTCGCTGCTCACAAACGCTGCCTCTGTCGCCGCTCGCGCCTCCTGCTGCTTGCCGCTCCTGCTCCCGCTCCCGCTGCTCGTCGCTGTCGCTGCTCACAAACGCTGCCTCTGTTGCCGCTCGCGCCTCCCGCTGCTTGCCGCTCCTGCTCCCGCTCCCGTTGCTCGCCGCTGTCGCTGTCACCGTTGCCTCCTTACACTCCGCTGCCACTGCCGCTTCCTCTTTTCTCAATCAGCAGGCTCAGCACCCCTTTAGACTTCCTTCTTCTCCTTCTGTTAACAGTATACAGTATATTGTTAACAGTATACTGTATATTGTTAATATTGTTAGGTTTATTTGAAATTATTAATTTTCAATACTGTTAATAGATTTTCTTAATTTAATAGCATATTTTAATTTAAAATTTTAAATAATTATATTTATTAATTATATTATATATTTTTATATTTTAGCGTCTCGTTTCGCTCGGGCGAGCGTCTAGCGCCTCGGGCGTTTTTGGACCTTGGTGCCTTTTAGTGCCTAGCGCTTTTTAAATCACTATTGTAGGTATAGTAATAGTATGTAGCTTAGTTGGTTTAATTGAACCAAACTAGGTATTTGTTCAACTGAACCAGACTTAATAGTCTAGTTCGGTTGCTTCGTTTGAACCGGGCGCTCGCTTGAGGGGCTTGGCGCCTAGGTTCAGGAGAGCGCCCAGGCGGCGCTTCACTGAAATGCGTCGCTTGGTCGAGGCCTAAGGTGCTTGGGCCTTACCTCGCCTCACTGGAGCAACTACATGAGCACCTGAGCACCTATTTAAACCCTTGATTGATAGTCTTCCATCTTTGCGGCTAGGTGAAACTTTCTTGTAGAGATGAAATATTTTATTAAAACAGATTTTGATTCATTTCATCTTTTTCTTTATTTATTTTCTTTTTCTTTTCCTTGATCAATCTAGAAAACAATTGGGGAAACATAAGAGATGTTGCCATGTGGCAACTTATAAGTTTTACAAAAGACCCCTCTAAATACTAAAAATAAAAAAAAGCTAGTTTGAAATTAAAACATTTTAATTGAACCTGAAACTGATTTCATTACCGATCCAAAGGGATTTAAGTTAATCCTTCTTTTTCCATGCCTAATATCTTCCTAGGTTGCATAATCTACTTGATTTTGGGAAGAGCTTGTTTTTTTTTCTGCATAATGATCGTATTCTTATGGTAGCAAATTTTGAGAATATTAGATCTTACAACTAGCTAATTTCCTAGATCATGTCCTGATTTTATTGCCAAGGATAATGTTAATGATGCAGCATCTCATAATCCTCACCATTTATCAGATGTGCTAATATTTTTTTTGAACTTGTTGGTAACAGACACAATTAGCAGAGTTTCATTCATATGAAGGGCAAGAAATGCATATCAAGGAGAAAATTGTGCCGCTGAAGGTATGCTTACTGATAAATGTTCATAGATTTTAACTCTGAAGATAGGCTATTTGGGTATCTCAACCGCAATGATTTCACAGATTGACCTTCGTGTTAATAACACTGTAATAAGAGATCAATTCTTGTGGGTAAGTTTGACTTATGAAATTTTTGTGCTTTTAGAAGGTTGATATGTTGGTATTTTTTCAATATTGTTCTTGATGCATTTCTTCTGGTTTTAGGACATAAGCAATTTAGAAAGTGATCCTGAAGAATTTGCACGAACTTTTTGCAAGGACTTGGATATTGGAGATCCTGAAGTTGGAGTAAGTATACTATCTCTTTGACATCTAATTAATGTAATATGTATTTGGGATCTATCCTAATTATTCAAGACACAATGTCATACAAGCTTCTAAAAGACCAGTAAATTTGGAGCTTTTTGTGTCCTATTGCTAAAGAGTTTCCATTTTAAAGCTGTGAATTGATGCCATGGACTAGGTAAATTAGAAATGTTTGCATAATTTAAATTAGATTCTTGAATTTGTAAATGTTGGAACACATGTATATATATAAGTGCAGTTCATCAAGGAACAGACTGTATGCTTCTATATGTTTATATATTTCTGTTTCTTAAAATGCAGTTCACATTTCTGCTGTGTAATTTAAGGATTTTTGACTGGTACAACCTAGTAAATGTTGACTAGTTTGTGGATCAATGTTTACAGCCAGCAATTGCAGTTTCCATAAGAGAGCAGCTTTATGAGGTTAGATATATGTCTTTGCTGTCTTTTTTTATACCAATTAATGTATAATGACTGTTATTTTTATGAGTTGTGTTGTTTTATGCTATCTGGATTTCTTATTTGCCAAGATAATCTACCTATTAGTTCTATGTTACCTGTTGCTAGTGTAGCTTTGCTGTGCATTTTTACTTAATTTGTATATGTCGACATTTCCCTTATTTCTAGACATTAAATTTTTGTAGATGCAAATTTCTCTTTGAAATATTACTCATAAAAGCTAGCCTAGATCAGCGGATTTAGGAGATTCATGCTGATCTAGCCTAGATCTATGTGGAACTAGCCAAAGTGACTTTTCTTGTAGTCATTTCTTGGGCTATTTCTTTGGCATCTACAACCATTGAAAGGTCTAGCCTAGGCTTTTTAAAAATCATGGTGGGGTTTCTTATGACATGATGTGGTCACTTTGCCACCTCGTATGCAGCAGCATGAACAACATTTTATTACTCCTTGAAATTATATATATATATATATTCTGGAGTCAAGGGAAGCTTGGAATGATGTTCTTTGTAGAGTCTGTTTTATGCATTGCTCTTGGTCTTGGAAAGTCTAGTTGACACTGGTTTGCATGGCTAAAAAAATATGCAAGTGGTTTATCTCCTTATACATAGCTGAAGGGTTCACGTGATCACGTTAGGTTGGAGCCTTGTCTTATTGGAAATTCTACTTCATTTATACTGCATTCTCACTAAGACTCGCCTTCTGTCTTGAAGGTGGACGTTGAGTTTAGCAGATCCTGTGCCATGCCTGCATTAAATTACCTTGAAGATGTCTTTTATCATGAGAAGTTTGTACATTTAAATATAACTAGCACATGGAGTTTTCTCTATGTTGCTCCAAGTGCTGTACAAACACAGGTTCTTAGCATGAGATGCATATATGATTCTTATGCCAAAATGTAATTGCTTTCTGTAATGATATATTTGTTACAAACATGCATTTTAGTCTACCACTCCAAGTTTGTATTAGTGTAAGCACGTTCACTTAGGCATCAATTTGCATATAATCAATCAAGATTTCTTTTCCTGCGATAATCTGTTACTAGAAAAATATTTTGCATATATTATTATAACATTTTTAGTGAATTATTGTTTGACAAACTGATTATACTCCTAAATATATTGTCGTTCAGATTGCAACTCAATCTATTTCTTCAGCCAGAGAAACCAGGGTTGGGAAGAAGGGTCGACGAGGAGCAGATATTGTTGCAAACAGGTTTTCTCCGATGTTCTTTTGTCATAGTTTCCTCTAGGATTCTATGGTTTGTGCGAAGTAGGTCTACCTGTTACCTGTCATGTATTACTTGAGATGTATTGTTGGGATAAAAAAAGACGTGGGAAGTATCGATTCTTTGTTTTTCTTTTTGTTGTTGTTAGCACTATGAAATGATTCTTTTATAGTTTTGTTTTTTGCAGTAAAGCAGGCAATACAGTGGACTTAGGAAAGTTATTTGGCAGTAAAGGAAGTGTCATCCGGTAAGATGATTCTTCAATGCTATCAAATTGCTCTATTTTTAGACAAAGAGAAAGTCGTTTGGACTTTCTACATGTCCGGATTTTGTCAGTATTGCATTTCTCTTTCCTTGTAAGAAATTACCAAGATTGTCTTTTGATTCTATAATGATATCTATCTTGTGAAGGAAAAGGAAAGAATGGTATCTGTATGAGCCCATTGTTGATATTTTGTCAAATGAGGAAGTTGGGGCTCTTGATGCAAGGGAAGAACTAAATGCTCGGTATGTATCTTGTTCCTATGTAGCAGTGATCCAAAGAAGCATAGTATGGGCTTACAGTATAGGAGCATCATTTGTGTATACACACAATAATTACATTTTATTTCTTCAAAAGCTACCCATCATAAGAGAAGCTTTGTTGAGAAACCCAAGGAGTTCCACGTAGTTTTAATTGTTGTTTTCTCGAAGACATGGGCCTTGATCTAAGGTTTTTCATTTGCATCGAAGGCAACATCGTTGTTTAGGATGCCACTTGAAGAAGCTCCAAGCTTTATCAAGCAGGGCACATCATGGACAGAAAATATGATCTCATGTTATTAGTTTTTTGTTTCGCTCACAGTTATTATTTTATTCTTTACATGTCTATATCTTGCACAATGCAAAGGCACATCAGCGTGTGGCACTACCACTTGCAAATTCATTTGTCTATCTGAGAAGGACCCTAGTCCTCTATGATTTTCATGAATTCTAGGTTCCTGTTCTATTCATTAATGATTGACATCCGTCTTTCGAAACTTGTTTCTCCTGTGTTTTTTCCTTCCAGAGCTTCTCTTGCCTGTTTTAATTAGAAATGTGGGAATACCGACCACAAAGGTTGATAATTAATAACCAAATATTGATTACTAGTTTTTTTGACCTTTTGCATGCAAGTTTAAAGAGAAAGCTGGATGAAAAAGAAGAGAGCTTCCAGACACGCTATTCTCATGGCTGAATTGTGTCTACCCATGGTCGACCGAAGGGGACTGCTAACTGCTTGACCGAGGGAGGCTTGTGTAGCATCCTTGTATCTGCTAGAAACATTGTTCATTAGCCATTGAATCATAAACAAGTTTCTGCTGTCTCGATCATTTTCTTTGATGTAATCAAGAGTGTGCTTGCTGTGTCAATTGCATACTTGGATGTAAATATTACATGACACTTACCTTTAAAGTATCATGTTGATGCCCGTTCATATTAATAATACTCTCGGCTGATAATTGATGCAATGCATTCTGCTTGAAATGCGTAGGAAGATGGTCTTCAGTAGCGGCGTTAATTATCATCGAATGTCTGGACTGCAAGAAGGGAACCAACCACCAGCTACATTTTGATGATCCCTATTGACCCCAGCGTAACTTTTTGCTCGACGTGTAGTTCTTTGTCGCTGCTTAAGTGACTCTGTCATGGTTCTGATTTTAGAAGCTTCACCAATAATCCTTGCAAGAGCACAAACCATCAGCAAACTGATGAAATCGATTTGCATCCCTTAGGATGATCTTTCGTTGGAAGATCTCCGAAACAAGCTTCATAACCGTGTGACAGTCCCCACAGGTCCTCAGGTTCTTCTTGATCCGAATGGGTGCATTCACAGGCAAGCTTATCAGCCCGAACGAGAGCGCAAGCCTCTCACTGTGATACCACATGCTCTCCTCCTTGTTCTCTTCTGCGTCATTAATGGCGAATTGTGTATCAGGCACGTAACCCTTCGCCTTCGCCAGCTCCTTCAGCCTCCCCAACATCTCATAAATCTGCTCCGTCTCGTCGTGCGATCGGTCATGCACCGTGAACACGTACGTCTGGTTCCACACATCGATCCAGCTGCATCCCGTCTCCTTCCTCAGCCCAGCCGACTCCATCCTTCTCCTCACCTCCTTGGCTTCTTCCAACCGTCCATGGTACGCATACATGTTCGAAAGCAACACGTAGTTACCGGCGTTGTCCGGTTCGATCTCGAACAGCCTTCGAGCAACTTCGTCGCCGAGTTCCAGGTTCCTGCAGTTCCTACAGGCTCCAAGCAGAGCGCCCCACACCGATGAATCAGGCCTGATGGGCATTGTCTCGATGAACCGTTTCGCCTCATCCAAGCGGCCGGCTCGGCCCAGCATGTCGACCATGCAAGCGTAGTGCTCGCTCCCCGGTGTCACTTTGTGAGACATGGAATCGAAGTACTTGAATCCCTGATCGACAAGCCCGTTGTGACTGCACGCCGAAAGGACGCTAACAAATGTGATGTAATCCGGTTCGACACCCTCACCAAGCATTTGCTCGAATAGTTGGATGACGTCGTCTCCATGCCCGTGTTGCTGGAATGCTGTGATCATGGCTGTCCAAGCGACCACGTTCGTGCGGTCCTCTGCCTCCTCGAAGGATCGGTATGCGTCTTCCAAGCCACCGCATTTGGCGTACATGGAGATCAGCGAGCTCCCGACGCATCTGTTGCTAGCGAACCCGGTTTTCACTATCAAGGTATGAATTGCTGCGCCCTGGCCCCATGAAGCTAGTCTGGCCAAGGCATGGAGGACGGTGGAAAACGAGGCCTCGTCCGGGGAAATCCCCTCCCTTATCATAGCTCGGAAACAGTTGCAAGCATTCTCCATCCGATCACTTTGGATCCAACCCATCATCATAACGTTCCAGGTCACGACATCTCTTTCGCTGCAGCTGTCGAACAACTTCATGGCGTCTTCCAAGCACCCGCATTTGCTGTACATGTCGATGAGCGAGTTCCTGACGTACTCCAACGTGGGCGCCATCCCAAGCTTGACAGTGTGGCCATGCACCCCTCTACCGAAGTCTATGCCGTCACCGTTGGCGCACGCACTCAGAACGCTAGAAAAGCTGACTTGGTCCGGGCTCAAGGACTGATCCGCAAGCAGCTCCCGGAAAGCCTCCGTCGCCCTGTGGTACATCTTGTTGCGCACGAACCCCACGATCAGCGCGTTCCAAGAAACGAGATTTCTCAGGGTCATTTCGTCGAACATTCTTTGAGAATCCCCCATGTCGCCGCATTTGGCGTACATATCGGCCAGTGCGCTTGCCACGTAGACGTCGGACACGACGCCGTGCTTGTGAGCGAGAGCGTGCACCTGTCGGCCAGTGGCATGGGAGCCAGCCGCGGCACAGGCCGGCAGGACGGCGGAGAAGGTGTGGGGGTTGGGGCCGGGGCCTGACCTCTTCATCTGCGCGAACAAGGATAGGGCCTCGAGGGGGTGGTGGGAGTGGGAGAGGTGGGTGATGAGGGAGGTCCAGGTGACGACGTTGCTGCAGTGCTGGGTGGTTCGGAAGGTGAGCACGGCTTGTTCGAGTTGGCCACACTTGGCATAGAGGTTGATGAGCTGGGTATGGAGGAAGGGGATGGGGAGGGAGTTGGTGGTGATGAGGTGGGAGTGGATCTGCGTGGCATGCCTCGGGTTGGATGTTTGTGTTACGGTGGAATCGGTGAGGAGGGTGGTGAGATGGGTGAAAGAGAGAGGGAAGTAGGTTGTGCAATGAAGACGATGGAATGAGTAGATGGAATACAGTGAAGGGGTTTTCGGGGTTCTCATCGAGCCTTGGACGAGTATATTGATGATGCAGGGGATGAGGGCAAAGGGTTGTGCGTACACAGTAGTGAAATTGTATCCGTTGATGATGAAATGCTAGCACGAAGTATAGCCCCGGAGTCGAACACTTGAAGTGCGGGAGAGGATGATCCCGGCCCCCAAAAAAAGAAAGAAAATGCCAACAATGATATCAAAGGGTATATTGTTGTTGCCCATCAGCATCATCATGTACCGCACGTGTCGTTCTTTCTTCTCTATCAGCAGCGCTCGTTCCGTCTCGACTGACTGACTGACTGACTGATGGCTAAGCTTTCATCTCGACTCTGAAATAGAAGAAGAGAACATCTTCTTTCAGTCTAGCTTTTACATATAGATACAGAAGTTGAGATCGAAACTGAAATGGGGGGGGGGGGGGGGGGTGGGGGGGGGGCAGACATAGTAGTGACCATAATCCTTTTTTTCCCCCCCCTCTCTTGGGGTCTTCCTCGAGTTTGGCTGCAAGTGAAGGGAAAAATTCGGAAAAATTCTTCCCCTTCACTGTGCACAATATTTGCCTTTTTAGTTTTTATAATATATTTTAATTAAAATTATCTTCTTCTTTTTTAACATACAATGCCACATGGTACTATTTCATTTTTCGAGTTTGTCTATAAATAGATCTCTTTCCTGTCCAATATTTACTTCGGGAAAACCCAGAAAAAGTAGCAGAAATTCTGAAAAAAAAAATAAAAAGTGAGAGAAAAAAAAAGTTTTTCAAACTTTTAATTGATTCCTTTTAGTTTTTTTCCTATTTCTCTTTCGTTGCTAATATCAAAAATCTTATTTTTTTATGGTATCTCGGTTGTATCTTGGATGAGTTCCTTTTTTTTACTCCCTATTTCATTCTCAACGCATCTTGAACCTATTTTTTATTTAATCTAATGATATTTTAATAATATTACTTCAACAATCTAAGCATATTCCACCATCGATTAAGAACTAAAAAGGGTGCTAACCTAATAATAAAAAAAAATACTATAGTAGTAGCATGCTGTTAGGATCGAAATTATAGCGATTAAAAAATTAGTACTTTTAAAAAATTGCTCGTATCGAAAAAAATGTTTAACTTGTAAGGATGTAATTAGCGAGTAAAGTAATTTGTAATAAAGGTAAACTATAAAAGAAAAGAGCACACCAGATTTATAGTGGTTTGGTTATCGTGACCTACATCCACTCTCGATTTCTCTTCACTCGAGGCTACTCGCTTCTACTATAGATTTTCTTTCTAATAGGTAAAATACCCTTATAACTCTTTCTCATTTTGACAGGTTTACGAGAGAACATTTACAACTTCTCTTTTAGACTAGACCTCACTCCTCCCTTACAAAGACCTTTTAGAAAGACCTTTAACTTTAGGAGGAAGAGACTCTAAACTTTAAAAGAGATTACAAATTTTTTCTCAAGAATTTTTTTTCCTTTTCTACTCTTTTTCTTGGTATCTCAAGTAAAAAAAAGTAAGGTATTTATATATCCTAAATAGCTTAAAAAATAAAACCAAAAAATGTCACATCCCTAGTTTCAAGGGTACTAGTTGTACCATTGCTAGTACTGGGCGGTAGCACTGCTTGCCAGTTTGACACTAGACGGTATCATCGCCTAATCTGAAGGTACCATCGCTTGACACATTGACACTAGGAGGTACTACCGCTTGATACAGTTTAAGAGACTATGTCTAGGCTACCTTACCTAGTCTGATGGTGTTACTACTTGGCTCTTTTATAGGTGACCGAATTAGCATTTCACTTGATCCAAAATAGCCAAAATCAAGCCCAATAGGCCCCTAATTGAGTTAACAAGGTTCTTCCCAAAACTAACTCAATTACAATCATGACTACTTCAATCTAGACACAATCGATTATAAATAGAATACTATATTGTTCGGCATGTCATTGGTTCATTCGACACTTCATCCGATCCTTTCGACATTTCGTCCTCTCTTGCAGCATATTGCATAATCAACATGTTGACGTCCACAATATCCAATCTCTTTAGTGCAATGTCTAATCTTTTTGGCCCAATGCCCAAACTTATGGCACAAAGTCTTGCTTGTATGTCGACCGATCCTTCGACTCGGCATCCAATCTCTTGACATATTCTACTATGACCCAATATATGATTCCATTACTTTAATTGATTTGTCTTTCCCTGATTGAAGCTAGTCCTACGTTACTCAAAACACAGATTAGATCTTTAACTCATCAATTGATTTTATCATCAAAATTTGAGATTCAACAATCTCTCCATTTTTTATGATGATAACCAATTGATGACAGAGTTTAAACTTAACTCTCCCTATCAATATGTCATATTGATAAAAACTTTGAATCCAAAAAATCATGACTATTTCATCATTATATGCATCATGAATATTGAAAGAACTAATTAATCACATCATTTCATGCATCTTAAAATCATGAGTATTTTATGCATAATCATAATTTCAAAACATCAAAGTACACTATGCATGATTAGTATCATAATCCATGCATGATTCAAATTTTAAATCATTATAACTTATCCCCCTTTGTCATCAACAAAAAGGATAAAAGTGTAACTAACAAGTTTTTCAAAACATGTAAGTTTTACATCACTATATAGAACATAGCTAGCAATTTTTAGAGATATGCAAGTTTAGCAATTTTGCTTCTCTTAAGATGTGCAAGCTAGCAAACTTTGCCTCTCTTTCAAGATATGCAAGTTGGCAAGTTTTCTCTCATTGAAAAGTGTAAGCTAGCATTTTTGTTTTTCTTTGCGATGTGCAAGTTTACAAGTTTTTCTTCTTGAGATGGGCAAGATAGTACTTTTGCTTGAGATTGGAAGCTAGCAATTTTTTTCTTTCTTTTGCAATATGCAAACTAGCAATCTTTGCGTCTCTTTTGAGATGAGCAAACTAGCAATTTTTACTTTTTTTTAGTTAACAATTCTTTCTCTCCCTTTGTTATTGTCAAAAAGAGGGGAATAATACAATGGTACAATTCATTTTCCTTTACATTAATTTTTAAATCATCACATAAAATATAACAAGAAAAATTAATTTGGTGATAAGATATTTACTTTATGAATATAAGAGAGTAATAAGACAACTTTCAAGTTGTGAATCAAATATTAAAAAATCAAGAGGAAAAAAAATTATGATTCATTTGGATAAATCAAATATCGAAAAGAAGAATCATAAGAAACAATCTAGATTCATAAAAATATTAAGTTATAATTATCAAGGAATCAAGATTATGATTTGGATAAGACTCATCTTTTGTAAAAAGTAAAAAGAATCATAGGAGAACAAATAATAAAATATCTCAATTCATGTATAAAAAATTTGAAGTTATCAAGATCATGATTAAAAAAAAAATTAAGTTATAATTATGAGAATTCAAGATCAAGATATAGATAAAACTTTTCTTTAGTAAAGAAACATAGGAGATCAAATAAGAGATCTTGATTAAAAAAAATCTCAAGTATCGAATGAGAGGTTTGGATAACACTCATTTAAATTTAAATCATCAAAATCACTTTCATAGATTTATAAAAAATAATATAAATAGATTCATTAATCTCTTTTTGAAAGATTCGATAAACTTTTAGTGATAGAAATATTTTTAAGAATAATACATTCTCATTTTTTTAATTTTAATTTAAGTGATTGATTTCATACAAGCATATCTTTGTTTTTTATGTAAAATCCATGCATCGTTGATTAAAACAAAAAAAACAAAAAATCATCATAAAAAAATTCATCAAGATCAATAAGCCATAAATCACAAAAATTATCATGCATAATTTCAAAATATAAACTCAATAAGTATGATTTCAAATCATCATTACTTCAAATCATCATTACATTATTATATCATTAAATCATCAAGCATGGTTTTATTAAACATAAATCATATTCAATCAAAATCATTTTGTTTTGGCTAATAAGCTTTCTGAAGTATGTTGGATCTTTGGTCATATGCCTTGAGCATCCACTATCAAAATATCACTTTTGTTCTTAGCATTCGATTGTAGATATTTCTACAAGAAAGACGGGTTTACTATAGGTACCAATTTGACTTTGAGTTTCTTATGTTTAAATCTACTTATCTTGTCTTTTGGCATAAAGTCATGTATGGTTTCTTTAGAAATATAAACTAATTTATGCAAGCCATAGTTTTTGAATGGATATTTATATGCAAAATATCCACACCTATCATAAAAATTATATTTATTTTCAACAGAAACATGTAATGTGGGTCTTTTAATAAATGTGGTTGGCTTTTATTGAGTGTTACTACTCACAAAACTGATTTCTTCTTTTCCTCAAATATGACTCTTATTAGCAAGAATTATGTTTAAAGATTTGTTACCAATTTTAAAATTTTCTAATGTTTATTTAGTAATAAAATTTCCTTTTTACATGAATCTAATTTTTCACATTAAGTATAAAATGTTAACATATAATTATTATGCTCATTTTTTATTTTTTATAAATTCACTAGAAAGAAAAGTATGATTCTTTTTTAACAATTTATAATTTTTATTAAATAATTTAAATTCATCAAATAAATCATGGAAATCATCAAGCAATTCATTATAAGGTAAAGGAGCTTTGGTTGAGTCATTTACCTCATCGTTGAGAGCCATCAAGACATAGTTCGTCACTTCGTCTTCATCGGTTTGCTCCTCGTCTTCGGGTGCAGTTGATTCATCCCATGTCATCTTGAATACTTTCATTTTCTTTGGCAACCATTTCTTTTTAAGTTCGTTTTTATTCTTAGTTTCTTATTTTATGAATTTTTTGAATTTTTTTGTGAGAAGTTCAAGGTCATTATCACTTGAGCTTTCGTTTGAGTAGTCTTCTTTTGTTATAAGTGCCAAATCCTTCTTGTTCTTTAAAAGGTTATTCTTATGTTCGTTATATCTAAATATGTCATTTCATAGGTCATTAAAGACTCGATAAATTCTTCAAATGGAAAGTTGTTCAGGTCCTTTGCTTCTTGTATTGCCGTTACTTTTCGATCTCAGCTCTTTGGAAGAGATCCTAAAATCTTGTTTATAAGTTCAATTTAGAAAAATATTTGTCAAGTGCTTTTAAACTATTGATGACATCCGTAAAATGAGTATACATTTCAATAATAGTTTTACTTGGTTTTATTTGGAATAATTCAAAATTATGCATCAAAAGATTTATCTTAGATTATTTAACTCTACTTGTGCCTTCATATGTAATTTCAAGAGTATACCAAATGTCGTATGCAGTTTCACAAATCAAAATATGATTAAATTTATTTTTGTCTAAAGTACAAAATAGAGTGTTCATAGCTCTAGCATTTAAAGAAAAAGTTTTCTTCTCCAAATCATTCCATTCATTCATTGGTTTGGAAGACTTTTGAAAACTACTTTCAATAATATTCCATAAATCAAAATCCATAAAAAGCAAAAAAACTCTCATTTGAGTTTTTTAATATGTATAGTTCGTCCCATTGAACATAGGAGGATGAATGAAAGAATGACACTCTATATTGCCAGTAAAAACCATTCTCTTGAGTGTTAAACCAAATGAGAAAAACTTGGATCTGATACCAACTGTTAGGACCAAAATCAGCACTAAGAGAGGGGGGGGGGGGGTGTATGGGGGGTGAATTAGTACTTTCAAAAAATTATATCGATTCAAAATTTTAGTTCGATAAAGCCCATGTCAAAAAAATATTTAACTTGAAAACGTTCGTAAGAATGTAACGAGCAAGTAAAGTAATTTACAAAAAAGATAAATAACAGAGGAAAAGAGCATATTGGATTTATAGTGGTTTGGTCATCATGACCTATGTCCACTCTTGATTTCTCTTCACTCTAGGCACTGGCTTCCACTATTGATATTCTTTCTAATGGGCGTAGATCAACTACCCTTACAACTCTTTCTCTATTTGATAGGCTTAGGAGACAACCTTTATAACTTCTCTTTTAGACTAGACCTCACTCCTCCGTTAAAAAGACATCTATCTCTAGGAGGAAGAGACTTTAAACTTTAAAAGAGATTACAATTTTTTTCTTAAGAATTCTTTTCTCCTTTCTACTCTTTTTCTTGCTGTTGTTAGGACCAAGTCAACACTGAGAGGAGGGGATGGGGGGGGAGGAGTGGGGTTGGGGTGAATTAGTGCTATCGTAAAACTTTACGTCGATTTGAAATTTTCGTTTAATAAAAGCCGATATAGGAAATGAGCTTGACCTAGAATGCACATTCGTAAGCGTAGTGAAAGTAGTAAGTAAAGAAGTTTGTAATAAAGATAAAAAATAAAAACACAAGCCGAGTTTTATAGTGGTTCGGTCGTCGTGACCTACATCCACTCTCGATTCCTCTTCACTCGAGGCCATCGGCTTCCACTACCGATCTTCTTTTAATGGGCAAAAATCAACTACCCTTTTACACCCTTTTTCTCCTTTTCACAGGTTTAGGAGATGACCTTTACAACCACTCACTCCTTTCTTAAACTTCACCCAACACTTAGAGTTTGAGAGAAGTTCTTATAATATTACAATAGTGTTTTCTTTCTTTGTTTTTTATGCTTAGTTCTTGTATAAACTGAGCAGAGATGAGTGAGGTTTTTATAGACCCCAAATGGATTTAAATTTAGAGCAAAAAATTTAAATCCCTGGGATTTCAAGGTACTGGTGGTGCCACTGCCAGTACTCTTTGACACTAGGTGGTACCACTGCCTAGTCTAGCGGTACCACTGCCTGACATAGTATTAGAGATTGTGTCTTAGAGATTGAGCTACTAGAGGTTCCACCACTTGGACTGATTATGCCATCGCTTGACCCAACTTTTGGGTAATTGAATGAGCCTTCCACTTGGCCCAAAATAACTCCAATTCAGGCTCAGTTGGCCCCTAATTGTGTTGGCCTAATTATATATATTCTAAACCAACTAAATTAGAACTAAAACTACTTTGATCTAGACAATTATTATAAAGCATTAATCATATATTTTTTGATATGTCACTGGTTCATTCGGCGCTTCGTCCAACCCTTTCGGTGCATCGTCATCTCCTTTGGCATATTACCCAATCGACATATTGTCTTCCCTCAATATCTGATCTCCTTAGTGCAATATCCGATCTTCTTGGCTTGATGCCCGAACTCATGGCACAAAGCCTTCTACCGATATATCGACTGATCCTTCGGTTCGACATACAATCTTCTGACATGTTCCACTTCGACCCAATATTGATTCTTCCTATTTTAATCAAATTGTCTCTTCATGATTGAAGCTAGTCCTGCGTTACTCAAAACACATATTAGATCACAAACTTATCAATTGAGTTCATCATCAAAATATGAGATTCAACAATTATTAGGATCAAGAGCGGTAGTAAGAGAGGGGGGGGGGGGGGGGGGGATGAATTAGTGCAGCGAAAAATTCTTTGATTTCGTATAACGTTTGTCTCGATTCAAATCGTTTCACTTAAGGAGGTTTGCAGTTAAGTAAATTGTACAAAAGGAAAAGCAAACCGGAATTTAGAGTGGTTCAGTCAATGAGACCTACGTCCACTTCAGATTCCTCCTCCATCGAGGTCACCGGCGTCCACTAAAGGCCTTCCTTCAATAGGCGAAGACCAACTATTTTATACAGTTCTTTCTCCTTTTGTTGGGTTTCGGAGACAACCCTTATAGGTCTCACTCTTCTTTCTTGGATGGTTACAAGGCTAAGAGAGGGAGGAGAACTCTTCTCACTTTTGCAAAGCTTTTCACACCCTAAACACTTAGAATTTTTCACATATATAATAGCACTTTGTTACCCTTTCATGCAGAAAAGGGTGGGGTATTTATAGGCCCTAATGACTTTAAAGTTGGAGCCAAAAAATTCAAATCCTTGGATTTCAGGATGCTAACGGTACCACCCCCTAACAGAGCTCGGAGATCGAGCTTTGGTGGTACCACCGCCTAATAGGGGTGGTACCACCGCTGGCAGCATTGATTGCTAGCGATACCACCACCTAATCTAGGCGGTACCACCACCCAAACCACCTGGGAGACTGGGTCTCCCAGGCGGTGCCATCGTCGGCCATGTTTTAGGGGTTGAATGGGCTATTCAATCTGGCCCAATTTAGCCCTATTAAGGGCCCAATTGGCCCCTAGTTAAGTTAGTGAGACTTCCTCCTAATCCTAACTCAATTTATGGACTAACTATAATAATTAAGATAATTGACAAAGCGTTCTTGTTCCGATATGTCAATTGCTCTTCCGGCGAGCTTCCGACAAACTTCCGACGAACTCCCGGCAAAGTTCCGACGGACTCCCTGCAAGCTCTTAGACTTTATGATGATCTTCTTAGTGAGTTTAAATAAGCTTCTTTGGCAAGTTCTTGGACCTCTCGGTTGGTTCCGATAGAACTTCCGACGAACGTCCGGACTTCGGACGAACTCTTGAACTCCCAACGAGTTCTCGATCTTGACTTTGGCACAACACCTGCTTTATGTCTTACTGCTATCATAGTTAATCGTATATGATTTTATCAATATATAGATTAGATTAAACAATCTACACTTGATTTCATCATCAAAATCTAAAATTCAACAATCTCCCCCTTTTTGATAATGACAATCAATTGATAACAGAGTTAACCTTAACTCCCCCTATCTATATGCCATACATGAGAAAAGACATTCTTGAATTCAAGGCCTTTGAATTCAAGCATCAAACCGATAAGTTAAGTTCATTTAAACTTATCAACATGAACATCATGATTCCTATCATGATTTAACATTCTCACAATATGATGCCACGTATTTATCAATGAAAATGATGTCAAGGTATGACATCCATTTTCAAGTTCAATCATAGACATTCATCATTTGTAAGTATGATATGAATTTCAAATATGAAATATAGCAAGATGACAAAGATAGCAATTCATCATTTCACGACAAGATATTAATTGTAAAATAGCAAGTTAAGCTTAAGATATCTTATCATAATGAAAGACATTTATCAAGCATTCACAAAGTATACAAGTGTTTATTATAAGCATTTACGATAAGATATATTGCATACATTTACATTGCCAATTTGTTATCAATTTATCACTTTTTGGTATTATTTCTCCCCCTTTATCATTAACAAAAAGGAGAACAATTCAACAATGCAAGTGTGGTAAAAATTCATGCAAGTTTCATACTAATTTATCCAATCGATATTGCATCGTTGCATGGTAACATTCACAAATTCTCAAAATCAAAATTTATCAACATTAAAGTGATAGATTTTATCAACTTCTCCCCCTTCGTCATAAAAAAAAAACTTTGCATGAAGAAGAGGAAGGAAGGTAAGGAGGGAATCCATTAAGAACCAAATTTGTAAAATGATTTGAACTAAGTCAAAAACAGTAAATAAATTTCATTAAATCATGCTTCTATTTTGATAAAAAGAAGGGATTCATCAAAGAGGATCAAAATATTCATGTGAAATCAAATCTTCATACTTGCAAGTGATCATCTCATACTTAAAAATTCATAAAAAAATCTTCCTTCATAAGAAGAGTAAGTAAGAATTTCTTTGAAAGAAGCATCATATAAAAGAGAAATTCATAAGTCAAATCCATTTCTTATTAAAAATTCACTAGAGATAAACCCGTGAGAGATGTATTTGTCAATGAAATCCATGAAGTAATTAAGTGTATCAAAAATCATTAAGTGATGGAGCAATGGTATGAAGTGAACTTGATACCAAGGAAGATAAAAACAAAATAGATTCATGAAAGCCCATTCATGAAATACATTAAGAGAAGGCACCAAGTCCGAAAAAGAAATATAACAAACTTATGTATTCGAACAATTTAACATCCCTAATTCCCTTCTAATGAAATCAAATTATTCTTCATTTAAGGGTTTTATAAAGATATCGGCCAATTGATGTTTCATATCAATAAACTCTAAGATTACATCATGATTATTAACAAGGTCTCGTATAAAGTGATGCCTAATATCAATGTGTTTAGTTCTAGAGTGTTGAATAGGATTTTTTGTTAAATATATTATACTTATATTGTTACATTTTATAGGAATATTCTTAAAATAAATTTTATAATCATCTAATATATTTTTCATCCATACGACTTGTGCACAACATGCACTAGCTACAATGTATTCGGCTTCTATTATGGATAATGCAATTGAGTTCTATTTCTTAGAAGACCAAGAGACTAGTGCGTGTCCTAAAAATTGACACATTCTGGATGTGTTTTTTCTATCTAATCTACATCCAGCAAAATTCACATCAACATAAGTAATTAATTTAAAATTTTTGGATTTTGAATATTATAATCCTAAATTAGTGGTTCCTTTAAGACATCTAAGAATTCTTTTAACTGCTTTAAGATGAGATATCTTAGGATTAGATTGAAACCTAGCACAAAGTCCTACATTAAGCTGTTGGGAAATCTTTGGGGGGCGACATCACATGTGCAATGGAAGAACAGAAAACAAAATCCCCTATTCCTAAAGAGATGTTCGTCATCGTGCGAAGATTGGTGCAAAAAAATCCACGAAACTTAAAACTGCATATAGAATAGATCGTGTTACCTAGGGAGATCGTATATCTCTATTTCCCTGTAGATCTCTAGGAGAGGGTGAAGGAGATCAAGCGCCCTCCTCTCTAGCAGTGATCCACACAGCAGGGCTACGACGATGCTCCTCAAAACTCTAGGCTTACTTTGAGGTGGAGAGGGGAAGGAAAATAGGAGAGGCAAGCAAAGGCTCTAGCCTATGAACCACTGAATCCCTCCTATTTATAGAGGTCCCCTATCAAACCCTAATGGATCCTCCCCTATTGGGTATTGGATCTACATCCAACTACCTAAACCTCTTAGATTAGTGGATCTCTATCCAATAATCTGTCATGGGCTTTTATTAGATCTCACTCATAGGATCCAATAATTAAGGGGCTTATTGGATATCCAATAAGATAGGGGCTCCGATGGATATCTCATATCCGAACCTCTACTCATCGCAACGCCTATCATATGTGTATGACCCTCTAGGCCTTGTATCGTTTGGGGACTACAGCGTAGTGGCCTAGTATGTCCGTAGTCAATGAGTCGAGTGAACCGCCCGTCGAGGTGGTGGTGCCCACCTTCAGGGGCGGTGTCACCCGTGGGTGAGTCCTCCACAGGTAGGGGCAACGTCCCCGCCCCACACCGCACAGGCCGTCGCCGATAGGGTGGCGGCAACGACAACAACAGTAGGGGAGAAAGAGAAGGGTATTAAGGTTTTTGGGCAAAAGATAATTTTACCCCTATGAATTTTAAAAATTTTAGTTTTGTCATTTTATCCAAATTATGAAAATGTTAGGATTGGAGCGGCACTAAGAGGGGGGGTTGAATTAGTGTAGTGGATTAAAACGTCGGTTTTGGAAAATCTTTCGTACGATAAAAACCGAACTTAAAAATCTTAACTTGAACATGTGTTCGTAAAGGTGTGCAACAAAGGTAATGAGGAAATAACACATGTAAGAAGGTTTGCAGTAATGTAAATAGCAATAAGAAAATGCAAACCAGAGATCACGCCGATTTTAAAGTGGTTCGGTCAAATAACCTACATCCACTTGCGAGGCCCTTTTCGATGAGGCTCCCACCTTCCACTAGCAAATCTCTTGAAGGGGAAGGACAAATACCCCTCTTACAACCTTTTACAAGTAGTTCACACTCTTATAAATTTTCAGCAAGAAAAAAGGAGGTGAACACTCTAGCAAATTGAAAACAAGACTTGCTAAGACTTTTCTAAGATCTTTTTCTCAATCTTTTGCTTCTCAAAAAGTTATAATCTCAGCTGAGAATTGAGGGGTATTTATAGGCCTTAAGAGGATTCAAATTTGGGCTCCAAAATTTGAATTCTCTTTGGTTCCCGATGTTGGCGGTGCCACCGCCTATCAGTGGCGGTGCCACCGCCTGTTAGTGTCTGACACTGATAGTGTACTGGCGGTGCCACCACCCAGCCAAGCGGTGCCACCCCTAGCTCTCGGGTGCTGGGCGGTGCCACCGCTTGGTTCTTGGGTTCTAGGCGGTGCCATCGCCTAATCTGGCGGTGCCACTGCCTACACTATTTTAGCTCATTGGTTGGGCTCCAAACTTGGCCCAAACCAGTCCAAACTCGGGCCCAATTGGCCCCTACTTGAGTTATAGGATTAACACCTAATCCTAACCCTAATTAACATGCTAACTATGAATTTAAAGACATTTTCTAAGCTATTACAAAGTCCGCAAGTCAAGACTTTTTTCGGCGAGCTTCCGGTGAACTTCCGACGGTCTTCCTACGAACTTCCGACGGTCTTCCGACGAACTCTCGGAAACCATTCTACGGACTCCCGCCAAGCTCCTAGACTTCATGATTTGATCTTGGCGAGTTCCAATGAGCTTCTTCGGCAAGCTTCGATCTTTGTCGGCGAGCTCTGTGAACTTCCAACAAACCTTCCGGCGAGCTTCCGAAAAACTCTTCGGCAAGCTCCCTACTCATTCTCGGCTAGTTCCGGCAGCATTCCCGACGAACCTTCGGACTTTTGTCAAACTCTCGAACTCACAACAAATCCTTCGCACTTTGACTCCGACACTTTGTTTCTCTTTATGTCTTCATCGTTATCGTAGTTAATCCTGCACACACAAGCCAAAACTCTACTCCGATCTAGACAATTATTACAAAGCGAATTGACATTATGTTGCCCGGCACGTCATTGGTTGGTGCTTCGTCCGATTCTTCGGCGCATCGTCCTCTCTTGCGGCTTGTTGCCTAATCGGTGGTTGACCTCCGTAACCCCGATATCCTTGTCGCAATTCCACTCTTGGCCCGATGCCCGACATCCGAAGCCTTCTGCCATCCAATATCCTAACATGATCTCCTCCGGCGCAACGTCAATTCCTCCTGCGTTAACTGTCTAATCCTGATCGAGTAGACCTGCATCACTCAAAATGTAGTTAAACATCTAAACACAATCAATTAGTTTCATCATTAAAATATGAGATTCAACAATCTCCCTCTTTTTGATGATGTAACATCCCATTAGTCCCACATCCGAAGTGGGCAATGTGTATGATTAGCTTATAAGGGCCTGATGAGTGTACTACGTTAACTCCCGCTTGAGCATTTTGGTCCATGGTTGAAGGACCAAAATGGAGTTATTGGCCAGTTGGCTCATCAGACTCAGGTCGTGACATTTGGTATCAGAGCCGACCTAGCATTTGGGCAGGGTGAGAGGGCTCGAGTAGAAAAGGACTACCCGTGGATGGAGTTAGAGAACTCATCACGGCGTGGAGCCACCATTGAGTAGGAAAGGGTTATGTCGGGCCTTGACGAGGACCTAATTGAGTTGGAGATATTGTAACATCCCATTAGTCCCACATCGGAAGTGGGCAATGTGTATGATTAGCTTATAAGGGCCTGATGAGTGTATTACGTTAACTCCCGCTTGAGCATTTTGGTCCGTGGTTGAAGGACCAAAATGGAGTTATTGGCTAGTTGGCTCATCAGACTCGGGTCGTGACAGATGATGACAACTAATTGATGACTAACGGAGTTAACCTTAATTTTCCGGAGTTTAACCAAACTCCCCCTATCAATATGCCATTGATAGAACACTTGGATTATCCCAAATCCAAGAATATTCAATTCAATGCATGAAGTCATCAATATACTTCTCCCCCTATGTCATCAACAAAAAGGAGAAGTAGCTCTAGCTATTTTAAAAGATATGCAAATTTTTGCAACATAAGCTAGATCACAACATATAAGCACAAAAGCATAGCAAGATTTAAGTTCATGGCAATTCAACACTTGAATTTTTGTGCAAGATTGCACTTTGCTTTTCTTTGCATGTTCTAACTAGCAAAAGCTTTCTCCCCTTTGTTTTTGTCGAAAAGAAGGGAAGAGTACAAGCTAGCCAGCATTTGCCCTGAGCTAGCAATCTTTCTCCCCCTATGTCATTGCCGAAAAGAAGGAGAGGAACCAATGATTTAGACTTTTACATAAATTATGAATTTGCATCAATCAATATTTCAATCATCACATGATATATACAAGACAAAAATACAAAGAAATCATGTCATGAAAGACATCAATTGTTAAACATGATATGATAATAGTCTCAAAAATTTCAATTTGTGATACATGTGATACATTGCGGATACTAAAAAATTTAATGCGATGCTTTTAAGGATATTAACTTATTTTTGATACAAAGTATGGCAAGAGCAATTATATTACAAGTTTTCTAAGTTTTGCATTTTTTGCTTCTTTCGAGATAGCAATTCTTTGCTTCTCTACAAACTAGCAACTTTTACAATAGCAAATTTAAAGATGTGCAAGTTGGCATATTTGCTTTTCTTTACAATGTGCATGATAGTATTTCTTTGTAATGTTCAAGATAGCAAATTGTACATCATGCTAGCTAGCAAATTAAAGATGTTCAAGAAAGTAAGCTCTTTCTTCTCTTTCGAGAAGTGTCATTTTTGCTTCCTTAGCAAAATACCAAACTAGCAAGGGACCATGTTTTACATGAGGCAAGCAAACAATTTGGCAAGTGTTACATTTGTATCTTTTCTTTAGATGTGCAAGAAAGTAAGCAAGTTTTTACATTTTCTTGACTTGTGCAAGGTAGCTAATTTCTCTTTGAGATGACCCTTTACATCAATTCAAGATAGCACATTAGCAACTCTTTCTCTCCCTTTGTCATTGGCAAAAAGAAAGAAAGATTCAAGTCATGAATATCAAAACTTTCATATTGTGAGTATCGATTCATGAATACCAAAAGATATTATTTGTGATTCCAATTTTGCAAGATCAAGATTATGATTTAGATAAAACTCATTCAAATCAAATCGTTAACTTGAAATTCATAATCAAGTCATCAAAATCAATTTTGAGATTCACAAAATATCATGAAATCATTAATCTCGATCAGATGGGAAAAGTATTTTTTAAGTGATTCTTTTTCATCTAAGCATGCCTTAGTCATTATATGTCAAATCAAGATAAGCATGAAAGTTCAAGACGTAAAGGCAAAATCTTATAAAACAACTCATCAAGCAAGATTTTAAACATCTATTTTCAAGCCAGAGTAAGTCAAGGATTCAATTATCTCATGTCATGAATTCCAATAGGCATCTCAAATTTTCAACATCACATTAAAAAGATATTTCAAAAAGACATATCGATAAGTGATTCATTTGTATCATTTCATTTTCGGAAGATTCTCCTCTTTGGTAAATAAATCTATGAGAACAAAATGAATTAAGGGAGATATAACATGATTGAAGAATTGAACATGATTCATATTTAAAATGTGTCTCATGTCATAAGTATGAATCAAGCATTTGTGAAATCCGAAATCATCCTCAAAGTCACATTCAATAAATTCATACATGACAAGCATAGATTTATTGAAAAGTCGATAAGATAGAGGATCGCATTTCATTTTTATAAATTTCTATTCATGTGATTTGCTTCTTATAAACATGTCTTTACCTTTAATAAAACAAGTGTCAACATTTAAGACAGAAAGGTAAATTTCGTAAAACAAATCATCAAGCATGATTCCATGATAATATCCTTTTAATATCTTGATATTCATCATTAAGTATGATTTCAAAAAGTATGTTCAAGAGAAATCATTAAGACCAAATGCATGAAACACTCATTTATTTTCAAAATATTCATCATGTTTATTTTCATGAGATTCACAAGATTGGTAAAATAAATTCATTAATTTCAATAGGATAGAAAATTTATTTCTATTTCATACAATTGATTTCATGTGAGGGTATTCAAGTTTTTTGTGAAAACATGTATCATTATTTAAAATCGAAATATAAGTTTCGTCATGAAGCCGTCAAGACCAAACACATCATAATATCACATCTATCATCAAAAGACTATCAAGAAATTCATACATAGATATACATGCACTATGTCATCTTAATATATCATGAGAATGTCATCTTAATTTATCATAAAAATGATTAGACCAAAACATGTTAATCTAAAATGAGAGTTTCAAATCAACATTTACTTCAAAAACTCATGCATGACATAAAATCATCAAGATACACATGCATAGATTAATCCTAAGCATTATCACATATCATATAATTATCATCCCTAATGTTGCATACATCATTCAACATTTCAAAACATAACATGCAAGAAACCTTAGCAATATACTTTTCATGATCAATTTTTTTAATTTTTCAAAGATGCTAAAAAGAAAAACATGATATAATTTTTGAAAAACAATCTTTTATTTCCTATTCCTACTATCTAAATTAAGCACTCATGAAAAACTTCAAGTAATTTCAAAATAATTCAAGAGAGTTGAGTTACTTACCTTGTAGTCGAAGCCCATCAAAGCCCAATTTCGCCGTTTCGCCTTTGGAAGTTTTTGATTCATCCTTGGTTGCCTTCCTCTTCTTTGGCCTCTTCCTCCATTCAAGTTCATTGTTTATTTTAGATTTTTGTTTAATAAACTTATTAAGATTTAGTGTTCGAAGTTCAAGTTCATCATTGTCCTCATCACTTGAGTCATCACTCAAGTGGTATTCATTTGTTCGGAGTTCCAAATCCTTCCTGTTCTTTGGAAGGTGATTTTGTTTATCATGTTCATCATGTGCATTGTACACCATTTCATATGTCATTAATGAACCAATTAGTTCTTCAAGTGGAAAAATATTTAAATCTTTTGTTTCTTGTATTGCGGTTATTTTAGGATCCCACCTTTTTGGAAGGGATCTTAAGATCTTGCTTATGAGATCAAAATTCGAAAAAAATTTACCAAGAACTTTTAGATTATTGACGACATCCGTGACACGGGTGTACATGTCGCCTATAGTCTCGCTTGGTTGCATTCGAAAAAGCTCAAAATCATATAATAAAATGTTAACTTTCGAGTCTTTGACTCTACTAGTTCCCTCGTGTGTGATTTCAAGTGTTCGCCAAATATCGAAAGCCATTTCGCACGTAGAAATCCGATTGAACTCATTTTTGTCCAAAGCACAAAATAAGGCATTCATAGCCTTTGCGTTTAAAGAAAAATACTTCTTCTCCAAATTCGACCATTCGTTCATCGGTTTAGAGGGAAGTTGAAAACCGTTTTGAACGATATTCCATAAATCCAAATTCATAGAAATCAAGAAAACTCTCATTTGAGTTTTCCAATAAGTGTAGTCCAATCCGTTAAACAATGGTGGATGAACAACTGATAAGCCCTCTTGAAACCCATGAAGAGCCATTTCTCTCGGGTGTAAATCCGAAATGAGAAATACCAGGCTCTGATACCAATTGTTAGGATCGAAGCGGTACTAAGAGGGGGGGTGAATTAGTGCAGCGGATTAAAACGTCGGTTTTGGAAAATCTTTCGTACGATAAAAACCGAACTTGAAAAGCTTAACTTGAATGTGTGTTCGTAAAGGTGTGCAGCAAAGGTAATGAGGAAATAATGCATGTAAGAAGGTTTGCAATAATGTAAATAGCAATAAGAAAATGCAAACCAGAGATCACGCCGATTTTAAAATGGTTTGGTCAAATGACCTACATCCACTTGCGAGGCCCTCTTCGATGAGGCTCCCACCTTCCACTAGCAAATCTCTTGAAGGGGAAGGACAAATACCCCTCTTACAACCTTTTACAAGTAGTTCACACTCTTACAAATTTTCAGCAAGAAAGAAGGAGGTGAACACTCAAGCAAATTGAAAACAAGACTTGCTAAGACTTTTCTAAGATCTTTTTCTCAATCTTTTGCTTCTTAAAAAGTTGTAATCTCAGTTGAGAATTGAGGGGTATTTATAGGCCTCAAGAGGATTCAAATTTGGGCTCCAAAATTTGAATTCTCTTTGGTTCCCGATGCTGGCGGTGCCACCGCCTGTCAGTGGCAGTGCCATTGCCTGTTAGTGTCTGACACTGACAGTGTACTGGCGGTGCCGCCGCCCAGCCAAGCGGTGCCGCCGCTTGGCTCTCGGGTGCTAGGCGGTGCCACCGCTTGGTTCTCGGGTTCTAGGCGGTGCCACCGCCTAATCTTGCGGTGCCACCGCCTATACTATTTCAGCTCACTGGTTGGGCTCCAAACTTGGCCCAAACCAGTCCGAACTCGGGCCCAATTGGCCCCTACTTGAGTTATATGATTAACACCTAATCCTAACCCTAATTAACGTGCTAACTACGAATTTAAAGACATTTTCTAAGCTATTACAAAGTCCGCAAGTCAAGACTTTTTCCGGCGAGCTTCCGGCGAACTTCCGACGGTCTTCCGACGAACTCTCGGAAACCATTCTACGGACTCCTGGCAAGCTCCTAGACTTCACGATTTGATCTTGGCAAGTTCCAATGAGCTTCTTCGACAAGCTCTAATCTTTCTCGGCGAGCTCTACGAACTTCCAACGAACCTTCCGGCGAGCTTCCGAAAAACCCTTCGGCAAGCTCCCTACTCATTCTCGGCTAGTTCCGGCAGCATTCCCGACGAACCTTCGGACTTTCGTCAAACTCTCGAACTCACAACAAATCCTTCGTGCTTTGACTCCGACACTTTGTTTTGCTTTATGTCTTCATCGTTATCGTAGTTAATCCTGCATACACAAGCCAAAACTCTACTCCGATCTAGACAATTATTACAAAGCGAATTGACATTCTGTTGCCCGGCACGTCATTGGTTGGTGCTTCGTCCAATTCTTCGGCGCATCGTCCTCTCTTGCGGCTTGTTGCCAAATCGGCGGTTGACCTCCGCAACCCCGATATCCTTGGCGCAATTCCGCTCTTGGCCCGATGCCCGACGTCCGAAGCCTTCTGCCATCCAATATCCTAACGTGATCTCCTCCGGTGCAACGTCAATTCCTCTTGCGTTAATTGTCTAATCCTAATCGAGTAGACCTGCATCACTCAAAATGCAGTTAAATATCTAAATACTATCAATTAGTTTCATCATCAAAATCTGAGATTCAATAGAAAATACCCCTCCAAATTTTAAAAATTCCTAACATGTCCCTGATTTCAAAAAAATTAATTAATTAAAAAGTTTAATCGATTATTATTTTTATTATTACCTAGTAGTCCTACATGATGATGATTTATACATGTGATGTATGATGTGTGGATAGATAATCATAGACCGTGTGATATGTGTACTTGTGATTATTATTATTGGGACATGCGGACCTCCATTATATTTCTCATTTATTGTTGGGCTTGCGTGTCTATGATTAAGTTGTAATCATGCAAGGAGGCATAGCAGGAGCCTGGAAGCGATAGCGAGACCCACGAGACAAACGATCGCAATGCATGGAGATGCGTCGAGATGTCGACGGAACTGACGAGGACGAGATGGATGATCACATGGTATAGAGATGCACTGCTACACACATAAATCTTGATGTGAGTGATTAGAGCCATTGGCTCGGGCCTGATCACATTAGGTTGTAGTCCATGATCATCTAGTGTGATTACTTATACACCTTCTATATATATATATATATATATATATATATATATATATATATATATATATATATATATATATATATGATGTAGATATATATTAAATATGTGTATGCGTGACATGTCATATTAGGAGACCAAATAATAGAAACCCCTCTCTGGATAATATTAAGTCAGTAAACATGAGACAATTAGATTGACCCACGTAGCCTTCCATCGTTATAGGTAGGGACCGATTCTCAGTGTAGGTTGAGTTGGTCGAGTCCCTCGAGGCTCACCTACATCACGATTCGCTATCTTGCCTACGACATAGAGATGTCACCGATGACCTAAGGACATGGTATGCTTGGTTGAGTCCCTCGGTGGTATATCATCAAATTAGACTCATCTTGTAATAATGGTGTTGACTTAACCGAACATCATGGTTAGTCGAGTCCCTTGAGACCATGGTGATTCAGAGGCCGAACAGGATGGGAATCATAAGGAGTTGTGATCGGCAAGAGTTGCCTACCTTTCGGGCATAGTGTGATTGGTCGAGTCCCTCGAGGTTAAACTAAGACATTGATTGGATCCTAATCCCCACTAGAAGTATGCTGGAGACTTCCATTTCATGTGTTGAGGGTATCATATGACTCGCCAGTAAAATAGTGGGAGCATATTAAGATAGAAGTCAATATCTTGATTGTTTATTTCTACAAAATCTACATGTTATTTATTTCTGTTGCATCTTTATTTTCATAAAATGTCACTTTCAAATCTCTTACGTGGCATACTTGATGTTAACCACCTTACTGGTCCAAATTATATGGATTGGCTCCACAACTTGAGAATTGTTCTTATGATGGAAAAAATTACGTACGTCCTTGATATAGTGATGCCTACGCCCGAGGAAGGGGCAAGCGAGGATGAGATGGCTCACTACGTGAAGTACATTGATGACTTCACTCTTGCTTAATGTTACATGTTGGGCTCTATGACTCCTAAGTTACAAAGATAACATTAAATGATAGATGCTAGATCCATTCTCCTACATATCCGCAAACTGTTTGAGGAACAGGGAAGGACTCAACGATATGAGATATCCAAGAGCCTCTTCCGAGCTAGGATGACTAAGGGGACACAAGTTCAGAACCATGTCCTATAAATGATTAAGTGGATAGAGAAACTCACAAGTCTAGGAATGGTCCTAGAGGATAACTTGTGTGTGGATATTGTGTTTCAGTCCCTACCAGATTCCTTTTCACAGTTCATAATGAATTTTAATATGAATAAGCTTGAGGTGACTGACTCTCCCGGACCTCCTCAATATGTTGAGGGAGGTAGAGAGCACTATCAAGAAAGAGAAGCCAGTTCTCTACACTGATGAGACCAGAAAGAAAAGAAAAGCAGAAAAATCCCCTAAGAAGGGCAAGGACAAGGGCAGACTAGGTAAAGTAAAGGTTGCTAAGAAAGACCCGGTAAAGGACAAAGGTCAGTGCTTCCACTATGGCAAAGATGGGCACTAGAAGATGAACCGCAAAGAGTACCTTGTAAAGAGGGCAAAACAGAAGCTTGGAGAAGCTTCAAGTACATTTATGACCGGTCTCCATTTGTTAGACTCTTATGATAACATATGGGTATTGAATACTGATAGTGCTTATTATATATGTAATTCGTTATAGGTTCTGGCAAGGCCTAGAAGATTGGCGAGAAGTGAGATGGACCTCAAGATAGGCAATAGAGCAAAAGTTACTGTGGTAGCTATTAGCAAGGTCACCCTACATCTACCTAGTGGAGCTATTATTGCATTAGATGCATGTTATTTTGTTCCTTCTATTATCAAAAATATTATCTCCATTTCATGTTTGATAGTCAGTGGATATAAATTAGTTTTTTAGAACAATGGTGGTTCAATATTATTAGATAATGAGATTATCACAAAAGGAACATTGCATAATGGTTTGTTTATACTAAACACTACTCTACATATCATGAATATAAGTGTGTCTAAGAGGAAACGAGATGAGGTGAATAGTGCATACTTGTGGCATTGTAGGCTAGGTCACATCCATGAGGGAAGGATTCAAAAATTGCTAAAGGATGAATATCTAGATCCATTCGACTATGAGTCATATGCAACTTGTGAGCCTTACCTTCGTGGAAAAATGACCAACTCTCCATTTAGTGGAACTAGAGAGCGAGCCACTGAGTTGCTGAAACTCATACATAGTGATGTATATGGACCCATGTTAACTCATGCCATTGGTGATTACTCTTACTTTATCACTTTCACTGATGATTTCTCAAGGTATGGATATGTGTACTTAATGAAGTACAAGTCCAAGGCATTTGAGAAATTCAGAGAGTAAAAGAATGAAGTGGAGAACCAGACTGGAAAGAGTATCAAGACTCTTCGATCAGATCGAGGAGGTGAGTACTTAAGTATAGAGTTTACCCAATTCCTTAAGGACCATGGGATTTTATCCTAATGGACACCTCCTATACACCTCAGCTCAATGGTGTGTCTGAAAGGAGGAATCGTATGCTGTTAGACATAGTACAGTCCATGATGAGTTTCACTAACCTACCCATCTCATTCTAGGGATATGCCCTAGAGACCACAGCTTACCTTTTGAATAGAGTTTCAACTAAGTCGGTAGTGTCTACACCATATGAAATATGGAAAGGGAAGAAGACCAATCTTAAGGTTGTTAAGATTTGGGGCTGCCCTACCTACGATAAAAGACACAACCCCGATAAGTTGGAATCAAGGATGGAGTGATGCAAGCTCGTGCGATACCCCAAGAAAACTTATGGGTAATATTTCTATCATCTTGAGGACCAAAAGGTCTTTGTAGCCAAGAGAGCGATGTTCCTTGAGAAGGAACACATTCTTGGCAGAGATAGTGGGAGCATGATAGAGTTGAGTGAGGTTGGAGAATCTAGCTCAAGCACCACCCTATAGCCTAAGTCTATTCAGGTACCGAATACACAAGTTCTAACTTTATGTAGGTTTGATAGAGTATCCCATCCTCCTAAGAGATATGTGCTACATATTAGAGGAGAGGATGTTGAGGATATTGATCCTCAGACCTATGAGGAGGTTATTATGAGCATAGACTCCGGGAAGTGGCAAGAAGCCATGAATTCTAAGATGGATTCCATATACTCCAATAAGGTTTAGAACCTAGTTGATGCACTTGAGGGTATTGTACCCATCGGTTGCAAGTGGATTTTTAAGAAAAAGATTGGAGTAGATGGAAAGGTAGAGACCTATAAAGTAAGGCTAGTGGCTAAGGAGTATCGTCAAAGGCAAGGTGTTGACTATGATGAAACTTTCTCACCCGTAGCAATGCTAAAATCCATCTGAATTCTATTGGCTATTCCAGCACACTATGATTATGAGATATAATAGATGGATATGAAAATCACATTTCTCAATAGGAACCTCGAGGAGGAGGTGTATATGATACAACCCGAAAGATTTATGTCCAAGGACTGCCAGATAAGGTGTGTAAGTTACTTAGATCCATTTATGTACTAAAGCAAGCTTCCCAAAGTTGGAACATAAGATTTGATGAGGCAACCAGATCTTATGACTTCGTTAAGAACGAAGATGAGCCTTGTGTGTATAGGATGGTAAGTGGAAGCGCTATCACTGTTTTAGTGTTACATGTGGATGACATCCTGATCATTGGAAATGATGTAGGAATGTTATCCACAATAAAAACTTGGTTATCTAAACACTTCTCTATGAAGGACCTAGGGGAAGTATCCTATATCTTGGGGATTCGGATCTATAGAGATAAATCGAAGAGCATGCTTGGCTTATCCCAATCCAGGTAAATAGAAACCATTGTCAAAAGGTTTGGCATAAAAAATTCCAAGAGAGGTCTCATACCGATGAGACATGGGATATCGCTTTTTAAGAGTATGTCCCCAAAGACTCTTGAAGAAATGGCGAACATGGATAGGATACCCTATGCCTCAGCAATAGAGTCTATCATGTATGTCATCCTATGAATTATGCCTGATATAGCACATGCTTTGAGTATCACATGCAAGTATTAGGTGGACCCAAGCTTGGAGTACTGGAAAGCAGTAAAGTGTATCCTTAAGTACTTAAGAAGGACTAAAGATCTTTTACTAGTATATGGAGTTAGTAGCCTCAAGGTTGAAGACTACACAGACTCAAGTTTTCAGTCTGATATCAATGATAGTAAGTCAAATTTGGAGTTTGTGTATACCCTGAATGGAGGAGTAGTATGCTAGAAGAGTTCCAAGTAAGATACCACTACTAACTCGACCACAAAGGCGGAGTACATTACTGTAGTAGAGGCAGCAAAGGAGGGAGTATAGATGAAGAAGTTCATCACAGATCTAGGAGTCGTGCCAGGTAACGAGGAGCCGATTCCTTATATTGCTTAAATAAGGGGACCCAGGTCTCATCAGAAGTGTTCTAAGGAGGTTCCAACTTATTAGAGAGATCATGACTCGAGGAGATGTAGTAGTGGGAAGAGTTACCTCCGAAGATAACATTGCAGATCCACTAACAATGCCATTGTCTCATATTGCCTTTGAGCGTCACAGGGGTCTGATGGAAATTAGACACATAGGTGATTGACTTTAGGTCAAGTGGGAGATTGCTAGTCATAGGTGCCCAACAAGCCAATCACGTGAGTGATGGCACATATGACTTGACACAGAATCTATTTGCTTATTATATTTTGGCATTTATCACTTTATATTGACTATTGCATATATACATGTATATATTGTGATGTCCTTGAATCTGTGCAATAAAAATTGGATCGTGATGAGATCACGATAATGAGACCGATTCGCATTTAAACATAGATCCTAAATAATCCTGGTCATAGGTTACTCGAGAGGGACATCGAGATAACCGGACATACTGGTGTGCTATATACCCGTCCATATGATGAATGCATCTGGTCTTATAGTTGCTCGTGTAGGGACACTAGGGATACAATACAGGTGCTTATTGGAGAATGAGTTCACTGATTGATCCTCTTACAAAATGCTGGATGGTTGATGCTACCTGATTGTCAAACAACGATTCCGTAGTCCTAGTGGTGTATCTAGTCCTTCGACTTGAGACACCAAGGATGTCTTGTATAAGTGCTCCATTCTTTGATACTAGACTTATAGGTTTGAATGTCCCAGATCTTGTACAGCCGGTCATTGGGAGTGGTAGTCAACCTTACGAGGGCTATTGAGTGTCGATAGAGGATCATCAACTCTCAGTGTTATGAGAGGAATATCCCATGTATTCTTGCTCAGACAAATCCCTGGCTAGGGTCATTCAGATTAAGAGAGAAAGTGTTCTTTGGGAGAATCCGATTAGAGCGAGACTTGAGTAGAAACCGTATGGGTCTGACATCACCATGCCCGATATACGGTCTCTAGAATATTAGATGGATGAGAGACTATAGGTATATGGTAACTAAGGACTAACATGTCCAATGGATTAGATTCCCCTGTATCGTTTGGGGACTACGACGTAGTGGCCTAGTACGTCCATAGACGATGAGTCGAGTGAATTATTATGGAGATAATAATTCACTAAGTTAGAAGGAGTTTTGACATGTATGACTCATGATCAACTTGATATTGGGTCTAGAGGGTCACACACATATGGTAGGCACTGCGATGAGTAGAGGTACGAATATGAGATATCCGTAGGAGCCCTATCTTATTGGAAATCCAATAAGCTCCTGAATTATTGAATCATATGGATGAGATCCAATAAGAGCCCATGAGAGATTATTGGATAGAGATCCATTAATCTAAGAGGCTTGGGTAGTTGGATGCAGATCCAATACCCAATAGGGGAGGATCCATTAGGGTTTGATAGGGGAACTCTATAAATAGAAGGGATTCAGTGGATCATAGGTTAGAGCCTTTGCTTGCCTCTCCTATTCTCCTCCTCCCTCTCTACCTCAAAGGAGGCCTGGAGTTTTGAGGAGCGTCATCGCAGCCCTGCTATGTGGATCACCGCTAGAGAGGAGGGTGCTTGACCTCCTTCACTCTCTCCTAGAGATCTGCAGGGAAATAGGGATATATGATCTCCATAGGTAACCTAATCTATTCTATACGTAGTTTTAAGTTTCACGGATTTTTTACGCACCAATCTTGACCCTGGCTAGGGATTTGTCTAAGCAAGAACACACGGGATATTTCTCTCATGACACCGAGAGTGGATGATTCTCTATCGACACTCAATAGCTCTCATAAGGTTGACTACAACTCTCAATGACCGACTGTACATGATCTGAGACATTTAAACCTATAAGTCTAGTATCAAAGAATGAAGCACTCATATAGGACATCCTTGGTGTCTCAAGTTTGAGAACCAGATACACCACTGGGACTATGGAATCGTTGTCTAACAATAAAATATTTGAGAACCAGATACACCCCATACAAGTGAGAACCAGACATTTAAATCTATTGATTTGTTTTCTTGAATTTTAATATTATCGATATTTTGAAGGCATGACAGATGTGGTATCAGAACATGGTTTGAGGATCACTAAAATATTTGATATGTTGACGTGCAAAATATATTGAGATCAAGTGAACTATAGTGATTGGTGGAAATTTTCTTTGATGCATTTTAGGAATATAGGATGATGAGGCAATTTGGTCCTTCTATTTCAATTATTTTTTTTTTATTAATTAAGTGGGATGAAAGGGTTGATCGGGGATATCAAATCAGAGTAGCACAGCAAAAGCATGGTTAACCTAATTTCGTTGGTGGTAGAAAAATGGATGATGCGAATGGAAAAGATATTTGATGTACAAAATTATTTCAATGATTAAAAGATTTCTTTTGCCACCTTATATTGGAAGTAGAGGCTGATTATTAATGGCAACAATGAAAAGAATTTTTGAAGATCAGTGGCAAGAATGATAAGGACAAGTTTACCAATAAAAATATGATTGGAAATGAATCAAAAAGTAATAACAAGTGGGTCAAGAAATTTGGATTTGAAAAGGGAAGTCACCACAAAAGACTAGAGTTTATTTTGCTTGTGGAAAGTTGGATCATGAAATAAAAGACTGCTCATTGATCAAGAAGAAAGAGTCACTACCTCATAAATCATCAGCCCATGTCAGAGTGTATGCTATCAGTGAATATGATTCTAAAACTTCTGAATCAGTGGTTAAAGGTATTATGCATGTTTATGAAAGAATGCAAATATTTGTTTGACCATGGGTCCTACCTACGATTTGATTCGTAACATGTTGCTTATCACTTGGGCATTCAACCTAGACCACTGCATTATGTGATATATATAAAATATGATCATTGGAGGTTCTTTGATAATGAACTTGAATCTGGTCCTCTTGTCTGATTTTTATTGGAGAACTTGAACTTTTGCTGATTTAGTTCTCCTAGAGATTTGGAAGTTTGATATTATACTTGGTATGGATTGACTATCTTCTTATCATACCAGTATGGATTGGTATATAATAAATGATCACTTTTTATATATTTGATCAGTTGATCTTTTATTTTGAAAGTATTGGACATGATTTATCTCTTTGCCTAATGTATCCCAGGATGACTTGCTTGGATTACCTCCAAACGTGACTTTGCTTTTGATTTGGTCCTTGGGACAATCCCAATATCTAAGCCTCTCTACATAATGATATCATTTGAGTAAGTGGAATTAGAAAAGCAACTACAAGGACTATTAAATAAGGATTTTATTTGGCTTAATATTTCATCATGGGGTGCTCCGGTGTTAGTTAAAAAGATAGAGGGAACATTGAGGCTTTATATTGATTATGGACAGTTGAATCAGGTGACCATCAAAAACAGGTATCCCATACCTAGAATTGATGATTTGTTTGATCAACTTCAGGGTGCACGAGTATTCTCTAAGATTGACCTGAGGTAATGTTACTATCAGTTGAAGATCAAGGAGGATGATATTCCAAAAATAGTTTTCAAACCTCGATATGGTAAAAAGGCAGTAGGAACTAGAATGAACAATGCAGTAGCAATAAATGCGAGAATATTTACTTCCATAATCTCATTGTTTTTTTACTTCGCAATAACTCGGGATCTAATCCCATAGAGATGAGAAATTTGATTCCTGTAAATTCAATGGGATGAATTGCATCCTGATGATACTGAATCGGATCAATATTATGAATAACAATATCTGATCTATCAAATCGATTCATCGTCGAGAATTGAATAGTATAACATAGGAAGATCCTTTATCCATACTAAATCTGAAATGGGATTCCTGATCCAATAAAGAATCCCATTGAATTTTCATCCTTTTCCACTTTTTCTTTTCTATAAATAACCCTACCGTCTTCCTTATATACTCCTCCTTCGTTATACTTATACATACAATTATGCACTATGAATTCTTGGTGATGTCTTTTGGTTTGACTAATGCCCCTACAGCTTTTATGGAACTAATGAATAGGATATTTCAACCGCTCTTGGATGGCTATGTAATTGTATTTATTGATGACATATTGGTGTATTCAAGGAGTAATCAGGAGCATGAGAAACACTTGAGAAATGTATTGTCCATACTAAGAGAAAAGAAGTTGTATGCAAAGTTCCGCAAATGTGAATTGTGGTTGAATGAAGTAGCTTTCTTAGGCCACGTGATTTCAGGGAAGGGTATATCTGTTGATCCAAAGAAAATAGAAGTTGTAGTTGAATGGGAAGTACCAATAAATGTAATAGAAATTAGAAGCTTCTTGGGCATGGCAGGATATTACAAGAGATTTGTGGAGGAATTTTCTTGAATCGCTCAACCTCTCACCAAACTCACTAAAAAGAATGTGAAATTTGTATGGGGTGATGATTGTGAGCAAAGTTTTCAAGAGTTAAAAAGAAGATTGACTAGTGCTCCTATTCTCACTATTCCAAGTACTAGTGAGGGATTTGTAGTTTATACTGATGCTTCAAGAAAGGGCCTTGGATGTGTTTTGATGCAGGAAAGGAGAGTGATTGCTTATGCTTCTAGGCAACTAAAAGGTTATGAATTGAATTATCCAACTCATGATTTGGAATTGGCAACAATTATTTTTGCTCTAAAGATTTGGAGACATTATTTGAATGGTCGACAATTTGAAATCTTTATTGATCACAAGAGTTTAAAATATATTTTCACTCAGAAAGAGTTAAACATGAGGCAACGAAGATGGATAGAATTTCTGAAGGATTATGATTGTGCCATCCGTTATCACCAGGGCAAAGCCAATGTTGTAGCTGATGCACTTAGTAGAAAATCTACAAGTTTTATGGCTAGTCTGGTCGTGAAGCAATGGAAGTTATTAGAAGAAAATTTTGATTTGAAGGCTTTGAGGAAAGAGCAAGACTCGATGATATTGATGGCCTCCATTTAAGTGCAATTTGATTTTATTCAACAAATTAAGGAAGGATAATTACGAGATCCACATTTAAACTACTTGAGGAATGAAGTAGAAAAGGAATTGAAGCCAAAATTTCAAATTTCAAAGGATGGCCTATTGAGATTTGGGGAGAGAGTATATGTACCAAATGAACCAGAAAGTCATACTTCAAAGTACACCATGCATCCAGGGAGCTAGAGGTATGATAAATTTAGAGGACTAAATTTTTCTTTTAAGGGGGGGAGAGTGTAACATCCCTCATTTCTGAATTTTCGTATAAGTATCTATTTTAAATTTGATAAAAATTTAAAGTATGAATCTGAGAACTTATTCATAAGAGTTGGAGGATTTGTTAAAAAAAAAATCTGAGGACCTATATGTAAACCCTGAGGACCTAATCGTAAATATAATAAATACAAGGACTAAACTGAAAAATACACAAAAATACAAATCCCACCGTTTAAGCTTCTCTGCCTTCGTTCATAAGGAACCAGAGAAGGCAGCTACGTGGAAGCACAGGAGAAAGAAAGAAAGAAGAATAGAAGGAAAAGGGGGAAGAAGAAGAAAAAAAAAAATTGGGGCTTTGAGGTTTCTTGCTCAAATCTTCTCATTTAGGGTCAAAATTCTCAAAGGCAAGTGTTCTAACCCTATCCTACAGAAGTATTAGTCTATTTTCCTATATTGATGCTGAAAGATTTATGCTTAGAACCTGATATTTCTCTCTTTGGACAAAAAACCAAGGATCTGAAATTTTTTCGGTAAATTGACCACTATACACTGTTTCAACTATAATTTTTAGCACCAAAGGTGGATTCAGGCAAGACTGAGTTCGTTTGAAATTAGACTCTTATATTTTTCTTTTGACACTTATTTTGTAGATTTTGGATACCGAATACTTACCCAAACATCTGTTTCAAATGAGCCTATAGATGCTGCAGAACAGGGATCAAAATTTCTGACCTTTCGATACTAAAATAACTATAAGTCCATGTTGGAAATTCTGATTTGTGCCAAACTGACTTCGTCCGAAACTAGACTTGTAGATCTTTCTTTTGGAATATATTTTAAAAATTTTGGAATTTAAATGCCTACTCTATTATCTGTTGAATCCGACCCGATGAATTCTGCAAAACAGTGATTGTGTTTTTGACCTTGTGTTACCAAATCAAAGGTAACTCCTTGTTGGAAACCATGATTCGTACGAAACTTATTTCAATCGAAAATAGATTAATATATCTTTCAATAGTATCTTTCTTAAGGGTATTAGAGCATAAATGATAATCTGAAGTATTTGTTCAATGTGCCTCTTGAATTCTGTCAGAAATCGAGCTTTGGTCGATTTCGCGTATTCTGTTTCATTCGTTTGGAAATAGATTCCATTCAGTCCCTTTCGCTCAATTGAGGCTTATGTTGGTGCTTGAATTCTAGTTTGATCTTGTCTGTAAATTATTTACATTCTTGAATCCTTTTGTGTAATGTTTATGCTATATCGCATTGACACATATAGGCACATGTATATCCCATTGATCCGCGTTTGCTTTCGATATGTGCCTATTCTAGTTTCATTCCTTTGCATGTTGAATTCATCTAACCTTCTTATTTGAATTGAGCTATATATGATTGCTTGGAATCCGTGTATACTCTTGCTTTCATTTCATTCCAAATCTGAACACATTTGTGAGAGATTATTGCTTGCATCGTATTAACTCGTAATGGCACATGTACGTTTGTTGTTCCGCGTGTGCTTCCAATATATGCTATTTATTATTCATACTGCCCTTTTATACTCTAGTGTTGTGGGATAATGTGAACCATTGCCAGAATTAGTAAAGGGAGTTATGCATAGAGCCTGCGATGCTCTACCGACCCCCTTTGACTTCACCTAGAGGTGGGTGGATGGAGCTCCTAGACGTGGGAAACTTCTATCTGGTGGTCATTCAGAAATGGATGAATCACATTCTGTCTGTGGTCCCACTACACCTTCTGTATGTTTGATATGATATCCAGAGCTTTGGTTATGTGTTTCTGTACATGCTTTGGATAAGAATGATATGAATGCAACGTCAAAGATGACGTTTGATCTTCTGTTTGGTATTTGCTATTGATATGCTCCGAAATGTTCCATACGCCATTGATATGCTCCGCAATATTTCATACGCCACTGATAAGCTCCGAAACATTTCATTTGTTATTTATATGCTCCGAAATGTTTCATTCATTGTTGATATGCTTCGAAATATTCCATATGCCGTTGATATGCTTGGAAACATTTCATATGCCATTGATAAGCTCCGATATGTTTCATTTGTTATTGATATGCTTCGAAATGTTCCATATGCCATTGATATGCTCCGGAACATCTTATATGCCATTAATAAGCTCCGATATGTTTTATTTGTTATTGATATGCTTCGAAATGTTCCATACGCCATTGATATGCTCCGGAACATTTCATATGCCATTGATAAGCTCCGATATGTTTCATTTGTTATTGATATGCTTCGAAATGTTCCATACGCCATTGATATGCTCCAGAACATTTCATATGCCATTGATAAGCTCCGATATGTTTCATTTGTTATTGATATGCTTCGAAATGTTCCATACGCCATTGATATGCTCCGGAACATTTCATATGCCATTGATAAGCTCCGATATGTTTCATTTGTTATTGATATGCTCCAAAATATTTTATTCGTTACTGATATGCTCCAATTACTCTATGCTCCATCTGTTATGAACCAAATATGTTTGATTGAAATGACAATTGTGATTCTGCACCTAATGATATTACGTCTATGAATTCTTATATTCTGCCTTGCATTTTGAAACTTTATCTATTTGAAAATTATCCTATTTTGACATGGATATGTTAGTCACTTACTGAGCTTTATATGCTCACCACGTTGTTGTATATATTTTTCAGGATAGCTTGTCGCTTGCTTAAATGTTAAGATTGGGCTGAGGCAGTGGAAAGCTAAAATATTTTGGGCAGATCTTTATTAGTATATATGTTTTTGTTGTATAAGTACACTCTGCATCTAATCAAATGTTGACGATGAATCTAAACTTGTGGATGTTGTATAAGTTTAAAGGGCCTCTCATGTTTAGGATTCTGGAATGTTAAGTTTAATTTGTGTAATGATATGAACTTATGGTAAACGTTGGTTTTGTGACTGTTTAGACTCCCACACTTGTGAATTTATGTTGTGGTTATTAATTTGGTGAGTTGGGTTCAGATTTTATGAATCATCGAGCAATGTGTTGTATGTTTATGAACTGCACAGGCTTTATAAATTTTTATATTATAGAGGTCAAATTTTGATCTGAATATTTTCTTAGTGACCTCAAAGATTAGTTTGGATCTTTTATTGATTTGTTTTCTGGAATTTTAATATTATTGATATTTTGAGGGGCGTGACAGATGTGGTATCAGAGCATGGTTTGAGGATCACTAAAATATTTGATATGTTGATGTGCAAAATATATTGAGATCAAGTGAACTATAGTGATTGGTGGAAATTTTCTTTGATGCATTTTAGGAATATAGGATGATGAGGCAATTTGGTCCTTCTATTTCAATTATTATTTTTTTATTAATTATGTGGGATGAAAGGTTTGATCGGGGATATCAAATCAGAGTAGCACAGCAAAAGCGTGGTGAAACTAATTTCGTTGGTGGCAGAAAAATGGATGATGCGAATGGAAAAAATATTTGATGTACAAAATTATTTTAATGATTAAAAGATTTCTTTTGCCACCTTATATTGGAAGTAGAGGCTGATTATTAATGGCAACAATGAAAAGAATTTTTGAAGATAAGTGGCAAGAATGATAAGGACAAGTTTACCAATAAAAATATGATTGGAAATGAATCAAAAAGTAATAACAAGTGGGTCAAGAAATTTGGATTTGAAAAGGGAAGTCACAACAAAAGACTCAATAATGTGTGAATTATAAGTTAAATTATGAAACAAGTTTATGTTTGTGGGTGACTAGAGTCTATTTTGCTTATGGAAAGTTGGATCATGAAATAAAAGACTGCCCAATGAACAAGAAGAAAGAGTCACTGCCTCATAAATCATCAGCCCATGTCAGAGTGTATGCTATCACTGAATATGATTCTAAAACTTCTGAATCAGTGGTTAAAGGTATTATGCATGTTTATGAAAGAATGCAAATATTTGTTTGACCATGGGTCCTACCTACGATTTGATTCGTAACATGTTGCTTATCACTTGGGCATTCAACCTAGACCACTGCATTATGTGATATATATAAAATATGATCATTGGAGGTTCTTTGATAATGAACTTGAATCTGGTCCTCTTGTCTGATTTTTATTGGAGAACTTGAACTTTTGCTGATTTAGTTCTCCTAGAGATTTGGAAGTTTGATATTATACTTGGTATGGATTGACTATCTTCTTATCATACCAGTATGGATTGGTATATAACAAATGATCACTTTTTGTATATTTGATCAGTCGATCTTTTATTTTGAAAGTATTGGACATGATTTATCTCTTTGCCTAATGTATCCCAGGTTGACTTGCTTGGATTACCTCCAAACATGACTTTGCTTTTAATTTGGTCCTTGGGACAATCCCAATATCTAAGCCTCTCTACATAATGATATCATTTGAGTAAGTGAATTAGAAAAGCAACTACAAGGACTATTAAATAAGGATTTTATTTGGCTTAATATTTCATCATGGGGTGCTCCGGTGTTAGTTAAAAAGATAGAGGGAACATTGAGGCTTTGTATTGATTATGGACAGTTGAATCAAGTGACCATCAAAAACAAGTATCCCATACCTAGAATTGATGATTTGTTTAATCAACTGCAGGGTGCACGAGTATTCTCTAAGATTGACCTGAGGTAAGGTTACTATCAGTTGAAGATCAAGGAGGAGGATATTCCAAAAATAGTTTTCAAAACTCGATATGGTCACTATGAATTCTTGGTGATGTCTTTTGGTTTGACTAATGCCCCTGCAGCTTTTATGGAACTAATGAATAGGATATTTCAACCGCTTTTGGATGGCTATGTAATTGTATTTATTGATGACATATTGGTGTATTCAAGGAGTAATCAGGAGCATGAGAAACACTTGAGAAATGTATTGTCCATACTAAGAGAAATGAAGTTGTATTCAAAGTTCAGCAAATGTGAATTGTGGTTGAATGAAGTTGCTTTCATAGGCCATGTGATTTCAGGGAAGGGTATATCTGTTGATCCAAAGAAAATAGAAGTTGTAGTTGAATGGGAAGTACCAATAAATGTAATAGAAATTAGAAGCTTCTTGGGCATGGCAGGTTATTACAGGAGATTTGTGGAGGGATTTTCTTGAATCGCTCAACCTCTCACCAAACTCACTAAAAAGAATGTGAAATTTGTATGGGGTGATGATTGTGAGCAAAGTTTTCAAGAGTTAAAAAGAAGATTGACTAGTGCTCCTATTCTCACTATTCCAAGTACTAGTGAGGGATTTGTAGTTTATACTGATGCTTCAAGAAAGGGCCTTGGATGTGTTTTGATGCAGGAAAGGAGAGTGATTGCTTATGCTTCTAGGCAACTGAAAGGTTATGAATTGAATTATCCAACTCATGATTTGGAATTGGCAACAATTATTTTTGCTCTAAAGATTTGGAGACATTATTTGAATGGTCGACAATTTGAAATCTTTATTGATCACAAGAGTTTAAAATATATTTTCACTCAGAAAGAGTTAAACATGAGGCAACGAAGATGGATAGAATTTCTGAAGGATTATGATTGTGCCATCCATTATCACCCGGGCAAAGCCAATGTTGTAGCTGATGCACTTAGTAGAAAATCTACAAGTTTTATGTCTAGTCTGGTCGTGAAGCAATGGAAGTTATTAGAAGAAAATTTTGATTTGAAGGCTTTGAGGAAAAAGCAAGACTCGATGATATTGATGGCCTCCATTTAAGTACAATTTGATTTTATTCAACAAATTAAGGAAGGATAATTATGAGATCCACATTTAAACTACTTGAGGAATGAAGTAGAAAAGGAATTGAAGCCAAAATTTCAAATTTCAAAGGATGGCCTATTGAGATTTGGGGAGAGAGTATATGTACCAAATGAACCAGAAAGTCATACTTCAAAGTACACCATGCATCCAGGGAGCTAGAGGTTTGATAAATTTAGAGGACTAAATTTTTCTTTTAAGGGGGGGAGAGTGTAACATCCCTCATTTCTGAATTTTCGTATAAGTATCTATTTTAAATTTGATAAAAATTTAAAGTATGAATCTGAGAACTTATTCATAAGAGTTGGAGGATTTGTTAAAAAAAAAATCTGAGGACCTATATGTAAACCCTGAGGACCTAATCGTAAATATAATAAATACAAGGACTAAACTGCAAAATACACAAAAAATACAAATCCCACCGTTTAAGCCTCTCTGCCTTCGTTCATAAGGAACTAGAAAAGGCAGCTACGTGGAAGCACAGGAGAAAGAAAGAAAGAAGAAGAGAAGGAAAAGGGGGAAGAAGAAGAAGAAAAAAAAAAAATTGGGGCTTTGAGGTTTCTTGCTCAAATCTTCTTACTTAGGGTCCAAAATCTCAAAGGCAAGTATTCTAACCCCATCCTATAGAAGTATTAGTCTATTTTTCTATATTGATTCTGAAAGATTTATGCTTAGAACCTGATATTTCTCTCTTTGGACAAAAAACCAAGGATCTGAAATTTTTTCAGTAAACTGACCACTATATACTGTTTCAGCTATAATTTTTAGCACCAAAGGTGGATTCAGGCAGGACCTAGTTCGTTTGAAATTAGACTCTTATATCTTTCCTTTGACACTGATTTTGTAGATTTTGGACACCGAATACTTAACCTAACATCTGTTTCAAATGAGCCTATAGATGCTGCAGAACAGGGATCAAAATTTCTGACCTTTCGATACTAAAATACCTATAAGTTCCTGCTGAAAATTATGAATTGTACAAAACTGACTTCGTCCGAAACTAGACTTGTAGACCTTTCTTTCAACATAGAGTTTGAAAAATTTGAAATTTAAATGCCTACTCTATTATCTGTTGAATCCGACCCTATGAATTCTGCAAAACAGTGATTGTGTTTTTGACCTTATGTTACCAAATCAAAGGTAACTCCTTGTTGGAAACCATGATTCGTACGAAACTTGTTTCAATCGAAAATAGATTAATATATCTTTCAACAGTAGCTTTCTTAAGGGTATTGGAACATAATTAATAATCTGAAGTATTTGTTCAATGTGCCTCTTGAATTCTGTCAGAAATCGAGCTTTGGTCGATTTCGCGTATTTTGTTTCATTCGTTTGGAAATAGATTCCATTCAGTCCCTTTCGCTCAATTGAGGCTTATGTTGGTGCTTGAATTTTGGTTTGATCTTGTCTATAAATTATTTACATTCTTGAATCCTTTTGTGTAATGTTTATGCTATATCGCATTGACACATATAGGCACATGTATATCCCATTGATCCGCGTTTGCTTTCGATATGTGCCTATTCTAGTTTCATTCCTTTGGATGTTGAATTCATCTAACCTTCTTATTTGAATTGAGCTATATATGATTGCTTGGAATCCATGTATACTTTTGCTTTCATTTCATTCCAAATCTGAACACATTTGTGAGAGATTGTTGCTTGTATCGTATTGACTCGTAAAGGCACATGTATGTTTGTTGTTCCGCGTGTGCTTCCGATATATGCTATTTATTGTTCATACTACCCTTTTGTACTCTGGTGTTGTGGGATAATGTGAACCTTTGCCAGAAATGGTAAAGGGAGTTATGCATAGAGCCTGCGATGCTTTGCCGGTCCCCTCTGACTTCACCTAGACGTGGGTGGATGGAGCTCCCAGACGTGGGAGACTTCTGTCTGGTGGTCATTCAGAAATGGATGAATCACATTCTGTCTGTGGTCCCACTACACCTTCTGTATGTTTGATATGATATCCAGAGCTTTGGTTATATGTTTCTGTACATGCTTTGGATAAGAATGATATGAATGCAACGTCAAAGATAACGTTTGAGCTTCTGTTTGGTATTTGATATTGATATGCTCCGAAATATTCCATACGCCATTGATATGCTCCGTAACATTTCATACACCACTGATAAGCTCCGAAACATTTCATTTGTTATTTATATGCTCCGAAATGTTTCATTCATTGTTGATATGCTTCGAAATATTCCATATGCCGTTGATATGCTCCGGAACATTTCATATGCCATTGATAAGCTCCGATATGTTTCATTTGTTATCGATATGCATCGAAATGTTCCATACGCCATTGATATGCTCCGAAACATCTCATATGCCATTGATAAGCTCCGATATGTTTCATTTGTTATTGATATGCTTCGAAATGTTCCAAACGCCATTGATATGCTCCGGAACATTTCATATGCCATTGATAAGCTCCGATATGTTTCATTTGTTATTGATATGCTTCGAAATGTTCCATACGCCATTGATATGCTCCGGAACATTTCATATGCCATTGATAAGCTCCGATATGATTCATTTGCTATTGATATGCTCCAAAATGTTTCATTCGTTACTGATATGCTCCAATTACTCTATGCTTCATCTGTTATGAACCAAATATGTTTGATTGAAATGACAATTGTGATTCTGCACCTAATGATATTACGTCTATGAATTCTTATATTCTGCCTTGTATTTTGAAACTTTATCTATTTGGAAATTATCCTATTTTGACATGGATATGTTAGTCACTTGCTGAGCTTTATATGCTCACCCCGTTGTTGTATAAATTTTTCGGGATAGCTTGTCGCTTGCTTAAATATTAAGATTGGGCTGAGGTAGTGGAAAGCTAAAAGATTTTGGGCAGATCTTTATTAGTATATATGTTTTTGTTGTATAAGTACACTCTGCATCTAATGAAATGTTGACGATGAATCTAAACTTGTGGATGTTGTATAAGTTTAAAGGGCCTCTCATGTTTAGGATTCTGGAATGTTAAGTTTAATTCGTGTAACGATATGAACTTATGGTAAACGTTGGTTTTGTGACTGTATAGACTCCCACACTTGTGAATTTATGTTGTGGTTATTAATTTGGTGAGTTGGGTTTAGATTTTATGAATCATCGAGCAATGTGTTGTATGTTTATGAACTGCACAGGGTTTATAAATTTTTATATTATAGAGGTGAAATTTTGATCTGAATGTTTTCTTAGTGACCTCAAATGTTAGTTTGGATCCTGGATTGATTTATGTTGAAAATTTTAATATCATGGATATTTTTGAGTGGCGTGACACACAAGAGCGAAGGTTTCTTCATAATCGATACATTCTTCTTAGTTGAAACCCTTGGCTACTAATCTAGCCTTGTTTCTAACCACGATACCAAATTTATCTTGCTTGTTTCTAAAGACCCATTTAGTATCGATAACTAAATGATCATTTGGCCTAGGAATAAGCTTCCATACCTCATTTCTCTCAAATTGATTCAACTATTCTTGCATTATAATAACCCATGAATCATCTTTCAAGGCCTTGTCAATGCATTTAGGTTCAATTTGGGAGAGAAAAGTGGCATTGATACAAAAATTTTTAAGAGAAGAACGAGTTTGAACCCCTTTTGATGTGTCTCAAATGATTAGCTCCTTAGGACGAGCATCCACATACTTCCATTCCTTGGGTAAGGATGTTTCGGAAGAAGATGCATCCAAGTTGCTAGATGAAGAAAGGGTTTCATTTAAATTCAAAGCATCAAAATTAAGATCATCATCAAAATCAATTTTTTTAACTCTAGAAACTTCATTAAAAATAACATGAATAGATTCTTCTATAACCAAAGTTCTTTTATTAAAAATACGAAATGCCTTAGAAATAGTACAATAGCTAAGAAAAATCCCTTCATCGGATTTTGGATCAAATGTTTCTAAGGCATCTTTTTCATTCAAGATAAAACATTTACACCCGAAAACTTTAAAATATGAAATGTTGGGTTTTTTATTGTTCCACAACTCATAAGAAGTTTTGGAAAGTAATGGTCTTACTAGAACCCTATTCATGACATAGCATGCCGTATTTACAGCTTCGACCCAAAAATATTTGTATAGGTTCTATTCATTTAACATGGTTCTTGCAATTTCTTGTAAGTTTCTATTTTTTCTTTCAACTACATTTTGTTGAGGATTTCTTGGAGTAGAGAAATTGTGGTTGTATCCATTAGATTCACAAAAGTTTTGGAAATCACGGTTTTGAAATTCACCATCGTGATCACTTCGAATTGATAAGATCAAAAAACCCTTTTCATTTTGGACAAGTTTACAAAACTTAGAAAAATACCTAAAGCAATTACTTTTGTGTGCCAAGAAGTAAGTCCATGTTATCTACTATAATCATCCACGATAATAAAGGCGTATTTGCTACCTCCTAGGCTTGATGTAGAAATTGATCCGAACAAGTCCATATGGATAAATTGCAATGGTCTAGAGGTGCTTATTTGGTTTTTTGGTTTGAAACTACCTTTTATTTGTTTTCCTAGTTGACATGCATCACATACATTATCTTTAATGAAATTAATGTGAGGAATTCCTCTTAAGTTCTTTAGATGAGATTTGAAAGATTAGTTTCATGTTAGCATGACCTAATCTCCTATGCCAAAGCCAAACATCGCCATTTAAAATTGAAAAATATATTTCATTACAAAGATCATCGATGTTGATAGTATATATATTATTTTGTTTTAGAGCAATTATAGATATGTTTTTGTGTGGCTTTTCTATAATACAAGCATTCGATTCAAATTTAACAATATATCCTTTATAACACAATTGACTAATGCTTAAAAGGTTATGCTTTTAGCCATCAACCAATAATACATCTTCAATAATAAGGTTGGATTTGTTATCTATAGTTCCTTTGCCAATGATTTTACCCTTGTTGTTGTCTCCGAAGGTGACATATCCTTCGTCTATGCTAGTGAGCTTAGAGAATTGAGATGGATCTCCGGTTATATGTCTTGAGCATCTACTATCAAGGTACCATCTCTTGCTCGTAGCTTGTGATGGTAAATATTTCTACAAAAAAGGATGATTTTTAGATACCCATTTGACCTTGGGTGCCTCAAAAATCGATCTACATAGCTTATCATATTGCATTGAGTCATTTAAGATTCTTTTAGGAATCCAAATCAATTTGTATGGACTACATTTCTTAAATGGACAATGATAAGCTATATGCCCAAATTTGCAACAAAAGTTGTATTTGTTTCGGGATGAAACATGTAAAGTAGGGCTTTTAACAAAAGTGGTTGGATTTTGGTAAGAGCTACTCACAAATCCAATTCCGCCTTTTCTATGAACGTGACCCATGTTGGCAAGGATCATGTTCAAGGACTTGCTACCAATCTCAAACTTTTCTAAGGTTTTTTTAAGTAGCAAGTTTTCCTTTTGAAGTATTTCTAGTTCATCACATTTTATACATGGAGCTAAACTATCATTGTGCTCAACTTTTAATCTATTGAAATCACTAATAAGATAATCATGCTCTTTTCTCAACAATTTATATTTTTTACTAATTGATTTGTATTCATCAAATAAATCATAAAAAGCATTTAATAGTTCATCAAAGGATAAATTTATATTAAATGAACTACTCACCTCATCTCCAATAGTCATTAGCTCATAGTGAGCAACTTGCTCTATGTTGGTTGGCTCCTTTTCTTCGAATGCACTTGAGTCGTCCCAAGTTACTTTAAGAGCCTTCTTCTTCTTGGGTTGCTTCCTTTTTGCTTAGGGAGATTCACTCTTGAAGTATCCCGGCTTCTTATATTCATAGCATATCACTTGTTCTTTCTTAGGTTCAATTTTATTATTAGTATCATTTTTAAATTTATTTTTTTTATAAATTTTTGAACCTTTTTATTAAGAGTGCCAAGTCTTCATCAAAGTCCTCATCACTTGAATTTTCTTTCAAGTGGTCTTCTTGAGTTCTTAGTGCCATATCTTTTCTGTTCTTTGGAAGGTTGTTCTCAAGCTCTTCATGAGCATTACAAGTTATCTCATAGGTCATTAGTGACCCGATTAGTTCTTCAAGAGTAAAGTTATTTAAATATTTGGCCTCTTTAATGACCGTGACTTTAGAGTTCCAACTCTTTGGGAGGGATCTTAAAATTTTAATAACAAGTTCAAAATCCGAGAAACTTTTACCAAGTCCTTTTAGACCATTAACTACATCTATAAATCAAGTGTATATATCTCCAATGGTCTCACTCGGTTTCATCTGAAACAACTCATAAGTGTGCACTAAAAGATTAATAAATATCAAAAGTAGTTTCATAAATATGCAAAATATCAAAAACAGTTTATGCCACTCCTTCACTCTACTAGTGCCTTCATGAGTTACTTCGAGTGTATGCCAAATATCAAAAGCAGTTTCATAAATAGATACACGATTGAACTCATTTTTATCTAAAGCACAAAACAAGGCATTTATAGCCTTGGCGTTTAAAGCGAAAGTCTTCTTCTCCAATTCATTCTAATCATTCATTGGAAGAGAAGACTTTTGAAACTCATTTTCTATAATATTCCATAATTCAAAATTTATTAAAATTAGGAAGATCCTCATTTTAGTCTTCCAATATGTGTAATCTGTCCCATTGAATATGGGCGAACATATAATTGAATGAGCCTCTTGGTTGCTGACAAATGACATCTCTCTTGGGTTTTAAACCAAATGAGAGTGAACCTTGCTCTGATACTAACTGTGAGGATCAAGAGCGGCACTAAGAGGGGGGGGGCGAGGGGGTGGTGTGAATTAGTGCAGTATAAAATTCTTCAATTTCGTATAACGTTTGTCTCGATTCAAAACGTTTTGGAAAGATGTTGAACTTAAAACTTTCGTAAGAATGTAAGGAGAAGCTGAAGGAGGTTTGCAGTTAAGTAAATTGTATAAAAGGAAAAGCAAACCAGAATTTAGAGTGGCTCGTTAATGAGACCTACGTCCACTTCGGATTCCTCCTCCGTCGAGGTCACCGGTGTCCACTAAAGGACTCCCAGCAAGCTCCTGGACTTTACGACGATCTTCTTGGTGAGTTTCAATGAGCTTCTTTAGCAAGTTCTTGGACCTCTCGGTTGGTTCCAATAGAACTTCCGATGAACGTCCGGACTTTCAACGAACTCTAGAACTCCCAACGAGATCTCGATCTGGATTTCGGCACAACACCTGCTTTATGTCTTACTACTATCGTAGTTAATCCTGCACGCTTTTTTCAACATATATATTAGATCAAATAATCTATAATTGATTTCATCATCAAAATCCAAGATTCAATAACAATCTCCCCCTTGTTGATGATAATAAACAATTGATAACAAAGTTTAAACTAAACTCCCCTTATCAATATGCTATATTGATAGAACCTTTAAATTCAAAAAATTATATAATATTTTAAAATATAAAAATATATCCTACCATGCATGATTCAACTCATTATCATATCTTCTTCCCCTTTGTCATCAATAAAAAGGAGAAATGCATCTACCAAGTTTTTGAGATATGCAAGTTTTACAACATATATGCTAGCAACAATTTTGAGTTTGCAAGTTTATAAATTTTGCTTCTTCTTGAATTATGCAAGCTAGCAAATCTTTCTCCCCTTTTGTCATTGTCAAAATGAAAGAAGAAGAGGGGAATAATACAATGGTGTAAATTTTTCTTCTTACATCAATGCTCTAAGCTTCACATAAGGTATACAACCATAAATACAAGAGAATTGTACATAATGAAAATCATATCAAGAAGGATATAATGTCAAAGATCATGTGAATATCAAAAGACATGATTCATTTTGATATTATTTTTAAAAAAATAAAAAATAAATCTTAGGAGATCGAATACTAAGGAAAATCTTAAGTCATGAATTCCGAAAAAGATATTATCTTTAGTAAATCACAAAAAGGAACATAGAAGAATAAAAGATCTTGATTCATAAAGATCTCAAGTTATAATTATCAAGGAATCAAGATCATGAATTAGATAAAAATTTATTCAAAATTAAATCATCAAATCATCAAAATCACTTTCATAGTTCAAGAGATTCATAAAATCCCCTTTTTATGTATTTCAATTTATGTGATTTATTTCATACAAGCATGCCTTTTATCTTTTATGCCAAATAAAAACATGCATTATCATTTAAAACTGAAAAACAAGATTTATCATAAAAATCATCAACATCAAAAGTGTAAAACATAATTCCAAAACATAAGATTTTAAATCATTATTACTTCAAATCCTCATCCATAATATAAAATCATCAAGCATGATACCAAAACTTTTAACATATTCATTACATCATTAAATCATCAAGCATGATTTCATTGAACATAAAGCATCTTCAATCAAAGGATTTGTTACCAATAATTCTAATTCTAATGCTATTTCCTTTATTGTTTTGGCTAGTGAGCTTTATGAAGTATTTTGGATCTTCGATCATAAGCCTTAAGCATCCACTATAAAAATATTATTTTTGCTCTTAGCTTTCAATTTTAGAGATGTCTACAAAAAGGGTGGGTTTGTTCTAGGTAACTATTTAGCTTTCGGTCTCTCATAGTTTGATCTATCATTTTTAGCTTTTGGCATTAAGTCATTCATGGTTCCTTTAGGAACCCAAACCAACTTATCTGAGTCATACTTTTTGAATGGACATTTATATACAAAGTGTCCACACCTATCACAAAAATTATATTTATTTTCATGTAATGTGGGTTCTCTAACAAATAAAGTCAGTTTTTGTTGAGTGTTGCTACTTACAAAATCGATTCCTACTTTTCTATGTACATGACCCTTATTGCAAGAATCATGTTTAATGATTTGCTACCAATTTCAAAATTTTATAATGTTTCTTTTAATTATATATTTTCATTCTTAACTAAGTTTAACTTTTCACATTTAGTGCAATAAGTTAACATGTAATTATCATGCTCATTTTTTAATTTTTCAAATTCACTAGCAAGAGAAGAATGATCATTTTTTAATAACTTATATTTTTTTACCAACTAGTTTAAATTCATCATACAAATCACTGAATGCATCAAATAATTCATTATAAGGTAAAGACATTTTGGTTGAGTCATTTATCTAATCGTCGAGAGCCATCAACGACAAGTTCGCCATTTTGAATCTCGTATTTTGATGATGAAACTACTTGATATATGTTTTAAGTGACGCAGGATGCTTCGATCAGGATGAGACAATTAAAGCAGGAAAATCATGTTGTGCCGGAGGAACATGTCAGAAGATTAGACGTCGAGCCGGTGGATCGGTCGACGTATCGATAGAAGGCTTCGGGCCGTGGACTCGGGCATCGGGCCAAGAAGAGCGGGTATTGTGCCAAGGATATCGGAGTTGCGGAGTCAACTGGCCGATTGGGCAATAGGCTGCAGGAGAGGACGATGCGCCGAAGAATCGGACGAAGCGTCGAGGGACCAATGATATGCCGGACAACTTGGTTAATTGCTTAGGATTAATTGTCTCGATCGAAGTTTTGTTTTAAGTGTGCAGGATTAACTACGATGGAAGAAAGACATGCAGCAGGAGTTGCGCCGGAGTCAAGACAATGATCACGTTGGGAGTTCGAGAGTTCGACGGAAGTTCGGACAATCGTCGGAGGTTCTGCGGGAACAAATCCGAGAAGTCCATAAGCTTGCCAAAGAAGCTCGTCGGAACTCGCCAAGTGAATCGTCGCAAGTCCAGGAGTTTGCCCGAAGTCCGCAGGAGCATCACCGAGGGTTCATCGGATGATCGACGGAAGTTCGCCGGAAGCTCGCCGGAAGAAGCGATTGATGCACCGGAGCAAGTTGCAGTAAATGTCATAGGAAAAATCATAGTTAGCACTTTGATTAAGTTAGAAATGGGAGGTGATCCCATTAACTTAATCTTGGGGCAATTGGGCCCCTGAAAAACTCGAATTGGGCCGAATGGATCAACCCATTCGGACCCTGATTTCTGTTAGGCGGTTGAACCGCCCAAGGCAGGAGGTTGCACCGCCTGGGCTCAGTGTCCGAGCGAGACTGGGAGGTGCAACCGCTCTAGCCAGGTGGTGGCACCGCCTGGGGCTCAGTCTCCGAGCGAGACTGGGCGGTGCAACCTCCCCTGACAGGAGGTGGCACCGCCTGAGCTCAGTCTTCGAGCTCTGCCAGGCGGTGCAACCGTCTCAGTCAGGAGGTGCAACCACTTGAGCTCGGTCTTAGAGCTCTGTCAGGAGGTGCAACCGCCCCTGACAGGAGGTAGCACCTCCCAGAGGCTCAGTCTTCGAGCTCTGCCAGGCGGTGCAACCGCTCCAGTCAGGAGGTCCAACCGCCTGATCCCGGAATTCCGGGAATTGACAGTTTTAAGCTCCAAATTTGAACTGGGTTGGGGCCTATAAATACCCCACCCATTCAGCACTGAAATGGTATGAACTTACACCGAAATCTTGATCTTTTTTGTGATTCTTAGAGCTCAAAATTGTTGTAAAGGCCAAAAGTTCTTCTCCCTCTTTTCTTCCAAGTTCTGAGTTGTAAAGAGAGGAGAGAAAATTCTGTAAGGGTTGTCTCCTAAGCCCATCAAAAGGAGTGAATCTGTAAAAGGGTGGTTGGCCTTCGCCTATTGAAGGAAGGCCTCTAGTTGACGTCGGTGACCTCGTCGGTGGAGGAAGCCAAAAGTGGAGTAGGTCAAGATTGACCGAACCACTCTAAATCTCGGTTTGCATTTACTTTGAGCATCTTATCTTTATTGCAAACCTCCTCAATAGCTTACTGCCTTCTGTGTTTTTACGAACATGTTTCAAAGTTCAGTGCTTTCCGAATCAGGGTTTAAGACGCAAATCAGTTTTATCGTACGAACGTCGTATTTCAGTTTACGCTTACGTTCTGATTTCCATTATAACTGCAAACTGCATTTATATCTTTGCTTTAACTGTATCTCACCTTATCTCAAGTTAAAGTGGTTTACGAATAAGCTTTTCTTACCAAAAGCACTTCTATCGAACGAACGCAGTTTTCGATTTTAATCGCAGAAGGTTTTCCGCTGCACTAATTCACCCCCCCTCTTAGTGCTCTTGATCCTAACAATTGGTATCAGAGCCTGGTTTTTCTCATTTCGGATTTACACCTGAGAGAAATGGCTCTTTATGGCTTTCAAGAGGGCTTTTCGGTCTTTCGTCCACCGTTGTTTAACGGATTGGACTACACTTATTGGAAAACTCAAATGAGAGTTTTTTTGATTTCTATGAATTTGGATTTATGGAATATCATTGAAAACGGTTTTCAACTTCCCTCTAAACCGATGAACGAATGGTCAGATTTGGAGAAGAAGTATTTTTCTTTAAACGCAAAGGCTATGAATGCCTTATTTTGCGCTTTGGACAAAAATGAGTTCAATCAGATTTCAACATGCGAAACGGCTTTTGACATTTGGCGAACACTTGAAATCACGCACGAGGGAACTAGTAGAGTCAAAGACTTGAAAGTTAACGTTTTATTGTATGATTTTGAGCTTTTTCGAATGCAACCAAGCGAGACTATAGGCGACATGTACACCCATGTCACGGATGTCGTCAATAGTTTAAGAGCTCTTGGAAAATGTTTTTCGGATTTTGAACTCGTAAACAAGATTTTGCGTTCTCTTTCTAAGAAGTGGGATTCAAAAGTAACTGCAATACAAGAAGCTAAAAACCTAAACAACTTACCACTTGAAGAACTAATTGGTTCGTTGATGACATATGAAATGGTGCATAATGCACATGTTGAACATGATGAACAAAATCACCTTCCAAAGAACAGGAAGGATTTGGAACTCCGGACAAATGAATACCACTTGAGCGATGACTCAAGTGATGAGGACAATGATGAACTTGAACTTCGAACACTAAATCTTAATAAGTTTATTAAACAAAAATCTAAAATAGACAATGAACTTGAACGAAGGAAGAGGCCAAAGAAGAGGAAGGCAACCAAGGATGAATCAAGAACTTCCAAAGGTGAAATGGCAAATTGGGCTTTGACGGGCTTCGACTACAAGGTAAGTAACTCAACTCTCTTGAATTATTTTGAAATTACTTGATGCTCTCATGATGTATTTTATTTTTTTGTTTAGAATTAATATTTAAAAAAAAATTATGATCATGCTAGTAATTTTGAAAATGATAATATTGCTTATTTTATGATAAACAAACAAAATGATTTTGATTGAAAATATGAAATCATGGTTAAGAAGTAATAATGTGTATCATGGTGATGTCCATTATTATTTCTCGATTTTGAGTATATTAAATCATGTTTAATTTGAAGTTATGATTAATGAGTATATATTTTTGAAATTATGTATGATGATTCTTGATAATTATGGATTATCGATTTTCATGATAATAAACAGTGGCTTTAAAAACTAATGCATGTTTGACATAAATGAAATAGGCATGGTTATATGAAATAGTGTAAGTGCCATGCTTGACGATTGTATACTCAATGATGCATAATGATGTAAGAAAAATACTAAATGTTTGGATACCATGATTTATGATTTTATGCATGAGATTTTAAAGTTATACATGATGATTTTTGTGACTTATTGGTCTTGATGGTTTTACGAAGAAATTCATTTTACGATCCTAAACGTTGATGCATGTTTTCATTTGACATAAATGAAAAGGCATGCTTACATGAAATCGGTCACTTAAGATGAAACACTTAAAAAAGGGGAAAAAATATATTATCAATGAAATCATGAATCTATTTATGTTATAAATTTTGTGAGCCATAAAAATGATTTTGACGATTTAAATTTGAAATGAGTTTTATCAAAACATGATCATGATTTGTCAAATTGAATGAATTGAAAATGAATGATGATTTTTCTCTTGAATGATTGTGACCTGTATTCCTTGTTTTCATGATATGATTTTTATGCAATTCTTTGTATTCATGAAAGGTTTATCTCATCACCCAATTATTTTCTTCTTGATATTCCTTATGTGATGATATGAATACATGAAATATTCATTAATTTATTTTGATGTATACAAATGAAAAGTTATGATCATGCATGGTAGGATATAATTTAACAAAATTGATACCATCATGATATGAAACATCTATGATTTGCAATGATGCACGTAATACTTGAGCTTTTTAATTATGATGTGATGTATTGCATATGATATGAATCATGATTTAAAATGCTATGAGTTGTTGCCAAAATGAAGTATTATAAATGTTGATTTAATGTCATGAATGTTGGTATCATGATCAAAATGAAGTGATAAATACTTAAAAAATATTGATTTAATGTTCGGTATCATGAACACTTTATTATCATACATGAAAATAGTGATAAATACTTTGAAAATAAATGTTTGTATCATGTTAGATGGTTTGACATATTGTGCATGATAAGCTATAAAGATGATTGAAACAATGATTGAAATAATAGGAATGATGATTTGGAATCATATAATAATGAGTTTATATATGATGATAATGATGCATGCAATGATGAAATATTCATGATAAAATAATTGTTTTGACATTCAAGACTTGAATTTTCAATAATGCTATTTACCTTTGTCATAATTTAGAAATTAACATAAAGGGTCTTCCCTTCTTTTTGACAATGACAAAGGAGGAGCAAAACATGCTTGAAAGCTAATTTGCTAGCTCATATAATTGAAAATAAAAGGAGAAAGAAAATAATTACACTTCTCAAAAGAAAAGGAATTGCTATCTTGAACATCACCAAGAAGTGCTATCTTACAAATCTCAAGATGCTCAAATGCAAACATGCAAAATTTGTAATTTTGCACATCATTAAAATTTATGATGCTTTAGTGATTATGCTGTTAGGATCGAGAGCACTAAGAGGGGGTGGGGGTGAATTAGTGCAGCGGAAAACTTTCTGCGATTAAAATCGAAAGCTGCGTTTAAACGATAAAAACAACTTCTGTATGAAAGTTGATACTAAGCAAGGTTAAAGTCAATCTATGCAGGCAGTTTGCAGCTATGATGAAAACCAGAATATCGACGCAAACTAAAATCCGACGTTCGTACGAAGAAACTGATTTACGTCTAAATGCTGATTCGTAAATCACTTGATTAGATAAGATGCAGTTTAAGCAGGAGTATAAAGGCAGTGTGCAGTTATGGTAAAGCTCAAAACGTAAACGCAATTTGCAATATGATGATCATACGAAAAAGCAGATTTACGTCTAAACGCAGATTTACGTTTGAACCTTGAAACTCGTTCGTAAAATCGCAATAAGCTATTGAGAAGTTTGCAGTGAAGGTAAAATGCTTAGAGGAAATGCAAACCGAGATTTTAGAGTGGTTCGGTCAATCTTGACCTACTCCACTTTTGGCTTCCTCCACCGACGAGGTCACCGACGTCAACTAGAGGCCTTCCTTCAATAGGCGAAGGCCAACCACCCTCTTACAGATTCACTCCTTTTGACGGGCTTAGGAGACAACCCTTACAGCAGTTTTCTCTCCTCTCTTTACAACTCAAACTTTGAAGAACAGAAAGAGGAGAACTAGCAGTTTTGAGCTCTAAGAACCACCGAAAGATAGCAAGATTTCGAGTGTGAGTTTTGTGCTTTCAGTGCTGAATGGGTAGGGTATTTATAGGCCCCAACCCAGTTCAAATTTGGAGCTCAAATCTATCAATTCACGGAATTCCTGGATCAGGCGGTTGCACCTCCTGACTGGGGCGGTTGCACCGCCTAGCAGAGCTCGAAGACTGAGCCTCTGGGTGGTGCCACCTCTGTCAGGGGCGGTTGCACCTCTCTGCCAGAGCTCGAAGACCGAGCTTAGGCGGTTGCACAACCTGACTGGGGAGGTTGCACCGCTTGGCAGAGCTCGAAACTTGAGCTCTAGCGGTGCTACCTCTTGACAGAAGAGGTTGCACCGCCTAGTCTCGCTCGGAGACTGAGCCCGGGGCGGTGCCACCTCTTGGCTGGGGCGGTTGCACCGCCCAGTCTCGCTGGGAGACATAGCCTGGGCGGTGCTACTTCCTGGCTTGGGCGGTTGCACCTCCCACAGCAATCAGGGTCCGAATGGGTTAATCCATTCGGCCCAATTTGATTCTTTCAGGGGCCCAATTGCCCCAAGATTAAGCTAAAGGGATCACCTCCCATTTCTAACTTAATCAATGTGCTAACTACGATTATTTCCTAAGATATATTCTGCAGCTTGCTCCGGTGCGTCAATTGCTTCTTCTGGCGAGTTTCCGACGAACTTCCGTCGATTATCCGACGAACCCTCGGTGATCCTCCTGAGGACTTCCGGCAAACTCCTGGACTTGCGATGATCCACTTGGCAAGTTCCGACGAGCTCCTTTGGCAAGCTTCTGGACTTCTCGGATTTGTTCCAGTAGAACCTCCGACGATTGTCCGAACTTTCGTCGAGCTCTCGAACTTCCAACGTGATCATTGTCATGACTCCGGCGTAACTCCTGCTGCATGTCTTAGTGTCATCGTAGTTAATCCTACACATGTAAAACAAAAACTTCGATCGAGACAATTAATCCTAAGCAATTAACCAAGTTGTCCAGCATGTCATTGGTCCCTCGATGCTTCGTCCGATTCTTCGGCGCATCGTCCTCTCCTACGGCCTAATGCCCAATCGGCCAGTTGACTCTGCAACTCCGATATCCTTGGCACAATACCCGCTCTTCTTGGCCCGATGCCCGAGTCCACAGCCCGAAGCCTTCTGTCGATACGTCGACCGATCCACCGGCCCGACGTCCAATCTTCTGACATGTTCCTCCAGCACAACATGATTTTCCTGCTTTAATTGTCTCATCCTGATCGAAGTATCCTGCGTTACTCAAAACACAGATTAAATCATAAACATATATCAAGTGGTTTCATCATCAAAATACGAGATTCAACAATCTCCCCCTTTTTGATGATGACAACCACCTGATGACTGAGTTAACCTTAACTCCCGAAGTTTAAAAAACTCCCCCTATCAATATGCCATATTGATAGAAACTCTTAGATTCAAAAATCTAAGCAACATGTCATCATAATCGGAGTTAACCTTAACTCCCAGAGTTTAAACAAACTCCCCCTATCAATGTGCCATATTGATAGAAACTCTTGGATTCAAAAATCCAAGCAACATGTCATCATAAACTTATGCATAACATGTCATGTCATCAACATACTTCTCCCCCTTTGTCATCAACAAAAAGGAGAAGTACCACAATCAAGTGTTTGTGATATAAGTTTAACTCATTACATGAAAAACATAATATCTACTGTTATTATCATGCAAGTTTGCTATCATCAAATGGTAAGATATCAACATGTAAAATTGCGATTCAAGTTCTTGATATCTTAACATGATATGACATTCATAGCACCTATTCATATGAATGCTGCTTTTGATATCTCATCATAATATGGCATTCATGACATCTATTCATATTCTTCAAATATGGCACTCATAGTATCAATTTATATATTTCTCCCCCTTTGTCATCAACAACAAGGAGAACGATATAAGCAAATTTTAAATATAAGTGCGATGCAATAAGTTGGTTTATGTCATTTTCCAACAGTGAGTGATAGGATACCAATTATGCAAACATCTCGAGGAAAACATGACATGGAGATAGCTTTTATTGCTTCTTCCTTTTTATTTGTTATCTTTTTACATGAAGGAGGAAAGCCATATGTGAAGTTCAAATTGATAAGATATTAAAACACACTTCATTTTTGCAAGGATTAAGATATGTAAGTGAGTCAAATCCTTGTATGTAAAAATATCTTCCTTTTATAAGAGGGAATCATCAAATATGTTTCTCGAAAAATATTTTTCACATGATAAGTGCATTTGCTAGATGATTCCATATGTCAAAAATCAATGATGTGAATTAAACTTGATATGACATATGCTTGTTAAGTTCGGAAGAGGATAATATATCAAGAAAATCCAATTGTTAGGATCAAGAAAATCCGAAAATGAAATTTGACACTTTCATACATTCGGACAGGGTTTTACTAGAGATATTCAATTACAATCATGAAGGTAAAACATGCTTATTATCATGGAAATTTTTGTATTCAAGCACATAATTTCCAACATGTAATCATGGTAAGTAATTGTGTAAAATCATTATGGCAATCAAGTGATTTGATCATTCAATCAAAAAAGTCCGAAAAATAATTTTAACACGTTTAATCATTCGGACATATTTTTGCCATAGTTTTTCAAATATAATCATGAAGATAAGGCATGCTCATCATCATGGTAGTGTGATAGCAAGTTTACCATATACAAGCTAGCAAAAATTTTCAACATTTTAAGGCCCGCAAGCTAGCAATTTTGAGATGTTCAAGAAAGCAACTCTTGCTTCTTGAAATATAAGTTTTGCTAGATGTGCAAGTTGACTTTTTGCTTCTTGAGATAGGCAAGATAGCATTCCTTGGTGATGTTCAATATAGCTAAGTTCTACATCATGCAAGCTAGTGAATCTTATAACATTTTAGAACATGCATAATCACCAAAGCATCATTCATATTATTTCAATCGTTGTTTCACTCATCACTATAGCTTATCATGCATAATATGTAAAACTATCTAACATGATATAAACATTTATTTATTTATTTATTTATTTATTTTTTTAAGCATTCATGATACACATCATACAAAAGCATATGCATCATTCCAAATCATAAATATTTCAAATCATCATGGTATTAATTTGTCACATTGAATCCTACAATGCATGATCGAAGCTTCTCATTTGCATACAGCAAAATAAATTCATGAATATCTCATTCATTTATATTATCACTTGAGGAATATTGAAAAAGAAATAATTGAGTGATGAGATAAATATTTCATGAATACAAAGAATTGCATAAAAATCATATCATGAATACAAGGAATACTAGTCACAATCATTCAAGAGAAAAATCATCATTCATTTTCAATTCATTCAATTTGATAAATCAAGATCATGATTTTGATAAAACTCATTTCAAATTTAAATCATCAAAATCATTTTTATGGCTCACAAAATTTATAACATAAATAGATTCATGATTTCATTCATAATATATTTTTCCCCTTTTTAAGTGTTTCATTTTAAGTGGTCGATTTCATGTTAGCATGCCTTTTCATTTATGAAAACATGCATCGATTTTTTTTTTTAAAGCCACTGTTATTATCATGAAAATCGATAATCCATAAATATCAAGAATCATCATAATTTCAAAAATATATACTCATTAATCATAACTTCAAATTAAACATGATTTCATATACTCAAAATCGAGAAATAAGGAAATCAACATGATACACATTATTACTTCTCAACCGCATATAGCATGATTTCATAAGGTATTTTTAATCAAAATCATTTTGTTTATCATAAATATGCAATTTTCATGATTATTTTCAAAATTACTAGAATGATAAGCATGATTCCTAATTGTTTGTATTTTCATTATAAAATTATTAAACATGCAATTTTCAAGAAAATTAAATAAAAAAGAAAAATGCTTTATGAAAAGCATCATGTAATTTCAAAGTAAATTAAAGGCATTTTGATAACCTCAGCATCGAAAGGCATAAAGGCATAGTTTGCCACCTCGCCTTTGTTGATTTTCTCCTCGTCTTCGGAGGAGCTCGATTCATCCCAATTTTTGTTCTTCTTCTTGCATTCAAAGCAAGTAGTTCCGTTCTTTTTACTTTTTAATTTTTGTTTCATTTGTAGTTTAAGTTCACCATCACTTGAGCCTATGCTCGAGTTGTCTTCAAATGTTCTATGTCCCAAATCCTTCCTGTTCTTTGGAAGGTGGTTCTCAAGTTCTTCACGTGCATTGCACGTCATTTCATATGTGATCAATGAACCAATTAGTTCTTCAAGTGGAAAAATATTTAAATCTTTTGTTTCTTGTAAAGCCGTTACTTTTGAATCCCACTTCTTAGAAAGAGAACGCAAAATCTTGTTCACAAGTTCAGAATTCAAAAAACATTTGCCAAGAGCTCTTAAACCATTGACGACATCCGTAAAACGGGTGTACATGTCACCAATGGTTTCGCTTGGCTTCATTTGAAAAAGCTCGAAATCATGCAGTAAAATATTAACTTTCGAGTCTTTGACTCTACTAGTTCCCTCGTGCGTGATTTCAAGAGTGCGCCAAATAGCGAAAGCCGTTTCGCACAAAGAAACCCGATTGAACTCATTTTTGTCCAAAGCGCAAAATAAGGCATTCATAGCCTTTGCGTTTAAAGAAAAATGCTTCTTCTCTAAATCCGACCATTCGATCATTGGAAGAGAAGACTTCGAAAAACCATTTTCGACAAGATTCCAAAAGTTCAACATCCATAGAAATAAGAAAGATCCTCATTCGGGTCTTCCAATAGGTGTAGTCCAATCCGTTAAACAATGGTGGACGAAAAACCGAAAAGCCTTCTTGAAAGCCATGAAGAGCCATTTCTCTCGGGTGTAAGTCCGAAATGAGAAATACCGGGCTCTGATACCAATTGTTAGGATCGAGAGCACTAAGGGGGGGGGGGGGGGGTGAATTAGTGCAGCGGAAAACTTTCTGCGATTAAAATTGAAAGCTGCGTTCAAACGATAAAAACAACTTCTGTATGAAAGTTGATACTAAGCAAGGTTAAAGTCAATCTATGTAGGCAATTTGCAGCTATGATGAAAACCAGAATATCGGCACAAACTGAAATCCGACGTTCGTACGAAGAAACTGATTTACGTCTAAATGCTGATTCGTAAATCACTTGATTAGATACGACGCAGTTTAAGCAGGAGTATAAAGGCAGTGTGTAGTTATGGTAAAGCTCAAAACGTAAATGCAATCTGCAATATGATGATCATACGAAAAAGCAGATTTACGTCTAAACGCAGATTTACGTCTAAAGGCAGATTTACGTCTGAACCTTGAAACTCGTTCGTAAAATCACAGAGGGCAGTAAGCTATTGAGAAGTTTGCAGTGAAGGTAAAATGCTCAAAGGAAATGGAAACCGAGATTTTAGAGTGGTTCGGTCAATCTTGACCTACTCCACTTTTGGCTTCCTCCACCGACGAGGTCACCGACGTCAACTAGAGGCCTTCCTTCAATAGGCAAAGGCCAACCACCCTCTTACAGATTCACTCCTTTTGACGGGCTTAGGAGACAACCCTTACAGCAGTTTTCTCTCCTCTCTTTACAACTCAAACTTTGAAGAACAGAAAGAGGAGAACTAGCAGTTTTGAGCTCTAAGAACAACAGAAAGATAGTAAGATTTCGAGTGTGTGTTCTGTGCTTTCAGTGCTGAATGGGTGGGGTATTTATAGGCCCCAACCCAGTTCAAATTTGGAGCTCAAATCTGTCAATTCCCGGAATTCCGGGATCAGACGGTTGCACCTCCTAACTAAGGCGGTTGCACCGCCTAGTAGAGCTCGAAGACTGAGCCTCTGGGCAATGCCACCTCTGTCAGGGGCGGTTGCACCACTCTGTTAGAGCTCGACGACCGAGCTCAGGTGGTTGCACCGCCTGACTAGGGAGGTTGCACCGCCTGGCAGAGCTCGAAACTTGAGCTATGACGGTGCTACCTCTTGACAAAAGAGGTTGCACCGCCTAGTCTCGCTCGGAGACTGAGCCCGGGGCGGTGCCACCTCTTGGCTGGGGCAGTTGCACCGCCCAGTCTCGCTGGGAGACATAGCCTGGGTGGTGCCACCTCCTGGCTTGGGCGGTTGCACCTCCCACAGCAATCAGGGTCCGAATGGGTTAATCCATTCGGCCCAATTTGATTCTTTCAAGGGCCCAATTGCCCCAAGATTAAGCTAATGGGATCACCTCCCATTTCTAACTTAATCAATGTGCTAACTATGATTATTTCCTAAGACATATTCTGCAGCTTGCTCCGGTGCGTCAATCGCTTCTTCCGGCGAGTTTCCGGCGAACTTCCGTCGATCATCCGACGAACCCTCGGTGATCCTCCTGCGGACTTTCGGCAAACTCCTGGACTTGCGACGATCCGCTTGGCAAGTTCCGACGAGCTCCTTTGGCAAGCTTTTGGACTTCTCGGATTTGTTCCCGCAGAACCTCCGACGATTGTCCGAACTTCCGTCGAGCTCTAGAACTCCCAACGTGATCATTGTCATGACTCCGGCGCAACTCCTGCTGCATGTCTTACTTTCATCGTAGTTAATCCTGCACATGTAAAACAAAAACTTCGATCGAGACAATTAATCATAAGCAATTAACCAAGTTGTCCGGCATGTCATTGGTCTCTCGACGCTTCGTCCGATTCTTCGGCGCATCGTCCTCTCCTGCGGCCTAATGCACAATCGGCCAGTTGACTCTGCAACTCCGATATCCTTGGCACAATACCCGTTCTTCTTGGCCCGATGCCCGAGTCCAAAGCCCGAAGCCTTCTGTCGATACGTCGACCGATCCACCGGCCCGACGTCCAATCTTCTGACATGTTCCTCCAACACAACATGATTTTCCTGCTTTAATTGTCTCATCCTGATCAAAGTATCCTGCGTTACTCAAAACGCAGATTAAATCATAAACATATATCAAGTGGTTTCATCATCAAAATACGAGATTCAACAATCTCCCCCTTTTTGATGATGACAACCACCTGATGACTGAGTTAACCTTAACTCTCGAAGTTTAAACAAACTCCCCCTATCAATATGTCATATTGATAGAAACTCTTAGATTCAAAAATCTAAGCAACATGTCATCATAATCGGAGTTAACCTTAACTCGCAGAGTTTAAACAAACTCCCCCTATCAATATGCCATATTGATAGAAACTCTTGGATTCAAAAATCCAAGCAACATGTCATCATAAACTTATGCATAACATGTCATGTCATCAGCATACTTCTCCCCCTTTGTCATCAACAAAAAGGAGAAGTACCACAATCAAGTGTTTGTGATATAAGTTTAACTCATTGCATGAAAAACATAATATCTACTGTTATTATCATGTAAGTTTGCTATCATCAAATGGTAAGATATCAACATGTAAAATTACGATTCAAGTTCTTGATATCTTAACATGATATGACATTCATAGCACCTATTCATATGAATGCTGCTTTTGATATCTCATCATAATATGGCATTCATGACATCTATTCATATTCTTCAAATATGGCACTCATAGTATCAATTTATATATTTCTCCCCCTTTGTCATCAACAACAAGGAGAACGATATAAGCAAATTTTAAATATAAGTGCGATGCAATAAGTTGGTTTATGTCATTTTCCAACAGTGAGTGATAGGATACCAATTATGCAAACATCTCGAGGAAAACATGACATGGAGATAGCTTTTATTGCTTCTTCCTTTTTATTTGTTATCTTTTTACATGAAGGAGGAAAGCCATATGTGAAGTTCAAATTGATAAGATATTAAAACACACTTCATTTTTGCAAGGATTAAGATATGTAAGTGAGTCAAATCCTTGTATGTAAAAATATCTTCCTTTTATAAGAGGGAATCATCAAATATGTTTCTCGAAAAATATTTTTCACATGATAAGTGCATTTGCTAGATGATTCCATATGTCAAAAATCAATGATGTGAATTAAACTTGATATGACATATGCTTGTTAAGTTCGGAAGAGGATAATATATCAAGAAAATCCAATTGTTAGGATCAAGAAAATCCGAAAATGAAATTTGACACTTTCATACATTCGGACAGGGTTTTACTAGAGATATTCAATTACAATCATGAAGGTAAAACATGCTTATTATCATGGAAATTTTTGTATTCAAGCACATAATTTCCAACATGTAATCATGGTAAGTAATTGTGTAAAATCATTATGGCAATCAAGTGATTTGATCATTCAATCAAAAAAGTCCGAAAAATAATTTTAACACGTTTAATCATTCGGACATATTTTTGCCATAGTTTTTCAAATATAATCATGAAGATAAGGCATGCTCATCATCATGGTAGTGTGATAGCAAGTTTACCATATACAAGCTAGCAAAAATTTTCAACATTTTAAGGCCCGCAAGCTAGCAATTTTGAGATGTTCAAGAAAGCAACTCTTGCTTCTTGAAATATAAGTTTTGCTAGATGTGCAAGTTGACTTTTTGCTTCTTGAGATAGGCAAGATAGCATTCCTTGGTGATGTTCAATATAGCTAAGTTCTACATCATGCAAGCTAGTGAATCTTATAACATTTTAGAACATGCATAATCACCAAAGCATCATTCATATTATTTCAATCGTTGTTTCACTCATCACTATAGCTTATCATGCATAATATGTAAAACTATCTAACATGATATAAACATTTATTTATTTATTTATTTATTTATTTTTTTAAGCATTCATGATACACATCATACAAAAGCATATGCATCATTCCAAATCATAAATATTTCAAATCATCATGGTATTAATTTGTCACATTGAATCCTACAATGCATGATCGAAGCTTCTCATTTGCATACAGCAAAATAAATTCATGAATATCTCATTCATTTATATTATCACTTGAGGAATATTGAAAAAGAAATAATTGAGTGATGAGATAAATATTTCATGAATACAAAGAATTGCATAAAAATCATATCATGAATACAAGGAATACTAGTCACAATCATTCAAGAGAAAAATCATCATTCATTTTCAATTCATTCAATTTGATAAATCAAGATCATGATTTTGATAAAACTCATTTCAAATTTAAATCATCAAAATCATTTTTATGGCTCACAAAATTTATAACATAAATAGATTCATGATTTCATTCATAATATATTTTTTCCCTTTTTAAGTGTTTCATTTTAAGTGGTCGATTTCATGTTAGCATGCCTTTTCATTTATGAAAACATGCATCGATTTTTTTTTTTTAAAGCCACTGTTATTATCATGAAAATCGATAATCCATAAATATCAAGAATCATCATAATTTCAAAAATATATACTTATTAATCATAACTTCAAATTAAACATTATTTCATATACTCAAAATCGAGAAATAACAATGGAAATCAACATGATACACATTATTACTTCTCAACCACATATAGCATGATTTCATAAGGTATTTTTAATCAAAATCATTTTGTTTATCATAAACATACAATTTTCATAATTATTTTCAAAATTACTAATTGATAAGCATGATTCCTAATTGTTTGTATTTTTATTATAAAATTATTAAACATGCAATTTTTTAAGAAAATTAAATAAAAAAGAAAAATGCTTTATGAAAAAGCATCATGTAATTTCAAAGTAAATTAAAGGTATTTTGATTACCTCAGCGTCGAAAGGCGTAAAGGCGTAGTTTGCCACCTCGCCTTTGTTGATTTTCTCCTCGTCTTCGGAGGAGCTCGATTCATCCCAATTTTTGTTCTTCTTCTTGCGTTCAAAGCAAGTAGTTTCGTTCTTTTTACTTTTTAATTTTTGTTTCATTTGTAGTTTAAGTTCACCATCACTTGAGCTTATGCTCGAGTGGTCTTCAAATGTTCTATGTCCCAAATCCTTCCTGTTCTTTGGAAGGTGGTTCTCAAGTTCTTCACGTGCATTGCACGTCATTTCATATGTGATCAATGAACCAATTAGTTCTTCAAGTGGAAAAATATTTAAATCTTTTGTTTCTTGTAAAGCCGTTACTTTTGAATCCCGCTTCTTAGAAAGAGAATGCAAAATCTTGTTCACAAGTTCAGAATTCAAAAAACATTTGCCAAGAGCTCTTAAACCATTGACGACATCCGTAAAACGGGTGTACATGTCACCAATGGTTTCGCTTGGCTTCATTTGAAAAAGCTCGAAATCATGCAGTAAAATATTAACTTTTGAGTCTTTAACTCTACTAGTTCTCTCGTGCGTGATTTCAAGAGTGCGCCAAATATCGAAAGCCGTTTCGCACAAAGAAACCCGATTGAACTCATTTTTGTCCAAAGCGCAAAATAAGGCATTCATAGCCTTTGCGTTTAAAGAAAAATGCGTCTTCTCTAAATTCGACCATTCGATCATTAGAAGAGAAGGCTTCGAAAAATCGGTTTCGACAAGATTCCAAAGTTCAACATCAATAGAAATAAGAAAGATCCTAATTCGGGTCTTCTAATAGGTGTAGTCCAATCTGTTAAACAACGGTGGACGAAAAACCGAAAAGCCTTTTTGAAAGCCATGAAGTGTCATTTCTCTCGGGTGTAAGTCCGAAATGAGAAATACCGGGCTCTGATACCAATTGTTAGGATCGAGAGCAATAAGAGGGGGGGGGGGGGGTGAATTAGTGCAGCGGAAAACTTTCTGCGATTAAAATCGAAAGCTGCGTTCAAATGATAAAAACAACTTCTGTATAAAAGTTGATACTAAGCAAGGTTAAAGTCAATCTATGCAGGCAGTTTGCAGCTATTATGAAAACCAGAATATCGGCGCAAACTGAAATCCGACGTTCGTACGAAGAAACTGATTTACGTCTAAATGCTGATTCGTAAATCACTTGATTAGATAAGACGCAGTTTAAGTAGGAGTATAAAGGCAGTGTGTAGTTATGGTAAAGCTCAAAATGTAAATGCAATCTGCAATATGATGATCATACGAAAAAGCAGATTTACGTCTAAACGCGGATTTACGTTTGAACCTTGAAACTCGTTCATAAAATCGCAGAGGTCAGTAAGCTATTGAGAAGTTTGCAGTGAAGGTTAAATGCTCAGAGGAAATGGAAACCGAGATTTTAGAGTGGTTCAGTCAATCTTGACCTACTCCACTTTTGGCTTCCTCCACCGGCGAGGTCACCGACGTCAACTAGAGGCCTTCCTTCAATAGGCGAAGGCCAACCACTCTCTTACAGATTCACTCCTTTTAACGGGCTTAGGAGACAACCCTTACAGCAGTTTTCTCTCCTCTCTTTACAACTCAAACTTTGAAGAACAGAAAGAGTAGAACTAGCAGTTTTGAGCTCTAAGAACCACAGAAAGACAGCAAGATTTCGAGTGTGTGTTCTGTGCTTTCAGTGCTGAATGGGTGGGGTATTTATAGGCCCCAACCCAGTTCAAATTTGGAGCTCGAATCTGTCAATTCCCGGAATTCCGGGATCAGGCGGTTGCACCTCCTGACTGGGGCGGTTGCACCGCCTGGCAGAGCTCAAAGACTGAGCCTCTGGGCAGTGCCACCTCTGTCAGGGGCGGTTGCACCTCTCTGCCAGAGCTTGAAGACCGAGCTCAGGCGGTTGCACCGCCTGACTGGGGAGGTTGCACAGCCTGGCAGAGCTCGAAACTTGAGCTCTGGCGGTGCTACCTCTTGACAGAAGAGGTTGCACCGCCCAGTCTCGCTCGGAGACTGAGCCCGGGGCGGTGCCACCTCTTGGCTGGGGCGGTTGCACCGCCCAGTCTCGCTGGGAGACATAGCCTGGGCGGTGCTACCTCCTGGCTTGGGCGGTTGCACCTCCCACAGCAATCAGGGTCCGAATGGGTTAATCCATTCGGCCCAATTTGATTCTTTCAGGGGCCCAATTGCCCCAAGATTAAGCTAATGGGATCACCTCCCATTTCTAACTTAATCAATGTGCTAACTACGATTATTTCCTAAGACATATTCTGCAGCTTGCTCCGGTGCGTCAATCGCTTCTTCCGGCGAGTTTCTGGCGAACTTCCCTCGATCATCCGACGAACCCTCGGTGATCCTCCTGCGGACTTCCGGCAAACTCCTGGACTTGTGACGATTCACTTGGCAAGTTCCGACGAGCTCCTTTGGCAAGCTTTTGGACATCTCGGATTTGTTCCCGCAGAACCTCCGACGACTGTCCGAACTTCCGTCGAGCTCTCGAACTCCCAAAGTGATCATTGTCATGACTCCGACACAACTCCTGCTACATGTCTTACTTTCATTGTAGTTAATCCTGCACATGTAAAACAAAAACTTCGATCGAGACAATTAATCCTAAGCAATTAACCAAGTTGTCCGGCATGTCATTGGTCCCTCGACGCTTCGTCCGATTCTTCGGCGCATCGTCCTCTCCTGCGGCCTAATGCCCAATCGGCCAATTGACTCTGCAACTCCGATATCCTTGGCACAATACCCACTCTACTTGGCCCGATGCCCGAGTCCACAGCCCGAAGCCTTCTGTCGATACGTCGACCGATCTACCGGCCCGACGTCCAATCCTATGACATGTTCCTCCAGCACAACATGATTTTTCTGCTTTAATTGTCTCATCTTGATCGAAGTATTCTGCGTTACTCAAAACGCAGATTAAATCATAAACATATATCAAGTGGTTTCATCATCAAATTACGAGATTCAACATATGCATGTTCTAAAATGTTATAAGATTCACTAGCTTGCATGATGTAGAAATTGCTATATTGAACATCACCAAGGAATGATATCTTGCAGAAGCAAAAAGTTAACTTGCACATGTAGCAGAACTTATATTTCAAGAAGCAAGAGTTGCCTTCTTGAACATCTCAAAATTACTAGCTTGCGTGTCTTAAAATTGTAAACTTGCCATCGTACTACCATGATGATGAGCATGCCTTATCTTCATGATTGTATTTGAAAAACTGTGGCAAAAATACGTCCTAATGATTGAACGTGTTAAAATTATTTTTTTGAACTTTCTTGATTGAATGATCAAATCACTTGATTGGCATAATGATTTTACACAATTACATGTTGGAAATTATGTGCTTGAATACAAAACTTCCATGATAACAAGCATGCTTTACCTTCATGATTGTAATTGAATATCTATATCAAAACCTTGTCTGAATGCAAGAAAGAGTCAAATTTCATTTTTGAATTCTCTTGATCCTAACATATCATGTTTACTCTCTTCCGAACTTAACAAGCATATGTCATATCAAGTTTAGTTCATATCATTGATTTTTGACATAATGTAGTCAACTAGCAAATACATCTCTCATACACATATCATGTGAAAAATATTTTTTTTGAGAAATGGATTTGATGAATATGGATGAAAGTATTTTTACTTGCAAGGATTTGTTTCACATACATATCTTGATCCTTGTAAAAATGAAGCATGATTTAATCTCTCATCGATTCTAACTTCACTCGAAGTAAACTCACAAATAGCATGTATCACAAATAGTCTTCCTCCTTCATGCAAAAAGATAATAACAGATAAAAAAGGAAGAAGTTTTCAAAGCTATCTCCATGTCAAGTTTTCATTGAGATGTTTGTACAATTGATATCCTATCACTCACTGTTGGAAAATGACATGAACCTAGTTATGACATGAATAATTACAAGCACTTATGCTTAAAATTTGCTTATATCGTTCTCTGTTTTGTTGATAACAAAGGGGGAGAAATATATGAATTGATGCTATGAACACTGATGCTATGCTTGCATCATCAAGAAATATATGAATTGATATGATTACCATATTTGCAATGCTTGCATCATCAAGAGATATATGAATTGATGCTGTGATTGCCAAACTTGCATTATGCCATGTTTGCATCATGCGTTAAGATATCAAGAACTTGTATCGTAATTTTACGCATTGATATCTTACCATGTGATAAAATGCTACAATTGATAAACACTTGAAATGTTTGCGTTATGATATCAAAAGCTTACATCGCAATTTTACATGTTGATATTTGATAATAGCAAACTTGCATGATGATAAAACTTGATATTATGTTTTTCATGCAATGAGTTGAACCAATATCACAAACACTTGATTGTGGTACTTCTCATTTTTGTTGATGACAAAGGGGGAGAAGTATGTTGATGACATGACATGTTATGCATAAAGTTTATGCATAAGTTCATGATGACGTGTTGCAAGTATTAATGATGAATATTGCAATGACTTGAATTCAGTTTGAATTCAAGGTTCTATCAATATGGCATATTAATAGGGGGAGTTTTGGAGTTAAGTTTAACTCCGTAATCAAGTGATTGTCATCATCAAAAAGGGGGAGATTGTTGAATCTCGTATTTTGATGATGAAACTACTTGATATAAGTTTTAAGTGACGCAAGATGCTTCGATCAGGATGAGACAATTAAAGTAGGAAAATCATGTTGTGCCGGAGGAACATGTCAGAAGATTAGACGTCGGGCCGATGGATCGGTCGACGTATCGACAGAAGGCTTAGGGTCATGAACTCGGGCATCGGGCCAAGAAGAGCGGGTATTGTGCCAAGGATATCGGAGTTGCAGAGTCAACTGGCCGATTGGGCAATAGGCTGCAGGAGAGGACGATGCGCCGAAGAATCGGATGAAGCGTCGATGGACCAATGACATGCCGGACAACTTGGTTAATTGCTTAGGATTAATTGACTTGATCGAAATTTTGTTTTAAGTGTGCAGGATTAACTACGATGGAAGAAAGACATGCAGTAGGAGTTGCGCCGGAGTCAAGACAATGATCACGTTGGGAGTTCAAGAGTTCGACGGAAGTTCGGACAATCGTCGGAGGTTCTGTGGGAACAAATCCGAGAAGTCCATAAGCTTGCCAAAGAAGCTCGTCGGAACTCGCCAAGTGAATCATCGCAAGTTCAGGAGTTTGTTGGAAGTCCGTAGGAGCATCACCGAGGGTTCATCGGATGATCGACGGAAGTTCGCCGGAAGCTCACCGGAAGAATCGATTGACGCGCCGGTGCAAGTTGCAGTAAATGTCTTAAGAAAAATCGTAGTTAGCACTTTGATTAAGTTGGAAATGGGAGGTGATCCCATTAACTTAATCTTGGGGCAATTGGGCCCCTAAAAAACCCGAATTGGGCCGAATGGATCAACCCATTCGGACCCTGATTTCTGCCAAGCGGTTGAACCGCCCAAGGTAGGTGGTTGCACCGCCTGGGCTCAGTCTCCGAGCGAGACTGGGAGTTGCAATCGCTCCAGCCAGGCGGTGGCACCGCCTGGGGCTCAGTCTCCGAGCAAGACTGGGCGGTGCAACCTCCCCTGACAGGAGGTGGCACCGCTTGAGCTTAGTCTTCGAGCTCTGCCAGGCGGTGCAACCGCCTCAGTCAGGAGGTGCAACCGCCTAAGCTCGGTCTTCGAGCTCTGTTAGGAGGTGCAACCGCCCTTGATAGGAGGTAGCACCTCCCAGAGGCTCAGTCTTCGAGCTCTGCTAGGCGGTGCAACCGCTCCAGTCAGGATGTGCAACCGCCTGATCCCGGAATTCCATGAATTGACAGTTTTGAGCTCCAAATTTGAACTAGGTTGGGGCCTATAAATACCCCACCCATTCAGCACTGAAATGGTATGAACTTACACCGAAATCTTGATCTTTTTTGTGATTCTTAGAGCTCAAAATTGTTGTAAAGGCCAAAAGTTCTTCTCTCTCTTTTCTTCCAAGTTCTGAGTTGTAAAGAGAGGAGAGAAAATTCTGTAAGGGTTGTCTCCTAAGCCCGTCAAAAGGAGTGAATCTGTAAAAGGGTGGTTGGCCTTCGCCTATTGAAGGAAGGCCTATAGTTGACGTCGGTGACCTCGTCGGTGGAGGAAGTCAAAAGTGGAGTAGGTCAAGATTGACCGAACCACTCTAAATCTCGGTTTGCATTTACTTTGAGCATCTTATCTTTACTGCAAACCTCCTCAATAGCTTGCTGCCTTCTGTGTTTTTACGAACGTGTTTCAAAGTTCAGTGCTTTTCGAATCGGGGTTTAAGACGCAAATCAGTTTTATCGTACGAACGTCGTATTTCAGTTTGCGCTTACATTCTGATTTCAATTATAACTGCAAACTGCCTTTATATCTTTGCTTTAACTACATCTCGCCTTATCTCTAGTTAAAGTGGTTTACGTATCAGCTTTTCTTACTAAAAGCACTTCTATCGAACGAACGTAGTTTTCGATTTTAATCGCAGAAGGTTTTCCGCTACACTAATTCACCCCCCCTCTTAGTGCTCTTGATCCTAACAATTGGTATCAGAGCACAGTTTTTCTCATTTCGGATTTACACTCGAGAGAAATGGCTCTTCATGGCTTTCAAGAGGGCTTTTCGGTCTTTCGTCCACCGTTGTTTAACGGATTGGACTACACTTATTGGAAAACTCGAATGAAAGTTTTTTTTATTTCTATGAATTTGGATTTATGGAATATCATTGAAAACGGTTTTCAACTTCCCTCTAAACCGATGAACGAATGGTCGGATTTGGAGAAGAAGTATTTTTCTTTAAACGCAAAGGCTATGAATGCCTTATTTTGCGCTTTGGACAAAAATGAGTTCAATCGGATTTCAACGTGCGAAACGGCTTTTGACATTTGGCGAACACTTGAAATCACGCACGAGGGAACTTGTAGAGTCAAAGACTCGAAAGTTAACATTTTATTGCATGATTTTGAGCTTTTTCGAATGCAACCAAGCGAGACTATAGGCGACATGTACACCCGTTTCACAGATGTCGTCAATAGTTTAAGAGCTCTTGGAAAATGTTCTTCGGATTTTGAACTCGTAAACAAGATTTTGCGTTCTCTTTCTAAGAAGTGGGATTCAAAAGTAACTACAATACAAGAAGCTAAAAACCTAAACAACTTACCACTTGAAGAACTAATTGGTTCGTTGATGACATATGAAATGGTGCATAATGCACATGTTGAACATGATGAACAAAATCACCTTCTAAAGAATAGGAAGGATTTGGAACTCCGGACAAATGAATACCACTTGAGCGATGACTCAAGTGATGATGACAATGATGAACTTGAACTTCGAACACTAAATCTTAATAAGTTTATTAAACAAAAATCTAAAATAGACAATGAACTTGAACGAAGGAAGAGGCCAAAAAAGAGGAAGGCAACCAAGGATGAATCAAGAACTTCCAAAGGTGAAACGGCGAATTGGGCTTTGACGGGCTTCGACTACAAGGTAAGTAACTCAACTCTCTTGAATTATTTTGAAATTACTTGATGCTCTCATGATGTATTTTATTTTTTTGTTTCGAATTAATGTTTAAAAAAAAATTATGATCATGTTAGTAATTTTGAAAATGATAATATTACATATTTTATGATAAACAAACAAAATGATTTTGATTGAAAATATGAAATCATGGTTAAGAAGTAATAATGTGTATCATGGTGATGTCCATTGTTATTTCTCGATTTTGAGTATATTAAATAATGTTTAATTTGAAGTTATTATTAATGAGTATATATTTTTGAAATTATGTATGATGATTCTTGATAATTATGGATTATTGATTTTCATGATAATAATAGTGGCTTTAAAAACTAATGCATGTTTGACATAAATGAAATAGGCATGGTTATATGAAATAGTGTAAGTGTCATGCTTGACGATTGTATACTCAATGATGCATAATGATGTAAGAAAAATACTAAATGTTTGGATACCATGATTTATGATTTTATGCATGAGATTTTAAAGTTATACATGATGATTTTTGTGACTTATTGGTCTTGATGGTTTTATGATGAAATTCATTTTATGATCCTAAACGTTGATGCATGTTTTCATTTGACATAAATGAAAAGGCATTCTTACATGAAATCGATCACTTAAGATGAAACACTTAAAAAAGGGGAAAAAATATATTATCAATGAAATCATGAATCTATTTATGTTATAAATTTTGTGAGCCATAAAAATGATTTTGATGATTTAAATTTGAAATGAGTTTTATCAAAATCATGATCATGATTTGTCAAATTGAATGAATTGAAAATGAATGATGATTTTTCTCTTGAATGATTGTGACCTGTATTCCTTGTTTTCATGATATGATTTTTATGCAATTCTTTGTATTCATGAAAGGTTTATCTCATCACCCAATTATTTTCTTCTTGATATTCCTTATGTGATGATATGAATACATGAAATATTCATTAATTTATTTTGATGTATACAAATGAAAAGTTATGATCATGCATGGTAGGATATAATTTAACAAAATTGATACCATCATGATATGAAACATCTATTATTTGCAATGATGCACGCAATACTTGAGCTTTTTAATTATGATGTGATGTATTGCATATGATGTGAATCATGGTTTAAAATGCTATGAGTTGTTGCTAAAATGAAGCATTATAAATGTTGATTTAATGTCATGAATGTTGGTATCATGATCAAAATGAAGTGATAAATACTTAAAAAATATTGATTTAATGTTCGGTATCATGAACACTTTATTACCATACATGAAAATAGTGATAAATACTTTGAAAATAAATGTTTGTATCATGTTAGATGGTTTGACATATTGTGCATGATAAGCTATAAAGATGATTGAAACAATGATTGAAATAATAGGAATGATGATTTGGAATCATATAATAATGAGTTTATATATGATGATAATGATGCATGCAATGATGAAATATTCATGATAAAATAATTGTTTTGACATTCAAGACTTGAATTTTCATCAATGCTATTTACATTTGTCATAATTTAGAAATTAACATAAAGGGTCTTCCCTTCTTTTTGACAATGACAAAGGGGGAGCAAAACATGCTTTAAAGCAAATTTGCTAGCTCATATAATTCAAAATAAAAGGAGAAAGAAAATAATTACACTTCTCAAAAGAAAAGGAATTGCTATCTTGAACATCACCAAGAAGTGCTATCTTACAAATCTCAAGATGCTCAAATGCAAACATGCAAAATTTGTAATTTTGCACATCATTAAAATTTATGATGCTTTGGTGATTATGCATGTTCTAAAATGTTATAAGATTCACTAGCTTGCATGATGTAGAACTTGCTATATTGAACATCACCAAGGAATGATATCTTGCAGAAGCAAAAAGTTAACTTGCACATGTAGCAAAACTTATATTTCAAGAAGCAAGAGTTGCCTTCTTGAACATCTCAAAATTACTAGCTTGCGTGTCTTAAAATTGTAAACTTGCCATCGTACTACCATGATGATGAGCATGCATTATCTTCATGATTGTATTTGAAAAACTATGGCAAAAATACGTCCTAATGATTGAACATGTTAAAATTATTTTTTTGAACTTTCTTGATTGAATGATCAAATCACTTGATTGGCATAATGATTTTACACAATTACATGTTGGAAATTATGTGCTTGAATACAAAACTTCCATGATAACAAGCATGCTTTACCTTCATGATTGTAATTGAATATCTATATCAAAACCTTGTCTGAATGCAAGAAAGAGTCAAATTTCATTTTCGAATTCTCTTGATCCAAACATATCAAGTTTACTCTCTTCCGAACTTAACAAGCATATGTCATATCAAGTTTAGTTCATATCATTGATTTTTGACATAATGTAATCAACTAGCAAATACATCTTTTATACACATATCATGTGAAAAATATTTTTTTTGAGAAATGGATTTGATGAATATGGATGAAAGTATTTTTACTTGCAAGGATTTGTTTCACATACATATCTTGATCCTTGTAAAAATAAAGCATGATTTAATCTCTCATCGATTCTAACTTCACTCGAAGTTAACTCACAAATAGCATGTATCACAAATAGTCTTCCTCCTTCATGCAAAAAGATAATAACAGATAAAAAATGAAGAAGTTTTCAAAGCTATCTCCATGTCAAGTTTTCATTGAGATGTTTGTACAATTGATATCCTATCACTCACTGTTGGAAAATGACATGAACCTAGTTATGACATGAATAATTACAAGCACTTATGCTTAAAATTTGCTTATATCGTTCTCCGTTTTGTTGATAACAAAGGGGGAGAAATATATGAATTGATGCTATGAACACTGATGCTATGCTTGCATCATCAAGAGATATATGAATTGATATTATTACCATATTTGCAATGCTTGCATCATCAAGAGATATATGAATTGATGCTATGATTGCCAAACTTGCATTATGCCATGTTTGCATCATGCGTTAAGATATCAAGAACTTGTATCGTAATTTCACGCGTTGATATCTTACCATGTGATAAAATGCTACAATTGATAAACACTTGAAATGTTTGCGTTATGATATCAAAAGCTTACATCGCAATTTTACATGTTGATATTTGATAATAGCAAACTTGCATGATAATAAAACTTGATATTATGTTTTTCATGCAATGAGTTGAACCAATATCACAAACACTTGATTGTGGTACTTCTCATTTTTGTTGATGACAAAGGGGGAGAAGTATGTTGATGACATGACATGTTATGCATAAAGTTTATGCATAAGTTCATGATGACGTGTTGCAAGTATTCATGATGAATATTGCAATGACTTGAATTCAGTATGAATTCAAGATTCTATCAATATGGCATATTGATAGGGGGAGTTTGGGAGTTAAGTTTAACTCCGTCATCAAGTGATTGTCATCATCAAAAAGGGGGAGATTGTTGAATCTCGTATTTTGATGATGAAACTACTTGATATATGTTTTAAGTGACGCAGGATGCTTCGATCAGGATGAGACAATTAAAGCAGGAAAATCATGTTGTGCCGGAGGAACATGTCAGATGATTGGACATCGGGCCGGTGGATCGGTCGACGTATCGAAAGAAGGCTTCGGGCCGTGAACTCGGGCATCGGGCCAAGAAGAGCGGGTATTGTGCCAAGGATATCGGAGTTGCGGAGTCAACTTGCCGATTGGGCAATTGGCTGCAGGAGAGGACGATGCGCCGAAAAATCGGACGAAGCATCGAGGGACCAATGACATGCCGGACAACTTGGTTAATTGCTTAGGATTAATTGTCTCGATCGAAGTTTTGTTTTAAGTGTGCAAGATTAACTACGATGGAAGAAAGACATGTAGCAGGAGTTGCGCCGGAGTCAAGACAATGATCACATTGGGAGTTCGAGAGTTCGATGGAAGTTCGGACAGTCGTCGGAGGTTCTACGGGAACAAATCCGAGAAGTCCATCAGCTTACCAAAGAAGCTCGTCGGAACTCGCCAAGTGAATCGTCACAAGTCCAGGAGTTTGCCGGAAGTCCGTAGGAGCATCACCGAGGGTTCATCGGATGATCGACGAAAGTTCGCCGGAAGCTCGTCGGAAGAAGCGATTGACGCACCAGAGCAAGTTGCAGTAAATGTCTTAGGAAAAATCGTAGTTAGCACTTTGATTAAGTTGGAAATTGGAGGTGATCCCATTAACTTAATCTTGGGGCAATTGGGACCTTGAAAAACCCGAATTGGGCCGAATGGATCAACCCATTCGGACCCTGATTTCTGCCAGGCGGTTGAACCGCCCAAGGCAGGAGGTTGCACCGCCTGGGCTCAGTCTCTGAGCGAGACTGGGAGGTGCAACCGCTCCAGCCAGGCGGTGGCACCGCCTGGGCTCAGTCTCCGAGCGAGACTGAGCGGTGCAATCTCCCCTGACAGGAGGTGGCACCGCCTGAGCTCAGTCTTCGAGCTCTGCCAGGTGGTTTAACCGCCTCAGTCAGGAGGTGCAACCGCCTGAGCTCGGTCTTCGAGCTCTATCAGGAGGTGCAACTGCCCCTGACAGGAGGTAGCACCGCCCAGAGGCTCAGTCTTCGAGCTCTGCCAGGCGGTGCAACCGCTCCCGTCAGGAGGTGCAACCGCCTGATCTCGGAATTTCGGGAATTGACAGTTTTGAGCTCCAAATTTGAACTGGGTTGGGGCCTATAAATACCCCACCCATTCAGCACTGAAATGGTATGAACTTACACCGAAATCTTGATCTTTTTTGTGATTCTTAGAGCTCAAAATTGTTGTAAAGGCCAAAAGTTCTTCTCCCTCTTTTCTTCCAAGTTCTGAGTTGTAAAAAGAGGAGAGAAAATTCTGTAAGGGTTGTCTCCTAAGCCCGTCAAAAGGAGTGAATCTATAAAAGAGTGGTTGGCCTTCGCCTTTTGAAGGAAGGCCTCTAGTTGACGTTGGTGACCTCGTCGGTGGAGAAAGCCAAAAGTGGAGTAGGTCAAGATTGACCGAACCACTCTAAATCTCAGTTTGCATTTACTTTGAGCATCTTATCTTTACTGCAAACCTCCTCAATAGCTTACTGCCTTCTGTGTTTTTACGAAAGTGTTTCAAAGTTCAGTGCTTTCCGAATCGGGGTTTAAGACGCAAATCAGTTTTATCGTACGAACGTCGTATTTCAATTTGCGTTTACGTTCTGATTTCCATTATAATTGCAAACTGCCTTTATATCTTTGCTTTAACTGCATCTCGCCTTATCTCAAGTTAAAGTGGTTTACGAATCAACTTTTCTTACCAAAAGCACTTCTATCGAACGAACGTAGTTTTTGATTTTAATCGCAGAAGGTTTTCCGCTGCATTAATTTACCCCCCCTCTTAGTGCTCTTGATCCTATCACGCCACTTCATCTTCATCGGTTTGCTCCTCGTCTTCAAATACATTCATTTTGTCCCAAGTTATCTTAATTGATTTCTTCTTCTTTGGCAGCTTCTTCTTTTTAAGTTCATTTTTATTCTTTGATTCTTGTTTTAAGCACTTTATAATCTTTATTGTTAAGAGTTCAAAGTCATCATCACTTGAGCTTTCTTTCGAGTGGTCTTTATTGGTTCTAAGTGTCATATCCTTCCTATTATTTAGAGGTTGTTCTCAAGTTCATCATGTGCTATGCATATCATTTCATAGGTCATCAAGGACCCGATAAGTTCTTCAAGCAGAAAGTTATTTAGGTCATTTGCCTCTTGTATTGTAGTTACTTTTGAATCCCAATTTTAAAAAGAGATTGTAAAACTTTATTAACAAATTCAAAATTAAAAAAACATTTGCCAAGAGCTTTTAAACTATTGATGACATTCATAAAATAGGTGTATATGTCAACAATAGTTTCACTTGGCTTCATTTGAAACACCTTAAAATCATGCATCAAAAGATTTATTTTAGACTCTTTTACTCTATTCGTGTTTTCATGAGTTCTCCTAGTGTGTGTCAAATCTCATGTGTAGTTTCGCATAAAGAAATATAATTAAACTCATTTTTGTTTAAAGCACAAAATAGAGCGTTCATAGCTCTAACATTTAAAGAAAAAGTTTTTTTTTCCAAATTATTCAATTTATTCATTAATTAGAAGACTTTTGAACCATTTTCAATGATATTCTATATATTGAAATATAAAGAAAGCAAGAAAACTCTCACTCGGACTAAGTCGGCACTAAGCGAGGGGGGGGGGGTGTGAATTAGTGCTATCATAAAACTTTATGTCAATTTGACAATCTCGTATGATAAAAGTTGATATTGGAAATGAGCTTGACATAGAGTGCATGTTCGTAGTAAATGTTAGGATCAAGAGCGGGGTCGGCACTAAGAGGGGGGGTGAATTAGTGCAGCGGTAAAAATTACGTCTTCAAAAACATTTCATTTTGATAAAATCTATTTACGTTGAAAACCAATTTCAGAAACTTAACTTGAAAGCATACGTAAAAGAGTAGTGGATATAAAGAGCAAGTAAGGAGGTTTGTAGTTAAAGTAAATTGCTCAAAGAAATGCAAACTAAATTTTAGAGTGGTTCGGTCGTCATGACCTACATCCACTTCATCAATTCCTCTTCCATCGAGGCCAGTGGCATCCACTATCGATCTTTCTTTAATAGGCGAAGATCAACCTCCTTCTTACACCCCTCTTCTCCTTTTCACAAGTTTAGGAGTCAACCTTTACAAGTACTCACTCCTCTCTTACAGAATTCTAACACTTAGACTAAAGGAGGATTCTTACAAGAGATTTCTACAGTGTTTTTCTACTTTTAAACTCTCTGTGCTTGTGTGTTTTAACCAAGGATGAGAGGGGTATTTATGGGCTTCAAGCTGATTCAAACTTAGAGCCTAAAAATATCTCATCCTAGATTTCCCGGCCACGGGTGGTACCACCGCTTGCGTTGGACGGTATCACCACCTAGTCTGGCGGTACCACCACTTGGGATGCTGTTCTAGGTGGTATCACCACCCAGACTGGCGGTACCACTGCTTGGCACCCTGTTAGGGGAGGTACAACTACCCAGATTGGCGGTACCACCGCTTGACATAGTCTTAAAGACTGTGCCACGACGGTGCCACTTCTTCGGGCACTATTTGGGCCTCTTATTGGGCCCAACATAGTCCTTACATGGGCCTAGCTGGCCCCTAATTAGGTTGGCCCAAATCCAAACCCAATTACATGCTAACTGTAATTCCTAAGACATTTGCTAAGCTAAATAAGTCCCTATGTCTTGGTTTCTTCCGGTGAGCTTCCAATGATCTTCCGGCGAACGTCCGATGATCTCTCAGTAATGTTCTGACGGACTCCCAGCAAGCTCCTGGACTTCACGATGATCTTCTTGGCGAGTTTCGATGAGCTTCTCTGGCAAACTTTGAGACTTCTCGGCTGGTTTCGCCATAATTTTCGACGAAAGTCCGGACTTCCGATGAACTCTCGAACTCCCAACGAAATCGTGTCCTTAACTCCGGGACTTCATTTTGCTTTATGTCTTGCTATCATAGTTAATCCTGCACATGTAAAATACACTTTGATCTAGACAATTAATACTAAGCATTAATCATGTTGTCCGGCATGTCATTGATCCCTCGACGCTTTGTCCGATTCTTTGGCGCATCATCCTCTCTTCTGGCCTATTGCCTAATCGGCCAGTTGACTCCGCAACTCTAATATCCTTGGCACAATATCTGCTCTTCTTGGCCCGATGCCTGAATCTATAGCCCCAAGCTTTCTATCGATACATTGACCGATACACCGACCCGACATCTAATCTTCTGATATGTTTTCCCCCGGCCCAACATGATTTTTTCTACTTTCATTATCTCTTCCTGATCGAAGCATCCCGTGTCACTCAAAATGCAGATTAAATTATAATCACTTATCAATTGGTTTCATCATCAAAATGCGAGATTCAACAATCTCTCCCTTTTTTATGATGACAACCAATTGATGACAGAGTTAACCTTAACTCCCGGAGTTTAAACAAACTCTCCCTATCAATATACCATATTGATAGAACCTTGAATTCAAGCTGAATTCAAGTCATTGCAAATTTCATCATGAATATTTGTAACACTTCATCATGCATAACATGATCATACTTCTCCCTCTTTGTCATCAACAAAAAGGAGAAGTGTACCTTTCATGGGTTTGGACATAAAATTTAAATCATTGCATAATTAACATAATTTTCAGTTTTATCATCATGCAAGCTAGCAATTTTGAGATGTTCAAAAAAGCAACTCTTGCTTCTTGAAATATACAAGTTTGTAAATTTTGCTAGATGTGCAAGTTACAAGTTTTGCTTCTTATAAGCAAGCTAGTGATATTCAAGATAGCAAGCTCTTTCTTCTCGAAATATGTAACTTAGAACACATTGCTTCTCTTGAGATTTGCAAGCTAGCTAGCAAGCTAGCAAAATTTGCTTCCCCTATGTCATTATCAAATAGAAGAGAATAACAATACAATAGTGTAATTCATTTCCCTTTACTATAATCTTCAAATCATGACAAGGGTTAAGTATCAACCTTATTTCAATATGTTTGTGCATCATTATAGTTTTAATTTACAACATACACAATTTTAGTGTAGCAGGGTCGGCACTAAAGGGGGGGGGGGGGTGAATTAGTACAGTGGTAAAAATTACGTCTTAAAAAACATTTCGTTTCGATAAAATCTGTTTACGTTGAAAACTGATTTCAGAAACTTAACATGAAAGCATACGTAAAAGAGTAGTGGATGTAAAGAGCAAGTAAGGAGGTTTATAGTTAAAGTAAATTGCTCAAAGATTTACAAACCAGATTTTAGAGTGGTTCGGTCGTCGTGACCTACATCCACTTCACCGATTCCTCTTCTGTCGAGGCCACTGGCATCCACTATCGATCTTCCTTTAATAGGCGAAGATCAACCTCCTTCTTACACCCCTCTTCTCCTTTTCACCGGTTTAGGAGTCAACCTTTACAAGCACTCACTCCTCTCTTACAGAATTCTAACACTTAGACTAGAGGAGGATTCTTACAAGAGATTTCTACAGCGTTTTTCTACTTTTAAATTCTCTGTGCTTGTGTGTTTTAACCAGGGATGAGAGGGGTATTTATAGGCTTCAAGTTGATTCAAACTTGGGGCCTAAAAACATCTCATCCTGGGTTTCCCGAGCACGGGCGGTACCACCGCCCAATCTGGCCGTACCACCGCCTGGGATGCTGTGTTGGACATTACCACCGCCTGGCACCCCGCTAGGGGTGGTACAACCACCCAGACTAGCAGTACCATCACTTAACACAGTCTTGAAGACTGTGCCACGACGGTGCCACTTCCTAGGGCACTAAGAGCAGGGTCGGCACTAAGAGGGGGGGTGAATTAGTGCAGGAGTGTGCCATATATCAAACACCAACTGCAAACTGAATTAGTGTAAGAGTGTGGCAAAATCAAGAGTGTGCCATATATCGAACGTCGTTTCGCATGTAGAAACCCGATTAAATTTCTTTTTGTCTAAGGCACAAAATAAGACATTCATAGCCTTTACATTTAGAGAAAACGTCTTCTTTTCCAAATCATTCCAATGGTTCATTGGACGAGAAGAACTTTGAAAACCAAATTCGACTATGTGCCATAAATCAAGATTCAATGAAGGTAAGAAAACTCTCATTTGAGTTTTTCAATAAATGTAGTTCGTCTCATTGAAAAAGGGAGGATGAATGAGAGAGTGGTCCTCTTGAAAGCCAAAAAGAGCTATTTCTCTTTGGGTGTTAAACCAAATGAGAAAACAAGGCTCTGATACCAATTGTTAGGAATGGGGTCGACACTAAAAGGGGGGGTGAATTAGTGTAGGGTAAAACTTATGTCTTCAAAAACTTCATTGCGATAATACCGGTTTTGTAAAGATGTTAACTTGAAATTGTATGGAAATGTAGTGAAGGAGGAATTCAGTTTGTAGTAAGGTAAATAGCAAGAGGTAAACACAAATCAGATTTTAGAGTTGTTCAGTCGTCGTGACCTACATCCACTTCGTCGATTCCTCCTCCGTCGAGGCCATCGGCATCCACGATCGATCTTCCTTTAATAGGCAAAGATCAACCTCCTTCTTACACCCCTCTTCTCTTTTTACCGGGTTTAGGAGATAACCCTTACAAGCACTCACTCTCCTCTCTAAACATAAATCTAAGTTTAAGCTAGAGGAGGGATTTCTCAAGTGATTTCTATAACGTTTCTTCACTTTTAAACTCTCTTTGCTTATGTCTTTTAATCAGGGATGAGAGGAGTATTTATAGGCCTCAAGTTGATTCAAACTTGGAGCCTAAAAACATCTCATCTTGAGTTTCCCGAGCACGGGCGGTACCACCGCCTATGCTAGGTGGTACCACCGCTAGTGTCAGTTTGACACTGATACTGCACTGGGTGATGCCACCGCCTAGTCTGGCGGTGCCATCGCCTGACATTGGGTGGTACCATCGCCCAGACTAGTGGTACCATTGCCTGCAGCCTCTCAGAGGCTATGTCTAGGTGGTACCATGTTAGGACCATTTTTCTGAGCTTTTGAATAATGTTTATTGAGTTTGTTTAGTCCAATTGTTTATTGAGTCGGTTTGGTTCAGTTAGAGTCAAGTAGAGGTTTATTTAATATTTATTTATTATTAGAGTTCAAGTCCTGATGGCCTTTGGGTGGAACTTTATAAATAGGGATGTAACTGCTTCTTTTCAGTAATCTATGAAAAATACTATTCTGTCTTATGACAAACCCTAGGAGGCCGATCCCCTCGAAGTAATCAAGGAGGGCCGATCCCCTCGAAGTGATCAAGGAGGGCCGATCGCCTCGAAGCGATCAAGGAGGCCGATCCCCTCAAAGTGATCATTATCATCCTCATTTCTCCCCTTTCTTCGATGATAAGACTTTAGGGTCTTATCATTTGGTATCAGAGCCTACGATAAGACTTTAGGGTCTTATCAATTGGTATCAGAGCGGCGATCCTCAACGTTCTCGCTGCAACTTAACAAAAAAAAAAAAAAGGCAAAGAAAGAAAGAAAGAAAGAAAGAAAGAAAAGAAAGAAGAGAGAGAAGAAAAAGAAGCCGCAGCCACGCACCCCTGCTTCCCCTGCTTGCGGCCAGCCCACCGCCGGCCGTTGCTGCTCTCCGGCCAGCGACCGTCCCTGCCCCGCTTCCGCCCAGAGTCCACTGTGGCCGTCGCCTCCCACTCGAGCCACCATCGCTGCTAGGAGATGACGCTGCCAGCATCTCATCCTACCGCAGCCCCGCTTCCCTTCTGCCCCACTGCCGCTGCAAGGCAACTTCTTCCCCACCGCCGCCGCTGCTTCCTAGCCGCTCCATCACCACCGCCCGCCTCTCAGCCGCAAAACTAACCGAGCCCCGCCCCCCCCCCCCCCCCCCCCCCCCTCCCTTGGGTCACAGCCGCAGTCGTCGGTTGCCGCAGCCCCTCGTTGCAGCAGTTGCAGAAACAGAGCTTCCTCCGTTGGCGCAGCCCCTCGTCGATGGCAGCCACGCCTCGAGCGTCGTCGCCTTCCAGCCGACCCACCACCACTGCCAGCCACCGTGCGACGACCGCTGCTCGCCTCCCAGCCGCCGCTCCCCCTGGCTCGAGAGAGAACGACTACCGCCACTCCCCCTTGCTCTGCCCCCTTGGTGACTGAAACAGGGCAATCCTCTTGCTGCTACGAACGGTTCCCACCACCGTCGCCGCTGCTGCCCAGCTAGCGACAACGCCACTCGCCGCCCAGCCTACCACCGTCGATTCTTATTTTCCCCTGCAGCCTCAGCCTCGGTAACACCACCGCAGCCACCCTCCAACAGCCCACGGAGCAAGCTCTTGTGCGGCCACTTCAACCTAGGCGATGCACGCACCGACTCCTCTTCTCAACCTCGGCCGCTTCAACGACACCGTTGTGTCCTCAACCGCACGCAATCCCTCAACGTCACCAACACCTCCGTAGTGCGGTAGAGACAGAGCAACACTGCCTTCCATCCGCACCATCGCAACCACCGCTGCGACAGGCCCTTGGCGACGCTGCCCCCAACTGCAGCCACATCAACGCAGTCGTCTTCCAATCCCGGCGCTCTCACCCCACGCAGCGATAGAAACAGGGGATCTACTCTTCCTCCAACGCAGCGACCGCAGCACTACCTTTGTCGTCCACCTCCTCGGCAACTTCACATCGACAATGTTGATGCCCTTGACCGACACCAAAAACAGGAGTTGAGATTACAGATTTGCAGTCTTATGCAATGGCCACTGATAACTCGGTGAAAGCACAAATGGAAGCATTGGAAATCAAAATTGAGAACCGACTATAACAAACACTTAATGATTTCAAAAAGAGCCTACTGGAGAGCCTTAGTAAATTTCAACAAAATGGGGGCTCAAGTTCTACGTTGAACAGATCTGAAAACATAGGAAAAGGGCTCCAAGATTGTAACACAAATTACTCACATATGAAGATGGAATTTCCGAGATGGAAAGATGGAGATCCGACCAATTGGGTCTCTAAGGCAGAAAATTTTTTCCGTTTTTACGGAACCCCTGAAGAATCCAAGGTAGAAGTGGCCTCAATCCAGCTCAAGCGAGATGCACTCTAGTGGTACGATTGGTATGAAACTTTCCACGGAGTTCCTTCGTGGGAGCTGTTCAAAAGAGGGCTTCTTGTTCGCTTTGGCCTATCCGAGTATGAGAATGCTGATTGCCAGCTCACCAAAATTCATCAAACTTCTACAGTGTTAGAATATCAGAGTAGGTTTGAAAGATTATCAAATCAAGCTAGAGATTGGTCGGACCGACAACTTCTGGATACATTTATTGAAGGACTTATTCCAGAGATCCGGTGTAAAGTTAAGGCTCGTCAACCCCGTACTATGGTAGCTGCAATCTCGTTTGCAAATCTACATGAGAAAAAAATTAGCAAGGAAAGATCAGCAAGGGGTTTGTATTATGATAAAAAATGGAGTATGGAGCACCGATGTAAACAAGGGCAACTTCTGATGATTGAACCAATTGGAGAGGAACCGAAAGCTAAGAATGTGGACTCCGATCATGAAGGTATAAATTCTAATGAAGATGTTGGACCCACCATACATACAATGCATGCATTAGTCGACTACTCTAACCCGCAAACTATGAAAGTTGGCAAAACTTTGGAACATCAGCCTGTTATAGTTTTGATTGATACCGGTAGCACTGACAATTTTATGAACAGTGAGACTATTGACCGATTGGCCCACCATATTGAAGACTATGATAGATTCGAAGTAAAGATCATTGATGGACGAATTTTCACTTGTGATAGCAAAGGTTCAAAGATAAAATTGATTATACAGGGCCAGAAGTTTCATGCAACGATTACTACACTAAAAGACCGACCTGTTGGTTACACTATCAAAAAGTAGAGACCATACTTACTTGATCAACGGGTTGTGATGTGTTGCAGATAGTCTATGGCTAAAGTGTTGAAAGAGAAGCTCCCTGAGATTGATGTTGCTCAGCCTTGAGGACAAGGCTGATTTGAAGAGGGAGGAACTATTAGGACCCTTTTTCTGAGCTTTTGAATAATGTTTATTGAGTCTATTTAGTCCAATTGTTTATTGAGTTGGTTTGGTTCAGTTAGAGTCAAGTAGAGGTTTATTTAATATTTATTTATTATTAGAGTTCAAGTCCTAATGGACTTTGGGTGGAACTTTATAAATAGGGATGTAAGTGCTTCTTTTCAGTAATCTATGAAAAATACTATTTAGTCTTTTGACAAACCCTAGGAGGCTGATCCCCTCGAAGTGATCAAGGAGGGTCGATCCCCTCGAAGCGATCAAGGAGGGCCGATCCCCTCGAAGCGATCAAGGAGGTCGATCCCCTCGAAGTGATCATTATCATCCCCATTTCTCCCCTTTCTTCGATGATAATACTTTAGGGTCTTATCATTTGGTATCAGAGCCTACGATAAGACTTTAGGGTCTTATCAATTGGTATCAGAGCGGCGATCCTCGGCGTTCTCGCTACAACGTGACAAAAAAAAAAAAAGGCAAAGAAAGAAAGAAAGAAAGAAAGAAGACAAAAAAGAGAGAGAAGACAAAGAAGCCGCAGCCACGCACCCCTGCTTCCCCTGCTTGCGGCCAGCCCACCGCCGGCCATCACTGCTCTCCAACCAGCGACCGTCCCTGCCCCGCTTCCGGCCAGAGTCCACTGTGGTCGTCGCCTCCCACTCGAGCCACCATCGCTGCTAGGAGACGACGCTGCCAGCGTCTCATCCTACCGCAGCCCCGCTTCCCTTCTGCCCTACTGCCGCTGCAAGGCAACTTCTTCCCCACCGCCGTCGCTGCTTCCCAGCTGCTCCATCACCGCTGCCCGCCTCTCAGTCGCAACCCTAACCGAGCGCGCCCCCCCCCCCTGGGTCGCAGCCATAGTCGCCGCCGCCGGTTGCCATAGCCCCTCGTTGCAGCGGTTGTAGAAACAGAGCTTCCTCTATTGCCGCAGCCCCTCGTCGATCGTAGCCACGTCTCGAGCGCCGTCGCCTTCTAGCCGACCCACCACCACTACCGGCCACTGTGCGGCGACCGCTGCTCGCCTCCCAGCCGCCGCTCCCCCAGGATCGGGCGAGAACGACCGCTGCCACTCCCCTTTGCTCTGCCCCCTTGGTGATCGAAACAAGGCAATCCTCTTGCTGCTGCTAACTGTTCCCACCACCGTCGTCGCTACTGCCCAACTAGCGACGACGCCACTCGCCGTCCAGCCTGCCACCGTCGATTCCTATTTTCCCCTGCAGCCTCGGCAACACCACCGCAGCCGCCCTCCAACAGCCCACGGAGCAAACTCTTGTGCGGTCGCTTCAACCTAGGCGACGCACGCACCGACTCCTCTTCTCAACCTCGGCCGCTTAAACGACACCGTTGTGTCCTCAACCGCACGCGATCCGTAGTGCGGTAGAGACAGAGCAACACTGCCTTCCATCCGCACCATCACAACCACCGCTGCTACAGGCCCTTGGCGACGCTGGCCCTAGTTGTAGCCACATCAATGCAGTCGCCTTCCAACCCCGGCGCTCTCACCCCACGTAGCGATAGAAACAGGGCAGCTACTCTTCCTCCAACGCAGCGACCACAGTACTGCCCTTGTCGTCCACCTCCTCGGCAACTTCGCATCGACAGTATTGATGCCCTTGATCGACACCAAAAACAGGAGTTGAGATTACAGATTTGCAGTCTTACGCAATGGCCACTGATAACTCGGTGAAAGCACAAATGGAAGTATTGGAAATCAGAATTGAGAACCGACTACAAGAAACACTTAATGATTTCAAAAAGAGCCTACTGGAGATCCTCAGTAAATTTCAACAAAATGGGGGTTCAAGTTCTACGTTGCACAGATCTGAAAATACAAGAAAAGGGCTCCAAGATTGTGACACAAATTACTCACATATGAAGATGGAATTTCCGAGATGGAAAGATGGAGATCCGACCAATTGGATCTCTAAGGCAGAAAATTTTTTCCATTTTCACAGAACCCTTGAAGAATCCAAGGTAGAAGTGGCCTCAATCCAGCTCAAGGGAGATGCACTCCAGTGATACGATTGGTATGAAACTTTCCATAGAGTTCCTTCATGGGAGCAGTTCAAAAGAGGGCTTCTTGTTCGCTTTGGTCTATCCGAATATGAGAATGTTGATTGTCAGCTCGTCAAAATTCATCAAACTTCTACAGTGTTAGAATATCAGAGTAGGTTTGAAAGATTATCAAATCAAGCTAGAGATTGGTCGGACCGACAACTTCTGGATACATTTATTGAAGGGCTTATTCCAGAGATCCATCGTGAAGTTAAGGCTCGTCAACCCCGTACTATGGTAGCTGCGATCTCATTTGCAAATCTACATGAGAAAAAAATTAGCAAGGAAAGATCAGCAAGGGGTTTGTATTATGATAAAAAATGGAGTATGGAGCACCGATGTAAACAAGGGCAACTTCTGATGATTGAACCAATTGGAGAGGAACCGAAAGCTAAGAATGTGGACTCCGATCATGAATGTATAAATTCTAATGAAGATGTTGGACCCACCATACATACAATGCATGCATTAGCCGACTACTCTAACCCGCAAACTATGGAAGTTGGCAAAACTTTGGAACATCAGCCTATTATAGTTTTGATTGATACCGGTAGCACTAACAATTTTATGAACAGTGAGACTGTTGACCGATTGGCCCACCATATTAAAGACTATGATAGATTCGAAGTAAAGATCATTGCTGGATGAATTTTCACTTGTGATAGCAAAGGTTCAAAGATAAAATTGATTATAAAGGGCCAGAAGTTTCATGCAACGATTACTACATTAAAAGACTGACCTGTTGCTTACACTATCAAAAAGTAGAGACCATACTTACTTGATCAACGGGTTGTGATGCGTTGCAGATAGTCTATGGCTAAAGTGCTGAAATAGAAGCTCCCTAAGATTGATGCTGCTCAGCCTTGAGGACAAGGCTGATTTGAAGAGGGAGGAACTGTTAGGACCCTTTTTCTGAGCTTTTGAATAATGTTTATTGAGTCTGTTTAGTCCAATTGTTTATTGAGTCGGTTTGGTTCAGTTAGAGTCAAGTATTGGTTTATTTAATATTTATTTATTATTAGAGTTCAAGTCCTGATGGACTTTGGGTGGAACTTTATAAATAGGGATGTAACTGCTTCTTTTTAGTAATCTATGAAAAATACTATTCAGTCTTTTGACAAAACCCTAGGAGGCTGATCCCCTCGAAGTGATCAAGGAGGGCCGATCCCCTCGAAGCGATCAAGGAGGCCGATCCCCTCGAAGCGATCGAGGAGGCCGATCCCCTCGAAGTGATCATTATCATCCCCATTTCTCCCCTTTCTTCGACGATAAGACTTTAGGTTCTTATCATTTGGTATTAGAGCCTACGATAAGACTTTAGGGTCTTATCATACCACTGCCCAGACCGGTGATACCACCGCTTGACATAGTCTCGGAGATTGTGCCATGACGGTGTCACCTCTTGGGGCACTATTGGAGCCTTTTTATTGTGCCCAACACAGTTCTTAAATGGGCCCAACTGGCCCCTAATAGGGTTGATCCAAATCCAATCATAATTTCATGCTAACTACGAAATCTAAGACATACTTAAGCTAAACAAGTCCGTAAGTCTTGGTTTTTCCGGCGAGCTTCCGATGAACTTCCGACGATTTCTCGGCAATGTTCTAGCGGACTCCCGGCAAGTTCCTGGACTTCACGACGATCTTCTTGGCGAGTTTCGACAAGCTACTCTGGCAAGCTCCAAGACTTCTCGGCTGGTTCCAACGGAACTTCCGACGAATATCCGGACTTTCGACGAACTCTCGAACTTCCAACGAAATCACATCCTTGACTCTGGGACTTCATTTTGCTTCATGCTTGCTATCATAGTTAATCTTATACATGTAAAACACACTTCAATCTAGACAATTCATACTAAGTATTAATCATGTTGTTCGGCATGTCATTGGTCCCTCGACACTTAGTCTGATTCTTCGGCACATAGTCCTCTCTTGCGGCCTATTGCCTAATCGGCTAGTTGACTTTGCAACTCCGTTATTGTTGCCATAATATCCGCTCTTCTTGGCTCGATGCCTGAATCCATGGCCCGAAGCTTTCTGTCGTTACGTTGACTAATCCACTAGCTCGACGTCCAATCTTCTAACATGTTTTCCCTCGGCACAACATGATTCTTCTTGCTTTAATTGTCTCATCCTAATCGAAGCATCCTACATGGGGCCTATAAATACCCCTCAATTATCAGTAGAGAATATAACTTTTGAGAAGCAAGAGATTGAGATAAAAGTCTTAGCAAAGCCTTTAGCAAGTTTTTGTTTTCAATAGCTTGAGTGTTCACCTCCCTCTTTCTCTTTGAAAATTTGTAAGAGTGTGAACCACTTGTAAAAGGTTGTGAGAGGGGTATTTGTCCTTCCCCTTCAAAGTGATTTGCTAGTGGAAGTTGGGAGCCTCTTCGAAGAAGGCTTCGCAAGTGGATGTAGGTCATTTTGACCGAACCACTTTAAATTGATGTGTTCCTTGAATGTGTGAGTTCTTACTTTCTTGAAATTTTTATTTACACTACTGCTAGTTTTCGGTTTTCATCTACTCAAGTTACTATCGAAACGAAATCTCCTCATATTTACGAATTCGGTTTCAAACTTACAAGTTTTAATCTGCTGCACTAATTCACCCCCCCCCCCCTCTTAGTACCGCTCCGATCCTAACAATTGGTATCAGAGCCTAGCATTTCTCATTTCGGATTTACACCCGAGAGAAATGACTCTTCGTGGCTTTCAAGAGGGCTTATCGGTTGTTCGTCCATCGTTGTTTAATGGATTGGACTACACTTATTGGAAAACTCGAATGAGAGTTTTCTTGATTTCTATGAATTTGGATTTATGAAATATTGTTGAAAATAGTTTTCAACTTCCCTCTAAACTGATGAACGAATGATCGAATTTGGAGAAGAAGTATTTTTCTTTAAACACAAAGGCTATGAATGCCTTATTTTGCGCTTTAGACAAAAATGAGTTCAATCGGATTTCTACATACGAAACGACTTTTGATATTTGGCGAACACTTGAAATCACACACGAGGGAACTAGTAGAGTCAAAGACTTAAAAGTTAACATTTTATTGCATGATTTTAAGCTTTTTCGAATGCAACCAAGCGAGACTATAGGCGACATGTACACCCGTTTCACGGATGTCGTCAATAATATAAGAGTTCTTGGTAAATCTTTTTCGAATTTTAATCTCATAAGCAAGATCTTATTATCCCTTCAAAAAAGGTGGGATCCTAAAATAACCGCAATACAAGAAACAAAAGATTTAAATATTTTTCCACTTGAAGAACTAATTGGTTCGTTGATGACATATGAAATGGTGCACAATATACATGATGAACAAAATCACCTTCCAAAGAACAGGAAGGATTTGGAACTCCGGACAAATGAATACCACTTGAGCGATGACTCAAGTGATGAGGACAATGATGAACTTGAATTTCGAACACTAAATTTGAATAAGTTTATTAAACAAAAATCTAAAATAAACAATGAACTTGAACGGAGGAAGAGGTCAAAGAAGAGGAAGGCAACCAAGGATGAATCAAAAACTTCCAAAGGTGAAACAGCGGATTGGGCTTTGACGAGCTTCGAATACAAGGTAAGTAACTCAACTCTCTTGAAGTATTTTGAAATTACGTAATACTTTTCATGAGTTATTTTTAATTTAGTTTAGGATTAATTTTCTTAAAAATTACATGAAAATAAAAAAAAAAAAGAAATCATGCTTATCATTCTAGTAATTTTGAAGATAATCATGAAAATTATATGTTTATGATAAACAAAATGATTTTGATTAAAATGCCCTATGAAATATGATATCATGCCTAATAAATTTATTTTTTGAAGCTATGCATGATGATGATAAGTTTTGGGTAATTTATAGTTTATTGATTATTGATGATTTCCATAATGATCTTTTACGATTTATGGATTATCGATTTATACCATGATGAAAGTTGCTTTCGAAAATGATGCACGGCTTTTGTATGCAAACTAAGCATGAAAAGATAGATTCACCTAAAAAGAAAAATGTATGACTACAACAAATAACAAATGATTTTGGTTGAAAATACTTTATACTCAATGAAACCATCATTGATGAATATGCTTTATGTTTAATAGTTTCTTTGGCTTATATGCTCTATCATGATAAATATTTTGAAAATAAATGAAATCATGTTTGATTTGAAGTAATGCATAATGATCATGCTTAATGATGTATTTTTTGATTTGACATAAAAGTGGCTTTAAAAAATGATGTATGTATTGATTTGACATAAATGAAATAGGCATGCTTATATGAAATAGTGAAGTGTCATGCTTGACAATTGTATACTTAATGATGCATAAAGTTGTAATGAAAATATTAAAATTTTAATACTATGATTTGATGATTTTATGCATGACATTGTAAAGTTATATATAATGATGCATAATGATGAAATTGTGTAATAAAAATATTAAATATTTTGAAACCATGTTTTAGTGTCATGCATATTGATCATGCTTAATAAATTTCAAAATTATGCATGATGAATCTTGCGATTTATGGATTATTGATTTTTACCAAAATGAAAGTACCTTATTGATCTTTGTTGTAATAAATCTTACTCTTTCGGTTTTAAGCATGATACATGTTTTTATTTGGCATAAATGAAACAAAATCATATGTTTTGAAACAATCGAAAAGAGGAAAACATTCTTGAAAATTATTTTGCTCAATCTTATTGATTTTGATGAATCCATTTGTATCATCTTTGTAAATCTCTTAGATTTTGATAATGATTTTGATGATTTAAATTTGAATAATTTTTTATCGAAATCACGATCTTGATCTCTTGAAATTTATAACATGAAATCTTTTATGAATCAAGATTATTTTCTATTTAAAAGGAGATTTGTCGAAATGTTTCATAGTCTTTTAGTATTCATGATATTGATAATTATGTTTTGAAACTTTATGTAAACCAAGAATGTTCATCATGATTCTCTCTTTGAATATTTAAAGAGGAGATTTTCTAGATGAATCATGATTTTGATGATTGAATATTTGATATGCATGAATTGAGATCTTGCTCTCCTACTATTCTTTTTGCTATTCACCAAAAGGAAGACTAATTCTAATAAACCTTGATATGCTATATGAATTTTATTGTATTCATGAAGTAATATCTCATTACTAATTTTTGTTTATATTCCTTCATGTGATGATATGAATGTATGAAACACTTATGATATGATTTTTTATACAATTCCATGTATTCGTGAAATATTTATCTCATCACCCAATTAATTCCTCTTGATACTCCTAATATGATGAAGTGAAATTATGCATGAAATACAAATGGGGAGAAGTTTTGATCATGCATGGTAGGATATAATTTGATAAGTTGATACCATCATGATATGAAACATTTATGATTTGCAATGATGCATGCAATACTTGTGCTTTCTAATTATGATGTGATGTATTACATATGATGTAAATCATGATTTAAAATACTATGAGTTGTTGCTAAAATGATGTATTATAAATATTGATTTAATGTTTTGTATCATGAATACTCTAAATGATGAATGTTTGGTATCATGATCAAAATGTTGATAAATAGTTAAAAATTTTAGTATCATGTATGATATCCTCATAATGTTGATTGATTTATTCAATATCATGCATGAATGAATATAAGGTTTTTGAAAATGTGCATATTCTAATTTGAAAATATGATAATGCACAAATAAGATTGATAATTACCTTTGTCATAATTGATGTAAAGGGTCTTCCCTTCTTTTTGCCAATGACAAAGGGGGAGAAAGAGTTGCTAATGTGCTATCTTAAATTGATATAAAGGGTCATCTCAAAAAGAAATTAGCTAGCTTGCACAAGTCAAGAATATGCTAACTTGCAAATCTTTAAATTTGCTAGCTTGTATGTAGTAAAACTTGCATATCATAAAAATTGCTAGCTTGTAGAGAAGCAAACAGTTGCTATCTCAAAAAAAGCAAAAATGCTAAACTTGCACATCTTTAATTGCTACATTGCATGATGATAAAACTTGATATTATATATTTTTCATACAATGTATTGAACTTTTTATCTCTAAACACTTGATACTTGGAATATTTTAAAATGTGATCTTGATAAGAATGTTTCAAGTTGCTCTTTGTGCTATATCTTTTCAAATGAATCATGAGCCTTGATATCATATATTTCATAATATAGAAATAACAAGATTTCTTTGCCTTGTATGCCTTATGTGATGATTGTATATCAATTTACTTTATTATGAATTATATGAATCTTGATCGTGAACTTGTTAAGAAGAATTTTAATGAACCATGAATCATATCTTTGGTATTCGTGAATTGATCCTTATTGATATATTTCATGAATTCTTTGCATATTTAGCTTGTTGAATGGTTGAAATTTTTAGCCATTGAGTCCTCCCTTTCTTTTTGACTTTGATAAAGGGGGAGAAGGTTTTGCTAGCTTGTGCATTGAAAATGAAAGTAAACTTTGTAGCATGCTAAGGAAGTAAAACTTGCAAGCTTGCACTTCTCAAAAAGAGAAGAAAGGTCTTGCCTATCGAAAGAAGCAAAAAGTGCAAAACTTAAAAAACTTACAACAAAATTGCTCTTGCCATGCTTTGTATCAAAAATAGGTTGATATCCTTAAAAGCATCACATTAAATTTTTTAGTGTATCGCAATGTATCACATGTATCGCAAATTGAAATTTTTGAGACTATTATTATATCATGTTTAACAATTGAAGTCTTTCATTGATATGATAAATTATCATCTCATGATGTATCGCATAATGATATCATGATTTGCGATTGTATCATGTGATCCTTGGTGAATTTTCACATTGATATCCTTCATGAAATGATTTCTTTGCATTATTGTCTTGTATGCATCATGTGATGATTGAAATATTGATTGATGCAAAGTTGATGTAAAAGTCTAAATCATTGGTTCCTCTCCTTCTTTTTGACATTGACAAAGGGGGAGAAAGTTATTGCTAGCTTGCACACTTGAATGAAGAATTTGCTAGCTCGATCATTGTAATGAAGAAATTTGCTATATCAAACATCATAAATATTGTTACTTGCAAAGAAAAGCAAAGTGCAATCTTGCACAAAAATTCAAGTGTTGAATTGCCATGATTGAACTTAAGAATCTGGCTATGCTTTTGTGCTTATATGTTGTGATAAAAATCTAGCTTCGTGTTGCAAAAACTTGCATATCTTTTAAAATAGCTAGAGCTACTTCTCCTTTTTGTTGATGACATCGGGGGAGAAGTATATTGATGACTTCATGCATTGAATTGAATATTTTATATATATTTGCATGATGGTTTAAATGTTTTTCATAATAGGTGATGAATGTTACTTGGATTTGGGATAATCCAAGTGTTCTATCAATGGCATATTGATAGGGGGAGTTTGGTTAAACTCCGGGGAGTTAAGGTTAACTTCGTTAGTCATCAATTAGTTGTCATCATCAAAAAGGGGAAGATTATTAAATCTCGGATTTTGATGATGAAACTAATTGATTGTGTTTAGATGTTTAACTGCATTTTGAGTGATGTAGGTCTCCTCGATCAGGATTAGACAGTTGACGCAGGAGGAATTGACGTTGCGCCGGAGGAGATCACGTAAGGATATTAGACGATAGAATGCTTCAGACCTCGGGCATTGGGCCAAGGAGAGCGGAATTACGCCAAGGATATCGGGGTTGCGGAGGTCAACCATCGATTGGGCAACAAGCCACAAGAGAGGACGATGCACTGAAGAATCGGACGAAAGGCCAACCAATGACGTGCTGGGCTACAGAATGTCAATTCGCGTTGTAATAATTGTCTAGATCGGAGTAGAGTTTTGGTTTGTGTGTGCAGGATTAACTACGATAATGATGAAGACATAAAGCGAAACAAAGTGCCAGAGTCAAGTGCGAAGGATTCGTTGGGAGTTTGAGAGTCTGACGGAAGTCAAAGGGTTCATTGGGAATGTTGCCGGAACTAGCCGAGAATGAGTAGGGAGCTTGCCGAAGGGTTTTCGGAAGCTTGCCAGAAGGTACGTCGGAAGTTCGCGGAGCTCGCCGAGAAAGATCGTAGCTTGCCAAAGAAGCTTGTCGGAACTCGCCAAGATCAAATCGTGAAGTCTAGGAGCTTGCCGGGAGTCCGCAGAATGGTTTCTGAGAGTTTATCGGAAGACCGCCGGAAGTTCGCCGAAAGCTCGCTGGAAGAAGTCTTGACTTGTGGACTTTGTAATAGCTTAGGAAATGTCATTAAATTCATAGTTAGCATGTTAATTAGGGTTAGGATTAGGTGTTAATCCTATAACCCAAGTAGGGGCCAATTTGGCCCGAGTTCGGACTGGTTTGGGCCAAGTTTGGAGCCCAACCAGTGAGCTGAAATAGTGTAGGCGGTGGCACCGCTGGATTAGGCAGTGGCACTGCTTAGAACCTGAGAACTGAGTGGTGGCACTGTTGGACTGAGTGGTGGCACCGCCCAGCACCCGAGAGGTCCGATAGTGGCACCGCCGGACTGGGCGGTGGCACCGCCAGTATACTGTCAGTGTCAGACACTAATAGGCGGTGGCACCGCCAGCCTTAGAAGCCCAAGAGAATTCAAAATTTGGAGCCCAAATTTAAATCCTCTTGGGGCCTATAAATACCCCTCAATTCTCAGCAGAGAATACAACCTTTGAGAAGCAAAAGATTGAGATAAAAGTCTTAGCAAAGCCTTTAGCAAGTTTTTGTTTTCAATAGCTTGAGTGTTCACCTCCCTCTTTCTCTTTAAAAATTTGTAAGAGTGTGAACCACTTGTAAAAGGTTGTAAGAGGGGTATTTGTCCTTCCCCTTCAAAGTGATTTGCTAGTGGAAGTTGGGAGCCTCTTCGAAGAAGGCTTCGCAAGTGGATGTAGGTCATTTTGACCGAACCACTTTAACTTGGTGTGTTCCTTGAATGTGTGAGTTCTTACTTTCCTAATATTGTTATTTATACTACTGCTAATTTTCGGTTTTCATCTACTCAAGTTACTATCGAAACGAAATCTCCTCGTATTTACGAATTCAGTTTCAAACTTACAAGTTTTAATCCGCTGCACTAATTCACCCCCCCTCTTAGTGCCGCTCCGATCCTAACAAAAGGTTTTTCAAATCTTGAACTTATGAATAAAGTTTTACATTCTCTTCCTATGAAATGACTTATGTGGCACATGACAAACTTGAGAATAACTTTCCAAAGAATAGGAAGGATTTGATACTTCGAACTTAAGAAAACTACTCAAGCGAAAGCTCAAGTGATGAAGACGACCGTTAGTGTATGCCGGTGGGTGATGATGAAACTAATTGAAACTGGTGGATCAAGAAATGCAAACTCGGTTTTATAGAGGGGGTGTCGTTCTTCATTGTGGGGTGTAAAATCGGTGAGTAATGTTGAATCTCAAATTTTGATGATGAAACTAATTGATAATGTTATGATATAATCTGTGTTTTGAGTGAGCAAGACTAGCTTCGATCAGGAGAGGCAAATTGATTGAAGCAGGAGGAATCAAATGTTGGGCCGAAGTGGAACATGTAAGAAGATTAGACGTCGAGCCAGAGGATCGGTTGACATGTCGGCAGAAGGCTTCGTACCATGAGTTCAAGCATCGGGCTTAGAAGAGTGGACATTACACCAAGAAGATCGGAGTTGCGGAGGTCAACATACAGATTGGGCAAAAGGCCACAAAAGAGGACGATGCTCCTAAGGATTGGATGAAGCGTCGATAAACCAATGACATTCCAAACAACTTAGTATTGTTGCATATAATAATTTGTCTAGATCGAGTTAGTTTAGATTGTAATTTGGTTGGTTTACATTGTAATTAAACCAACTTAATTATGGGCCAATTGAGCGCAAAGTGGGGCTATTTTGGGCCAAGAAAAAGACTCATTTAGTGACCTAAAAGTTGGGTCAGGCGGTGGCATTGCTAGTGGCTTACTCTCCGAGACACAGTCTCCAAGACTGTGCTAAGGTGGTAGTACCGCTAGATTAGGCGGTGGTACTGTCTAGTGTCAGGCGGTGGTACCACCCCAGCATAGTCTCCCAAACTGTATCAAGTGGTGGTACTGCTAGATTGGACGGTGGTACCACCCAATATCAGTGCTGCAGGCAGTAGTACTACCCAACGCAGGCGGTAATGCCACTAGTACCCCAAAAATCAGGGATGAGATAATTTTAGGCTCCAAGTTTGAATCTATTTAGGACCTATAAATACCCCTCTCATCACTGCATAGATCACATAAGAATTGAGAGCAAAAAAGGAAGAAAACGCTATTGTAATCTTGTGATAACTCCTCTCAAGCTCTAAGTGTTGGTGAAGTTTAAGAGAGGAGGTAGTGGGGGCGTAAAGTTTCTCTCCTGAACTTGTCGAAAGGAGAATCAAGTTATACGGGTAGTTGGTTTTTTCTCATTGAAGAAAGACTATTAGTTGAAGGTGGTGGCCTAGACGGAAGAGGAATCAGGAGTAGATGTAGGTCGCGACGACCGAACCACTATAAAACTCAGTTTGCATTTCTATTTTACTTTTCATTCCTTTACTGTAAACTACTTTACTTGCTTACTACTTTTACTATACTTATGAACACTTTCAAGTAAAACTCACATTTCCGATATGAGCTTTATTGAACGAAAGATTTTTGAACTGATGTGGTTTTTTTTTATTGCTGCAATAATTCACACCCCCCCCCCCCTTCTTAGTACCGAATCAATTCTAATAGTTTGGACGAAGTGCTGGATGAATAGATGATAGTGTTAAAGGCTTCATGATTGTAATTAGAGTGGTTAAGTCTTGATCGAAGTGGCTTGGAGTTTAATTGAGTTTGTTTTGAGTCGTAACCATGTCAACTTAATTAGAAGTCGATTGGGATTGAATCACGGTTGAATTGGGCCTGTTGAAAGGCCAATTCAGTGGCCTAGAGTTGGGTTGGTTGAATCTCGTATTTTGATGATGAAATCAATTGATAATTGTGTTTATGTTTTAATTTATGTTTTGAGTGACGCAGGATGCTTCGATCAGGATGAGACAATTAAAGAAGGAAAAATCATGTTCAGCTAGAGGAACATGTCAAAAGATTAGATGTCGAGCCGGTGGATCGGTTGACGTATCGACAAAAGGCTTCAGGCCATGGTTTCGAGCATCGGGCTAAGAAGAGCGGGTATTGAGCCAAGGATATCGGAGTTGCGGAGTCAACTGGCCAATTGGGCAATAGGCCGTAAGAGAGAACGATGCGCCGAAGAATCGAACGAAGTGTCAAGGGACCAATGATATGCCGGACAACTTGATTATTGCTTAGTATTATTTGTCTAGATCGAAGTTTGTTTTATATGTGCAAGATTAACTATGATGGTAGTAAGACATGCAGTAGGTATTGAGCCGGAGTCAAGACAAATATCACATTGGGGGTTCGAGAGTTCGTCGGAAGTTCGGACGGTCGTCGGAGGTTCCGTAGGAACAATCCGATAAGTCCAGGAGCTTGCTAAAGAAGCTCATCGGAACTCACCAAGAGGATCATCGCAAGTCTAGGAGTTTGTTGGGAGTTCGCCGGAGCATCGCCGAGAGTTCGCCGGAAGTTCGCCGGAAGCTCGCCGAAAGAAGTGATTGACGCACCGGAACACAATCTGCAATATTGATGTCTTAATTATCATAGTTAGCATGTAGATTAAGTTAGAATTGGGAGGTGATCTCATTAACTTAATATGGGGCCAATTGGACCCTGAATAGACCCAAATTGGGCCGAATGGATCAGTCCATTTGGACCCAGAATTCTTGCCAGGCGGTGGCACCGCAAGGGCCGGTGGTGCCACTACCCAAGAGACTTAGTCTCCCAGGAATTCTGGGCAGTAGTACCGCCCCTGTCAAGCGATGGTACCACCGGTAGTTATTACTGCCAACGGTGGTACCGTCCTTGTCAAGCGATGGTACCGCCTAAGCTCAGTCTCCGAGGGATGTCAAGTGGTAGTACCACCCAGACTGAGTGATAGTACCACTCAGTGTCAGATGCCAGGCGGTAGTACCGCCTAGCTCTAGCAGTGGTACCATCAGGACCCCGGAAATCCGGGAGATAACACTTTTGAGCTCCAAATTCAAACTGATTGGGGCCTATATAAACCCCACCCATTTTGCATGAAAGGGCAACCGAAAGCTTGCTTTTATTCTGAGTATTTGAGAGCTTAAAAGTATTGTAAAAGGCTAGAGTTCCTCTCCCTCTTTTCTTTCTAAGTCTTGATCATTCAAGAGAGGAGCGAAAACTTATAAGGGTTGTCTCCTAAGCTTGTCAAAAGGAGAAAAGTTGTAAAAGGATGGTTGGCCTTTGCTTATTGACGGAAAGCCTCTAGTGGACGTCGGTGACCTCGTCGGAGGAGGAAGCCAAAAGTGGATGTAGGTCAAGATTGACCAAACCACTATAAATCTCAGTTTACATTTATATTCTGCTCTTTATCTTAACTGCAAACTGTCTCCGTTGCTTTACATCATCTATACTTCCATTTGCTCTCAAGTTAAATTTCTTTCTGAAACGGTTTTCATACGAAAGTCTTTTTAACCAACGAAAGTTTTCCACTATACTAATTCACCCCCCTCCCTCTTAGTGCTATTGATCCTAACTATTGGTATCAGAGCCTCGTTATTTCTCAGTTGGTTTAACACCTAAGAAAAATGACTCATTTCGACTTTCAAGAGGGTTACTCTCTTATTCGTCCTCCCTTTTTCAATGGGATGGACTACACTTATTGAAAAACTCGAATGAGAGTTTTCTTACATTCTTTGGATTTGAATTTATGGCACATAGTCGAAAATAGATTGGAAATATCTTTTCTTCCCGTGAACCATTGGAATGATTAGGAGAAGAAGATGTTTTCTCTAAATGCAAAGGCTATGAATGCCTTATTTTGTACCTTAGACAAAAACAAATATAATCAGATTTCTTTGTATGAAATAACTTTCAATATTTGACGCACTCTTGAAATCACACACGAAAGCACAAGCAGTATAAAAATTCTAAAGTAAATTTTTTTATGCACGATTTTGAGATGTTTTATATGGAACCAAGAGAGACTATTATAGACATGTACACCCATTTTACGGATGTCGTCAATAATCTAAAAGTACTTGGTAAAAGTTTTTCGAACTTTGAACTCATGAACAAGATTTTGTGTTCTCTTTCTAAGAAGTGGGAATCAAAAGTAACAACTTTACAAGAAACAAAAGATTTAAATATTTTTCCACTTAAAGAACTTATCGGTACATTAATGACATATGAAATGGTGCATAATGCACTTAATAAACATGGTGAACAAAATCACCTTCTAAATAATAGGAAGGAGGATTTGGAATATAGAACATTTGAAGACCACTCGAGCATAAGCTCAAGTGATGGTGAATAAGAACTACTCACTAAGAAATTTAAAAAGTTAATGAAACAAAAATTAAAGAACAAAAAGAACGAAACTACTTACTTTGAACGCAAGAAAAAGAATAAAAATTGGGATGAATCAGGTTCCTCCGAAGACGAGGAAAAAATCAAGAAAGACGAGGTGGCAAACTACGCCTTAACAGCATTCAACGATGAGGTAATCAAAACCCTTTTAATTTATTTTGAAATTACTTGATATTTTCCATGATGTATTTTCCTTTTAAAATAATTATTTTTCTAGAAAATTATATGTTTAAAAAAATTAAAAATGCAAGAATATGATCTTGCTCGTAATTTGAAAAATAATAAAGAAAATTACATGTTTTATGTTAATGGAATAAAATGTTAGATTTAAATCTAATGATCATATGCGTATCTTGATGATTTCCGATTTTGATTGAAACCATACTTGATGTCTTAATGAAAATATTAAGAAGTTTAATATCATGCTTAATGATGATGCATGGCTTTTGTATGAAAAACTAAGCATGAAAAGATAGATTCACCAAAAAAGAAAAATGCATGGCTATAACAAATAACAAAATGATTTTGGTTGAAAATACCTTATGCTCAATGAAACCATGATTGATGAATATACTTTATGTTTAATAATTTCTTTGCCTTGTATGTCCTATCATGATGAATATTTTGAAAATAAATGAAATCATGCTTGATTTGAAGTAATGCATAATAATCATGCTTAATGAGTTTTCTTTCGAAATGATATATAATGATTTTTGTGATGTATGGATTATCGATTTTCACGATAATAAAAGTGGCTTTTTTGGTTTAAAAAATGAGACATATTTTGATTTGACATAAATGAAATATGCATGCTTATATGAAATAATGTAAGTGTCACGATTGTATACTTAATAATGCATAAAGTTGTAATGAAAATATTGAAATTTTGATACCATGATTTGATGATTTTATGCATGAGATTTTAAAGTTATACATGATGATTTTTGTGGTTTATTGATCTTGATGGTTTTTATAATGAAATTTATTTTTCGATCCTAAATGATTGATGATATGTATTTTTTTTTGACATAAAAAGGACAAAGGCATGCTTGTATGAAACAACTAAATAGATAAAAGTATTTTTCTTCAAAATTCTTTTTCTCTACCTTATTGACTTTGATGAATCTATTTTACCATCTTTTTATTAATCTCTTGAAAATGATTTTGATTTGATGATTTGAATTTGAATGAGCTTTATCTTGATTTTTCAAGATTTATAACTTGAGATTTACTCTATAAAAATTGAGATCTTTTATACTCAATGTTTCTTTTTGCCATCTACCATCCAAATGAATCATGATTGGTATCATTGCTATATTTCTTCTTGTCGTGTACTAAAGAGAAAATTTTTCTAAATAAATTATGATTTTTCGGAACCATAATTTTTTTATGATTCATAATGAATTGAGAAATTTTATATAGTTAAATTAATATCTTGTTCTCCAATAAGATTGAATGAATTTTATCTATCTCATGATCTCCTAAGAATTCCTTTCATTTATTAAAAAGGAGATATGTCAAAATGAATCATGTATTTTGCTATTCACATGATTTTATCTTTTCATGATATGATTTTTAAGCAATTCCTTGTGTTCATGAAATATTTATCTCATCACCCAATAATTCTTCTTGATATTCCTTATGTGATGATATGAATACATGAAATATTCATTAATTTGTTTTGATGTATACAAATAAGAAGTTTCAATCATGCATGGTAATGATGATTTTAATTTGATAAAATTAGTATCATCATGATATGAAATAAATAATAATTTGGAATCATGCATGTAATGATGATTTTATATACATGATGATTTGGAATTGTACATGCAATACTTTAACTTATGATAATGATGCATGCATGAAATATTCATGATAAAATAATTGTTTTGACATTCATGACTTAAATTTTCATCTATGCTATTTACCTTTGTCATAATTTAGAAATTAACTTAAAGGGTTTTCCTTTCCTTTTGACAAAAATGAAGGGGAGCAAAACATGCTAGAAAGCTAATTTGCTAGCTCGCACAATTTAAGAAGAAAGCAAAAATTACACTTCTCAAAAGAGAAGAAAGAAATTGCTATCTTGAACATCACCAAGAATTGCTAGCTTGAAATTTCAAGAAGAGGCAAAAATAGCTATCTTGAACATCACCAAAAATTTGCTACCTTGCATGATGTAAAATTTGCTAGAATTGCTAACTTGTGATCTAAAGAGAAGCAAAGAATTGCTATCTCAAAAGAAGCAAAAGTGCTATCTTGCCTATCTCAAGAAGCAAAACATGTTAAATTTGCACATCTCTAATTTGCTAGCTTGTATGAAGTAGAACATGCTATCTTACTACCTTACATATCTATGATGATAGCAAAATTGCATGATGGTAAAACATGGAGATTATGTTTATCATGCAAATGATTAGAACTTATATTACAAACACTTGATTGTGGTACTTCTCATTTTTGTTGATGACAAAGGGGGAGAAGTATGTTGATGACATGTTACTTGGATTTTTGAATCCAAGAGTTTCTATCAATAAGCATATTGATAGGGGGAGTTTGTTTAAACTCTAGGAGTTATGTTTAACTCCATCATCAATTGTTTATCAACATCAAAAAGGGAGAGATTGTTAAATCTCATATTTTGATGATGAAACAAATTGATAATTGTGTTTATGTTTTAATCTATGGTTTGAGTGACGTAAGATGCTTCGATAAGGATGAGATAATTAAAGCAGGAACAATCATGTTGGGTCGGAGGAACATGTCAAAAGATTGGACGTCGGGCCGGTGGATTGGTCGACGTATCGACAAAAGGCTTCGGGCCATGGATTTGGGCATCGAGCCAAGAAGAGCGGGTATTGTGCCAAGGATATTGGAGTTGCAGAGTTAACTAGTCGATTGAGCAGTAGGCCGCAAGAGAGGACGATGCGCCGAAGAATCGGACGAAGTGTCGAGGGACCAATGACATGCCGGACAACTTGATTAATGCTTAGTATTAATAATCTAGATCAAAGTTTGTTTTACATATGCAGGATTAACTATGATGGCAGTTAAACATGCAGCAAGTGTTGAGCCGGAGTCAAGACAAAGATCACGTTGGGGGTTCGAGAGTTCGTCGGAAGTCCGGACGGTCGTCAGAGGTTCTACGGGAATAATCCGAGAAGTCCAGGAGCTTGCCAAAGAAGCTCATTGGAACTCACCAAGAGGATCGTCACAAGTCCAGGAGTTGCCGGGAGTCCGTCGGAGCATCACTAAGGGTTCATCGGATATTCACCGGAAGTTCGTCGGAAGCTCGTCGGAAGAAGCGATTGATGTATCGAAACACAATATGCAGTACTGATGACTTAATTATCATAGTTAGCATGTAAATTAAGTTAGAATTGGTAGGTGAACCCATTAACTTAATATGGGGCCAATTGGGCCCTGAACATACCCAAATTGGGCCAAATGGATCAGTCTATTCGGACTTAGAATTCCTACTAAGCGGTAGCACCACCAGGGCCGGCGGTTGCGCCACCCAGGAGACTTGGTCTCGCAGGAATTCTGGGTGGTAGAATCGCCCCTATTAGATAGTGGTACCGCTAGCAGTTATTACTACTAGCGGTGGTACCGCCCCTATCAGGTAGTGGTACTGCCCGAGCTTGGTCTCCGAGCGATGTCAGACGATAGTACCACCCAGACTGAGTGGTTGTACCACTCAGTGTCAGATGCTAAGTAGTAGTACCGCCCAGCTCTGGCGGTGGTACAATCAAGACCTTGGAAATCTAGGAGATGACACTTTTGAGCTCCAAATTCAAATTAATTGGGGTCTATATAAACCCCACCCTTTCTGCATGAAAGGGCAACCGAAAGCTTGCTTTTATTCTGAGTATTTGAGTGCTTAAAAGTGTTGTAAAAGGCTAGAGTTCCTCTCCCTCTTTTCTTTCTAGGTCTTGATTATTCAAGAGAGGAGTGAAAACTTGTAAGGGTTGTCTCCTAAGCTCATCAAAAGAAGAAAAGTTGTAAATGGGTGGTTGGCCTTCGCTTATTGAAGGAAGGCCTCTAGTGGACATTGGTGACCTTGTCGGAGGAGGAAGCCAAAAGTGGATGTAGGTCTAGATTGACCGAACCACTCTAAATCTCGGTTTGCATTTACATTCTGCTCTTTATCTTAACTACAAACTGCCTCCATTGCTTTACATCATCTATACTTCCATTTGCTCTCAAGTTAAAGTTCTTTCCGAAATGGTTTTCATACGAAAGTCTTTTTAACCGACGAAAGTTTTTCGCTACACTAATTCACCCCCTCTCCCTCTTAATGCTCTTGATCCTAACAATTGGTATCAGAGCCTCGTTATTTCTCAGTTGGTTTAACACCCAAGAGAAATGGTTCATTCCAGCTTTCAAGAGGGTTAGTCTCTCATTCGTCCTCCCTTTTTCAATAGGATGGACTACACCTATTGGAAAACTCAAATGAGATTTTTCTTACTTTCTTTGGATTTGAATTTATGGCACATAGTCGAAAACGGATTTGAAATGTCTTCTCTTCCCATGAACCATTGGAATGATTTAGAGAAGAAGATGTTTTCTCTAAATGCAAAGGCTACGAATGTCTTATTTTGTGCCTTAGACAAAAACGAATTTAATCGGATTTCTTTGTACGAAATAGCTTCCGATATTTGGCGCACTTTTGAAATCACACATGAAGGCACAAGTAGTGTAAAAAATTCTAAAGTAAATTTTTTTATGCATGATTTTGAGATGTTTTATATGGAACCAAGAGAGACTATTGGAGACATGTACACCAATTTTACGAATGTCGTCAAAAATCTAAAAGCACTTGGTAAAAGTTTTTCGAACTTTGAACTCATGAACAAGATTTTGTGTTCTCTTTCTAAGGAGTGAGATTCAAAAGTAACATCTTTACAAGAAACAAAAGATTTAAATATTTTTCTACTTAAAGAACTTATCGGTACTTTGATGACATATGAAATGGTGCACAATGCACTTGATGAACATGATGAACAAAATTACCTTTTAAATAATAGGAAGGATTTGGGATATAGAACATTTGAAGACCACTCAAGCATAAGCTTAAGTGATGGTAAATAAGAACTACTCACTAAGAAATTTAAAAAATTAATGAAATAAAAATTAAGAACAAAAAGAATGAAACTACTTGCTTTAAAAGCAAGAAGAAGAACAAAAATTGGGATGAAAATTAAGAAAGGCGAGGTGGCAAACTATGCCTTAACGACATTCAATGATGAGGTAATCGAAACCCCCTTAATTTATTTTGAAATTACTTGTTGTTTTCCATGATGCATTTTTTTTAGAATAATTATTTTTTAAAAAATTACATGTTTAAAAAAAATTGAAAATGCAAGAATATGATCATGCTTGTAATTTTGAAAATAATAATAAAAATTACATGTTTTATGTTAATGGAATAAAATGTTAGATTTAAATCTAATGATCATATATGTATCTTGATGATTTTCGATTTTGATTGAAACCATGCTTGATGTCTTAATGAAAATATTAAGAAGTTTAATATCATGCTTAATGATGATGTGTGGCTTTTGTATGGAAAACTAAGCATGAAAAGATAGATTCACCTAAAAAGAAAAATGCATGACTATAACAAATAACAAAAAGATTTTAGTTGAAAATACCTTATGCTCAATGAAACCAGGATTGATGAATATGTTCTATGTTTAATGATTTCTTTTCATTGTATGTCCTATCATGATGAATATTTTGAAAATAAATGAAATCATGTTTGATTTGAAGTAATGCATAATGATCATGCTTAATAAGTTTTCTTTCGAAATGATGTATAATGATTTTTGTGATGTTTGGATTATCGATTTTCACGATAATAAAAGTGGCTTTTTCGGTTTAAAAAATGATGCATGTTTTGATTTGACATAAATGAAATAGGCATGCTTATATGAAATAGTGTAAGTGTCATGCTTCATGATTGTATACTTAATGATGCATAAAGTTGTAATGAAAATATTGAAATTTTTATACCATGAAGATTTTATGCATGAGATTTTAAAGTTATACATGATGATTTTTGGGGTTTATTGATCTTGATGGTTTTTATGATGAAATTTATTTTTTGATCCTAAATGATAGATGATATTTTTTTTTTTGGCACAAAAAGGACAAAAGCATGCTTGTATGAAACAACTAAATAGAGAAAAGCATTTATCTTGAAAATTCTTTTTCTCTATCTTATTGACTTTGATGAATCTATTTTATTATTTTTTTTATGAATTTCTTGAAAATGATTTTGATTTGATGATTTGAATTTGAATGATCTTTATCTTGATTTTTCGAGATCTATAACTTGAGATTTACTCTATAAAAATCAAGATCTTTTATTCTCAATGTTTCTTTTTGCCATCTATCATCAAAATGAATCATGATTGGTATTATTGCTATATTTCTTCTTGTCGTGTATTAAAGAGAAAATTTTCCTAATTAAATCATGATTTTTCGGAACGATAATTTTTTTATGATTCATAATTAATTAAGAAATTTTATATAGTTGAATTAATATCTTGTTCTCCTACAAGATTGAATGAATTTTATCTATATCATGATCTCCTAAGAATTCCTTTCATTTTTTAAAAAGGAGATATGTCAAAATGAATCATGTCTTTTGGTATTCACATAATTTTATCTTTTCATGATATGATTTTTAAGCAATTCCTTGTGTTCACGAAATATTTATCTCATCACCTAATAATTCTTCTTGATATTCCTTATGTGATGATATGAATACAAGAAATATTCATTAATTTGTTTTGATGTATACAAATAAGATGTTTCGATCATGCATGATAGGATGTAATTTGACAAAATTGGAACCATCATGATGTAAAATAAATGATGATTTGGAATTATGCATGTAATGATGATTTTATATACATGATGATTTGGAATTGTGCATGCAATACTTTAACTTATAATAATGATGCATGCATGAAATATTCATGATAAAATAATTGTTTTGACATTCATGACTTAAATTTTCATCTATGCTATTTACCTTTGTCATAATTTATAAATTAACTTAAAGGGTCTTCCTTTCTTTTTGACAATGACAAAGGGGAGCAAAACATGCTAGAAAGCTAATTTGCTAGCTAGCACAATTCAAGAAGAAAGCAAAAATTACACTTCTCAAAAGAGAAGAAAGAAATTGCTATCTTGAACATCACCAAGAATTGCTAGCTTGAAATTTCAAGAAGAGGCAAAAATAGCTATTTTGAACATCACCAAAAATTTGCTACCTCGCATGATTTAAAATTTGCTAGAATTGCTAACTTGTTATCTAAATAGAAGCAAAGAATTGCTATCTCAAAAGAAGCAAAAGTGCTATCTTGCCTATCTTAAGAAGCAAAACATGTTAAATTTGCACATCTCTAATTTGCTAGCTTGTATAAAGTAGAATATGCTATCTTACTACCTTACATATCTAATTTGCTAGCAAAATTGCATGATGATAAAAATGAAGATTATGTTTATCATGCCTATCTTAAGAAGCAAAACATGTTAAATTTGCCTATCTTCTCCTTTTTGTTGATGACAAAGGGGTAGAAGTATGTTGATGACATGTATGATTTGATCATGACATGTTGCTTGGATTTTTGAATCCAAGAGTTTCTATCAATAAGCATATTGATCGGGAGAGTTTGTTTAAACTCTGGGAGTTAAGTTTAACCCTATTATCAATTGGTTGCCATCATCAAAAAGGGGGAGATTATTGAATCTCATATTTTTATGATGAAACAAATTGTTAGTTGTGTTTATGTTTTAATCTACGTTTTGATTGACGCAAGATACTTCGATCAAGATGAGACAATTAAAGTAGGAAAAATCATGTTGGGTCGGAGGAACATGTCAGAAGATTGGACATCGGGCCGGTGGATCGATCGACGTATCGGCAAAAGGCTTCGGACCATGGATTCGGGCATCAGGCCAAGAAGAGCGGGTATTGCGCTAAGGATATCGGAGTTGCAAAGTCAACTGGCCGAGTGGGCAATAGGCCACTAGAGAGGACGATGCACCGAAGAATCGGATGAAGCGTCGAGGGACCAATGACATATCAGACCACTTGATTAATGCTTAGTATTAATTGTCTAGATCAAAGTTTGTTTTACATGTGCAGGATTAACTACGATGGCAGTAAGACATGTAGTAGTTGTTGAGCCAGAGTCAAGATAAAGATCACGTTTGGGGTTTGAGAGTTCGTCAGAAGTTCGGACGGTCATTAGAGGTTCTGCGGGAACAATCCAAGAAGTCCAGGAGCGTACCAAAGAAGCTCGTCGAAACTCGCCAAAAGGATCGTCGCAGGTCCAGGAGTTTGCCGGGAGTCCGTCGGAGCATCGCTAAGGGTTCATCGGATGTTCACCGGAAGTTCGCTAGAAGCTCGTTGGAAGAAGCGATTGATGCACTAGAACATAATCTATAGTATTGATGTCTTAATTATCATAGTTAGCATGTAGATTAAGTTAGAATTGGGAGGTGATCCCATTAACTTAATCTGGGACCAATTAGGCCCTGAACAGACCCAAATTGGGCCGAATGGATCAGTCTATTCGGACCTAGAATTCCTGCCAAGCGGTGGCACCGCCCAAGAGACTTGGTCTCCCAGGAGTTCTGGGCGGTAGTACTACCCTTGTCAAGCGATGGTACCGCTAGTAGTTATTATTGTCAACGGTGGTACCACCCTTGTCAAGCGGTGGTACTGCCTGAGCTCGATCTTCGAGCGACGTCAGGTGGTAGTATCGCCCAGACTGAGCAGTAGTACCACTTAGTGTCAAATGCTAGGTGGTAGTACCTCCCAGCTCTGGCGGTGGTACCACCAGTACCCCGGAAATCTAGGAGATGACACTTTTGAGCTCCAAATTCAAACTGATTAGGGCCTATATAAACCCCACCCTTTCTGCATGAAAGGGCAACCAAAAGCTTGCTTTTATTCTGAATATTTGAGAGCTTAAAAGTGTTGTAAAAGCTAGAGTTCCTCTCCCTCTTTTCTTTCTAGGTCTTGATCATTCAAGAGAGGAATAAAAACTTATAAGGGTTGTCTCCTAAGCCCGTCAAAAGGAGAAAAGCTATAAAAGGGTGGTTGGCCTTCATCTATTAAAGGGATGCCTCTAGTGGATGTCGGTGACCTCATCGAAGGAGGAAGCCAAAAGTGGATGTAGGTCAAGATTAACCAAACCACTCTAAATCTCGGTTTGCATTTACATTCTGCTCTTTATCTTAACTACAAACTGCCTCTGTTGCTTTACATCATCTATACTTCTATTTGCTTTCAAGTTAAAGTTCTTTCCAAAACGGTTTTCATACGAAAGTCTTTTTAACCGATGAAAGTTTTCCGCTACACTAATTCACCCCCCTCCCTCTTAGTGCTCTTGATCCTAACAGGGTTGGGCGATGGTATCACCAAGCCCAGGCAGTGGTACCGCCAGAGCCTAGGTTCTTAAGCTCTATCGGGCGGTAGTATTGCCTGGCGTAGACGGTAGTACTGCCACTACCCCGGAAACATAGGGATTTGAATTTTTGGCTTTATTTTTTAAGGAATTTAAGGTCTATAAATACACCACTCATGCTTGTTTGATAAAGTAAGAAAGGAGTAAGAATTTTTAAGTATAAAATTATTGTAAACTCTCTTGAAAAGTGTTGAGTCTCTTCCTCCTTGAGTTTAGAGGATAAAATTCATATGACTCCTTTGTATTCATAACTTGTAATCCCCCATTATCAAATTGATCTCTCATGACTTGAACTTATTTTTTATATTAATATCCTTATGTGATATTAAAATAACTTTATAAATGACACATTGATGTAAATGAAGAAAAATAGCACCATAAATCCATGATATCCTTCTATTCTTTTTTATGATGATAAAAGGGGAGAGAGAAGTAGTAGCTTACACATTTCAAAGAGAAGTAAAACTTTATACATTTCTCCTTTTTGTCGATGACAAAGGGGGAGAAGTCAATTGTTATTTTTTATGACATAAAAAATTATGATATTTTAACTTATGATGATTTAGAACTATGCATATGAAGTGTGTAATAATTATTTTGATATTGATGTTTTGCATATGACTTTTGCAACAAAAGTCACTATGACTATTTTGATTTTTGCAATGAAAAGTAAAATTATACATATGACCTTGGCAATGTAAGATACTATAATTTTTTTTTCATTTCGACTTGAATTCAAAAAGTTTCATTGAAAGGTTATCATTTTTTTTTAATTTGATTTCATTTCAAAATGACATATAGATAGGGAGAGTTTAGTTCAAACTCTGTCATCAATTGGTTGTCATCATCAAGAAGGAGGAGATTATTGAATCCTAAATTTTGATAATAAAATCAATTAATAAGTTTATGGTCTAATAAGCATTTGAGATAAGTGATGTAGGAGAAACTTTTAAACCATTGAAAGGTAAATAATTGAAGAAGGAGAATCAAACATTGGGCCGGAGAGCATCATGTAAGAGATTATACGTCGGGCCGAAGGATTGGTTTTTATGCCAAGGGATGCACTTAGTGCCATGAATTTGGGTATCAGGCCGGAAAGATCGAGTATTACATCAAGAAGATCGAATACTATGGGAGATCAACATACCGATAGATCAAGTAATACACCGAATGATCAAGCAATACACCGAAGCAAAGGACGATGAGTCGAAGGTTCAAACGTAGTATCGAATGAATAAATGACATACCAAACAACATGCTGAAGGCTTCATGATTGTAATTAGAGTGGTTATGTCTTGATCAAAGTGGCTTAGAGTCTAATTGAGTTATTTTTGGGTGATAACCATGTCAACTTAATTAGAAGTCTATTGAGCCTAAACCAAGGCTGAATTGGGTCTATTGAAAGGCTAATTCACTATCTTGGGGTTGGACTAGGTAGTGGTACTACTAGAGCTTGGGTTCCTAGCCTATTAGGTGGTACCGCTAGAGCCTGTGTTCATAGGCTTTCAGGTGGTCGTACCGCCCAAGCAGGTAATGGTACCGCTAGAGCCCAGGTTCCTATGCTATCAAGCAGTAGTACCACCTAAGTAAGCAGTAGCACTGCCAGAGCCCGGGTTCCTAGTCTCTATCAAGCGGTAGTACCGCTCGGTGCAGGTAGTAGTATCGCTAGTACCCCAGAAACCCAGAAATTTAAATTTTTAGCTTTATTTTTAAATCTATTTAGGGTCTATAAATGCCCTACTTATGCTTGCTTGATAAAGCAAGAAAGGAGCAAGAATTCTTGAGGATAAAAGTGTTGTAAACTCTCTTGAAAAGTGTTGAGTCTCTTTCTCCTTGAGTTTTGAGGATATACTAAGGAGGTGTGAGGTCTTTTGTAAAAGAGGGGTATAAAGGTTCTCTCCTAAGCATGTGAAAAGAAGAAAGGATTGTAATAAGAGTTGTTGATTTTTGCCCATTGAAAAGAAGATCATTGGTGAAAGCCGACGGCCTCAAGGGAAGAGAAATCGGGAGTAGACATAGGTCGGGATGACCGAACCATTATAAATCGGTTTGTATTTCTTTTTATACTTTTTCTTTCTATTACTAACTAATTTAGTTGCTTACTAACCTTACTCATATTTTAAGTTAAACACATTTCCGATACAGATTTATCAATCGAACTTTAAAATCAGAACTTTATTTCGAAAGCACTAATTCACCCACCCCCCGCTCTTAGTGCTTTTTCGATCCTAACAATTGATATCCAAGCCTAGTTCTATCAATTGGATTAACACCAAGGGATATTTAATGACTTTTTATGGTAATCAAGAGGGTCACTCTATCACTCGCCCTCCTATATTTAATAGGACGAACTACACGTATTGGAAAATATAAATGCAGATTTTCTTGCTTTATATAGATTTTGATCTATGGAATGTTATTGAGTTTGGTTTTTAAGAATCCTCTAAACTAATTAATGAATGAAATAATCTTGAGAAGAAAATATTTTTTTAAAATGTTAAAGCTATGAACATTTTATTTTGTGATTTGAACAAAAATGAATTTAATTATGTTTTATATATGAAATTATACATGATATTTGACACATACTTGAAGTTACTCATGAAGGCACAAATAGAGTAAAAGAATCTAAGATTAATCTTTTAGTACACAGTTATGAATTATTTATAATGAAGCCAAGTGAAACCAATGATGACATGTACACTCATTTTACGGATGTTGTCAATGGTTTGAAAGCTCTTGCTAAATATTATTCTAATCTTGAATTGGTTAATAAAATTTTAAGATCTCTTTCGAAAAGTTAGGGTCCAAAGGTAATTATAATTTAAGAAGCAAAGGACTTGAACAATTTTCCTCTTGAAGAACTCATAGGATCATTAATGACCTATAAAATAATTTGCAAAGCACATGATGAATATAAGGGAAACCTTCCAAAGGATAGGAAGGATATTTTACTTAGAACCAAAGAAAATCACTCAAGTGATGATGATGACAGCACTCTCTACAAGAAGTTTTAAAAAGTTTATGAAAAAGAATAAGACTAATTCTAAAAAATGAGAATTTATGAATAAAAATAAATTTAAAAATGATATAATAATTTGTTATGAATGAAAAAAGCCATGACACTTTAAAAATGCGTGTCTATAATTGATGAAGAAACTGTCAAAGAAGAAGAAAGCATTCAAGGCAATATGTGATGAATCAAGTGTATTAGAAGACGAAAAGCAAACCAATGAAGACAAAGTGGCGAACTATGTATTGATGGTTTTCAAAGATAAGGTATGTGACTCACTTAAAATCTTCTTATCTTATGATAAATTACTTAATGCATTTCATGATTTATATGATGAGCTTAAAATAATTGATAAAAAATATAAATTACTAAAAAAGGATCATGTATCTCTCTAGTGAATTTGATAAATTAAAAAATGAGTATGATAAGCTAAGTTCAAGATATCTTATCATAAAGAAAGACATTTATCTACAATGCATATGAAGTACATTTTGATATGTTTCAAGCATTTGCGATGTGTTGCAATGTATATGATAATTCCAATTATATTTCAAGCATACCACAAAGTATATAAGTGTTTATAATAAGCATTTATGATAAGATACATTGCATACATCTACAATACCAATTTGTCATCAATTTATCACATTTTGGTATTATTTCTCCCCCTTTGTCATCAACAAAAAGGAGAACAATTTAACAACACAAGTGTGGTAAAAAAAAAAAATTCAAGTATCAAACTAATTTATCCAATCGATATTGCATCGTTGCATGGTAACATTCACAAATTCTCAACATCAAAATTTATCAACATTAAAGTGATAGATTTTATCTACTTCTCCCCCTTTGTCATCAAAACATTTGCATGAAGGAGAGGAAGGAAAGTAAGGAGAAAATCCATTAAGAACAAAATTTGTGAAGTCAAAAACATTAAATAAGTTTTCATTAAAACATGCTTTAATTAAAGAGAAGGGATTCATGAAAAGGATCATACGAAATCAAATCCTCATTCTTGCAAGTGATTATCACGTACTAAAATTTATTTTTCAAGGATCAAGATATCCATTGAAATTTATAAAATTCATCTTTCATGAGAAGAATAAGGAGAGGACCATCATATGAAAAAGAAATTCATAAGTCAAATCCATTTCTCATTAAAAATTTACAAGAGATAAACCCGTGAGAGATGTATTTGTTATTGAAATCTATGAAGTGATTAAGTGTATCAAAAATCATTAAGTAATGGAGCAAGGGTATGAAGTAAGCTTGATACCAAGGAAGATAAAAATGAAATAGATTTATGAACGCCTCATTCATGAAATACATTAAGAGAAGGATAGTCTAGAAAAGAAATACAATAAACTCAGGCATTCGGACAATTTAGCATTCCTATTTCTCTTCTAATGAAATCAAATTATTCTTCATATAAGGGTTTTGTAAAGATTGTTGGGAAATCTTGGGGGCGACATCACATGCGCAGCAAAAGAACAAGAAAACAAAATCCCCGATTCCCAAAGAGATGTTCGTCATCGTGCGAAACTTAAAACTGCGTATAGAGTAGATTGTGTTACCTAGGGAGATCGTATATCCCTGTTTCCTTACAGATCCTTAGGAGAGGGTGAAGGAGGTCAAGCGTCCACCTCTCTAGCGGTGATCCAAACAGTAGGGTTACGACGACGCTCCTCAAAACTCCAAGCCTGCTCTGAGGTGGAGAGGGAGAGGAGAATAGGAAAGGCAAGCAAAGGCTCTAGCCTATGAGGATCTGAATCCCTCCTATTTATAGAGATCCCCTGTCAAACCCTAATGGGTCCTCCCCTAGTGGGTATTGGATCTGCATCCAATAAGACAAGGGCTCCATCGGATATCTCATATCCGAACCTCTACTCATCGCAATGCCTACCATATGTGTGTGACCCTCTAGACCCAATATCGAGCTGGCCGTGAGTCATACATGTCAGAACTCCTTCTAACTCAGTGAATTATTATCTCTGTAATAATTCACTTGACTCATCGACTATGGAAGTACTAGGCCATTACGCCGTAGTCCCCAAACGATATAGGGGAATCCAATCCATTGGACCTGTCTGTCCTCAGTTACCATGTACCTATAGCCCCTCATCCATCTAATATCCTAGAGACCGTATATCAAGCATGGTGTTGTCAGACCCATACGGTTTCTACTCGAGTCTCGCTCTAATTGGATTCTCCCGGAGAACTCTTTCTCTCTCAACCCGAATGACCCTGGCCAGGGATTTGTTTGAGCAAGAACACATGGGATATTCCTCTCATGATGCCGAGAGTGGATGATCCTCTATCGACACTCAATAGCCCTCGTAAGGTCGACTACCACTCCCAATGACCAGTTGTACTAGATCTGGGACAGCCAAACCTATAAGTCTGGTATCAAAGAGTGGAGCACTCATATAGGACATCCTTGGTGTCTCAAGTCTAAGGACCAGATACACCACTAGGACTATGGAATCGCTGTCTGACAATAAGGCATCATCAACCATCTAGCATTCCGTAAGCGGATCAATCAGTGAACTCATTCTCCAATGAGCACCTGTACTGTATCCCTAGTGTCCCTACACGAGCAGCTATGAGACCAGCTGCATCCATCATATGGACGGGTATACAGCACACCAGTCTATCCGGTTATCACGATGTCCCTCTCGAGTAACCTATGACCGGGATTATTTAGGATATGTGTTTAAAGGTGAATCGATCTCATTATCGTGATCTCATCATGATCCGATTCCCATTACACAAATCCAAGGACATCACAATATATATATGCACATATGCAATAGTTATAAAGTGATATACGCCAAAATATAATAAGCAAAAAGATTCTGTATCAGGTCACACGTGCCATCACTCATGTGATTGGCTTGCTGGGCACCTATGACTAGCAATCTCCCACTTGACCTAAAGCCAATCACCTATGTATCTGATCCCCATCAGACCCCTGTGACGCTCAAAGATAATTTGAGACAACGACTTTGTTAGTGGATCTACAATGTTATCTTCGGATGGAACTCTTTCCACTGCTACATCTCCTCGGGTTACGATCTCTCTGATAAGCTGGAACCTCCTCAGAACACTTCTGATGAGACCCAGGTTCCCTTATTTGAGTAATCGCCCCATAGTTGTCGCAATATAAGGAAGTCGGCTCCTCGCTACTCGGCACGACTCCCAAATCTATGATGAACTTCTTCACCCAGACTCCCTCCTTTGCTGCATCTGATGCAGCAATGTACTCCGCCTCTGTTGTCGAGTCAGCAGTGGTATTTTGCTTGGAACTCTTCCAGCACACTGCTCCTCCATTCAAGGTGTACACATACCCTGAATTCGACTTGCTATCATCGACATCAGATTGAAAACTTGAGTCAGTGTAGCCTTCAACCTTAAGGCTATTACCTCCATATACTAATAAAAGATCCTTAGTCCTTCTCAAGTACTTAAGGATACACTTTACTGCTTTTCAGTGCTCCAAGCCTGGATCCGCCTAATACCTGCTCTTGACACTCAGAGCATGCGCTATATCAGGCCTAGTACATAGCATGGCATACATGATAGACCCTATTGCTGAGGCATAAGGTATCATATTCATGTTCGCCCTTTTTTCTGGAGTCTTTGGGGACATACTCGTAGAAAGCGATATCCCATGTCTCATCGGTATGAGACCTCTCTTGGAATTTTCCATGCCAAACCTTTTGACAATGGTTTCTATGTACCTGGACTGGGACAAGCCAAGCATCCTCTTGGATCTATCTCTATAGATTCTAATCCCCAAGATATAGGATGCTTCCCCTAAGTCCTTCATGGAGAAGTGTCTAGATAACCAAGTCTTTACTGTGGATAGCATTCCTAAGTCGTTCCCAATGATGAGGATGTCATCCACATATAACACCCAAAAGGTGATAGCACTTCCACTTACCTTTCTATACACACAAGGCTCATCTTCATTCTTCACGAAGTCATAAGATCTGATTGCCTCATCAAATCTTATGTTCCAACTTCGGGAAGCTTGCTTTAGTCCATAAATGGATCTAAGTAACCTACACACCTTATCTGGGCAGTTCTTGGACACGAATCCCTCAGGTTGCATCATATATACCTCCTCCTCGAGGTTCCCATTGAGGAATGCGGTTTTCACATCCATCTGCCAGATCTCATAATCATAGTGTGCTGCAATAGCCAATAGAATTCTGATGGATTTTAGCATTGCTACGGGTGAGAAGGTTTCGTCGTAGTCAACACCTTGCCTTTGACGATACCCCTTAGCAACTAGCCTTGCTTTATAGGTCTCTACCTTTCCATCTACTCCGATCTTTTTCTTAAAGATCCACTTGCAACCGATGGGTACAATACCTTCGGGTACATCAACTAGGTTCCAAACCTTATTGGAGTACATAGAATCTATCTCAGAATTCATGGCTTCTTGCCACTTCCCGGAGTCTATACTCATAATAGCCACCTCGTAGGTCTGAGGATCAATATCCTCAACATTCTCTCCTCTAATATGTCCCACATATCTCTACTCTATTAGACCTGTGTAAAGTTGAAACTTGTGTATTAGGTGTTGAATCTCGGATTTTGATGATGAAGTCAATTGTCATTTGTTATCTAATCTATATATTGAGATAAGTGTGCAGGATTAACTACGATGAAAGTGAAACATGCAGCAGGAGTTGCGTCGAGAGTTCGACGGAAGTTCGGACAGTCGTCGGAAGTTCTGCGGGAACAAATCCGAGAAGTCCATAAGCTTGCCAAAGAAGCTCGTCGGAACTCGCCAAGTGAATCGTCGCAAGTCCAGGAGTTTGCCGGAAGTCCGCAGGAGCATCACCGAGGGTTCATCGGATGATCGACGGAAGTTCGCCGGAAGCTCACCGGAAGAAGCGATTGACGCACCGGAGCAAGTTGCAGTAAATGTCTTAGGAAAAATCGTAGTTAGCACATTGATTAAGTTGGAAATGGGAGGTGATCCCATTAACTTAATCTTGGGGCAATTGGGCCCCTGAAAAACCCAAATTGGGCCGAATGGATCAACCTATTCGGACCCTGATTTCTGCCAAACGGTTGAACCGCCCAAGGCAGGAGGTTTCACCGCCTGGGCTCAGTCTCCAGGCGAGACTAGGAGGTGCAACTGCTCCAGCCAGGCGGTGGCACCACCTAGGGCTCAGTCTCCGAGCGAGACTGGGCGGTGCAACCTCCCTTGACAGGAGGTGGCACCGCCTGAGCTCGGTCTTCGAGCTCTGCCAAGCAGTGCAACCGCCTCAGTCAGGAGGTGCAACCGCCTGAGCTCGGTCTTCGAGCTTTGTCAGGAGGTGCAATCGCCCCTGACAGGAGGTAGCATCGCCCAGAGGCTCAGTCTTCGAGCTCTGTCAGGCGGTGCAACCGCTCCAATCAGGAGGTGCAACCGCTTGATCCCGGAATTCCGGGAATTGACAGTTTTGAGCTCCAAATTTGAACTGGGTTGGGGCCTATAAATACCCCACCCATTCAGCACTGAAAGGGTATGAACTTACACCGAAATCTTAATCTTTTTCTGTGATTCTTAGAGCTCAAAATTGTTGTAAAGGCCAAAAGTTCTTCTCCCTCTGTTCTTCCAAGTTCTGAGTTGTAAAGAGAGGAGAGAAAATTCTGTAAGGGTTGTCTCCTAAGCCCGTCAAAAGGAGTGAAACTGTAAAAGGGTGGTTAGCCTTAGCCTATTGAAGGAAGGCCTCTAGTTGACGTCGGTGACCTTGTCGGTGGAGGAAGCCAAAAGTGGAGTAGGTCAAGATTGACCGAACCACTCTAAATCTCAGTTTGCATTTACTTTGAGCATCTTATCTTTACTACAAACCTCCTCAATAGCTTACTGCCTTATGTGTTTTTACGAACGTGTTTCAAAGTTCAGTACTTTCCGAATCGGGGTTTAAAACGCAAATCAATTTTATCGTACGAACGTCGTATTTTAGTTTGCGCTTACGTTCTGATTTCCATTATAACTGCAAACTGCCTTTATATCTTTGCTTTAACTGCATCTCGCCTTATCTCAAGTTAAAGTGGTTTACGAATCAGCTTTTATACCGAAATCGCTTTTATCGTACGAACGTCGTATTTCAATTTGCGCTTATATTCTGATTTCCATCATAACTACAAACTGCGTTCATATCTTTGCTGCATCTCTCCTAGTCAAAAGTTAAAGTGATTTACGAATCGGCTTTCTTACCAAAATCACTTCTATCGAACGAAAGTAGTTTTTGATTTTAATCGCAGAAGGTTTTCCGCTGCACTAATTCACCCCCCCCCCCCCCACCTCTTAGTGCTCTTGATCCTAACAATTTGTATCAGAGCGGGGTTAACTTTCTAACGGATTAAAACCCAAGAGAGATGGCTTACGTCGGAAACCAAGAGGGTCATTCTATTACACGTCCACCCATATTCAATGGGACGGACTACACCTATTGGAAGACCCGAATGAGGATCTTTCTTATTTCTATGGATTTTGAACTTTGGAATCTTGTCGAAAATGGATTTTCGAAGCCTTCTCTTCCAGTGATCGATTGGAATGAATTGGAGAAGAAGGCTTTCGCTCTTAATGCAAAGGCTATGAATGCCTTATTTTGTGCACTTGATAAAAACGAGTTTAACCATGTTTCGACTTGTGAAACTGTATTTGATATTTGGCACACACTCGAAGTGACTCACGAAGGCACAAGTAGAGTGAAAGAGTCAAAAATCAATCTTCTGTTACATTCTTTCGAACTTTTTCGGATGAAACCGAGTGAAACCATTGGCGACATGTTACCCGTTTCACGGATGTCGTCAACGGTCTAAAAGGACTCAGAAAAAGTTTTTCGGATTTTGAGCTCGTAAATAAGATTCTAAGATCCATTCCTAAGAGTTGGGATCCTAAAGTCACTGCTATTCAAGAGGCAAAAGATCTAAGCAACTTCCCTCTTGAAGAACTAATCGGGTCATTAATGACCTACGAGATGACTTACAAAGCTCATGAAGAGCAAGAAGATATCCTTCCAAAGAACAAGAAGGATATGGCACTTAAAACTTCAAAAGGCCACTTGAGAGAAAACTCAAGTGATGAGGACTATGATGATGACTTGGCACTTCTAACAAGAAATTTTAAAAAATTCATTAAAAGAAACAAGTTTAAAAATGACGTAAAAAATAAACTTGAACCCAAGAAGGACCAAGTTATTTGCTATGAGTGCAAAAAGCTGGGACACTACAAGAGTGATTGTCCCCAAGCCAAAAAGAGAACATCAAAGAAGAAGGCGCTCAAAGCAACGTGGGATGACTCGAGCGCGTCCGAAGAAGAGGGGTCCAACACCGAGCAAGTTGCTCACTACGCCTTAATGGCCATCCGAGAGGAGGTAACAAATTTAATAGATGCAGATTTATCATTTGATGAATTATTAAATGCCTTCCATGACTTATTTGATGAATGCAAGATTATTAGTAGAAAATACAAATTGCTAAAAAAGGAGCATGATAGTCTTACTTGTAATTTTGATAAGTTAAAAACTGAATATCATGATAGTTTAAGTTCATGCATAAAATGTCATGATCTAGAAACTCTCCAAAAGGAAAACTTGCTACTTAAGGACACCTTGAAGAAATTCGAGGTTGGTAGCAAGTCATTGAACATGATCCTTGCAAACAAAGGTCACGTTCCTAAAAGAAGTGGAATTGGATTTGTGAGAAGTCCTCACCAAAATCCAACCACTTTCATAAAAGGCCCAATCTTACATGTTCGACACCAAAGCAAATGTCACTTTTGTTGCAAATTTGGACACAAAACGTATTATTGTCCATTCAAGAAAATTAGTCCAAACAAATTAATTTGGGTTCCTAAAGGAACCATAATAAATTCTATGCAACATGATAAACAATGTAGATCTATTTTTGAGGCACCCAAAAGCAAATGGGTTCCTAAAAATCATCCTTTTTTGTAGAAACCTATACCATCGCAAGCTAGGAGCAAGAGATGGTACCTTGATAGTGGATGCTCAAGGCATATGACCGGAGATCCATCTCAATTCTCTAAGCTCACTAGCATAGACGAAGGCTATGTCACCTTCGGAGACAACAACAAGGGTAAAATCATTGGCAAAGGAACCATAGGTAACAAATCCAACTTCTTTATTGAAGATGTTTTGTTAGTTAATGGTTTAAAACATAACCTCTTGAGTATTAGTCAACTATGTGATAAAGGATACATTGTCAGATTCGAATCTAATGCTTGCATCATTAAAAAATCACACAAAAACATGTCTATGATTGCATTAAAACAAAATAACGTATACACTATTGACATCAATGATTTGTGTAATGAAATGTGTTTTTCGGTTTTGAATGAGGATGCTTGGCTATGGCATAGAAGATTAGGTCATGCTAGCATGAAACTAATCACTCAAATATCATCTAAAGAACTTGTAAGAGGAATTCCTTATATCAAGTTCATCAAAGATAATGTATGTTATGCTTGCCAATTAGGTAAATAAATTAAGGGTAGTTATAAATCTAAGAATCAAATAAGCACCTCTAGGCCCTTACAACTGATCCATATGGACTTGTTCGGACTAATCTCTACATCAAGTCTAGGAGGTAGCAAATACGCCTTCGTCATTGTGGATGACTATAGCAGATATACATGGACTTACTTCTTAAAATAGAAAAATGAATGCTTTAGATATTTTACCAAGTTTTGTAAACTTGTTCAAAATGAGAAGGGGTCTATGATTTCATCAATTAGAAGTGATCACGGTGGAAAATTTCAAAACCATGATTTCCAAGAATTTTGTGAACTCAATGGATACAACCATAATTTCTCTACTCCAAGAAATCCTCAACAAAATGGAGTAGTAGAAAGAAAAAATTGAAATTTACAAGAAATGGCAAGAACCATGTTGAATGAACATAGCCTACCCAAATATTTTTGGGCCGAAGCCGTAAACACCGCATGCTATATTTTGAATAGAGTTCTGGTAAGACCCTTACTCACCAAAACTCCTTATGAGTTATGGAACAACAAAAAACCCAATGTTTCATATTTTAAAGTCTTTGGGTGTAAGTGTTTTATCTTGAATGAAAAGGATAACTTAGGAAAATTTGATGCTAAATCCGATGAAGGAATCTTTCTTGGTTATTCTTCGGTTTCTAAAGCTTTTCGTATCTTCAATAAAAGAACATTAATTATTGAAGAATCCATTCATGTTGTTTTCAATGAGATTTCCGAAATCAGGAAAAACGATTTTGATGATGATGTTAATTTTGATTCCTTAAATTTAAATGAAACCCCATCTCCAACTAGCAACTTGGATGCATCCACTTCCGAAACATCCTTACCCAAGGATTGGAAGTATGTAGATGCTCATCCCAAGGAGCTAATCTTAGGAGACATATCAAAGGGGGTTCAAACACGATCTTCTCTTAAAAATTTTTGTGCGAACGTCGCTTTTCTCTCCCAAATTGAACCCAAATGTGTTGACGAAGCCATGAAAGATGATTCATGGATTATCGCAATGCAAGATGAATTGAATCAATTTGAAAGAAATGAGGTGTGGAAGCATGTTTCTAGGCCAAATGACCATTTAGTTATTGGTACTAAATGGGTCTTTAGAAACAAGCAAGATGAAAATGGTATTGTGGTTAGAAACAAGGCTAGATTAGTGGCCAAAGGTTTCAACCAAGAAGAAGGTATCGATTACGAAGAAACCTTCGCTCCTGTGGCTCGATTGGAAGCCATAAGGATGCTCCTTGCCTACGCTAGTAGTAATAATTTTAAGTTGTTTCAAATGGATGTTAAAAGCGCTTTTCTTAATGGCTTTATTTCCGAAGAAGTCTATGTTCAACAGCCTCCTAGATTTGAAAATAATAGCCTCCCTAATCATGTGTTTAGATTAATTAAAGCTCTCTATGGTTTAAAACAAGCCCCAAGGGCTTGGTATGAGAGACTTAGTTCTTTTCTTATTGAAAATAATTTCACAAAAGGCAAGGTTGATACTACATTATTTATCAAGAATTTTGAAAATAATTTTCTCATTGTTCAGATTTATGTTGATGATATTATCTTTGGTTCCACGAATGAATCTCTTTGTGAATCGTTTGCTAAAACTATGAGTCTTGAATTCGAAATGAGTTTAATGGGAGAATTAACATTCTTCTTAGGCTTACAAATCAAACAACTAAGCAATGGCATCTTTATTAGTCAAACTAAATATGCTATGAATTTATTAAAAAAGTTTAATATGAATAACTCAAAGGCTATTAACACTCCTATGAGCACCTCCACTAAGTTAGAAATTGATGAAAGTGGAGAAAGCTTCGATCAAAAAACTTATAGGGGTATGATAGGAAGTTTACTTTACCTCACTGCAACTAGACCAGACATCATGTTCAGTGTAGGACTTTGTGCTAGATTTCAATCAAACCCTAAGATATCTCATCTCAAAGTAGTTAAAAGAATACTTAGATATCTTAATGGTACCACAAATCTAGGATTATAGTACCCAAAATCAAAGAATCTTGAGTTAATTGCTTATGCTGATGCGGACTTTGCTGGCTGTAGACTAGATAGAAAAAGCACATCAGGATCATGTCAAATTTTAGGACATGCCCTTGTTTCCTAGTCATCTAAGAAACAAAACTCGGTTGCACTATCAACAACCGAAGCTGAATATATTGCAGCAAGTGCATGCTGTGCACAAGTTATATCGATGAAAAACACCTTAGAAGATTACAAAGTTCATCTTAAAAATATTCCCATTAAATGTGATAACACAAGTGCAATATGCTTAACCAAGAATCCTATACAATACTCAAGAACAAAACATATTAATATTAGACATCACTTTATATGAGATCATGTTACTAATCATGATATAACCATAGAGTTCATTGATACTAAACATCAACTAGCTGATATTTTTACAAAACCTCTGAGTGAAGAGCAATTTGATTTCATAAGAAGAGAATTAAGAATGTTGATGTGTCCGAATACATAAACTAGTTAAAATTATTTTTCGAACTTTATTAAATGCTCAAATCACTTGATTGCCATTACATGCCTAAATAACATGTTGGAAATTATGTGTTGAATACAAAAATGTTTTGTCTTCATGATTGTATTTGAAAATCTGTAGCATAGTCTTGTCCGAATGCATGAAAGAGTTCATTTCATTTTTCGGATTCGCTTAACAATTGGAATGCTAAAAATCAAATTTTCTCATACACTCTTGTGAAAAATATTTTTTTTCTGAAATGGATTTGATGAAATGATTCCTGCTTATGAATTCCATCTTGAAATATGGATGATAGTATTTTTACTTGCAAAAAGCTATTTCACACACATATCTTGACTCAAAGTAAACTCACAAATAGCTTGTATCACAAATGGCTTTCCTCCTTCATGCAAAAAGGATTATAACAAAAAAAGAGGAAGAAGCTTTCAAAGCAATCTACGTATCATGCCTTCCTTTATATGCTTGATAATTTGCTGGTATCACAACTACCATGCTTTTTGTTGATGACAAAGGGGGAGAAATATATGAATTGACGCTATAAACACTGATGCTATGATTATGCCTGCATCACCAAGAGATATATGAACAGATGCCATGCATTAATTTGCATTATGCCTTGAGTTGATATCTTACCATGTGAAGAAATGCAATACTTGCTAAAATATTTCAAATGTGTACATCATGTAATGATATCAAAATCTTACTTCACAGCTTTACATGTTGATATCTTACAATATGATGAATTGCTACTATTACCATCATTCAAACTTGTTATATTTGAAAATGAATGTCAAGCCTTGACATCATCTTCAGAGAGATACATCATGATGGGAATCATGATGGGAGTATTGATAAGTTCAAATGATTTTAACTTATCAATATGTCTCTTGAATTCTTAGGTTTTGAATTCAAGAATGACTTATCTCAAGTATGGCATATAGATAGGGGGAGTTAAGGTTAACTCCATTATCAATTGATTGTCATCATAAAAAAGGGGAAGATTGTTGAATCTCAGATTTTGATGATGAAGTCAATTGTCATTTGTTATCTAATCTATATGTTGAGATAAGTGTGTAGGATTAACTACGATGAAAGTGAGACATGCAGCAGGAGTTGCGCCGGAGTCAAGACAATGATCACGTTGGGAGTTCGAGAGTTCGATGGAAGTTCGGACAGTCGTCGAAAGTTCTGCGGGAACAAATCCGAGAAGTCCATAAGCTTGCTAAAGAAGCTCGTCGGATGAGCAAGCTTTCTGCTTCTTCTTGAAGTATGCAAGCTAGCTAGCAAGCTAGCAAAATTTCTCCCCCTTTGTCATTATCCAAAAAGAAGGAAAGAAAATAATTTTATAATTTTTTTCCTTTTATAATAATTTTCAAATCATGACAAAGGTAAATAACAAAGATGAAAAATTAAGTCATGAATGTCAAAATAATTTTTTTTTATCATGAATATTTCATCATTGCATGCATCAATATCATAAGTTGAAGTATTGCACGTATAATACCAAATCACCGTTCATAATTACATCAATATTCTAATCATTATTTCAATCATAAAAAAATCAAGTCATGAATGTTAAAATCATAGTATTGCATGCATTCATATCATCACATGAAGAATATTAAGAAGAACTTGATGATGAGATATACTTCATGAATATAAGAAATTTTATATAATAAAATTCAAGTCATAAACCTTAAAAGATGTCAAGTAGCATATCATGGCTTATTAGAATAAGTCTTCTTTTTAGTGAATAGCAAAAAGAATAGTAGGAGAACAAGATCCCAATTCATGCATATCAATAGATATGATTCACTTTGACAAATCTCAATTTTTAGTAAATAACAAAAAGAAACATGAGAGTTCTAAAACAAGATTTGATTCATAGAAAAATTTCAAGTATCAATATCGAGAATTCAAGATCATGATATAGATGAAGACATTCCTATAGCAAAAAGATGTCATGAGAGAACACATAAACGATCTCTATTCATGTATAATATCTTTCAATTCATTATGAATCATAAAAATTATAATTCTAAAAATCATGATTCATTTAGAAAATTTCCTCTTTAGAAAATACCAAGTAGAATTGCAGGAGAATGATAAAAAAACCTTGATTCATAATAAATCTTAATTTGTAAATATCAAGGAATCAAGATCATGATTTGGATAAAAATAAATTATTCAAATTTAAATCATCAAATCATCAAAATCACTTTCATAGCTCAAGAGATTCAAAATAATATAAATATGTATTTCAATCTCTTATTCAAAACTTGATAAGATAGAGATGTTTCATTTTAAATTGTTGGTTTCATACAAGTATGCATGCATTAATCGTTTATGATCAAAAAATAAATTTCGTCATAAAAACCATCAAAATCAATAAATTATAAATTACCCAAAAATCATTATTTCTTCAAATCATCATGCATAGATTCATATCAAGCATAATATTAAACCTCCTAACATTTTCATTAAGACATCAAACATGGTTTTAATCTAGATCAGAAATCATCAAGATACACATTATTTCTTCTTGAAAAACATACCTAGGATTATCATTAGATTTAAATCTAATATTTTATTCCTTTAACATGTAATTTTTATGATCATTACTAGAAGGATAAGCATGATTCCTAAAATTTTTATTTTTAGCATTATTCATTACATTATTAAACATGTAATTTTCAAGAAAAATAATTTTTCTAAGCAAAATTAAAAATAACTCATGCAAAGCATCATGTAATTTTGAGATAAACTAAGGGGGTTTTGTTTGAGTATTTTACCTCATTGTAGAAAACCGTTAAGGCGTAGTTTGTCACCTCACCTTTGTTGGATTGTCCTTCATCTTCGGATGAGCTCGTTTCGTCCAAGATTACTTCCTTCTTCTTCGTTCATAGCGAGTAGTTGCGTTCTTTTTAAGTTTATTTTTGTTCTTTAATTTTTGTTTCATGAACTTTTTAAATTTCCTAGTGAGGAGTTCAAGTTCACCATCACTTGAGCTTATGCTTGAGTGGTCTTCGATTGTTCTAAGTCTGAAATCCTTCCTATTCTTTGGAAGGATGTTCTCAAGTTCGTTTTGTGCATTATGCGCCAATTCGTATGTCATTAATGAACCAAAAAGTTCTTCAAATAAAAAATTATTAAGATCTTTTGCCTCTTGTATTGTGGTTACTTTTGGATCCCAATTCTTATTAAGAGAACGTAAAATTTTGTTTACAAGTTCAAAGTTTGAAAAACTTTTACTAAGTGCTTTTAAACCATTGACGACATACAAAAACGGGTGTACATATCTCCAATGGTTTCGTTTGGTTTCATATAAAAAAGATCAAAATTATACATCAAAAAATTGATTTTTGAATCTTTAACTTTACTAGTGCCTTTATGTGTAATTTCAAGAGTATGTCAAATGTCAAAAGCCATTTCGTAAGTAGAAACCTGATTAAATTCAGTTTTATCTAAGGCACAAAATAGAGTATTCATAGCTCTAGCATTTAAAGAAAAGTCCTCTTCTCCAAATCATTCCAATAGCTTATTGGAAGAGAAGTCCTTCAAAAATCATTTTCCATAATACTCCATAAATTTAAATCCAAAGAAAGTAAGAAAACTCTAATTCGAGTTTTCCAATATGTGTAGTCCGTCCCATTGAACAAGGGAGGACGAATGAGAGAAAGTCCTTCTTAAAAGCCGAAAATAGCTATTTCTCTTGGGTGTTAAATCAAATGAGAAATAATGAGGCTTTGATACCAATTGTTAGTATCTAGAGTGTCATTAAGAGGAGGAGGGGGGGGGGGGGTGAATTAGTGTAGTGGTAAAAATTACGTCGGTTTAAAACTTCGTTGTGATTAAATCTGTTTCTAACAAAAAATCATTTCATAAAGGTAATAACTTTGAAAGTGCATGGAAGAGTGTAGTGGATGTAAATCATGTAAAGTGGTTTGTAGTTTAAGTAAATTGCTCAAGAGAAATCCAAACCAGATTTTTATAATGGTTCGGTCGTCGTAACCTACATCCACTCCGCTGATTCCTCTTCCATCAAGGCCACTGACATCCACTATCAGTCTTTCTTCAATAGATGAAGACCAACCATCTTTTACACTCCTCTTCTCCTTTTGACAGATTTAGGAGACAACCTTTTACAACCCTATTTTACAAGGTATCCCTCTCACACCTCCTTTAGAACTCTCTCTAAGATTTGGGAGGAGAGAACTAAACTTTCTAAGGTTTATAACTTTATAATCATAGAATTTTCCTCAATATTTCTTGCTTATCCATGCAGGAATAGCTAGGGTATTTATAGGCCCCAAATGTATTCAAATTTGAAGCCCAAAATTCAAACCCCTAAAATTTTAAGGTATGGGTGGTACCACCGCCTGCAGCCTGACACTGGGCGGTACCACGCCCAGTCTGGCAGTACTACCACCTAGAAGGTTGTCTGGGTGGTATCATCACCCAGACTGGCCGTACCACCACCTAACACAGTCTCGGAGACTATGCCATTATGGTTTCACTTGTTTAGTCACTATTTGGGCATTTCTCTTGGCCCAATAGTGCCTAAACTTGGGCCTAACTATCCTATAATTAGGTTGGCCCAATTCTAATCCCAATTATATGCTAACTATAAATTTTAAGATATTTACTAAGCTAAACAAAGTCCGTAAGTCTAGGTTTCTCCTAGCGATCTTCCGACGAACTTCTGACGATCTCTCGATAATGTTCCAGCAGACTCCTGGCAATCTCTTGGACTTCACAATGATCTACTTGGTGAGTTCCGATGAGCTTCTTTGGTAAGCTCTAGGACTTCTTTGTCAATTCTGCCAGAACTTTCGATAAACGTCCGGACTTCCGACGAACTCTCGAACTCCCAACGAAATCACGTTCTTGACTCTGGGACTTTATTTTACTTTATGCCTTGCTATCATAGTTAATCCTGCATATGTAAAAACACACTTAGATCTAGACAATTATTATTAAGCATGAATCATGTTGTCCGACATGTCATTGGTCCATCGACGCTTCGTTCGATTCTTCGACGCATCATCCTCTCTTGTGGCCTATTGCCCAATCGGCCAATTGACCTCTGCAATTCTGATATCCTTAGCGCAATTTCCAATCTTCTTAGCCCGATGCTCAAATCCATTGCCCGAAGCCTTCTATTGATATGTCATCTGATCCTCCGGCTAGACGTCCAATCTTCTAACATGTTCCACCGGCCCAATATGATTGTTCCTACTTTAATTGTCTCATCCTAATCGAATCATCCTACATTACTCAAAAATGTAGATCAATTCATAAACACCTATCAATTGATTTCATCATCAAAATCCAAGATTCAACAAGCGGTACTACCGTTGCTGGTCTATCATTGGGCGGTACCATCATTGGCAGCATTTACTATCGGTGGTACCACTACCCAGAATTCCTAGGATGCTGACTCCCAAGTGTTAGGAATGGGGTCGGCACTAAGAGGGGGGTGGGGGGGGGTGTGAATTAGCGCAGCGATAAAAATTACGTCAGTTATGGAAATTTCTTCGTACATTGAAAATCGATTTCGAAAACTTAACTTGAAACGCGTTCATAAATGTATTGAAAACAGTAAACTATTAAAGAGTGTAGTAGATGTAAAGCAAGTAAAGTGGTTTACAGTAAAGTAAATTACAAAAGAGAAATGCAAACCAGATTTTTATAGTGGTTCGGTCGTCATGACCTACATCCACTTCGCTGATTCCTCTTCCGTTGAGGCCACTGGCAACTACTATCGGTTTTCTTTCAATGGGCAAAGACCAACTACCCTTTTACACCCCTCTTCTCCTTTTCACATGTTTAGGAGATAATCTTTTACAACCCTCTTTTATAAGGTATCCCTCTCACACCTCCCTTAGAACTCTCTCTAAGCTTTGGGAGGAGAGAACTCAACTTTCTAAAGTTTACAACTTTAGAATCATAGAGTTTTGCTCCATATTTCTTACTAATCCATGGAGAAATAGCTGGGGTATTTATAGGCCCCAAATGGATTCAAATTTGGAGCCCAAAATTCAAACCCCCGAAATTTCAGGGTACGGGCAGTACCACCGCCTGCACTGGGAGGTACCATCGCTTGCAGCCTGACACTGGGTGGTACCACCACCCAGATAGTCTCGGATACTGAGTCTGGGTTGTACCATCGCCTGACATAGTCTCGGAGATTGTGCCATGACGGTTTCACTTGTTTGGTCACTGTTTGGGCCTTTCTCTTGGCCCAACACAGCCCAAACTTGGCCCAATTATAATCCCTATTATGTGCTAACTATGAATTTTAAGACATTTACTAAGCTAAACAAAGTCCGTAAGTCTAGGTTTCTTCGGATGAGCTTCTAGCGAACTTCCGATAATCCCTCGGTAATTTTCCAGCGGACTCCCGGCAAGCTCCTGGACTTCACGATGATCTTCTTGGTGAGTTCCGATGAGCTTCTTTGGCAAGCTCTAGGACTTCTCGATCAATTTCAATAGAACTTTCGATGAACGTCCGGACTTCTGATGAACTCTCGAACTCCCAACGAAATCGCATTCTTGACTCCGGGACTTCATTTTGCTTTATGCCTTGCTATCATAGTTAATCCTGCACATGTAAAAACATACTTTGATCTAGGCAATTATTACTAAGCATGAATCATGTTGTCTGGCATGTCATTATTCCATCGACGCTTCGTCCGATTCTTCGACGCTTCGTCCGATTCTTCGACGCATCGTCCTCTCTTACTGCCTATTGCCCAATCGGCCAGTTAACTCTGCAACTCCGATATCCTTGGTGCAATATCCGCTCTTCTTGGCCCGATGCCCGAATCCATGGACCAAAGCCTTCTGTCGATATATCGACCGATCCTCCAACTTGATGTCTAATCTTCTGACATGTTCCACCAGCCCAACATGATTCTTCCTGCTTTAATTATCTCATCCTAATTGAAGTATCCTGCATCACTAAAAACATAGATCAAATTATAAATACTTATCAATTGGTTTCATCATCAAAATATGAGATTCAATAATCTCTTCCTTTTTTATGATGACAACCAATTGATGACGGAGTTAACCTTAACTCTCCCTATCAATATATCATATTGATAGAATCTTGAATTCAAGCTGAATTCAAGTCATTGTAAATTTCATCATAAATATTTGCAATACGTCATCATGCATAGCACGATCATACTTCTCCCCCTTTGTCATCAACAAAAAGGAGAAGTGTAACTTTCATTTGTTTGAGATACAAGTTCAATACATTGCATCATAAATCTCCAATTTTATCATTATCATAAGTTAAAGTATAACATGCATAATACCAAATTATCACGTATATTTCCAAAATATAAAATGTATGATTCCAAATCATTACATCAATATTTCAATCATAAAAAATGAAAGATCAAGTCTAAAATTCAAGAGATCAAGATCATAATCCGAAAAATGTATAAGAAGAATTCATGCATTTGGAAGATCTAATATGTCTAGTTTATCATTCAAGCTAGCAAATTTGGTTCTCTTTAAGATGCTAGCTATTTTCATTCCCACTTTTTGTCATTCTAAACAAGAAACAAGAAGTAGAGTGGAAGAATACAATTTTCACATCAATGCTCTACTTATTACATGAGGTTTACAACCACAAATACAAAGGAATTTGCATATCATGTCATGAAAGATAATAATATCAAATCATGAATGCTACAAGACATGATTTATTTAATCAATTTTTTTTTATAAATAACAAAAAGAAATATAGGAGATCAAATGATATAATATCTTGATTCATGCATAAGAAATCTCAAGTTATAAATCTCAAAAAATCAAGATAAGTCTCATTCAAATTCAACTCATCAAAATCATTTTCATGCTCCAAGAGATTCATAAAAGTGATATAAATAGATTCATTAATCTCCTTTTTGGAAAAATGGATAAAGTAGGGAAAATTAATTTTTTCAAGGAGAAACCTTTCCTCTTTTCAGTTGTTTCAATTCATGTGATTTATTTTATTTATACCAAATAAAAATATGCATCAACATTTAAAAACCGAAAAAGCCACTTTCATTACCATAAAAATCGATAATCTATAAATCTTAAGAATCATCATTTATAATTTCGAAATTTATTAAGCATGATCATTATGCATTACATCAAAACATGTTTTTAAAATATTTAATATTTTTATTACATAATTACATCATTATGCATCATCGAAATTGATTTCATCAAACATAAAGCATTTTTCATCAAGATCATTTTGTTTATAGTAGTCATGCATTTTTCTTTTTAGGTGAATCTAACTTTTCATTCTTAGTTTTCCATACAAAAGCCATGCATCATCATTAAGCATGATATCAAACCTCTTAATATTTTCATTAAGACATCAAACATGGTTTCAATCAAAATCGAAAATCATCAAGATACACATTATTTCTTTAAAATATCTAGCATGATTTAAGTCCAAAATTTTGTTCCTTTATCATAACACATACAATTTTCAAGATCATTACTAGAAGGATAAGCATGATTCCTAACTTTTTTGTATTTTCATTACATTATTAAACATGCAATTTTCAAGAAAAATGTATATAATTTTCTTAAACTAAATTAAAAAATACTAATGAAAAATATCAAGTAATTTCAAAGTAAACTAAAGGAGTTTCGTTTGAGTTGTTTACCTCATTGACGAGAGTCACCAAAGCAAGGTTCGCCACTTCGTCTTCATCGGTTTGCTCCTCTTCTTCGGATGCATTTGTTTTGTCCCAATTTGTGTTCTTTTTAAGTTTGTTTTTATTTTTTGATTGTTGTTTCATGGACCTTTTAAATTTCATGAGTTCAAGTTCACCATCACTTGAGCCTATGCTTGAGTAGTTTTTAATTGTTCTATGTCCCAAATCTTTCATGTTCTTTGGAAGGTTATTCTTAAGTTCTTTACGTGCATTGCACGTCATTTTATAGGTCATCAAAGACCCTATAAGATCTTCAATTGATAAATGGTTCAAGTTTTTTGATTCTTGAATAGCCATTACTTTTGAATCCCAACTCTTATTAAGAGAACATAAAATTTTGTTTACAAGTTCAAAATCCGAAAAACTTCTATCAAGTGATTTTAAACCATTGATGACATCCGTAAAATGGGTGTACATGTCAACAACGGTTTTACTTGGCTTCATTCGAAAAAGTTCAAAATCATACATTATAAAATTAATTTTTGAATCTTTAACTTTGCTAGTGCCTTCATCTATGATTTCAAGAGTATGCCAAATTTAAAAGCCATTTCGCACATAGAAATTCGATTAAACTCGTTTTTGTCTAAAGCACAAAATAAGGCATTCATAGCCTTTGCATATAAAGAAAATGTCTTCTTCTCCAAATCATTCCAATGGTTCATTAGAAGAGAATACATTCGAAAACTATTTTCAACAATGTTCCATAAGTTCAAATCTAAAGAAAGCAAGAAAACTCTTATTTGAGTTTTCCAATATGTGTATTCCGTCTCATTGAACAAGGGAGGACGAATGAGAGAGTGACCCTCTTGAAAGCCGAAAAGAGTCATTTCTCTTGATTGTTAAACCAAATGAGAAATACAAGGCTCTGATACTAATTCTTAGGAATGGGGTCGGCACTAAAAGTTATATCGGTTACGGAAATTTCTTCGTATGTTGAAAATCGATTTCAGAAACTTAACTTGAAACATGTTCATAAATGTATTGAAAGCAGTAAGCAATTAAGGAGTGTAGTGGATCTAAAGCAAGTAAAGTGGTTTGCAGTAAAGTAATTTACACAAGAGAAATGCAAACCCGATTTTTATAGTGGTTCAGTCATCGTGACTTACATCCACTTCATCGATTCCTCTTCCGTCAAGGCCACTAGCATCCACTATCGGTCTTCTTTCAATGGACAAAGACTAACTACCCTTTTACACCCCTCTTCTCCTTTTCATAGGTTTAGGAGACAACCTTTTAAAATCCTCTTTTATAAGGTGTCCCTCTCACACCTCCCTTAGAACTCTCTCTAAGCTTTGGGAGGAGGGAACTCAACTTTCTAAGATTTACAACTTTAGAATCATAAGGTTTTGCTCAATATTTCTTACTAATCTATGCAGAAATAGCTGGGGTATTTATAGGCCCCAAATGGAGTTAAATTTGGAGCCCAAAATTCAAACCACTAAAATTTCAGGGTACGGGCGGTACCACCACCTTCACTAGGCGGTACCACCGCCTGTAGCCTGACACCACTCAAACTGATGGTACCACCATCCAGACTAGTGGTACCACCACCTAGATAGTCTCAGAGACTGAGTCTGGGTGGTACCACTGCCTGACATAGTCTTGGAGACTGTGCCACAATGGTTTCACTTATTTGGTCACTGTTTGAGCCTTTCTCTTAGCCCAACACAGCCCAAACATGGCCCAACTGTCCCCTAATTGGGTTGGCCCAATTATAATCCCTATTATGTGCTAACTATGAATTTTAAGACATTTACTAAGCTAAACAAAGTCTATAAGTCTAGGTTTCTTCCGATGAGCTTTCGGTGAACTTCCGACGATCTCTCGACAATTTTCCAGCAGACTCCCGGCAAGCTCCTAGACTTCATGATGATCTTCTTGCTGAGTTCCGATGAGCTTCTTTAGCAAGCTCTAAGACTTCTTGGTCAATTTTGATAGAACTTCCGATGAACATCCGGACTTCCGACGAACTCTCGAACTCCCAACGAAATCGCGTTCTTGACTCCAGGACTTCATTTTGCTTTATGCCTTGCTATCATAGTTAATCCTGCATATATAAAAACATACATCGATCTAGACAATTATTAGTAAGCATGAATCATGTTGTCCGACATGTCATTGGTCCATCGACGCTTCGTTCGATTCTTCGACGCATCGTCCTCTCTTGTGGCCTATTGCCTAATCGGTCAGTTGACCTCCACAACTCTAATATCCATGGTGCAATATCTGCTCTTCTTGACCCGATGCCCCAATTCACGGCCCGAAGCCTTCTACCGATATGTCGATCGATCTTTCAGTGCGATGTCCAATCTTCTGACATGTTTTCCTCCAACCCAACATGATTTTTCCTGCTTTAATTGTCTCTCCCTGTTTAAAGTATATTGCGTGACTCAAAACGTAGATCAAATCATAAATACTATCAATTGGTTTCATCATCAAAATCCGAGATTCAACACCCTTGACCCATTGTTTGGGTCACTGATTGGGCCTTTCTTGTGGCCCAAAACAACCCCAACATAGGCCCAATTGGCCCCTAATTGAGTTGACATGATTACACTCAAAACCAACTCAATTAGCCATCTAAACTACTTCAATCTAAACAAATTATTATAAGCAAGAATTCTAGGTTATCCGGCATGTCATTGTTTCATCTAGTGCTTCGTCTGAACCTTCGGTGCATCATCCTCTCTTGCGGCGTATTATCTAATCAGCATGTTGACCTTTGCAACACTTGATCTCCTTGGTGCAATGTCCAATCCTTCTGGCTTGATGCCCGATTTCATGACATGAAGCCTTCTGTTGACATGTCGACCTTCCTCCGGTCCGATGTCCAATATTCTAACATGTTCCATTCCGGCCCAACTTCTAATTCTACTACTTTAATCGAATTATCTTCCCTGATCGAAGCTAGTTCTGCATCACTTAAATGCACATTAGATCATAACTTTATAAATTGGTTTCATCATCAAAATCTTATATTCAATAGTTGCTACAAGTAGAGGTTCGGTTATGAGATATCCGTTGGAGCCCCTATCTTATTGGATATCCAATAAGCCCCTGATTTATTTGATCCTATGGATGAGATCCAATAAGAGCTAATAAGAGATTATTAGGTAGAGACCCACTAATCTTAAAGGCTTGGGTAGTTGGATGGAGATCCAATACCCAATATGGTAGGATCCATAAGGGTCAAGTTGATAGGGGGCTTCTATAAATAGGAGGGAACTAAAGATCCATAGGCTAGAGGTTCTTTTTGGCTGCATCCTCCTATTCGCATTTCTCCCTCTCCTCCTCATACTACAACCCCTATTTGGGGTGTGTGGATAGCAAGAAGGGGTAGCCTATTAAATCTCGGATTTTGATGATGAAATAAATTGAAGTGTTTGTGATCTAATGAGCGTTTTGAGTAATGCAAGACTAACTTTGATCAGAAAAGGCAAATTGATTAAAGTAGGAGGAATCAAAAGTTGGGTCAGAGCAAACATGCCAGAAGATTGGATGTTGGGCCGGAGGAATGGTCGATGTATCGGTAGAAGGCTTCGGGCCGAAATTTGGGCATCGGGCCAAGAAGATTGAACATTGCGCCAAGAAGATCAGATATTGCGAGAAGACAATATGCCGATTGGGTAATACACAGAAGGAGAGGACGATATACCGAAGGATTAGACGAAGCACTAGATGAACCAATGACATGTCGGACAACCAGGATTCGCTTGTAATCAATTATGTATAAATCGAGTTAGTTTATAGTCTAATTGAGTTGGTTTAGAATGTAATTAAGCCAACTCAATAGGAGCCAGTTTGGCCCAAGTTTGGGCTGTATTGGGCTAAGTAAAAGGCCCAAATAGTGATCCAACAAGTGGCACTATCGTGGCACTGTTGGGAAATCATAGGGGGGCGGCATCATATGCGCAGCGAAAGAACAAAAAAACAAAAATCCCCGATTCCCAAAAAGATGTTCATCGTCGTGCGAAGATTGGTGCGCAAAATCCGCAAAAACACAAAACTACGTATAGAGATTGTGTTACCTAGGGAGATCGTATATCCCTGTTTCCTTGCAGATCCTTAGGAGAGGGTGAAGGAGGTCAAGCGTCCTCCTCTCTAGCGGTGATCCACACAGCAGGGTTGCGACGACGCTCCTCAAAACTCCAGGCCTACTCTGAGGTGGAGAGGGAGAGGAGAATAGGAAGGGCAAGCAAAGACTCTAGCCTATGAGGCTGTGAATCCCTCCTATTTATAGAGATCCCGTGTCAAAACCCTAATGGGTCCTTTCCCTAGTGGGTATTGGATCTGCATCCAATAAGACAAGGGCTCCGTCGGATATCTCATATCCGAACCTCTACTCATCGCAATGCCTACCATATGTGTGTGACCCTCTAGGCCCAATATCGAGCTGGCCGTGAGTCATACCTGTCAGAACTCCTTCTAACTCAGTGAATTATTATCTCTGTAATAATTCACTCGACTCATCGACTACGGAAGTACTAGGACACTACGCCGTAGTCCCCAGACGATACAGGGGAATCCAATCCATTGGACCTGTCTGTCCTCAATTACCATGTACCTATAGTCCCTCATCCATCTAATATCCCAGAGACCGTATATTGAGCATGGTGCTGTCAGACCCATACGGTTTCTACTCGAGTCTCGCTCTAATCGGATTCTCCCGGAGATCTCTTTCTCTCTCAACCCGAATGACCCTGGCCAGGGATTTGTCTGAGCAAGAACACATGGGATATTCCTCTCATGATACCGAGAGTGGATGATCCTCTATCGACACTCAATAGCCCTCGTAAGGTCGACTACCACTCCCAATGACCAGCTGTACTAGATCTGGGAACAGCCAAACCTATAAGTCTGGTATCAAAGAGTGGAGCACTCATACAGGACATCCTTGGTGTCTCAAGTCTAAGAACCAGATACACCACTAGGACTACGGAATCGTTGTCTGACAATAAGGCATCATCAACCATCCAGCATTCCGTAAGCGGATCAATCAGTGAACTCATTCTCCAATGAGCACCTGTACTGTATCCCTAGTGTCCCTACACGAGCAGCTATGAGACCAGCTGCATCCATCATATGGACGGGTATACAGCACACCAGTCTATCCGGTTATCACGATGTCCCTCTCGAGTAACCTATGACCGGGATTATTTAGGATATGTGTTTAAAGGTGAATCGATCTCATTATCGTGATCTCATCACGATCCGATTCCCATTGCACAAATCCAAGGACATCACAATATATATGCATTTATGCAATAGTTATAAAGTGATATACGCCAAAATATAATAAGCAAAAAGATTCTGTATCAAGTCACACGTGCCATCACTCACGTGATTGGCTTGTTGGGCACTTATGACTAGCAAACTCCCACTTGACCTAAAGCCAATCACCTATGTGTCTGATCCCCATCAGACCCCTGTGACGCTCAAAGACAATCTGAGACAATGGCTTTGTTAGTGGATCTGCAATGTTATCTTCGGATGGAACTCTTTCCACTGCTACATCTCCTCGGGTCACGATCTCTCTGATAAGGTGGAACCTCCTCAGAACATGCTTAGATTTCTGATGAGACCTAGGTTCCTTCGCTTGAGCAATTGCCCCGTTGTTGTCGCAATATAGGGAAATCGGCTCCTCACTATCCGGCACGACTCCCAAATCTGTGATGAACTTCTTCAACCAGACTCCCTCCTTTGCTGCATCTGATGCAGCAATGTACTCCGCCTCTGTGGTCGAGTCAGCAGTGGTATCTTGCTTGGAACTCTTCCATCACACTGCTCCTCCATTCAAGGTGTACACATACCCTAAATTCGACTTGCTATCATCGACATCAGACTGAAAACTTGAGTCAATGTAGCCTTCAACCTTAAGGCTATTACCTCCATATACTAGTAAAAGATCCTTAGTCCTTCTCAAGTACTTAAGGATACACTTTACTGCTTTCCAGTGCTCCAAGCCTGGATCCGCCTGATACCTGCTCGTGACACTCAGAGCATGCGCTATATCAGGCCTAGTACATAGCATGGCATACATGATAGACCCTATTGCTGAGGCATAAGGTATCATATCCATGTTCGCCCTTTCTTCTGGAGTCTTTGGGGACATACTCGTAGAAAGCGATATCCCATGTCTCATCGGTATGAGACCTCTTTTGGAATTTTCCATGCCAAACCTTTTGACAATAGTTTCTATGTACCTGGACTAGGACAAGCCAAGCATCCTTTTGGATCTATCTCTATAGATTCTAATCCCCAAGATATAAGATGCTTCTCCTAAGTCCTTCATGGAGAAGTGTCTAGATAACCAAGCCTTTATTGTGGATAGCATTCCTATGTCATTCCCAATGATGAGGATGTCATCCACATATAACACCAAAAAGCTAATAGCGCTCCCACTTACCTTTCTGTATACACAAGGCTCATCTTCGTTCTTAACGAAGTCATAAGATCTGATTGCCTCATCAAATCTTATGTTCCAACTTCGGGAAGCTTGCTTTAGTCCATAAATGGATCTAAGCAACCTACACACCTTATCTGGGCAGTTCTTGGACACGAATCCCTCAGGTTGCATCATATACACCTCCTCCTCCAGGTTCCCGTTGAGGAATGTGGTTTTCACATCCATCTGCCAGATCTCATAATCATAGTGTGCTGCAATAGCCAATAGAATTCTGATGGATTTTAGCATTGCTACGGGTGAGAAAGTTTCGTCGTAGTCAACACCTTGCCTTTGACGATACCCCTTAGCCACTAGCCTTGCTTTATAGGTCTCTACCTTTCCATCTACTCCGATCTTTTTCTTAAAGATCCACTTGCAACCGATGGGTACAATACCTTCGGGTGCATCAACTAGGTTCCAAACCTTATTGGAGTACATAGAATCCATCTCAGAATTCATGGCTTCTTTCCACTTCCCGGAGTCTATACTCATAATAGCCTCCTCGTAGGTCTGAGGATCAATATCCTCTACATCCTCTGCTCTAATATGTCCCACATATCTCTCAGGAGGATGGGATACTCTATCAGACCTGCGTAAAGTTGAAACTTGTGTATTAGATACCTGAACAGACTCGGGCTGTAGAGTGGTGCTTGAGCTTGGTTCTCCAACCTCGCTCAATTCTATCATTCTCCCACTGTCTCCGTCAAGAATGTGTTCCTTCTCAAGGAACACTGCTCTCTTAGCTACAAAGACCTTTTGGTCCTCGAGATGATAGAAGTAATACCCACAAGTTTCCTTGGGGTATCCCACAAATTTACATCGCCCTGTCCTTGATTCTAACTTATCGGGGTTGTGTCTTTTAACATGGGCAGAGCAGCCCCAAATCTTAACTACTTTAAGATCAGGCTTCTTCCCTTTTCATATCTCATATGGTGTAGACACCACCGACTTAGTTGGAACTCTGTTCAGAAGGTAAGCTGCGGTTTCTAGGGCATATCCCCAGAATGAGATGGGTAGGTCAGCGAAACTCATCATGGACCGTACCATATCTAATAATATACGATTTCTCCTTTCAGAGACACCATTGAGCTGAGGTGTATAAGGAGGTGTCCATTGGGATAATATCCCATGGTCCTTGAGGAAGTGAGTAAACTCTGTACTTAAGTACTCACCTCCTCGATCTGATCGAAGAGTTTTGATACTCTTTCCAGTCTGGTTCTCCACCTCATTCTTATACTCTCTGAATTTCTCAAAGGCCTCGGACTTGTACTTCATTAAGTACACATATCCATACCTTGAGAAATCATCAGTAAATGTAATGAAGTAGGAGTAACCTCCAATGGCATGAGTTGACATGGGTCCACATACATCACTATGTATGAGTTCCAACAACTCAGTGGCTCTCTCTCCAGTTCCACTAAATGGAGAGTTGGTCAGTTTTCCACGAATGCAAGGCTCACAAGTTGCATATGACACATAGTCGAATGGATCTAGATATCCATCATTTAGCAACTTTTGAATCCTTCTTTCATGGATGTGACCTAGCCTACAATGCCACAGGTATGCACTGTTCAACTTATCTCGTTTCCTTTTGGACACATTTATATTCATGATATGTGGAGTGGTGTCTAACATAAATAAACCATTATGCAATGTTCCTTTCGTGATGATCTTATCATCTAATAATATCGAACAACCATTGTTCTCAAAAATAAATTTATATCCACTAACTGTTAAACATGAAACGGAGATAATGTTTTTGATAATAGAAGGAACAAAATAACATGCATCTAATGCAATAAAAGCTCCACTAGGCAGATGTAGGGCGACCTCGCCAACAGCTAATACAGCAACTTTTGCTCCATTACCCATCTTGAGGTCCATCTCGCCTCTCTCTAGTCTCCTAGGCCTTGCCAGAACCTGCAACGAATTACATATATGATAAGCACTACCGGTATCTAATACCCATGTGTTATCATAAGAGTCTGACAAATGGAGACTGATCATGAATTTACCTGAAGCTTCATCAAGCTTTTGTTTCGCCCTTTCTGCAAGGTACTCTTTGCAGTTTCTCTTCCAGTGCCCATCTTTACCACAGTGGAAGCACTGGCCTTTGTCCTTTGTTGGGTCTTTCTTAGCAACCTTTGCTTTACCTTGTTTGCCCTTGCCCTTTCCCTTCTTAAGGGACCTTTCTGCTTTCCTTTTCTTTCTGGTCTCACCAGTGTAGAGAACTGGCTTCTCTTTCTTAATAGTACTCTCTGCCTCCCTCAACATATTGAGGAGCTCTGGGAGAGTCACCTCAAGCTTGTTCATATTAAAATTCATTATGAACTGTAAAAAGGAATCTGGTAGGGACTGAAGCACAATGTCCACACACAAGTTATCCTCTAGGACCATTCCTAGACCTGTGAGTTTCTCTATCCACTCAATCATCTTTAGGACATGGTTCTGAACCGGTGTCCCCTCAGTCATCCTAGCGCGGAAAAGGCTCTTGGATATCTCATATCGTTGAGTCCTTCCCTGTTCCTCAAACAATTTACGGACATGTAGGAGAATGGATCTAGCATCCATCTTTTCATGTTGTCTCTGTAACTCTGGAGTCATAGAGCCCAACATATAGCACTGAGCAAGAGTGGAGTCATCAATGTACTTCACGTAGCGAGCGATCTCATCCTCGCTTGCCCCTTCTTCGGGCGTAGGCATCACTGTATCAAGGACGTACACGATTTTCTCCGCTGTGAGAACAATTCTCAAGTTACGGAGCCAATCCGTATAATTTGGACCAGTGAGGCGGTTGACATCAAGTATGCCACGTAAGGGATTTGAAAGCGACATTTTCTGAAAATAAAGATGTAGCAAAAATGAATAACATGCAGATTTTGCAAGAAATAAACTATCAAGATATGGACTTCTATCTTAATATGCTCCCACTATTTTACTAACGAGTCACGCAACACCCTCAGCACGTGAAACGGAAGTCTCCGGCAGACTTCTAGTGGGGATCAGGATCCAATCAGCGTCTTAGTGTAACCTCGAGGGACTCGACCAATCACACTAAGCCTAAAAGGTAGACAACTCTTGCCGATCACAACTCCTTGTGATTCCCGTCCTGTTCGGCCTCCGAATCACCATGGCCTCGAGGGACTCGACCAACCATGATGCTCGGTTAAGTCAACACCTTCGTTACAAGATGAGTCTGATTTGATGATATACCCTCGAGGGACTCGACCAAGCATATCATGCCCTCAGGTCACCGGTGACATCTCTATGTCGTAAGCAAGATAGCGAATCGCGATATAGGTGAGTCTCGAGGGACTCGACCAACTCAACCTACACCGGGATTCGGTTCCTACTCATAACGATGGAAGGCCACGTGGGTCAATCTAATTGCCTCACGTTTACCGACTTAATATTATCGAGAGATGTTTCTATGATTTGGTCTCCTAATATGACATGTCACACATATACATATTTAATATATATCTACATCGCATGCAAATATATATACATATCTAGTATGTGTATAAGCAATCACACCAGATGATCATGGACCACAACCTAATATGATTAGGCCCGAGCCAGTAGGCCTAATCACTCACATCAAGATCTATGTGTGCAACGGTGCATCTCCATGCCTTGTGATCGTCCATCTCGTCCTCGTCGGTTCCGTCGACATCTTGATGCATCTCCATGCATCACGATCGTCCGTCTCGTGGGTCCCGCTATGGCTTCCACGCTCCCGCTGCGCCTCCTCATGTGATTACAACTTAATCATAGGCACGCAGGCCCGACAATAAACGAGAAATATAATAGAGGTTCGCAGACCTCAATAATAATAATCACAAGTACACACATCACACGGTCCATGATCATCCGTCCACTCATCATACATCACATGTATAAATAATCATCATCATGTAGGACTACTAGATAATAATAAAAATAATAATCAACTAAACCTTTTAATTAATTAATATTTTCTGAAATCAGGGATATATAGGGAATTTCTCAATTCCTAAGGGTATTTTCGTAATTTGGACAAAAGACAGAAACTGGAATTTCTCAAATTCCGAGGGGCAAAACTGTCTTTTGCGCAGAAAACCCTAATACCCTTTCCCCTTTTCGCTGCTGCCGCCGCCGCCACCCTGCCGGCAGCGGCCTGTGCGGCGGGGCGAGGGCACTGCCCTCGCTTGCAGGCGGCACGCCCGCTGGCGGCGATGCCGCTGCGGGTGGGCGCCCTCTTCGGGCCCCGCCGCCTCCGCGGGCGGTTCTGCCCGCGAGTCAGCGCCCGCAGGTGGTGCTGCCTCGCTGGCGGCCGCCCCTGCGGGGTTTTTGTCCGTGGGAGCAGCGGCCACAGGCGCCGCTGCCCTGCGGTGCCTCAGCCCGCGCTGCTGCCCCGCGGCGCCTCTGCCCGCGGGCTCAGTGGTCGCAGGCGCTTCTACCGAGCGAGCTGCCAGCCCCGCCGGCCGCAAGCCTGCTGCAAGCAGACCGCCGGCCGGCTGCTGCAGGCACAGCGCTTGCGCATGCGCCGGCGCTGTGCTGCCTGGCTGCGGCTGCGGCTGGCTGCAGGCATGCAGATCGAGGGCAGCAACTGTTGCTGCCCTTCCTTGCTTTTGCGTCAACGATTTTGACGTTAATATTCTTCCTAAACACAACACACGCAGTTCAAAAACCAATCATTCGCACGAACAACCTGGCTCTGATACCACTGTTGGGAAATCATAGGGGGGCGGCATCATATGCGCAGGGAAGAACAAGAAAACAAAAATCCCCGATTCCCAAAAAGATGTTCATCGTCGTGCGAAGATTGGTGCGCAAAATCCGCAAAAACACAAAACTGCGTATAGAGATTGTGTTACCTAGGGAGATCGTATATCCCTGTTTCCTTGCAGATCCTTAGGAGAGGGTGAAGGAGGTCAAGCGTCCTCCTCTCTAGCGGTGATCCAAACAGCAGGGTTGCGACGACGCTCCTCAAAACTCCAGGCCTACTCTGAGGTGGAGAGGGAGAGGAGAATAGGAAGGGCAAGCAAAGACTCTAGCCTATGAGGCTGTGAATCCCTCCTATTTATAGAGATCCCGTGTCAAAACCCTAATGGGTCCTTTCCCTAGTGGGTATTGGATCTGCATCCAATAAGACAAGGGCTCCGTCGGATATCTCATATCCGAACCTCTACTCATCGCAATGCCTACCATATGTGTGTGACCCTCTAGGCCCAATATCGAGCTGGCCGTGAGTCATACCTGTCATAACTCCTTCTAACTCAGTGAATTATTATCTCTGTAATAATTCACTCGACTCATCGACTACGGAAGTACTAGGCCACTACGCCGTAGTCCCCAGACGATACAGGGGAATCCAATCCATTGGACCTGTCTGTCCTCAATTACCATGTACCTATAGTCCCTCATCCATCTAATATCCCAGAGACCGTATATTGAGCATGGTGCTGTCAGACCCATACGGTTTCTACTTGAGTCTCGCTCTAATCGGATTCTCCCGGAGATCTCTTTCTCTCTCAACCCGAATGACCCTGGCCAGGGATTTGTCTGAGCAAGAACACATGGGATATTCCTCTCATGATACCGAGAGTGGATGATCCTCTATCGACACTCAATAGCCCTCGTAAGGTCGACTACCACTCCCAATGACCAACTGTACTAGATCTGGGAACAGCCAAACCTATAAGTCTGGTATCAAAGAGTGGAGCACTCATACAGGACATCCTTGGTGTCTCAAGTCTAAGAACCAGATACACCACTAGGACTACGGAATCGTTGTCTGACAATAAGGCATCATCAACCATCCAGCATTCCGTAAGCGGATCAATCAGTGAACTCATTCTCCAATGAGCACCTGTACTGTATCCCTAGTGTCCCTACACGAGCAGCTATGAGACCAGCTGCATCCATCATATGGACGGGTATACAGCACACCAGTCTATCCGGTTATCACGATGTCCCTCTCGAGTAACCTATGACCGGGATTATTTAGGATATGTGTTTAAAGGTGAATCGATCTCATTATCGTGATCTCATCACGATCCGATTCCCATTGCACAAATCCAAGGACATCACAATATATATGCATTTATGCAATAGTTATAAAGTGATATACGCCAAAATATAATAAGCAAAAAGATTCTGTATCAAGTCACACGTGCCATCACTCACGTGATTGGCTTGCTGGGCACTTATGACTAGCAGGCACAGTCTCCGAGACTATGTCAAACGGTGGTACCGCCAATCTGGGCAGTGGTACCACCCAGACATAGTCTACGAGAGGTTGTCAGGCAGTGGTACTGCTAGATTGGATGGTGGTACTGCCCAGTGGCAGGGTGTCAGGCGGTGGTATCGCCGAGTGTCAATGTTAGTGTCAGTACTACAGGCGGTGGTACAGCCCAACACAGGCAGTGGTACCGCTAGTACCCAAAAGACTCAGGATGAGATATTTTTAGGCTCAAGTTTGAATCCACTTGAGGCCTATAAATACCCCTCTCATCTCTGGTTAAAAGACACAATAATTAAGAGCAAAATATAAGAAAAATGCTATTGTAATCTTGTGAAAGCTCCTCTCAAAACTCTAAGTATTAGTGTAGTTTGAGAGAGGAGTAAGTGGGGGTATAAAGGTTCTCTCCTAAGCTTACAAAAGGAGAATAGAGTTGTAAAGCGGTGGTTAGTCTTCGCTTATTGAAGGAAGATCGATAGTGGATGCCGGTGGCTTCGACGGAAGAGGAATCGGTGGAGTGGATGTAGGTCACGACGACTGAACCACTATAAAAATCTGATTTGTATTTCTTTTGAGTAATTTACTTTAACTGCAAACTAAATCTTTACTTGTCTACTGCTTTCAATATATATACAAATGAGATTTGAAGTTATCTTCTTAGTTCAATTTTTATCGTACAAAAAAATTTTTAGAACCAACATAATTTTATCTGCTGCATTAATTCACCCCCCCTCTTATTGCCAACTCATTCCTAACAGTTGGTATCAGAGACACATTTTTCTCATTTGGTTTAACACCAAAGATAAATGGCTCTTTTTGACTTTCAAGAGGGCTTTTCTATCATTCGTCCTCCCATGTTCAATGGGACAAACTACACTTATTGGAAAACTCGGATGAGAGTTTTCTTGCTTTCCTTGAACCTTGATTTATGGAATATTATTGAAAATAGTTTTCAAAAGTCTTCTTCTCCAATGAATGAATGGAATGATTTTGAGAAAAAAAATTTTCTTTAAATGCTAGAGTTATGAATGCTCTATTTTGCGCCTTAAACAAAAATGAATTTAATCGAGTTTCTACTTACAAAATGGCTTTTGATATTTGGCACACTCTTGAAATCACACACGAAGGCACAAGTAGGGTTAAAGATTCTAAAGTTAATATTTTGATGCATGATTTTGAGTTGTTTCGAATGGAACCAAGCAAGACTATTGGAGACATATATACCCGTCTTACGAATATCGTCAATGGTCTAAAAGCTCTTGGTAAAAGTTTTTCGAACCTTGAACTTGTGAACAAAATTTTATGATCTCTTTCTAAAAATTGGCATCCAAAAGTGACGACAATACAAGAAACAAAGGACCTGAACAACTTTGCTCTTGAAGAACTTATCGGGTCATTAATGACCAATGAAATGACATGCAAGGCACATGACGAACTCGATGAACATAAGAACAACCTTCTAAAGAAAAGGAAGGATCTTGCACTTAGAACAAAAGAAGTCCACTCGAGCGAAAGATCAAGTGATGATGAACTTGAACTTCTCACAATAAAGCTTAAAAACTTCTTAAAACAAGAATGAACAAAAATAAACTTAAAAAGAACACAAGAAGAAGAAAGCACTCCTAGATAAATCAAGCTCATCTGAAGATGAAGAGCAAATCAACAAAATAGTTTCAACTTGGACTAAAAGGTCATCATTTATTTGAATGATGTCTTATTTCAATATGACATATTGACTCCGAAGGTGACATATCCTTCATTTATGCTAGTGAGCTTAGAGAATTGAGATGGATCTCCGGTCATATACCTTGAGCATCCACAATCAAGGTACCATCTCTTGTTCCTAGCTTGTGATAGTATATTTTTCTATAAAAAATGATAATTTTTAGATATCCATTTGACCTTAGGTGCCTCAAAAATCGATCTACATAGCTTATCATATTGCATTGAGTCATTTGAGATTCTTTTAGGAACCCAAATTAATTATGTGGACTACATTTCTTGAATTGACAATGATAAGCTACATGCCTAAATTTATAACAAAAGTTGCATTTGTTTCGGGATGAAACATGCAAAGTAGGGCCTTTAATAAAGGTGGTTAGATTTTGGTGAGAGCTACTCACAAATCCGATTCCGCCTTTTCTATGAACGTGACCCTTGTTGGTAAGGATCATGTTCAAGGACTTACTACCAACCTCAAATTTTTCTAAGGTTTATTTAAGTAGCAAGTTTTCCTTTCTAGGTATTTCTAGTTCATCATATTTCGTATATGGAGCTAAACTATCATTATGCTCAACTTTTAATCTATTGTAATCACTAACAACAGAATCATGCTCGTTTTTAATAATTTATATTTTTTACTAATTGATTTGTAATTATCAAATAAATCATGAAAAGTATTTAATAGTTCATCTAATGATAAATTTGCACCAAATGAACTTGTTACCTCATCTCCAATGGCCATTAGTGCATAGTAAGCAACTTGCTTGGTGATGGTAGGCTCCTCTTCTTCGGATGCACTTGAGTCATCCCATGTTGTTTTAAGAGCCTTCTTCTTTGGTTGCCTCTTCTTGGCTAGGGGACATTCGTTCTTGTAATGTCCCAGCTTCTTATATTCGTAGCATATTACTTGATCTTTCTTGGGTTTAAATTTATTTTTTGTGTCATTTTTAAATTTGTTCCTTTTTATGAATTTTTTGAATTTTCTTATTAAAAGTGTCAAGTCTTCATCAAGGTTCTCATCACTTGAGTTTTCTTTCAAGTGATCTTCTTGGGTTTTTAATGTCATATCCTTCCTATTCTTTGGAAGGGTGTCCTCAAGCTATTCATGAGTTTCACAAGTCATCTCATAGTTTATTAGTGACTCAATTAGTTCTTCGAGAGGAAAATTATTTAGGTATTTGACCTCTTGGATGGCCGTGACTTTAGGGTCCCAACTCTTTGAAAGGGATCTTAAAATTTTATTAACAAGTTCAAAATCTGATAAACCTTTACCAAGTCCTTTTAGACCATTGACGACATCCGTAAATCGGGTGTACATGTCTCTAATGGTCTCACTCGGTTTCATTCGAAATAACTCATAAGTATACACTAAAAGATTAATTTTTGACTCATTCACTCTACTAGTGTCTTCATGAGTCACTTTGAGTGTATGCCAAATATCAAAAGCAGTTTCACAAATGGACACACGATTAAACTCATTTTTATCTTAGACACAAAATAAGGCATTCATGGCCTTTGCGTTTAAAGTGAAAGTCTCCTTGTCCAACTCATTCCAATAGTTTATTGGAAGATAAGACTTTTGAAACTCATTTTCTACAATATTCTATAATTTAAAATCTATTAAAATTAGGAAGATCCTCATTCTAGTCTTCCAATATGTGTAATCCGTCCCATTGAATATGGGCAGACGTGTAATTGAATGACCCAATAGGTTGTAAAAAAATGTCATCTCTCTTGGGTTTAAAACCAAATGAGAGTGAACCTTGCTCTGATACCAATTGTTTGGATCAAGAGCGGCACTAAGGGGGGGGTGAACTAGTGCAACGGAAAACTTTTCCAATTTCAGAAAAATATTTGTTTCGATTAAAACTGATTCCGACGAAAATGGTTTCGATTCAATCTGTTTTGGAGAGAATATGAACTTGAAAGCTTTCATAAAAGTGCAAGAGAGGATTAAGGAGATTTGCAGTAATGTAAATTACATAAATGTAAAGCAAACCAGAATTTAGAGTGGTTCGGTCAATGTAACCTACATCCACTTTCGGATTCCTCCTCCGACGAGGTCTTCGGCATCCACTAAAGGTCTTTCTTCAATAGACAAAGGCCAACCACCTTTTACATCTCTTTTTTCTTTTGTCGAGTTTAGGAGACAACCCTTACAAGTCTCACTCCTCTTTCTTGGATGGTTACAACGCTAACAGATGAAGGAGAACTCTTCACTTTTACAACACTTTGACTCAAGAACTCAAGATTATACTAATAGCTTTCGTGCCCTTTCATGCAGAAAAGGATGGGGTTTTGATAGGCCCCAATGGCTTCAAAATTGGAGCCAAAAAGTGTCTCATCATGGATCTCTGGGATACTGGCGGTACCACCGCCTGACACCGAACACTAGGCGGTACCACCGCCTGACAGAGCTCGAAGACCGAGCTCTGGCGGTACCACCACCTGACAGGGGTGGTACCATAACTGGCAGCATTAACTGCCAGCGGTATCACCGCCCAGAAATCCTGGGGCACTACTTTTCAAGTGGTGCCACCGTCGGCCATATTTTCAAGGGTTGAATTGGCTACTCAATTTGGCCTAATTCAGCCCTGTTAAGAGCCCAATTGGCCCCTAATTAAGTTAGTGGGATTACCTTCCAATCCTAACTTAATTTATGCTCTAACTATGATAATTAAGACATGATTACAATACTTCTTGTTCCGGAGTGTCAATTGCTCTTTCGACGAGCTTCTGGTGTACTTCCGGCGAACATCCGATAAACTCTCGGTAATGTTCCGGCGGACACCCGATAAGCTCCTAGACTTCACGATAATCTTCTTAGCGAGTTCCGACGAGCTTCTTTAGCAAGCTCTTGGACTTTTCAATTGGTTCCGACAGAACTTCCGACGAACGTCCAGACTTCCGATGAACTCTCGAACTCCCAATGAGATCTCGATCTTGACTCCGACATAACATCTGCTTTATGTCTTACTGCTATCATAGTTAATCCTGCACACTTTTCTCAATATATAGATTAGATCAACATAAACTTATTTCATAATTTAACCCACAATTCACACATGATTTGGTCTTTTGTAGTGACTTCCTTTTTTAAATTCATATGTCTTGACCCTCTTGTTATCACTTTCTAATTCATTTTCAATCATATTTTTATTGTTTTTCACTAGTGCTCAGCCTCTACTTCCAACACAAAAGTGACAAAAGAAATCTTTTAATCGTCAGAATAATTTCGTACATCAAATATCTTCTTCATTCATATCACCCATTATTCTGCTACTATTCTGCCACCAATGAATTAGGTTCACCACGCTTCTACTGCACCACTCTAATTTAATATCCTCAATCAATCCTATCATCCCTCTTAATTAATTAGAAGCAAATGAAGTAGGAGGATCAAATGTTCTCGTTATCCTAAATTCCTAAAAGACATCAAATAAAATTTTTCACTGATCACTATAGTTTACTAGACCTTAATATAATTTACTAAGCCCCAATGTATTTTTCACACCAAACAAATCAAATATCTCAGTGATCCTCAAACCATGCTCTAATACCACCTCTATCACGCCCTCTGAATTTAATTCTCATTCAGGAGGTGTGAACCTAACTCAAAATTAATAATATTATAAATTAACAAACAATCCAGGATCAAAACACACATTTAAGGCTACTAAGAAAATATTCAAGTCAGAATTCACCTCTATAATCCATAATTCATAAAACCTATGCAGTTTATAATCATACATCATATCACTTAATGATTCATAAAATTCAAAGCCAACTCAACTAAACCATAACAACATCATAAATCCATAAGTGTGGGAATCTATACAATCACAAAACCAACATGTACTACATGTTTATATTATTACATAATTTAAACTTAACATTCCCAAAATCTCGATATGAGAGGTACTTTTCACTACATTTACAAGATACATCAATCCAGATTTGTTGTTAATATTTTATTACATATAAAATGTACTTATAAATCAACCACCTTTCAACTACAAAAGATTTGCCCCAAAAATCTTCTAGCCTTTACCTCAGCCCAATTTAAACATTTTAGCGAGCAACAAGCTATCCTAAAAAAATTATATAGCAAAAGAGTGAGCATATAAAGCTCAGCAAGCGACTAACATATCCATGGCAAAGAGGACAGTTTCGAACAAATAAGGTTTCAAAATACAAGGCAGAGATACAAGAGTTTAAAGATAGCCACTCATTGAATGCAGAATTACAATGTCATATCGTTTGAAGCATGTTTTGTTCATAACAATGGAGTAAGGGCTAATTGGAGCATATCATTGGCATAAAGAGCATATCCATAACATATGAAATATTTCAAAGCATATCAATGGCGGATGAAACATTTCAGAATATATCAATGCATATGAAATGTTTTAGAGTATATCAATAACAAATGAAATATTTCTGAGTATATCAATGACATAGGAAGCATTTCGGAGCATATCAAAGAACAAATACGAAACAGAAGCTCAAACGTCGCATTTGAAATTGCATATATTTTATTCTTATCCAAAGCACATATAGAAGCACATAACCAAAGTTTTGGATATCATATCAAACACATAGATGGTGATGTGGGATCATAACATAATATGGTCTCTCCATTTCTAAATGACTACCAAACATAATCTAGAGCATCGCGGGCTCTAAGCACATACCCTTTACCATTTCTGGCAAAGGTCCAAATAATCTCTTTACCATTTCTGGCAAAATTTCATATTATCCCACAAACACCAGAGTACAAAAGGGTATTGTGAACAATAAATTGGGACATATCGAAAACACATGCAGAACAACGAACTGCATGTGCCTATACGAAACATTACGATACAAACATGAACTTTACATAATAGATTCAAGTATACAAATAATTGAAGGACAAGAGTATACAAGAATTCAAAGTAATAATGTAAAGCTCAACTGAAGTAAGGATATTAGCCGAAATCAATTTCCAAAGAAATAAAACAAGAATAGATGAAATCGACCAAAACTCGATTCTGATAGAATTTAAGAGGTGAATTGCATGAATTATTTGGATAACCAACTATACTCTAATTTACACAAATTAGATGTCATTTGAAAGATATATCAATCTAGATTTAGATAAATTAAGTTTTGAATGAATTGGAGATTCCAACATTGAGTTATCAATAGTTTAGTTACCAAAGGTCAGAGAATATTATCTCTATTTTGCATAATTCATAGAGTTGATTTGAACAGATTTTCCAATAGGCATTTATGCTCCAAATCTTTCAAATTAGGTATGTATAGAAATATATGAGTGTAGTTTCCAATAAATCATATTTCATATAAATCAGAGTTTCTAACATAGAGTTATAAGTAAGAGAATACCGAAAGGTCAAAACTAAAAGTGTCTGTTTTACAGATTTCATAGGGTCAGTTGAAACAGTTTGGATAGGCAAATAGACTTCAAATTTACCAATCTAGGTGTCAAAAGAAGGAGCTATGAGTCTATCTTCAGATGAATTTAATTTCTCTAGAATCCAAATCAATATAGAAAGTTATGGGTAGAACAATACAGAAAGGTCAAATCTTCAAAAAAATCTAAATTCACAGTTTTATTTCCAAACGAAAGGAATACCATGTATAAAGCTAAAATCTTCCAAATTTTCAGGATTAAGATGAAATCAGAGATCAAGAGTTCTATAGGAAGGGGTTAAAACACTTGCCTTAGAAAAGTTTGATTCTCAAATATGGGGAAATTTATGCAAAACCTCAAGCAAAGCAAAGATTCTTCATCTTCTTCTTTAATTCTTCTTCCCTCCTCTTCTCAAACCCACGGTTGTAGCAAGTATCCCTCATTTATTAAGTTTTCCTTTAATGTCTCATCTAATTACTTGGGTTTGTCTAACACAAGGGTTGCAAGGTGGCAAGCATGCATGAAAGGGGCTCATGTGTCATCCATAGAATAAACATAGGTGGCACCATACTTAGGTTAGCTAGTGACATATGTCCTCTATTTTTTTTTAACTTAATGTGAATCTTTGATAAATCATATCAATTTTCTAAGATTCATATTTAGGTCCCTAGCCACAAACTTCTAATATAAAATTATTTAATATAAAATAATTATTAGTTAATCCTCATATTTACAAACAAGCTTCTATAAAATTTTTAAAAATGGGGGATGTTATAGGTACCACCGCCTTTAGCACTGACATTAGGTGGTACCACCGCCTAGTCTAGTGGTATCATCGCCCAGACCAGCAGTACCATCGCATGACACAGTCTCGGAGATTGTGCCATGACGGTTCCACATGTTGGGTCACTGTTTGGGCGTTTCACTTGGCCTAACACAGTCCAAACTTGGGCCCAGTTGGCCCTTAATTAAGTTAGTCTAATTACATTCTAAACCAAATCAATTAGACTCTAAACTAACTCGATCTAGACATAATCAATTACAATTGAATCTTATATTTTCCGGCATGTCATTGGTTCTTCCAACGCTTCGTCCGATCCTTCAGCATATCGTCCTCTCCTTCACGTATTACCCAATCAGCATATTATCTTCTCACAACATCTGATCTCCTTATCGTAATATCCGCTCTTCTTAGCCCGATGCCCGAATTCACAGACCGAAGCCTTTTGCCAACACGTCGATTGATCCTTCGGCCTAACGTCCAATCTTCTAGCATGTTTGCTCTGGCTCAATATTTGATTCCTCTTGCTTTAATCGATTTGCCTTTCTGATCGAACACATATTAAATGACAAACACATCAATTAATTTTATCATCAAAATTTGAGATTCAATAATTAATAATTTAGGATTTATTTGAATCAAGATATCTTATTTGATCTCCTATGATTCTATTTATTATTTACTAAAAAAGAGATTTGTCAAGATGAATCATTCATGAATTGATCTTTCATATTAATATCTTTAATGTCATGATTTTTATATAACTCCTTTGTAATTATGATTTATATATCTCTGAATCATTAATGAAAAAAAGGAGAGATTAATGAATCCATCTATCTTTTTTTATGAATCTCTTGAAAATGATTTTGATGATTTGACGATATGAATTTGAATGAGCCTTATCTATAACATAATCTTGATTTCTTTTGGAATTATAACATGAGATTTTTTATGAATCAAGATCATTTACTATGATTCTTCTTTTTGCTATTTGAGTCATCAAAAAAGAATCATAATTTTTCTCTTGATTTTTCGATATTCACAATTTGAAATTTGGTTCATGATTCCCTTATATTCATGAAGTATATATCTCATCACCCAATTAATTTTTCTTGATATTCTTCATGTGATGATATGAAATTATGTATAAAATACTCATGATATTATGTTGATGCATACAAATGAGAAGTAATGATCATGCAAGGTAGGATGTAATATAATTTGACATTTTGATACCATCATGATTTGAAATATCTATGATTTGGAATGATGCATGTAATATTTATGATTATTTTGATGAAATGATGTGAAAGTCAACAACTATCATTTTCTGAAATGATACCTTATTTCAATATACCATATTGAAATAAGATTGATACTTTTTCATTGTCATGATTTGGAAATTGATGTAAAGGAAAAAGAATTACAATATTGTATTCTTCCTTCTTTTTGACAATGACAAAGGGGGAGATAAATTTCTAACTTATATTTTCTAAAATATTATAAAATTTGCTAGCTTGTATATTCAAAAATGATATAAAACTTGTTAAATTTGCTAGCTTGCACATTGCAAAGGAAGAAAAACTTGCTAGGAATCAAAATTGCTAGCTTGCACTTTTCAAAAGAGAAGAAAAAACTTGCTATCTTGAACATCATCAAGAATTGCTAGCTTGCAATCTCAAGAGAAGCAAAAGTGTTATCTTACTTATCTCAAGAAATAAAACTTGCAAACTTACATATCTCAAAAAAGAAGCTAAATTTGCAAACTTGCATAACTTAAAATTATTGCTAGCTTGTATGTTGTAAAACTTACATATCTCAAAAACTTGCTAGATACACTTCTCTTTTTTGTTGATGACAAAGGGGGAGAAGGAATGATGATGATTTGAATCATGTGTTGTCACGCCCCCCGAATTTAGATCAACAATCCATTCCAAGATCCAAACACACATTTGAGGACACTGAGAAAAACATTCAAGTCATTCACCTCTATAATCCATAATTTATAAAACCTGTGCAGTTTATAATCATACTATCATATCACTTAATAATTCATAAAATCCAAAGCCAACTCAACTAAACCATAGCCACATCATAAATCCATAAGCACGGGAATCTATATAATCACAAAACCAACATGTACCACATGTTTATTGCTAGTCATAAGTGCCCAGCAAGCTAATCACGTGAGTGATGGCACGTGTGACTTGATACAGAATCTTTTTGCTTATTATATTTTGGCGTATATCACTTTATAACTATTGCATAAATGCATATATATTGTGATGTCCTTGGATTTGTGCAATGGGAATCGGATCGTGATGAGATCACGATAATGAGATCGATTCACCTTTAAACACATATCCTAAATAATCCCGGTCATAGGTTACTCGAGAGGGACATCGTGATAACCGGATAGACTGGTGTGCTGTATACCCGTCCATATGATGGATGCAGCTGGTCTCATAGCTGCTCGTGTAGGGACACTAGGGATACAGTACAGGTGCTCATTGGAGAATGAGTTCACTGATTGATCCGCTTACGGAATGCTGGATGGTTGATGATGCCTTATTGTCAGACAACGATTCCGTAGTCCTAGTGGTGTATCTGGTTCTTAGACTTGAGACACCAAGGATGTCCTGTATGAGTGCTCCACTCTTTGATACCAGACTTATAGGTTTGGCTGTTCCCAGATCTAGTACAGCTGGTCATTGGGAGTGGTAGTCGACCTTACGAGGGCTATTGAGTGTCGATAGAGGATCATCCACTCTCGGTATCATGAGAGGAATATCCCATGTGTTCTTGCTCAGACAAATCCCTGGCCAGGGTCATTCGGGTTGAGAGAGAAAGAGTTCTCCGGGAGAATCCGATTAGAGCGAGACTCGAGTAGAAACCGTATGGGTCTGACAGCACCATGCTCGATATACGGTCTCTGGGATATTAGATGGATGAGGGACTATAGGTACATGGTAACTGAGGACAGACAGGTCCAATGGATTGGATTCCCCTGTATCGTCTGGGGACTACGGCGTAGTGGCCTAGTACTTCCGTAGTTGATGAGTCGAGTGAATTATTACAGAGATAATAATTCACTTAGTTAGAAGGAGTTCTGACAGGTATGACTCACGGCCAGCTCGATATTGGGCCTAGAGGGTCACACACATATGGTAGGCATTGCGATGAGTAGAGGTTCGGATATGAGATATCCGACGGAGCCCTTGTCTTATTGGATGCAGATCCAATACCCACTAGGGAAAGGACCCATTAGGGTTTTGACACGGGATCTCTATAAATAGGAGGGATTCACAGCCTCATAGGCTAGAGTCTTTGCTTGCCCTTCCTATTCTCCTCTCCCTCTCCACCTCAGAGGAGGCCTGGAGTTTTGAGGAGCGTCGTCGCAACCCTGCTGTGTGGATCACCGCTAGAGAGGAGGACGCTTGACCTCCTTCACCCTCTCCTAAGGATCTGCAAGGAAACAGGGATATACGATCTCCCTAGGTAACACAATCTCTATACGCAGTTTTTGTGTTTTTGCGGATTTTGCGCACCAATCTTCGCACGACGATGAACATCTTTTTGGGAATCAGGGATTTTTGTTTTCTTGTTCTTCCGCTGCGCATATGATGTCGCCCCCCCCTATGATTTCCCAACATTTATATCGTTACATAATTTAAACTTAATATTCCAAAAATCTCAATATGAGAGATACTTTTTAAATATTTACAAGATACATCAAACTAGAGTTGTCATTGATATTTCATTACACACAAAACAAAACTTATACAATATCAACCTATCAAGTGCAAAAGATTTGCCCCAAAATCTTCTAGCTTTCCACTGCCTCAGCCCAATTTAAACATTTTAGCGAGTAACAAGCTATCTTGAAAAAATTATATAGCAACGAAGTGAGCATATAAAGCTTAGCAAGTGACTAACATATCCGTGGCAAAGAGGATAGTTTCAAACAATAAGGTTTCAAAGTACAAGGCAGAGATACAAGAGTTCAAATATAGCCACTCGACGAATGCAGAGTTATAATGTTATTTCATTCGAGACATGTTTTGTTCATAACAATGGAGTAAGGGCTAATTGGAGTAAGTCATTGACATAAGGAGCATTTTGAAACATATCAATAGTGGATGAAATGCATCGGAATATATCAACGGCATATGAAGCATTTCAGAGTATATCAATAGCATAGGAAGCATTTCAGAGCATATCAATGGCATATGAAATGTTACGAAACATATCAATGGCATATAAAGTATTTCGGAGCATATCAAGGACGTATGAAATGTTTCGAAGCATATCAATAACAAATGAAACATTTCGGAATATATCAATGACAGATGAAATGCTTCGGAACATATCAATGGCATATGAAGCATTTTGGAGTATATCAATGGTAGATGAAATGTTTCGGAATATATTAAAGAACAAATATGAAATAGAAGCTCAAACGTCGCATTTGACGTTGCATTCATTTCATTCTTATCCAAAGCACACATAGAAGCATATAACCAATGCTCTGGATATCATATCAAGTAAATAGAAGGTGAAGTGGGATCTTAAACATAATCTCTCACGTTTGGGAGCATCATCCATCCACGTTTGGATGAAGCCAAAGGGGGCTGGCAGACAATCGCGGGCTCTAAGCATATATCCTTTACCATTTCTGGCAAAAGTTCAGATAATCCCATTATTATTTCTAGCAAAGATCCAAATAATCTTTTTACTATTTCTAGCAAAGGTTCAAATAATCCCACAAACACCAGAGTACAAAAGGGCATTGTAAATAATAAAGTTGGTATATATCGAAAACACATACGGAACAACGGAATACATATGCCTATATGAAATATTACGATACAAACATGAACTTTACATGATAGACATAGGTATATAAATAATTAAAGGATAAGAGTATATAGGAATTTAAAGCAATAATGTAAAGCTCAACTAAAGTAAGAATATTGGCTGAAATCAATTTAGAAAGGGAAGAAAAAAAAGATTAGGCGAAATCAACCAAAGCTTGATTCTAGCAAAATTTTATAGATATTATATAAAGTATTTAGATAACTAATTATACTCAAATTTATATAAAATAGGTGTCATTTGAAAGATGTATCAGTCTAGTTTTAGGTAAATCAAATTTTGCATGAATTGGTGTTTACAACAGGGAGTTACAAATAATTTCATAGTGAAAGGTCTGAAAACATCAGCTCTGTTTTACTGAATCCATAGGGTCAAAGAAAATAGATGTTTTCAGTTTGCATTTATATTCTAAAAATTTCAAATTAGGTAAGATCATAAATAAATTTGAGTCTAATTTCCAATAAATCATACTTTGTATGAATCTGAGTTCCTAGCAGAAAGTTACAAGCAATTAAGCAACAAAAGATCAGAAATTACAGTCCTTATTTTGTAGAATCTGTAGGGTTAGTTAAAATAGAAGTATAAGTAGGCATTTAAACTCCAAATCATTCAATCTAGGTATTAAAATAAAGGTCTTTGAGTCTAATTTCAAATGGATTAGGTTTGCCTAAATTAGAGTTTAGTACTAAAAGTTAGGTCCGAAAATATGTATAGAGATCAAATTATCAAAAAATTATAGATTCATAGCTTTGTATCAAAACGAAAGAAATGTTTGGTGCTAAGCTGAAATCTTTCGAATTATATAGAATTAAAATGAAAACGGAGGTTAGGATTTTTGTGAGATGGGTTTAGAACACTTGCCTTAAAAAAGTTTGATTCCCAAATATAGAGAAATTGATACAAAACCTCAAGCAAAGCTTTTCTTCTTCTTCTTCTTCTTCTTCTTCTTCTTCTTCTTCTCTCAAACTCACGCTGGCCGCAGCTCTTAAGTTTTCCTCTAGTTAAGCTTTCCTTTATTTTCTTCTCTAATTGCATTAGGTTTAGCTAATACAAAGCTTGCAAGATGACAAGCATGCATGAAAGAAGCCTATGTGTCATCCTTAGAGCAAACATAGGTGACACCAACCTTAGGTTAGCCAGTGACACATGTCCACCATTTTTTTTTTTTACTTCAATCTGAATCTTTCATAAATCATATCAAATTTTTAATATTTACTCTTAGGTCCCTAGCTATAAACTTTTAATATAATATCATTTAATACAAAAAAATTTATTAAATAATCCTCATATTTACAAACAAGTATTTACTAAATTTTTAAAAACGAGGGATGTTACATGTGTGATATGATGTATTTTTATATTTTAAAATATTATATGATTTTTTAAATTTAAAGGTTCTATCAATATGGCATATTGATATTGGGAGTTAAACTCCGTGATCAATTGGTTGTCATCATCAAAAAGGGGGAGATTATTAAATCTCGAATTCTGATGATGAAACCAATTGATAATGTTATAATCTAATCTGCATTTTGAGTGACACAAGACTAGCTTCGATCAGGAGAGACAAATTAATTAAAGCCGGAAGAATAAGAAGTTGGGCCAGAATTGAACATGTTAGAATATTCGACGTCAGACCGGAGGAATAGTCGACGTGTCAATAGAAGGCTTCATGCCATAAGTTCAGGCATCGGGCCAAGAAGATTGGATATTACGCCAAGGAGATCGGATGTTACGAGAAGGCAACATGTCAATTAGGCAATATGCTGAAGGAGAGGATAATGTGCCGAAGGGTCGGATGAAGTGTCGGATAAACCAATAACATGCCAGACAACTTAGTATTCTTGATTGTAATAATTTGTTTAGATCGAAGTAGTTTTAGTCATAATTGGGTTGGTTTAGAATGTAATTAGGTCAACTCAATTAGGGGTCAATTGGGCTCGAATTGGGGCTATTTTGGACCAAGAAAAAGGCCTATTTAGTAACCCAAAAGTTGGGTCAGGCGGTGGCACCACCGGTCCAAGCGGTGGCACCACCAAAGGCTCAGTCTCCGAGACACAGTCTTAAAGACTATGTCAGGTGGTAGTACCGCCCGACTAGGTGATGGTACCACCTAGTGTCAGGTGGTGGTACCATCCAGTGTCAGTGCTGCAAGTGATGGTACCACTAGTACCCAGGAAACCCAGGATGAGACATTTTTTAACTCTAATTTCAAAACTATTTAGGGTCTATAAATACCACAGCTATTCTTGCATGGAGCAAAGAGAATTAAGCATGAAATTAAGTTGAAAAAGGAGGAAATAAAACTTGAAAAAAATTGGGAAACTCTCTTAGGATTTAGGATGACTTCTTCGTAGTATTTAGAAGTTTGTCTAAATGGAGAAGTGAGGTCTAAGAAAGAGAAGCTTATAAGGGTTGTCTCCTAAACCTATGAAAAGGAGAAAGAGTGTAAAAGGGCAATTGATCTTCGCATATTGAAGGAGGATCATTAGTGGATGCCGATGGCCTCGACGGAAAAGGAATCGAGAGTGGATGTAGGTCATGATAACCAAACCACTATAAAACTCAATTTGCATTTACTTTAAGCTCTTTACTTTCATTGTAAACTACTTTATTTACTTATTCACTATGCTTCCATATGCTTTCAAGTTAATATATTTTCGATTCGGATTTTCATCGAATGAATAATTTTCAAACCAGTGATTTTCTTCTAAAATATTAATTCAAACTCCTCCCAAACTCTTAGAGCCGACTCAATCCTAATAGATAATTGGATAAAGATCCAATTTTTATTAAGCTAAGGATAATTGGATGGAGATCTAGTATCCAATATGCTATGGTACTTGAATGAAGATCTAATACCCAATTGAGCAAGATCCATTAGGGTTAGAGACAGGAGCTTTCTACAAAAAGAGATGTGGGACTAAAAGGGTTATAAGGCTAGACCCTTAGCCGCCACCTCCCTAACCTCTCCCCTGCTTCTTCCTCAGTCAACTACCCCATCTCTAGTGTGAGAGGGCAATAAGAAGACTACCCTTGCTACGTGGTGGTGCGCAAAAGCGAGGAAAGAACACAACACGAGAAAAGGTGCGTCATCGCTTTATCTACCATATAGATCATCGCTAAAGAGAAGAATGCAAGATCTCCTTCATCCATGGATTGGGATATGCAGATCAAGGATATACTAGTTCTCTTAGGTGCAATCGTCCAATATCTTTCACAGCTTTTGGATTTAACGAGTTTTCCACTCTCGATTATCGTAGGTAATTTGATATAATTTTATTTTTAAAAAATTAATTTTTTCACTGCACATATAATGCTCTCCCAGGTTTCCTAACATCTATACTATTTTGTTAAAAATAAAAAATTAAGAAAATAAATAAATGATAGATTTTTTAGATCTAAATAAATAAGAATAAAATGGAATAAAATCTCTAAATTAAATATATATATATATATATATATGATATATATCCATATGGTAACAATGTAAATTATGAAGATTTTAAATGATTTTAAAAGATTTTAAATTATCCATATGGTACCCTATTTTTTATTTCACCCCAAAAATAGAATATTAGATATCAGGAATTGACTTTTTTGACTAAATTTTTATCATGAGTTATCCACCTATTTAGATACTTAAACATCAAGGAAAATAACATGGGTCCACACTATTTTGCTTGAAATAAAAAAATATAAAGAAAATAGAAAAAGGATAGATTGTTAATATGCTGAATAAATCAAAAAAATAAATATCTAAATTAGAAAAAGTATGATACATGTCCGTATGAGTGTAATGTAAACCTCTCATAAAGATTTCAAATGATTTCGATGACTCATCTTTGTACACGATATGTTGTTTTTTATTTGTCCCAAGAACAGGATATTGTATACTAAGAGTTGACTATTCTACAATATCACTTTATCATGAAATTGACTATTCTAGATCAAATATTTATACATGAAAAATATATCAACTAAGAATGGCTAGTTCAATATTGGATTGAACTAAGAGGTGGGACATAAAAAATACTGTTTTGTGTGTTTGTGCATAAACACTCTTTGTAAGCTTAGTGCCAAATTTCCATGATAATAACTATTTTCTTAACTTGTCATAATTTATTTCATGTAAAATTAAAAATACTTCTTTTTGGCAAAATGTGACAGAAGCTTGAAAACAAGCATTGTCAGAATGAACAAGGTATCGTATATTTATTGGAACTCGATGGCGGTAGTGGTGGAAGTAAATTATCACAATAGGAACTCGTGGTGGTGATGATGACACTCGAAGTTAACGGTGAGAACAAGGCACTCGTTGCGATAGTGTTGGAAGTTGATGGTGTAAGGTGTTGAAACCCTAGACCCCAACCAATTCTTGTCGGAAGTTAATGACAATGACATTGGAACTCAATGGAGAGACATGATGAAACTTGATGATGGCACTAGAAATAGAAGACATGATGAAACCCTAGACTGTCCTTATTGATATTTGAAAATTTAAATGCGAATGGAACTAGAGATGAAACGATAATTGTGAATAAATACGTTACATATGAAAGGTTATACAGTATACGTTTTTCAGAATTGGTTCATATCAAATCAGTTTGTTTCCTGGTTCAAGTCAATGTGACCATAATTAGTTAAATAAGGATATTTTTGTTATTTTAAAAGACGGGTGTTGTATCAAAATTTTTAAAACTTAGGACGTTTTATAAGAAAAAACAAAGTTAGGAACCTTTTTTGATCCTAGGTTATGTGGTTGGAGTCTATTGATTTTTAAGAAAAAAGATCATAATAATAGCAAAAAATACTAATAGTACTAAATAGTATAACAGTGTGCAGTCCATTGGATTAGATTATTACAATTTTAGTACTAAATAGTATCAATGTCTTTCAAACTTGTGATATACTTATAAAGCAATATTTTAAGCATCATTTATGGGTTCTATTAATTTAAATAGCAATAAAAATTTCTATTGGTTTTAGATTTATTAGGTATTTTCTTATAATTAGTAAGGTTCTCGAAAGTATATGTTAGATGCTGATTTCAAAAGAAAAGAAGTTTTTTATATAGCCAAGTGCATTCAATTGATTTCAAAAATTCAATTATGAATTTAATCATAAAAATAATTTTTTATTGGGTTTATTATTTAAAATTTATTTTTGTATAAACTTTATACATGTTATGTTTATAATTCTTTTATTTTGTATATCTTATATTATACATGTATATTGTGGGTGCACTTATTCTATCACATCTTGTGCTTATAGTTATGGAAGGCTAATTACATATTATCTCTCTTGTAGTTGAATCTATTTAGTATCTCAATTTTTAGACTTGAATTTACATTCAAATCTCTATAGTTATGATAGTGAAATATTTATCTTATTTATGCTAACGTCATTAGTTTTATTAACAAAAAATACAGTACATGACAGCACATGTATGAAATAAAAAATAATGACAAAAGGATAATTTCAATAGTAGCGATGGATGATGGCGTAATGGGTGGTTATTATGATGATGGTCAGCGAGACGATGCAGTGGTCGATTTTGTTGATGTCAATTTGAACATTAACGACGAGGAGGAAGAGGGCATCTGTGTCGGTACAAGAGGAGAAAGAGGAGGGAGGTAAGCATCTACATTAGCATTGCACCGCTATGTCTCCTCTTCCTCCTCTGATGCTACTCTACATTTGCATCAGCACCGAAGGAGGAAGAGGAAATATATGAGGCATCTGCTTCGTCGATAACAAGGAGAGAGGAGAAATAGCAGAAAGGTGAAGCAAGGTTGATAACCACGATGTTCTCGTCGACCACCACCGTAACAACTACACATGACGCTACTGTTTTGTTATGATCAAGAGCGGCACTAAGAGGGGGGGTGAATTAGTGCAGCGAAAAACTTTTCGATTCTCGTATAAAATATTTCATACTTTCAAAGGAAATCGATTTGGAAAGATAGTAACTTTAAAATGTAAGAGAGCGTAAGTGTAGTGAAAACAAGATGAGGAGAAGAAGCACTTTGCTATGAAATGATTTGTAGTTAAAGAAAATTGCTCAAAATGAAATGCAAACCAGATTTAGAGTGGTTCGGTCAATGTGACCTACATCCACTTTTGGATTCCTCCTCCGATGAGGTCTCTAGCATCTACTAAAGGCCTTCCTTCAATAAGTGAAGACCGAACACCTTTTTACAGCACTTTCTCCTTTTCCCGGGTTTAGGAGATGAACTCTTACAAGTCTCACTCCTCTTTCTTGGATGGTTACAAGGCTAAGAGATAAAGAAGGAGAACTTTAACTTTTACAACACTTTAAGACTCAAGAACTCAAGATTATGCCAATAGGTTTCGTGCCCTTTCATGTAGAAAAGGGTGAGGTTTTTATAGGCCCCAATGACTTCAAAAATAAAACCAAAAAGTGTCTAATCCCAGATTTTTGAGGTCCTGGCAGTACCACCGCCATTACTGGGCAGTACCACTGCCTGACACCTAACACTGGGTGGTACTACCGTTCAGTCTGGGCGGTACCACGGCTTGACAGAGCTCGGAGACCGAGTTCTAGTGGTACCACCGCTTGACAGGGGCGATACCACCGTTGGCAGTAATAACTGTCGATGGTACCACCGCTTGATAGGGGCGGTATCACTTCCCAGAATTCTTGGGAGACCGAGTCTCCCAGGTGGTGCCACTACCGGCCAAGAATTCAGGGTCCTGCTTAGGCCTTGAATCCGGCCCAAACCAGCCCAACTTAGGGCCCAATTGGCCCTAATTAAGTTAGTGGGATTACCTCCCAAACCTAACTTAATTTATGCTCTAACTATGATAATTAAGACATGATTACTTCACTTCATTATCCGGTGCGTCAATTGCTCTTCCGGCGAACATCCGACGAACTCTCGGCAATGCTCCGGCGGACTCTCGGCAAGCTCCTGGACTTTACGACGATCTTCTTGGCGAGCTCCGATGACTTTCTTTGGTAAGCTCCTGGACTTCTCAGTTGGTTCCGATAGAACTTCCGACGAACTGTCACGACCTTAGCTGGTTTTGCCTAAGGCGTGCGGCACCCTCGCGCGTCCGTCCGCAAAGGTCAGCCTCCCCGAAGCCTCCCATTGTCCCTTAGGACCAACAAAAGAGAGAACGGGTTAAAGAGAACGCCTCAATCGGGATCCACAAGCAAACATGTCCGAAAAACACTTCCTAGACAATGCAAAATACAAACAGACTTTACAAGCTCTGAACAGTGGCACAACAAAGGGTAAAATGGTCCATTACAGACCGAAAAGCTCTCAAACGTGTCCACATGACACAACCTTTATTTACAAGCCTAAAGAGGCCACCAACCCAACTAAAATGGGACTATTAAGCCTTCGGCCGCCCCTTTACATTCTGTGCAAGGCATGAACATGCCAAAAGACAACGGACAGACATAAGCATTACATCCAACATCTTGTTTAGAAGTTTGTCCGTTACATTCTCCCCCACTTATCCCTTCGACGTCCTCATCGAAGCCTTTGTGAACACTGCAACTCTTCGCCTTTGCTGAGTCTTCAATGTTCCGCTCCAGCTGCAATGCGCCTCCTGGCTCCCAGCTGCTCTCCGCTGCTGTTTCTGAGTAGTCGAACCTTTGATCCACCATGCTGCTTCAACTCGCCAATGACTCTGACTCTGGTGTGGGGTTGGCTGAGTTGTATTGATCCTCGTTGATTCCTGCGGATCCACCAAATGAAGGAAAAGACCATTCTTACTGCGCCAGTTTCTCAAAATTTCCACATGCTGCTTGAACTGGGTGGATGCTTGTTGGAGCTTTAACGAGCATCGCCTCGCAAACTTCTGAAGTTTTGGGTCCTTCCTCCACAAAATCTGCTCATTGACTCTTCTTTCAGTTAGTTGTCACATCCAAGTAGGTTCGCATCACTTCCGCTTTCGATTGGCATTTCGTTGGGAAATGAAGCGGACAATCTACTCTCAGTAGCACTGATCACCGTTGGTGAGGATTTTGACAACTATTGTCTTCCATTATCTTCGAAGGGTCTTTGAACTTGTGCAGAGCTCCTCTGCTGGATAGATAAGAGAACTGGGGTACTCGGTTTCGCCCATTCTCTTAAGAGTTGAGAAGGCAAAGGTTACTTGACTTCGCCCGCCTCCTCGAGGTTGTACTTCATGCATCGAGCTGGTTACTGGCCTTCGCCTGCTCTTTGCTCACACTTCTGAAGCACTTGAAGTGTTTGCACTCCTTGCGTTGAGTTAGCTACTGTGATTCACCTTCTCAATGCCATTGAACTTCTGGAATGCAGGAAGTTTTCACCCCAACTTGGAGTAATTCTCTGATAGATGAGGTCGCCTCTGGGATTGTACCGTCTTCTCCATCAACCCTGCCGCCTACTCCACTGAGTAGCAAAGGTACAGCACCACGTACTGCCTGCTTCGTTCCTTGGTCGTGCACTCTTGCATGACCCGAAGTCCTTCACTTACGGCTATCTTGATGAGAAACTTGTTGACACCGGTCTTACGAAGTTTCTTGGCCTCTGCCCTTCAGCCTTGTCTCAGTACTTGGAGATTGCCTCTGCATGCTCCACCTCCTCGGCCCCTTTCACGACCAAGCGCTCTCCCTCCGTGAGAGCAAGGGATCAATGACTTGCACGGAAGTCCCGCCTCTGCGGTACCATGGCGCTGCCATGCCCATGGCCCTACTATCCGTCGCTTCGCCTCTATATCCCTTTCCTTCACAATCAGTAGAGATGTCTCCGTGGCACTCCTCTGAGTCCACCTCCATTCTAACTGATGCTTGATTTTGGGTAGCTAAGTCCCTCTGGACTCATCGTCGCTTCCTCGCCCCTTTCGACCTCCTGCTTCAACACCTCTGTGTTCTCCAAGCAGTCTGTTTGGTCGATGGAAAGACAGACTGCAACTCCCATGCATGGCCTCTGCCATCACATTGTAGGGTTTGCACCGATTCTGTTCTCCTTAGCTTCCTTGGTAGCAACGTTCGCTTACTCGACCTTGTCCTCTGACTTGTCGGGCTCCCTTAAGCGAATATGAGCTCTGGAGCAGTCCAACTCTCCAGCTGCTTCAATCATACCTCTGCATGATCAAGTCCCTCTCATGGGACTCACTGGTACTTGCATTCGAACTTTTCCCTTGGTGGAACCCAGCCCCCATATGCTGATGACCAAGGTTTTCATCCGATGCAAAATTCGGTGCACGCCCGGAAGACCCGCCTCTGCGGTACCATGGCCTTCACTCCTTGAATCCATAGCCCTTCTTGCCGTCGTGTTGTTCACCAAAGCGGAGCTCCCAGTAGCTCCCGATCATACCTCCATATGATCTCATCCCTCACGGGACGTGTCGTGTGTGTCGCATTGCCACGAACTGTTCCACCACGATCCGCTGCACCATGTCGCCTCCTGGTGACATCTCCATTGCATTCTGATCCTTGTGGAATAAACTCGAATTGTGAACCCTCCATGTGTGGCCTCTGCCAATACATCGCAGGGTCTCCTCCACCTTCGATTTTGTTCGCTCCTTTGGTAATCGACCTTCATCCACCCACTCTTGGGTCACACCTAGATGAAGCACCGCTCTAGGATAGTCCGTCGCCTAGTAGCTCCCGAAGTCCACCGACTTCGCTGTAATTTGTGCACCATTGCCTGGATCCTGGGCCTCTGCCCCTACCAGCACAATCTCCGCTGCACACTGCTTCCTTCATAGCAACTTGAATGGCAACACTGTGGCATATTCTTCAAGAGTACCCGCCTCTGCGTCCTCTTGCCCCGTGCTAAGGCCTTCTGTACCCAACTTCGCCTCCGCAAATTGAGTCGCCTTAGTTCCTCCATCGAATGCTCCTCCGAGATAAGGTGCATGTGCCCCGAAGCTCCCTTCGTCTTTGGCACCATGCAAGATGAGTCCGCTCTGTCAGAATGAAGGACCCAAGGAACAGCATGATTCTACTCCTGCCTCTGCAAGAGTTCATGTCCTTGACCTCTGTCTAGGGAAAGCGCTGTGCCTCTGCTCCATGTTCCAACTTCTATGCTGGCTCCCTTCATGCGGCTTGGGTACTTCGCCAAGTTACACCCAAGGTGCTCCGCTCCTCGTTTTTGCATTGAGTCGATGGTGGCCCTCGCGCCCACCATTCCACGGGTCAGCCCTCCCTTGAGTCCGATCTCCATATCGACTCCAAGTGTGCCTCCATTTGAGTTGCTTTGGGTCGCTCCCCCACTTGATCTCGCAATGCATCCACCAATGCATTCTCTCAAGCGAGATCATGCGACGACTCCTCGCCGCTTGCTCAGTCCATCGAGCTTCGTGGAGTTGTTGTTTGTGAGGTACTCCTCCTCAACATGTGAAGTCCGTCTCACATGATTCTCCCTCTGGAGAGCTGAGACTTATCCCTCCTGGATAACTGTCCCGTTGGAGCAACATCTCTCTTCGTTTCGGAGACCACCATCCCCTTGGACTACTCCGATCTGCTGAACAAACTGTGCATTGTTCTGCCTCTTGCAAACGCACTTACTAGATTGCGCCTCCACGTCAATACAGCCACCGCTGCACCCCTCAAGGCCTAGCAACATGCTGAACTCGTTGCACACTTCAGCCTCCTCCGGACGTATCCTTCGCATGTCGAAGAGAAAGTTTCAATGCTCCATGGCGCCGAGTCTCGACCGCCTTGGGATGGCCACGAACAATCCATCGTCCGCATACAAGCCCATGCATGAGTACCGAATTCTTCGAGTTAGCAATTCCCCTCACCTCTGTGAGCTTTGCACAACTCTTTCGGTCGCTGAGCAACTCATTCCACTTTGCATGGTCTCGTCCTTTGCCAAGCGCCTCGCTTGCCTTGAGCACCATCAAGTAAAGTTGTCAACGTTGAGCCGTAGCTCAAACTCAGCCATCCCAACCTTTGTGCGCTCCAAATTCTTCCAAGCTTGCCTGTTCTCGTGGTGCCTCTTGCGCGAAGGGTTGGCCATTCCTCTGAATGCCAATCTCAGATGCCCGCTCCTCTGAGCGACTCTTTTCCCTACATCTCCATGCCCGTTTTCCCTCAAACGGTCGCGCGTGTGCTGACTGCCCTCAACGCAGCCCCGCTAGGTCCCCCACGTTTGCATGTCAAGTGTTTCTATGAGTGCTTGTCCCGCTCTGATACCACAATGTCACGACCTTAGCTGGTTTTGCCTAAGGCGTGCGGCACCCTCGCGCGTCCGTCCGCAAAGGTCAGCCTCCCCGAAGCCTCCCATTGTCCCTTAGGACCAACAAAAGAGAGAACGGGTTAAAGAGAACGCCTCAATCGGGATCCACAAGCAAACATGTCCGAAAAACACTTCCTAGACAATGCAAAATACAAACAGACTTTACAAGCTCTGAACAGTGGCACAACAAAGGGTAAAATGGTCCATTACAGACCGAAAAGCTCTCAAACGTGTCCACATGACACAACCTTTATTTACAAGCCTAAAGAGGCCACCAACCCAACTAAAATGGGACTATTAAGCCTTCGGGCGCCCCTTTACATTCTGTGCAAGGCATGAACATGCCAAAAGACAACGGACAGACATAAGCATTACATCCAACATCTTGTTTAGAAGTTTGTCTGTTACAGAACGTCCGGACTTCCCACGAACTCTCGAACTCTCAATGAGATCTTGATTTTAACTTCGGCAATACCTGCTTTATGTCTTACTGCTTATCGTAGTTAACCCTGCACACTTTTCTCAACATATAGATTAGATCAAATAATTTATAATTGACTTCATTATCAAAATCCGAGATTTAATATGTTTATCATCATTATTGAAATTATCTTATTGGCCATCGTATTCATGTCATTCATGCATGTGTTATCATATGCTGTATCTTTCATTGCGAAAATCGATAGCGTCAAAGTACATGAGATTAAATATTTTATTTTTATAATTATAAAAATTTTAATATAAATTTTTAAATTTTAAGAATCAAGATATCAAAGAGATCTAATTACTGGCTAATACTTAATGAGACAGTTGTCCGTTTCCCACGCTTACACTAGTCTTTCTTTTGTGATTACTTCTGATGTTCCTTATTCACCGCCACCACTACACATCGATGCGGTTCGCACCGTTCCGCTTGCGACCCACCGCTACACCGGCCATCCTCCGCGCCAACTCTCTTATTCACCGCTATGGCCGTCTCGGTCGCATCGAGGAAGCCGAGAGGATCTTCCACGCTATGCCCGAGCGCACCGTCGTCTCCTTCAACGCCCTTATCGCCGCCTACTTTCTCAACCACCTCCCCCTCTGCGCCCGACACCTCTTCGACCGAATGCCCCTCCGCAACACCGCCTCCTACAACGCCATGCTCTCCGGCCTCCTCCGCTGCCCCCGCCGCCTCGCTGAAGCCCGCGCCCTCTTCGACTCCATACCCCACCCCAATGTCGTCACGTGGACCTCCATGATCCGCGGCTATGTCCAGCACGGCCTTGTCGCCGAGGCCGAGGAGCTCTTTCTTCGCATGCCCGAGCGCAACGTCGTCTCATGGACAGTCATGCTTGGCGGTCTCATCCAGGACTGCCGCATCAATGACGCCAGGCAGCTTTTTGATCGGATGCCCGAGAAGGACGTCGTTGCCTGGACCAACATGGTCTCAGGATACTGCATCGCTGGCCGCATCGCTGAGGCCAGGGAGCTGTTTGACGAGATGCCAAGGCGGAATGTTGTCTCCTGGACGGCTATGATCTCGGGGTACTTGCAGAACCTGCAGGTCGATGTTGCAAGAAAGCTGTTCGAGGTGATGCCGGAGAGGAACGAGGTCTCTTGGACTGCAATGATCACCGGCTACACCCAGGCAGGCCGTGTTGGGGAGGCAGCGGAGCTTTTTTGGAGGATGCCGGAGAAATTGCTGGCCGTTTGCAATGCTATGATTCTTGGTTTTGGGCAGCATGGCATGGTGGAGGAAGCAAGGAAGGTCTTCGACGGGATGGTCGATCGTGATGATGGAACTTGGAGTGCGATGGTCAAGACATGCGAACAGAATGGGCTTGAAATGGAAGCACTTGACAACTTCCGCCAAATGCAGATGAACGGGATCCAGCCAAATTTTGCTTCAATTATCAGCGTGCTCTCTGTTTGTGCCAGCCTAGCAATTCTTGATCTTGGGAGGGAGGTCCATGCAGCACTTGTGAGGTCCCATTTCAACGATGATGTCTTTGTTGTCTCGGCTTTGGCAACGATGTATGTTAAATGCGGTGAACTTGTGAAGGCAAGGAAGGTCTTTGATAAGTTTGATGCAAAGGATGTTGTGATGTGGAACTCAATGATCACTGCCTATGCTCAACATGGTTTAGGGGAGGAAGCTTTGAATATCTTTAATGATATGAGGGACATAGGTATGGTGCCCAATGAGATTAGCTATATTGGGGTTCTGTTGGCTTGTAGTTATTCAGGAAAGATCAAGGAAGGGCGGGAAATTTTTGAATCAATCAGTTCAAATCCTTTGGTTGAGCTAAGAGCTGAGCACTATGCTTGCATGGTTGATCTACTTGGTCGAGCAGGCCTTGTTGATGAAGCAATGAATTTGATCAAAAAGATGCCAATGCAAGCTGATGCTGTTGTTTGGGGTGCTTTGCTAGGTGCATGTAGGACTCACAGGAATACAGATATCGCTGAGATTGCTGCCAAGAAGCTTCTACATTTGGAGCCTGGTAATGCTGGACATTATGTCTTGCTATCTAACATTTATGCTTCAAGTGGGAGATGGGAAGATGTTGCTGAGCTGAGGAAGGTGATGAGCTCAAGGAAGGTGAGCAAGTCTCCAGGTTGTAGTTGGATTGAGTTTGACAAGAAGGTGCATATGTTCACCTCAGGGGACATGTTGGCACATCCTGAGCATGCTATTTTAAGTGGCATGTTGGAGAAATTAGATGGTCTGTTGAAGGAGGCAGGGTACTTTCCAGATGGTGCTTTTGTGCTCCATGATGTTGATGAGGAGCAAAAGGCTCATAACCTGCGATACCACAGTGAGAGGCTGGCAGTGGCATTTGGAATTTTAAAGATTCCTGAAGGATTGCCAATCCGTGTCATGAAGAACCTGAGGGTTTGTGGGGATTGCCATTCAGCTGTTAAGTTGATTGCAAAGATCACTGGCCGAGAGATCATTTTAAGAGATGCTAACAGATTCCACCATTTCAAGAGTGGATCTTGTTCTTGCAGGGATTATTGGTGAATTCAAATCTTGGCATTATCACTTCAAAGGAAGACTTGAAGTATGATGTTTTTTTTCTGAAGTTTCTTTTTGCTTAGAGTTTATTTATAATGTTTAGCCTTCTATACTCATATATTATAGTGTTCAGTGCTCTTAATTGCATTAACACTTGTTTTGCATTTGAAATAGCAGATATTTTGTGTCAAGGTGATCATTCTCGGTCTTACATTTTCCTCGTGTTTATAATGCGGGGAAGGCAGCCCAGTCTTGGTTATACCATATTGAGTGGTTGGTTTTATCTGTCATATTCTTTTTCTGGATTGGACCTACTTCTGATACCAAGTGAGGAGATACAAGATGTTGCCAGATGCAGGGTTAAATATAATATATGCTGCGTAAAGCAAACAGTTCAAGATCCCAAGGCTGGTTACTCCTGATTGTCATCTCACTATTTCACCTATCCAGAAGCTCAGAAAGTTACTGAACTCTAGGTAAATGCTCAAGATCTCATATTAGTACGAAAAGAGAAACTGACTGTACCATTCTGATTATCTGCGGAAGCTCCTCAAGTGATCACTCTTACAATTTTATTCTAGAAATATCAATGCCAAAAGAGGTTTATCTGATGGAACTTATGGGTGTTTAGTAGATAATCAAGTTGTATGTATAGTGTGGGAGCCAGATTGTCAAGCAAAGAACTTAAAAAAGATAAGTGAAAACCATCACATCTGATTAAAAAATTTTGTTCATGTTATTCTGAACATCTTCGATTGTTTTACTTTATTTGTTTTTATCCATTGGTTTTCGAGAAAATAAGTAATCTGATCCGAAATAAAAAGAATAACTATGACTAGTGTTTTTTACTCAATTTTATCTGTAGCCTCTTAAAAACCTTTGCCAACCAGAGGAGTGTACTAAACACTTGGGAGTTATGATCTGCCTGATGTTGGGAAAGCAAGTAGCATTAAAGCGACTGGTAATGTACCATTTGATGCTAGTGAGATTCTTAGAAACTTTGTGCTTATGAACATTACAGATGCATCTGTTGAGATATGGGACTTAAAGCACAATGTGTAAATCTGGATTCAAGCAAAGAAGAAGAATCTTGCATCTCATTTTGTTTTGTTTGGGAAGATAATGCCGTGAACCCATTAGCCACAAACAGTTCGTGTTGTAGGGAATTTCCAATTTTACTTGGGTCAATTAGTAGAGGAAAAGGCATACAGTTCAAACTTACACCGAGATAAATACATCAGAATATCCTACGTTCAAAGGCTATGTTTATTTGCAAACTGGTTCTATTAGCTTAACATAACATTTGAGACTGGAGCAAGTAATAGGATACCTTTTTTCCGCATCATTATTCTTTTTTGATTGATATTAATCAAGACCAACACCACTTTGTAGTCCTTCTGATTTAGGTTTTTATACCACTGAAATCGACAGTGATCAAACGTTGCATTCCTAATGAAGAAAGTATTAAGCTATTGGTTTTAAAATCAAATTAAGAGTTTAGTAGATTTTGTTGTGGCTGTGGTAATTTGGTATAATTTTTTCACTATTTTACTTTTTTATTAACCAAGTGTTCCCTTCAGATGTATCCAATTGAATTTTCAGCTTTTTCCTTCCAGCTGCCAGTTTTTTTACAGAACTATATTTTCCTTGATAGATGCCTATGTGTTGATTTATTTTGTATGTTATATATATGTGGTTTCTATAGTTTCTATGGATTCATGCTACTTCTATATTGATGATGCTTTGACCAAGAAGATACTCTAGTTGTCTGCGGACACCTTAGCTCAAATCAAATATGCGGACGGACGGATGGACGGACGCTCGCATTACTGTGAGCTTGCGCCTCGCTTGGACACCTCAGCCCAAGTTCATTGCGTCGTGTCAGATATTTCGGCCACTTGCACTGTTGCTTTTAACCTCGGTAGCATGGAGGGCAATTAAATTTGGGGGATTTCAGAAGGGCCCCGGTGGGGGGGGGGGACACGAATCCGTGCGACACAGGGCTGGATCTCAGTGGATCATGGCAGCAAGTCCACTCTACCACTTACAATGCCTCATTGCATATTTAAGTCGTCTGCAAAGGATTCGGCCCATCGTCCGTGTGAAATTTCACTCCCCGATGGCCACCCGTGGCTATACCACCATGGGGGCTACACTGATGACACGAGCCCATGGTTGTTGCAGGTGAAAGCTTGAACATAAAAGCTATTTGATGCATCAGTTGGAGCAATCTGCCCTGAAAAAATTACTGGTGTAATGAACTTTATTGTAGCTTGAAAGGCCATTGAAACGAGTAGGATTCTTTTTTGCTTTACCCAAGCTTTCTAAGATCTTGACAAAGAATCACTCTCGAGAGCTGAAAACTTGTATTGCTTCATCCAGGACTGGTCCAAGATGCTCCTGATAGTTTTCTGAGAGGTTTTTTTTATGAACAGCTTTTATTGTGAGGGAAGCAAAACTATAGGACACTCAACTGTACAATGGGAACACTGCAGCTGCTGGACTATTGAACCTTGAGGATGTCAAAGATGCTAAGGATGCATTTGATGTGGAGTAGAATGGTCTCACAGTTACCTTTGCTGCAAACTGTTGTACCCGAGGATTTTTAATGCTCGTGGCAAATTTTCCTTTTTAAATTATCACCTTTATCAGTTTCTTTTATTTTCCGTTCATGGTCAGTTATTGTTTTACCATCGTTGAGCATCTTTTTGGTGTACTATGATGGTATCATTAGCAACACATACAACTGTCCAGTGTCTGACTTGCTTGCAAGGTGATCTGATTGGTGAGCATTATCTCGGTCTGCTATTGCAATATCAGTAACTACAGAAAGGTAATCTTAGTGGCATAACAAAAATTATTTTGTGTGTCATGTCTATCTGATACTATTTGTATTTTATTATAGTAGGATGATGGTGAAAAATTGAGCATCGCAACCTCTTGCAGCTTACGATGATGTCAATACACCATTTAGTGCTCGCCCTGTGGTCGATTAAATCGACTTGATGAATTCAACCACTTGGTTTTTTTGGCACTGATATAGTGACATGTGACATTAAAAATGATGGGTAAAATCATACCATTCAACCATATTGCCGGCGTCAGTAGATATGGAATCGGAGGATCCAATGAAAAAAGTGTCCATATTGGTTCCTTTATCTCTAGTTGTATCTTTGTTCCTAGTTTGAAGAAAGTTTAGAAAAGATTGGAGTTCATTTTCTAGCAAGTATTAGGCTTTCTTATCAGGACTTGAGATGGCTGCTTGTTTCCCTCGTGGATCCTCATACAACCGTGAAGATAGGATATACATTCAAGACATATAGTTCTTGGAGGGACCTCGCTACAGGGCGAAGATGGTGGAAGCCCCTCCCCCACCTCCCTAGCTTTCTTCATCATTACCGTCTCCTTCCCCACGCAAGGGAAGAAGCCCTCTTTCCCCTTCCTATGTTTGTCGGTTACTGTACCTTTGCTTTATTATCTCATTCGATGTTTCCGATGATCAAAAGTTTTTTGCTTTAATTTCTCTCTTTTCTATCATGTAAGAGACGTTGGATGGAGGAGGTCATACTGGGATAAAGATCGAGAGTGAAGTGATAAAAGATTGATTGACTAGGAAAATATGTTCTATGAGAATAACGTAAAAATGGACGTTCTGCCCCTTTAAAAAGAGAAAACAACGCAGATATATATATTTTTTAATATTTTATTTAGTTTTATGGATAAAAAAAAGCTTTATGCTTACTAATCAGGCATTATGGAAGCTTTCCGCGGACCCCTCTGAGACCAACCAATCCTCGATTTTGTGGTCTACATCTATTGGTATCCGGGTTTGTGTTCCGACTCTCAGTCCGAGAGCTACTTAAAGTGACCGAACTGGTTATCTCTAGTTTAGACAGCTCCCGACCCTCTCGACCTTGAGGTTTGCTTCGGTCATACAAGCAGTGTTAGTGGGTACTATCGTCATTTCGGATAAAAAGGTTCGACCTCTTTATATTTATGTACCTGAATATCCCAAAACGAGACGTCACTTCACCGACCCAAGTGCCAAAATTGAGGTTCATCGGATTCGTTCATCCTCCACACTTCTTACCGATCTCTTTTAGTCGCCGGCTTTCTCTCTCCTGGGATCCCATTTACTTGCCCCTTCGTCGTTAATTCTTTTTTGCGCATCGTTCGGGTGTATTATCGAAGATTGTTGGATTTCTGTTTCTTGCAGCACAAGGGTTTTGGTTTCTCGTGGTATTTTAGCTTCTGAAACCCATAAAATACAAAGTTTTCTCGTCCTTATGCCTTTTCTTTTTTCTTTTATTTGTTATTTTAGCGATAATACGTTTGCCTTTGTTTTTTGTTTTGAAGAATTATGGGATGTTTGAAAGAATGGTTTATTGCCGTTGTTTTACTGCTTTGTTCCTGTGAACCGCAATGTCTAGTGCTTTCTGTAAACCACATTAGTTGGTTCATCTTCTTAATGTATCTTATATTTTTCACTGCATTGTTCCTGTAAACTACGATTCCTTCTTTTGCATGGTTGGTTACAGTAAAGGTTTCTTTTGTTTTTTTTTTTCCGATAAATTATTTTTTATGATTTTAGTAAATGGGTCCCCATATATAAAAATCTACGTTTGTGCTACCGAAGGTTCAATTATGAGCCATTCCTGATGATTTGTTACTGAGACGGGTCTTTCGTGCTTCTTTTGGTCTTGTAGAAGGTCGATCTTGCAAAAGCTATTGAAAGTTTCGTATGTAAGAGGACAAAGTTGCAGCAAAATGGTAATTAGTGGAATCAGGAATGGCATCCTTTTTGCTACTTTTTGGTTTTATTTTTATGCTTTTTACCTCATTTTTATTTTAAGGTCAAGGTAGAAGATTGCACAGACAGCGGTAGTTCTTCTGATGTTGAAATTCTAGAACGCCAAAGATTGCAAGTTACTTGGTCAGACTTGAAACCAGGCTCTGCGCCAGACTTAGAAGATGAGGTAGTGTACTGTGCTTTAGAGGTCTGCTTCTTTTGTTTTCTTAGGTTCTCGTTAATAGGAAATTTAAACATGTTCCATGCTTTATATTTTGTTTGACTGAGAACTTTTTGGTACTTTTGTACCAGAAATTCCCTGGTTGCAACTAAAACAAGATCTATGATAATGCTTTACCTTTGTTCTATACATGTACACACATGCTTGGTGATTCAGTTCACATAAGAGAGCAAAAGAAAGATCGAGCTTGTTATAAGGAAAAAATGTTTTAAGTAACTTATCCTGTTTTTAATGTCATAAAAAGTGTCCATAACATGGCTTTACACATGCATGTACATACTTGGTGATTTAATATATTAAAAAAAAAAGGATTGCTCTTGTTCTTGTAAGAAATTGACAAGAAATGTTGTTAATAAACTGGACACATTTGATATTATTTATGATGTGGTCTTGCATTTTGTACTTGAACTTTGTAATTCTTTTGTAGATATAGTTTTAGATGTAAAACTTTGGAAAATGGTCACATGCAGACAAACATTTAACAGTATATCACATTTACATTTATTTGAGCACGGACACTAACAAGTAAGGTTTGCAATACCATCCAGTATGGTTCTGCATAGACAGTATTCACTGGTCTAGCAGCTTGCCGATACACAAACTAGGGTAAAACGAGCAGAACTCGAAATAAGGCATACACTCGATACTACCTTGTACCGATGTGTCACGAACGGTCGTCGCGCACCCGCATCAACTCTGTTCAACGAACCGTTCGTCACTCTCCTCTACATGTACAGTTACTTGGCAGCCTGTTTTGCCTTGGTTTTGAGTCATTTTGCTTGTAAAAATGTAAGTTCGAACAAGCTGCAACGTTACAAAGCGACCGCTCACCGGACCGAGCAAAACAGCCCCAAAATAGCCCAAAACAGCTCTGTTTTCGTGTGCCGCGGGCTGATTTCTGGAATCTGCCTCCGCTCACCAAAACGTCAGCCATCTTAGCCCCTTTGAACCCCCCGGGTGGCACAGGGCTGGATGAGGCTTCGGTATAGTTCCGGGTGTTGAACACTCATTCGCAAGTTCGCACGTTGCCTTGACGGGAACTTGTTGTCGCGCCGGGGACTCGATGAGCAGCTGTTTGTGGGCTTGCAACTGTTCGTTCAACCTTCTAAAGCCCTTGTTTTCCCCTTCTCCCTCTTTTCTCTTGTGCACGCAAGGTGCTCGCTGAATTGCTTGTAAAGCTTCCCCTCTTTTCGCGAGACGTCGGGACTTGTCCTTCGCTCGTTCTTTCGAACTAATCAACTTTCTCTTTTACAGGTCCTTCGGGACTTGCGAGAGGTTACAAGTTGGCTGATCTTTGCGGAGCAATATCGCAAGGGCGAAGCGCGACTTAGGCAACGCAAGCTAAGTTCGCGTCTTGGCCGCAAGGGTGCCTCACGTCTTAGGCAATTCCAGCTAAGGCCGTGACATTGTGGTATCAGAGCCGGCAAGCACTTCGTGCGAGTAGCGAAGGAACTTCGCAACTTCGCCATGGCAAAGCATTGTGGCGAATCCAGCAAGACGGGGCAAGCCGGACCCTTGCCCCAAGCAGCCGCAGGTGGGCTGCATGTGCACACTCGCTCTCATGCTGTTGGAGCCGCTCAAGAGGAGCGCGATAGCGAACATGATGAGCGAGAAGTTGGCTACTCTCCGCGAGCGGAGGAGGCGCAATCTGGAGCGCCAACTGGGAAAAAGAGTCACAAGGAGAGACTCACAACGGCGGAAACCCGCCTGGATGTTCTTGAAGCGAGCGTGGAGGAACTCTACCATGGCCAACAAAGGCTTGTTGGGGTAGAGAGCTCGCAGGAGGAAGCGGAGTCCAGGATCGATAAGGTCGAGGCCCTAGTCGACCGACTGTCTGATGACACCAAAGGCTCCGTGCAACACTTACAGGATGTTGTGGCGGAACTCACTTCAAAGGTGGCCATGCTCACAAGAGCACTAAATGCGGGAGGAAGCAACACCCGCGTTGCACCACCACAAAATTTGAGGGCACCCGAGCCTCATGGATATGGAGGGGCTAGAGATGCCAAAGAGCTCGAGAACTTTCTGTTCGACATGGAACAATACTTTCGAGCTACGAGGCTCGATTCTGAAAATACCAAAGTTTCTATAGCAACAATGTATCTGAACGGAGATGCAAAACTTTGGTGGGGAACTCGCTGGGAGGAGATCCAATAAGGTCGGTGTCGGGTTGACACTTGGGAGGACTTGAAGCGGGAGTTCAGAACTCAGTTCCTACCGGAGAATACTGAGTTCGTCGTAAGAAGGAAGTTGAGACAACTCCGCTAGAGTACCATCATCCGAGACTATGTGAAACAGTTTTCTGCACTAATGCTGGACATACAGGACATGTCCCAGAAGGACAAGTTGTTCAGCTTCCTCGATGGTTTGAAGTCATGGGCTCAGCAAGAACTAAATCGAAGGAATGTTACCGATGTGGTCGGGGCAATTGCTGCTGCAGAAAGGCTCACCGACTTTGTTTCCTCTGAAGACCCAGGGAAAAGGAAACAATCTTCAAGCAATCGCCCTCCAAAACATTCTCGAGGGAAGGAGCTCGGGGGCGAACAAAAGAAGAAGAGTTCCCACAAAGGGCCAAACCCGAAAGGCAAGGCCTCAAAACCTGGAGGATGCTTCTTGTGCGGAGGACCGCACATGGTGAGGGAGTGCCCACAAAAACAGGCACTCAATGCGCTAACAGCTTCCATCCACCCTCCCAAATCAGACAAGGGCAAGGCTGTCGCCCTTAGTTCAAGTAGTTCTGAAGCCAGCAACGACGATGAGGAGTCGCAAGGACCTCGGATGGGAGCCATGCGTTTGTTGAACGCCATGCGGGGTCAAGTGGGGGAGAACCCGAAGACAAGGCAACAAAAAGCAGGAAGTGGCGAGCTAATGTATGTTGACATCAAGCTCAATGGCCAAACAACTCGTGCAATGGTGGACACGGGCGCTACCCACAACTTTATAGTCGATCGAGAAGCAAAGCGACTTGGGTTGATCTTAGAGAAGAGCCCAAGTCGAATGAAGGCAGTGAACTCGGAGGCCAGGCGAATCTCCCGGTTGGCGAAGGGAGTCCCCATCAAAATCGGGACATGGAGCGGGAACACCAACATGATGGCAGTGCCATTGGATGACTTCCAAGTGATTCTTGGAATGGAGTTTATGCATGCGGCGAAGTTGGTGCCAATGTCGTTCTTGAACTCCCTGTGTATGATGGGAGGCGACGATCCCTGCGTGGTTCCTGTCTCTCGGAGAGGAACTAAGGAACTGCAACATATATCGGCGTTGCAACTGAAGACAGGGGTGCGAAAAGGTGAATTAACCTTTGTGGCTGCGATGAAGCTAGAGCCACTTGACGAGAAGGCTATTCAAGAACCTGCTGTGGTGGCGAACGTCCTGAAAGAGTTCAATGACGTTATGCCACCCGAGTTGCCGAAGACTCTTCCACCACGCAGGGGCGTGGATCACAACATCGAGCTGGAGCCAGGAGTGAAGCCTCCAGCGAGACCACTCTACCGCATGCCCCCAGTAGAGTTGGCAGAACTCAGGAAGCAGTTAGGTGAACTGCTAAGCGGTGGTCTCATCCGCAGCTCTAAAGCACCTTTCGGAGCTCCAGTCCTCTTCCAGAAGAAACAAGATGGGAGCCTCCGATTATGTGTCGACTACCTAGCCCTTAACAAAGTGACAGTGAAGAACAAGTATCCCATCCCACTCATCGTGGACTTGTTCGACCAGTTGGGCAAAGCTAAGTATTTCTCGAAGCTCGACCTTCGGTCGGGGTATTAGCAGGTGCGCATTGCTGAAGGCGACGAAGCGAAGACTACCTGTGTGACCAGGTATGGAGCGTTTGAGTTCTTGGTGATGCCTTTCAGCTTAACCAACGCTCCGGCCACGTTCTGCACTCTCATGAACCAGCTATTCAAGGAGTATTTGGATAAGTTCGTGGTCGTCTACTTGGACGATATCGTCGTCTACATTCAAACGCTCGAGGAGCACGTCAAACACCTTCGGACAATTTTCAAGGTTCTCAGGGAGAACACTTTGTTCGTGGAAAGGGAGAAATGCTACTTTGCTCAAACTGAGATCTTATTCTTGGGGCATCGAATCGGTGATGGCTCCATTCGGATGGATAAGTCGAAGGTGCAAGCGGTTGCGGAATGACGAACTCCAAAGAAGGTGCCAGAGTTGAGATCCTTCCTTGGTTTCGTCAACTACTATCGACGCTTCATCGCGGGGTACTCGAAGCATGCAACTCCACTGACGGAGTTACTGAGGAAAGAGCAGCCTTTGAAGTGGTCTGATAGATGTGAAATAGCATTCCAAGATCTGAAGGCTATTGTTATGGAAGAACCGGTGCTCAAATTGCCAGACTATGGGGAGCCTTTTGAAGTCCATACAGATGCTTCGGACTTCGCTATCGGGGGAGTACTGATGCAGGAGGGTCATCCGGTGGCCTACGAGAGCCGCAAACTCAATGAGACCGAGCGACGGTATCCAGTGCATGAGAAGGAGATGACAGCGGTGATCCACTGTCTACGAGTTTGGCGACATTATCTCCTCGGATTGCAATTTGTGCTGAGGACAGACAACATCGCCCTGAGTTATTTCCAAACTCAGAAGAAGCTCTCCCCAAAGCAGGCGCGATGGCAGGACTTCCTGGCTGAATTTGATATGGCAATGGAGTATAAGCCTGGGAAGGCAAATGTCGTGGCCGATGCATTGAGTCGGAAAGTGGAACGTGTGAATGCCGCACAATTGGAGGGCGGAGGCCAAGCAAGTCAGTTGCACTCCAACTTCCTTTCTAGGATCAGGGATGGACTGTATAGTGACCCCCAGACAGTTATCCTGATGCAGCTCATCAGAGAAGGCAAGGCACGACAATTTTGGGTCCAGGAGGGACTCGTTTACACAAAAGGGAATAGGGTTTATGTTCCCCGAGTGGACAATTTGAGGCGTGAACTCTTGAAAGAGTGTCATGATTCCCTTTGGGCTGGACACCCAGGTATTCACAAAACGTTGGCTCTCGTGGAGAGGGCCTTCTACTGGCCGAAGATGGGGACTGATGTGGAGGAATATGTTCGAACATGCCTTACTTGCCAACAAGACAAGGTGGAGAAGCGGAAGTCGGTGGGTCTTTTGGAGCCGTTGCCCGTACCAGAAAGGCCGTGGGAGAGCATTTCCTTGGACTTCATATCAAGCTTGCCACTTGTAGGGAGACTCGGATCGATACTCGTGGTGGTCGATCGGTTTTCAAAGAATGCAACTTTCATTGCTTCTCCCCTACACTGTTCAGCAGAGGAGGCGGCCAAGCTGATGATGAAAGATGTGGTGAAGTATTGGGGAGTCCCGCATAATATCATTAGTGATTGAGACGCTCGGTTCCTGGGACGATTCTGGACCGAGCTATTCAAATTGTTGGGGTCAAAGTTATACTTCTCTACAAGCCTCCACCTCCAGACGGATGGCCAGACTGAAAGGATAAACTCGCTCCTGGAGCAATATCTTCGGCACTACGTGAGTGCCAACCAACGAGATTGGGTGAAGCTGTTGGACATTGCCCAATTCTCCTACAACTTACAGCGGAACTCTGTATCCAACAAGAGCCCCTTCGAGATCATTACCGGACAACAACCGTTGACTCCGCACACCATGGCCATTGGGTATACTGGGAGTAGTTCGTCAGCCTACCATTTCGCAAAGGAGTGGCATCGAAATGCAGATATTGCGCGGGCTTACTTGGAGAAAGCGACAAAAAGGATGAAGAAGTGGGCAGACTTGGGAAGGCGACCGCAAGAGTTCAAAGTTGGCGATTTGGTGTTGGTAAAGCTCCAACCAGCATCACTCCAATTCTTTAGGAACAAAGTCCACAAAGGATTGGTGCGCAAGTATGAAGGGCCCTTCCCAATTATCAGCAGGGTAGGCAACGTCTCTTACAAGTTGCAGCTGCCGGCGTGGTTCAAAATTCACAACGTTCTTCACGCCAGCAACCTAAAAGCCTACCACTCGGATTCGCAAGATGCTTCCCGAAGTGTTCCAACTCGGCTACCTCCCATCATAGCCTCCTACGAGAAGCGAGTTGAAACCATTCTGGCGGACCGCAAGATAAAGCTACCCAACGGAGCTGAGCAGACAGAGTACTTGGTGAAGTGGCGAAAGCTTCCCCGAACTGAAGCCAGTTTGGAGCTTGAAGACGCCCTGCGACATAAAGAAGAAATCATCAACAACTACAAACAAGCGTCGACGAGGGCGTCGATAGTTTAAGTGGGGAGAATGTCACGAACGGTCGTCGCGCACCCGCATCAACTCCGTTCAACGAACCGTTCGTCACTCTCGTCTACATGTACAGTTACTTAGCAGCCTGTTTTGCCTTGGTTTTGAGTCATTTTGCTTGTAAAAATGTAAGTTTGAACAAGCTCCAGCGTTACAAAGCGACCGCTCACCGAACCGAGCAAAACAACCCAAAACAACTCCGTTGTCGTGTGTCGCGGGCTGATTTTTGGAATCTGCCTCCGCTCACCAAAACGTCAGCCATCTCAGCCCCTTTGAACCAGTGATTGCAAAAGGCGCTCGGGCGCTCGCCTAGGCGCTCGGGCGAGGCGAGGCGAGGCCCGAGCGCCTCGCTAATGTCCCAGGCGGCGCGCTTCAAACAGGCGCCGCCTGGGCGCTCGCCCGAGCCCAGGCGCTGGGCGCTTCGGGCGAGCGCCTGGGTAAACCAAGGCGACCGAACTAGAATTTTAGGTCTGGTTCGGTCCTGGTTCGGTTGTTAGTTGGTTCAATCGAACCAACTAAACCGATATAACCCCAACCCTAACCCTAACCCAACACTAACCTGCTGCCGCTCTCGATCGCGATCGCGATCTCGTCGCTCGCTGCCGCTGCTCCCGCTGACGTTGCTCGCCGCTGTCGTTGCTCGCGCCTCCCGCGGGCCTTCCCGCTGCTCGCGCCTCCCTCAAGCCCTCTCGCTGCTCGCGCCTCCTGCTCGCGCCTCCTGCGAGCCCTCCCGCGAGCCCTCTCGCTGCTCGCGTCTCCTGCGAGCCCTCCCGCAAGCCTTCCCGCTGCTCGCGCCTCCCTCGAGCCCTCCCGCGAGCCTTCCCTCTGCTCGCGACTCCCGCTGCTCGCGCCTCCCGCGAGCCCTCCCAACTGCCGCGAGCCCTCCCTCTGCTCGCGACTCCCGCGAGCCCTCCCGCTACTCGCGCCTCCCGCTCCCTTTCCTTTTCCCCCCGCCGCTCGTCGCTGCCGACGCTGCTTCCTTTCTCCATCAAGCTCAGACTGCTCAGTATACTCTTAAATCTTAATATTAAGTTTATTTAAATTTTGAAATGATTAATTTTCATTAATAGATTAATAATATATTATTTTGATTTTAATGTTATTAATTTTGTGATTTTCTATCTTAGATTATTTTAATTTAATAGCATATTTTTATTTAAAATTTTAAATAATTATATTTATTAATTATATTATATATTTTTATATTTTAGCGCCTCGCTTCGCTCGGGCGAGCGCCTAGGCGAGCGCCTAGCGCCTCGGGCGTTTTTGGACCTTGGCGCCTTTTGGTGCCTAGCGCTTTTTAAATCACTGCTTTGAACCCCCCGGGTTGTCACGGCCTTAGTTGGAATTGCCTAAGGCGTGAGGCACCCTTGCGACCAAAGACGCGAACTTAGCTTGCGTTGCCTAAGTCGCGAATCACCCTTGTGGCAAAGACGCGAACTTAGCTTGCGTTGCCTAAGTCGCGCTTCGCCCTTGCGATATTGCTCCGCAAGAATTAGCCCACTTGTAACCTCTCGCAGGTCCCGAAGGACCTGTAAAAGAGAAAGTTGGTTAGTTCGAAAGAACGAGCAACGGACAAGTCCCGAAGTCTCGCGAAAAGGGAAAGCTTTACAAGCAATTCAGCGAGCACCTTGCGTGCACAAGAGAAAAGAGGGAGAGGGAGAAAACAAGGCTTTAGAAGGATGAACGAACAGCTGCAAGCCCACAAACAGTCGCTCACCTGGTCCCGAGCGCGAAAACAAGTTCCCGTAAAGGCCACGTGCGAACTTGCGAAAGAGAGTTCAACGCCCAGTATATAACCGAAGCCCCATCCAGCCCTGTGCCACCCGGGGGGGGTTCAAAGGGGCTGAGATGGCTGACGTTTTGGTGAGCGGAGGCAGATTACTGCAACCCTCCCGCGGCACGCGAAAACGGAGCTGTTTTGGGCTGTTTTGGGGTTGTTTTGCTCGGTTCGGTGAGCGGTCGCTTTGCAATGCTGCAGCTTGTTCGAACTTACATTTTTACAAGCAAAATGACCCAAAACCAAGAGAAAACATGCTGTCAAGTAGCTGTACATGCAGGTGCGAGCGACGAACGATTCGTTGAACGGAGTTGTTGCGGGTGCGCGACGACCGTTCGTGACATTCTCCCCCACTTAAACTGTCGACGCCCTCGTCGACGCTTGTTGGTAGTTGTTGATGACTTCTTCTTCATGTCGCAGGGCGTCATCAGGCTCCCAACTGGCTTCAGTTCGGGGAAGCTTTCGCCACTTCACCAAGTACTCTGTCTGCTCAGCTCCGTTGCGGTCCGCCAGAATGGTTTCAACTCGCTTCTCGTAGGAGGCTGTGATGGGAGGTAGCCGAGTTGGAACACTTCGGGAAGCATCTTGCGGATCCGAGTGGTAGGCTTTTAGGTTGCTGGCGTGAAGAACATTGTGAATTTTGAACCACGCCGGCAGCTGCAACTTGTAAGAGACGTTGCCTACCCTGCTGATAATTGGGAAGGGCCCTTCATACTTGCACACCAATCCTTTGTGGACTTTGTTCCTAAAGAATTGGAGTGATGCTGGTTGGAGCTTTACCAACACCAAATCGCCAACTTTGAACTCTTGCCGCCTTCCCAAGTCTGCCCACTTCTTCATCCTTTTTGCCGCCTTCTCCAAGTAAGCCCGCGCAATATCTGCATTTCGATGCCACTCCTTTGCGAAATGGTAGGCTGATGGACTACTCCCAGTATACCCAATTGCCATGGTGTGTGGAGTCGACGGTTGTTGTCCTGTAATGATCTCGAAGGGGCTTTTGTTGGATGCAGAGCTCCGCTGCAAGTTGTAGGAGAATTGGGCAATGTCCAACAGCTTCACCCAATCTCGTTGATTAGCACTCACGTAGTGCCGGAGATATTGCTCCCAGAGCGAGTTTATCCTTTCAGTCTGGCCATCCGTTTGGGGGTGGAGGCTTATAGAGAAGTATAACTTCGACCCCAACAATTTGAAGAGCTCGGTCCAGAATCGTCCCAGGAACCGAGCGTCTCGATCGCTAATGATATTGTGCGGGACTCCCCAATACTTCACTACATCCTTCATCATCAGCTTGGCTGCCTCCTCTGCTGAACAGTGTAGGGGAGCAGCAATGAAAGTTGCATACTTTGAAAACCGATCGACCACCACGAGTATCGATCCGAGTCCCCCTACAGGTGGCAAGCTTGATATGAAATCCAAGGAAATGCTCTCCCACGGCCTTCTGGTACGGGCAACGGCTCCAAAAGTCCCATCGGCTTCCGCTGCTCCACCTTGTCTTGTTGGCAAGTAAGGCATGTTCGAACATATTCCTCCACATCAATCCCCATCTTCGGCCAGTAGAAGGCCCTCTCCACGAGAGCCAACGTTCTGTGAATGCTTGGGTGTCCAGCCCAAAGGGAATCGTGACACTCTTTTAAGAGCTCACGCCTTAAATTGTCCACTCGGGGAACATAAACCCTATTCCCTTTTGTGTAAACAAGTCCCTCCTGGACGTAAAATCGTCGTGCCTTGCCTTATTTGATGAGCTGCATCAGGATAACTGCCTGGGGATCACTATACAGTCCATCCCTGATTCGGGAAAGGAAGTTGGAGTGCAACTGACTTGCTTGGCCTCTGCCCTCCAATTGTACGGCATTCATGCATTCCACTTTCCTACTCAGCGCATCGGCCACGACATTCGCCTTCCCGGGCTTGTACTCCATTGCCATATCAAATTCAACCAGGAAGTCCTGCCATCGCGCCTGCTTTGGGGAGAGCTTCTTCTGAGTTTGGAAATAGCTCAGGGCGATGTTGTCCGTCCTCAGCACAAATCGCGACCCAAGGAGGTAGTGTCGCCAAACTCGTAGACAGTGGATCACTGCTGTCATCTCTTTCTAATGCACTGGATACCGCCGCTCGGTCTCGTTGAGTTTGCGGCTCTCGTAGGCCATCGGATGACCTTCCTGCATGAGTACCCCCCTAATAGCGAAGTCCGAAGCATCTGTATGGACTTCAAAGGGCTCTCCATAGTTCAGCAATTTGAGCACCAGTTCTTCTAGAACAGCAGCCTTCAGATCTTGGAATGCTATCTTACATTTGTCAGACCACTTCCAAGGCTGCTCCTTCTTCAGTAACTCCGTCAGTGGGGTTGCCAGCTTCGAATATCCCGCTATGAAGCGTCGATAGTAGTTGACGAAACCAAGGAAGGATCTTAACTCTAGCACCTTCTTTGGAGTTCACCATTCCGCAACTGAGCAAAGTAGCATTTCTCCCTTTTCACGAACAAAGTGTTCTCGCTGAGAACCTTGAAAATCGTCCGAAGGTGCTTGACGTGCTCCTCGAGCGTTTGACTGTAGACGACGGTATCGTCCAGGTAGACGACCACGAACTTATCCAAATACTCCTTGAATAGCTGGTTCATGAGAGTGCAGAATGTGGCCGGAGCGTTGGTTAAGCCGAAAGGCATCACTAAGAACTCAAACGCTCCATCCCTGGTCACACAAGTAGTCTTCGCTTTGTCGCCTTCAGCAATGCGCACCTGCCAATACCCCGACCGAAGGTCGAGTTTTGAGAAATACTTAGCCTTGCCCAATTGGTCGAACAAGTCCGCAATGAGCGGGATGGCATACTTGTTCTTCACTGTTACTTTGTTGAGGGCTCGTTAGTCGACGCATAATCGGAGGCTCCTATCTTGTTTCTTCTGGAAGAGAACTGGAGCTCCGAAAGGTGCTTTAGAGCTGCGGATGAGACCACCGCTTAGTAGTTCACCTAACTGCTTCCTGAGTTCTGCCAACTCTGGCGGGAGCATGCGGTAGGGTGGTCTCGCTGGAGGCTTCACTCTTGGCTCCAGCTCGATGCTGTGATCCACGCCTCTGCGTGGTGGAAGAGTCTTCGACAACTCGGGTGGCATAACGTCTTTGAACTCTTTTAGGACATTCGCCACCATAGCAGGTTCTTGAATGGCCTCCTCGTTGAGTGGCTCTAGCTTCATAGCAGCCACGAATGTCAATTCGTCTTTTCGCACCCCTTTCTTCAGTTGAAATGCCGAAATGTGTTGGGGCTCCTTAGTTCCTCTCCGAGAGACGGGAACCACGCAGGGGTCATCGCCTCCCATCATACATAGGGAGTTCAAGAACGGCATCGGCACCAACTTCGTCGCGTGCATAAACTCCATTCCAAGAATCACTTGGAAGTCGTCTAGTGGCACGGCCATCATGTTGGTGTTTCCGCTCCAAGTCCCGATTTTGATGGGAACTCCCTTCGCCAACCCGGAGATTCGCCTGGCCTCTGAGTTCACCGCCTTCATTCGGCTTGGGCTCTTCTCCAAGGTCAACCCAAGTCGCTGTGCTTCACGATCGGCTATGAAGTTGTGGGTAGCGCCTGTGTCCACCATTGCACGGGTCGTTTGTCCATTCAGCTTGATGTCCATATACATCAGCTCACTACTTCTTGCTTTTTGAACCTTTGTCTTCATGTTCTCCCCCACTTGACCCCGCATAGCGTTCAACAAATGCATTGCTCCTATTCGGGGTCCTTGCGACTCCTCGTCGTCGCTGTTGGATTCAGAACTGCTCGAACTAAGAGCAACAGCTTTGCCCTTGTCCGATCGGGGGGGCGGGGGTGGATGGAAGCCGTCAAAGCATTGAGTGCCTGTTTTTGTGGGCACTCTCTTACCATGTGCGGTCCTCCGCACAAGAAGCATCCTCCAGGTTTTGAGGCCTTGCCTTTCGGGTTCGGCCCTTTGTGGGAGCTCTTCTTCTTTTGTTCGCCCCCGAGCTCCTTCCCTCGAGAATGTTTTGGAGGGCGATTGCCTGAAGATTGTTTCCTTCTTGCTGGGTCTTCAGAGGAAACAAAGTCGGTGAGCCTTTCTGCAGCAGCAATTGCCCCGACCACATCGGTAACATTCCTTCGATTTAGCTCCTGGTTTCAAACCATCGAGGAAGCTGAACAACTTGTCCTTCTCGGACATGTCCTGTATGTCCAGCATTAGTGCAGAAAATTGTTTCACATAGTCTCGGATGGTGGTACTTTGGCGGAGTTGTCTCAACTTCCTTCTTGCGACGAACTCTGTGTTCTCCGGTAGGAACTGAGTTCTTAACTCCCGCTTCAAGCCCTCCCATGTGTCGACTCGACATCGACCTTGTTGGATCTCCTCCCAACGAGTTCGCCACCAAAGTTTCGCATCTCCGTTCAGATACATTGTTGCTATAGAAACTTTGGTATCTTTAGAATCGGGCCTCGTAGCTCGGAAGTATTGCTCCATGACGAACAAAAAGTTCTCGAGCTCTTTGGCATCTTTGGCCCCTCCATATCCATGAGGCTCAGGTGCCCTCAAATTTCGTGGCGGTGCAACGCGGGTGTTGCTTCCTCCCGCATTTAGTGTTCTTGTGAGCATGGCCACCTTTGCAGTGAGTTCCGCCACAACATCCTGTAAGTGTTGTACGGAGTCTTTGGTGTCATCAGACAATCGGTCGACTAGGGCCTCGACCTTGTCGATCCTGGACTCCGCTTCCTCCTGTGAGCTCTTTACCCCAACAAGTCTTTGTTGGCCATGGTAGAGTTCCTCCACGCTCGCTTCAAGAACATCCAGGCGGGTTTCCGCCGTTGTGAGTCTCTCCTTGTGACTCTTTTTCCCAGTTGGCGCTCCAGATTGCGCCTCCTCCGCTCGCGGAGAGTAGCCAACTTCTCGCTCATCATGTTCGCTATCGCGCTCCTCTTGAGCGGCTCCAACAGCATGAGAGCGAGTGTGCACATGCAGCCCACCTGCGGCTGCTTGGGGCAAGGGTCCGGCTTGCCCCGTCTTGCTTTATTCGCCACGATGCTTTGCCATGGCGAAGTTGCGAAGTTCGTTCGCTGCTCGCTCGAAGTGCTTGCCCGCTCTGATACCACAATGTCACTGCCTTAACTGGAATTGCCTAAGGCGTGAGGCACCCTTGCGGCCAAAGACGCGAACTTAGCTTGCGTTGCCTAAGTCGCGAATCACCCTTGTGGCAAAGACGCGAACTTAGCTTGCGTTGCCTAAGTCGCGCTTCGCCCTTGCGATATTGCTCTGCAAGAATCAGCCCACTTGTAACCTCTCGCAGGTCCCGAAGGACCTGTAAAAGAGAAAGTTGGTTAGTTCGAAAGAACGAGCAACGGACAAGTCCCGAAGTCTCGCGAAAAGGGGAAGCTTTACAAGCAATTCAGCGAGCACCTTGCGTGCACAAGAGAAAAGAGGGAGAGGGAGAAAACAAGGCTTTAGAAGGATGAACGAACAGCTGCAAGCCCACAAACAGCCGCTCACCTGGTCCCGGGCGCGAAAACAAGTTCCCGTAAAGGCCACGTGCGAACTTGCGAAAGAGAGTTCAACGCCCGGTATATAACCGAAGCCCCATCCAGCCCTGTGCCACCCGGGGGTTTCAAAGGGGCTGAGATGGCTGACGTTTTGGTGAGCGGAGGCAGATTACCGCAACCCTCCCGCGGCACGCGAAAACGGAGCTGTTTTGGGCTGTTTTGCTTGGTTCGGTGAGCGGTCGCTTTGCAACGCTGCAGCTTGTTCGAACTTACATTTTTACAAGCAAAATGACCCCAAACCAAGAGAAAACATGCTGTCAAGTAACTGTACATGCAGGTGCGAGCGACGAACGGTTCGTTGAACGGAGTTGTTGCGGGTGCGCAACGACCGTTCGTGACAGGGTGGCACAGGGCTGGATGGGGCTTCGGTATAGTACCGGGCGTTGAACACTCATTCGCAAGTTCGCACGTTGCCTTGACGGGAACTTGTTGTCGCGCCCGGGACTCAGTGAGCAGCTGTTTGTGGGCTTGCAGTTGTTCGTTCAACCTTCTAAAGCCCTTGTTTTCCCCCTCTCCCTCTATTCTCTTGTGCACGCAAGGTGCTCGCTGAATGCTTGTAAAGCTTCCCCTCTTTTCGCGAGACGTCGGGACTTGTTCGTCGCTCGTTCTTTCGAACTAATCAACTTTCTCTTTTACAGGTCCTTCGGGACCTGCGAGAGGTTACAAGTTGGCTGATCTTTGCGGAGCAATATCGCAAGGGCGAAGCGCGACTTAGGCAACGCAAGCTAAGTTCGCATCTTGGCCGTAAGGGTGCCTCACGCCTTAGGCAATTCCAGCTAAGGCCGTGACAGATGTACCACTCAGTATGGGCTTGTACCAAGTGTACCACTTGGTATTGGGCATGTACCTAGCATACCTGTGAGGCCAAGGTTTTTACTGCTTAATATGGGGCATGTACCCAGCATACCTGTTAGGACAAGGTTTTTACCACTTGTATGGGGCTTGTACCACCCAATATAGGCGATATAGGCTTCTACCATGCGGTAACTTTTTTTTTTCTTTTAATTTTCATTGTTTTTACATGTTTTCTTGAAACATAATACACACTGAACCATTACATGGTATGCTAATATGGATTGGATCTGTGGTGGTCTGAGCCAGGATAATGCAGGTCCGTTAAATGAAATTGAAATATTGTGAGTCAATATTTGAGTGGGTTTAGTACCTAAAATTAAAATTCTAGCTGACAAGGGATATAATACCAATGATTTCGATTTCTTATCAGGATATCGTATAGGGTGTGCCGAGCTAGTATGTATTGTTGGTTACGGTGTGCCAACATTCAGTAAACTAGTATAAACCAATGTTGAAGAAGAATAGGCTGTGAATTCACCTAAGGAAGAAGAGAAGACGTTGTAGGAAAAGGAGGATGAAGAAGGAAAAAGAGGAAGTGGAAGGAAGAAGAGAAGGATGAAAAACAAAGAAGGGGAAGGAGGAAGAGGAAGGAAGAAGAAGGGTTGATGGAAGAAGAGGAGGAAGGAGGAAAAGGAAGAAAGAGGAGGAAGAGGAGGTGGTGGAGGAAGAGGCAGAAGAAGTGGAGGAGAGGAAGTATAGTTGAGGTCGGCGGCATGGAGGTAGGGATGACATTGGTAAGGAGGTATGCATCAGCTCATGATTTCGTGCTCCCTGCATATGGAGAAGAGGGCTCACATTCACAAGCCCTAATGGAAATAGTAACCTTTAAGTTTTTCTTTATTAATAGACCGCACCAGACCACCCAAAATGGCAGCGGTCTAAAGTGGCTCAATTTGGGCTCGAACATAAATACTAGTCGGTACGAGTCAAACTATAGTCCGTGATTGATATAACATGAAACTGATATGTAAGGTACTGAGAAATGGGTAAATCAACATAAAGGACGTTAAAAGTGTACAATAAATATGATAATACTTTATTATATTTAGTTTGTTAGGGCATATATAACGATTTAAGTATTCTGGATTTAACTAAACATATAGCTTTTTACATACTCTGAACTTAACTATATATAAAGATTTAAGTATATTGAACTTAACTAAACATATGACTTTTTACATATTTTAGTGATAGCAAAAGATTCATGTAATCGACTCCAAATAATCGAGACTTATGACTTTGTTATTGTTATTGTAGGATATATATAACGATAAAACAATAATTTATAAAAATGATTTAAACCTTACTAACTATTCATATTGAAAGATAATATGAAATCATTGTTTGCATTAATAATTATTGTCTGATGCTCAATGCAAATGACTTATGAAGTTGGAGTTAAATAACAATGTCCATCATAAAGATATCACTGTTTAAGAAAAACAAGGCCTAGTTATCCATGTAGGATTCCTGATTGTTCTATTAACATTAATTTCTCCTACTTAAATAAATGCTTAGTTGATGTATATCATCATACAATTTATGAAACTAGAAATTTTAATTGGAAAATTTATAAAATACAAACAATGAAAATTTATGTACATTAAGTAAGAAAATGTCTATGATCAATTAGTAAAAGGTAAATATTTGTCATTTTATAAAACTATTTTATCATACTAAATGACTATTATTATACCATATGAAATTAACCAAAACTTGTCCACTTGTAATTTTGAAGAAAGCCCTTAATGTGGCTTCTAAGCTTTTCTCAAATCCTATGACAGTGCCTTTCTCCACAATGACATTGCTACTTAAGAGGTTTAAGGCTACATTTCCCCTTATCCTTTATTTTATGTGGTGGTATTGATTAACATTGTAATAATAACGGCTGATGACAAACGCGATGACTGTGGTGAATAATAAAGCCCATAGTAGTAGAATTTCCTACTCTATTTCTTAGTTATAATCACAATTCTTCTTTTGGATTTCATCACCCTCCTCTCTCTCTCTCTAATCTCTCTGCTTTTCTCCCCCTCCTTTTTTTCTTTCTTTCTTTGTTGTTGTCAATTTAACTAAAATTAGTTAAAGTTGAACTTCAGTTAAGTTCAATCACTTTTATAAAATTTCACTTGATTTATGAGAATATGGATGAGAAGTTGTTTAAAATAAAATCAGCCTAGGACAATGATTTGTACAATATTATGAATTGCATGACATGATTTTGATCAATATTCAGCTTACCATGAGACAATGCTTTTCAAAATTTTCTGTTATGGTTGGAAAATACTACTAGGTCTCTTAATTAGTGATATGAAACAATTATTTTAACTGCTAAGCGATGATGTTAATGTGGACTCTCTATCGCAAGAGCAATTACTTAGAACCTTGCATGAACTCTCAATCATGTTCCTACACAACCTGATTAATTCGATCGGACACTTATCATCCATTTTCATTGTGCAACTGTTTAACAGCATGGAAAACCAATAGCTCTATCAAGCCAACCTTTTGTCGATCTTTTTTTTTTAAAATTTTTTTCTTTATATATTCTTACAAGTGTTTGGTGCATCTGTAATAGATATGAAGTAATTATGTTAAGTAATTTACTATTATGAAAAATGCATTAGCTACTTGAGATGTTCCCCAAGAAGTGTGTTGATCACTTATCATGTAAAAGGAGATGGTTTTCAAAATACCTTTCTTGAGATGAAAGGATCAAATGATTCATTAACTCTTCTTACATGGGGAGGAGTTCTATTTATAGTATCGAGGGGCACATTTGGGACTACATTGTAAGCAATCTGCAAGCTGATGACCTAAAATTCCGAGGTCCAATAATAAGTTGGGTATATTTCCTCAAAAAAATTTTAAGTTGGGTAGAGTGATCATATTTAAGAGAAAATCAAGGTATACAGCAAGGTCCGCAATACCGTACCATACCGGTGTTTCGAGGTTGGCTCGGTACGGTACGGTACCGTGTACCGAGCGGCACGCCACGGTGTATCTAGCGGTATACCTAATTTAAGGTGTAAAACCCTCTGAAAATACCTGAAAATAAAAAAAAGTTAGGATAGGGTTTTTAAGTTAGAAATAAATATAGTAATAGTATAAGTTTAACAAAATCAATGTAAATTAGGTAAGAATAGTATCACATATCTTTTTCGGGTTTTGAGGAAGGTTTGTTCAAGGTTCGTATTTCAGTCCGTTATGGATTGTCCTTATGTAAATATTAAAATATCTACAGAAAAATCATTTGAATTGTTAGACTATTTTATTACAATATAAACTCTAAAATTCAAATGAATTAAATAATCACATATGTAGATATACCTAATTGTTGATTCTACCACCAAAATGAACGATGGGCCTCTACGGGTGGTGGATCGGGGTCCTCGATCCTATACATCTGCGTATCAATATGATATGTTTGTTGGATCCAATCATGAAATTAATCCCATGACATAGTGTATTGATACACTGTATGCCATTGATGCATCAATGTGGTGTTGATCGTAGGCTGATCGTCATGAATCATATTTGTCCGAGGCAGCTCTTGAGGCATATACTGGTGAATGTCAGAGCTTCTACTTTCGCTACTGATCTACTGCTCTGTATCATTCTGTTGCTTAGAGAAGGATGACCAACTATCACCATACTGCTGTTGCCCGTATGATTCTCCATAATACGATGACTGTGAATACGATGAGCTTCTTTCTGTGAATACATGTAGGCTCTGTCGCATTTGCTCAAATTCATCCACTGCCTTCCTTTTCCCCTTCCCCTTCCGCATATAAACTTGACCAGTACCTTGTTGAGTTCCATGATCTGAATCTTGGGTGACATGTGTAAAATATTGCTCCTCAGTCCATGCACCACCCTCAAGTTGTGTAGACGAGACCAACGACTGCCCGGCATCACCGCCATCATCCGTCGAGGCACTACTGTCCGTGTTGCTATTATGTCTCTGGACCGAGCGAGTTGCTGAATGTGATTGTGAAGGTGTCTCGTCGCCCGACTCGATTCTTTCCAACGATGCAACTGATGTTACTGCCTTCCCCTTTGCCTTTGCACGCTGGGCGGACGACTGTGACCGTTGGGTGTTTGTAGTTCCTCGAGCAGTTTGACTCGATGTTGTTTGACTCCTACCACGTTGTAATCGAGGGGGATTTTCCACCTGTTGTGGTTGTGCTTCTTCTTCTTCTTCTATTGCCTCGGTGATAAAACGTGAAGGACACTGAGGATCTCTTGCCTCATCAAGTAGAGGATCCTCTTGATTCTCTGCTGCTTCAACCCAATCTAACATTGGCTCTGAATCTTCGTTGTAGAATTGGAGGTCAATGAGATCAATATCTGGTTCCTCTAGCTCCTTATCCAACTCAGCACATCGCAATCTTAGCCGTATGTTATAATGGACAAATACTAGTTTCTCTAACCGTCTGTAGGAGAGTTTGTTGCAGACCTTCGTATAAATCAATGCAAACGTTGACCAATTACGTTCGCAACCATTAGATGTTGTTGTTTGTGAAAGTAAACGAACGACAACCTTCCTTAAATGTGGTGCATCCCCTTCAAATTGTAGCCACCACTCGACTGCAAAAAGATATAAATAAGATTTTATTAGCATAACAAATAATTAATATTAAATATAATTGATAATCAATATGTATAACTTTTCCTCACTAGGATCCATAGTGTAACGACACGATACAACTACAACGTCGAAGAATGAACCAACTGTTTCTTGAAATAATCGATCCCCCATAAGAGCATCGGCTGCATCAGTAGTGTTTGACAAGAGCCGATATATAATATTTCGTAGTGTCGTTAGGAAATTATTTTACGTTCCGAGAGCACATTAATATTGAATTGTTGGGTTTAGATAATACGCTGCAAGACATAATTTTGTTAGTATGATTTTTTATTATCTAAATAATAATAAATTAGATTATTCTGAATATGAATTTACCTGCATTATGGATATCTTGATCCATATGAACTTTGGTCTGACGATCAATGATCCGTACGTATTGGTCGGCCTTAAAATCATCTTTGAATGCTCTCCCGAACTCCTCTCTTGTTGAAATTAGCATATATTTAAGATACGGCATCTGTGGACGCTTGTCCATATCGACCTTACGGAGGACAATATAAAGTGGTTCCACACGTTTTATAATTTCTACCGTAGTCTCCCAAAATCTAGAGGAAAGAATGGACTTTTCTATCTTCTTTCTATCGCTCAATTTCGAATATCTGGATTCAGACCACTCTTGTGAGGTGACCATTGCCTTCAAGCCATGCCTTTTTTGCTGTAATGATTTTAATGCAATAAAATTGGTAGCAAACCGAGTAATTCCAGGTCGGAGTATCATACCGTTTACATACTTTTGTATTAAAGCGTGGACACAATGATGATTATATATAAACTTTGTAATTGATTGTGCTCGAGCTATACAATTCTTGACTGCATTTTACACACCAATATCCTTCAGCGTTAGGTCTATGCAATGAGCTGCGCATGAAGTCCAAAATAAAGTTTTTCTTTTTTTCATCAATTGCAAACCAGCCTTTTTGAAATTCGCTCTATTGTCTGTTATTATTTGGACAACATACTGTGGTCTAATCTCCTCTACTATAGTGTCCATCAAGCTCTCATTTTAGTTTGCACCTTGGATCTTTTCAAAAGCATTAACAGACTTATGAAACACCACTCTTCTGTTGCAATAAACAAGAAAGTTGATTGTACTCATTTTTGTTGGTCCTATCTAACTATCACACATTAGTGTCACCCCATATTCGTCCTATTGCCTCTTGAAGGATTTGATCCAATCCTTTAGTTCTATCACCTCCTCATCTAAGTATACGTCGTAAATCTCCTTTGGTGTTGGAGGTTGGATCCCCGTGCCAGACTTTTAAATAGAAGATACCATGCTCTAATAATATGGACCTTGGGTTGTGTTGGTTGGAATCATGTGGAAGTTGAACCATTTTGAGATTGCCTTCCCAATATCCCCTTTTTTCTCTTTTGTGTATGCATCGTCAATCCGTGTATGTTTCGCTGTTTGTGAGGGAGACTTGCGAATCAATATCAACAATATCTGATGCGGACCTCCTGTCAAGACCTCTCATAAAACCACGGAGTCCACCATACCTCATGCTACTAGTTCGGCCTAACTGAGAAGGAGCAATTGGTTGTCTCATGCTAGTCGACCTCTGGATTCCACTACCATTGCCGTGCTCCAATTGTGAGTCAGGTCGTCGATGCCTTATTGCTTCATCGACCGTATATTGATTCTCCAATGATGCACGAATCCCAACTGTGAGATCCGGGTCGACTTGATCGCCGCAACCCTCATACCGATCATAAACTGGTTCCTGTGTAGCCCTATAATATTTTTCATCAACTCTTGTTTTTTTTTTTTAATGTATCTTCCTTTGCTTGTTGTAGCTTGCTTTAAAATAATTTACGGATCTTCGTCGGAACCTTCTTGCATTTTGCAACATCAGGATACTTGCCAGCCAAATGCATTTTCACCCAAGTTATTCCTCGACCCTTGTCGATGTAGTCAAAATAAATACATTGCCAATGATGACGATTCTCATCTATCTTTCGGACATGAACCCATGCATCATCATGTGGTTGTACCTTTGGTGCCATGATCCTACCAAATTTAAATCAAATAAACTATAAAGTATAAACATATTAAATTGACCAAATATCGATAAAAAATCATTAATCGCAGCATTAAATAATTTTATTATAACATAACTAATCATATTTTATCATCATAAATATGTTACATACATAAAAGAAGCATTAAATATATAATTTTGATCCAATATGGTTCAAATTATGATAAAATCATCATTAGATATACTAATCACCCGATTAACATAGTTAATTTCCTATTAATTACTTCTTATTCAACATTATGAAATGGTAAACACCCTAATAGGTATTAAACACATTGAATTGATATAAAATTAAACAAATTTTGATTAAATCATCATTAAAATGACTAATCACAGTATTAAATAACTTTAATAAAACCTAATTAAACTTATTTTACTATCATATATATGTCAAACACATAAAAGAAACATTAAATATATAATTTTGATCAAATATGATTCAAATTATGATAAAACCATCATTAGATACACTAATTACATGATTAACATAGTTAATTTTTCACTAATTACTTCTTTTTCAATACTATAAACATGGCAAACACCCTAATACGTATTAAACATATTGAATTGACATAAAATCGAACAAATTTTGATTAAATCATCATTAAAATAATTAATCGCAGCATTAAATAACTTTAATAAAACCTAATTAAACCTATTTTACCATCATATATATGTCAAACATATAAAAGAAATATTAAATATATAATTTTGATCCAATATGATTCAAATTATGATAAAATCATCATTAGATACACTAATTATATGATTAACATAATTAATTTTTCACTAATTACTTCTCTTACAACACTATAAACATGACAAACACCCTAATAGGTATTAAACATATTGAATTGACATAAAATCAAACAAATTTTAATTAAATCATCATTAAAATGACTAATCGCAGCATTAAATAATTTTAATAAAACCTAATTAAACTTATTTTACTATCATAAATATTTTTTAATATTTAATATGCATGAAACACACTAATCATAATATTAAAGATCTTAATTACTCTCTAATTAAAGAAAGAGAATACATACCTCTTGATTAGAAAGTTCTTCCTCTTAATCTTCCCAAATTAACCTCGATTGAATTTACAAATCCTTGTTTTGTAGAGTTTAGGAGAGAAAAAAGAGTTTGAGATAGTTTAAGAGAGTATGAGAATCTATTGGAGTGAAATAGGGGAGAAGAAGGGTTTAAATATTATAAGAAAGTGCTCCAACGGTTAATTTGACCGTTGGAGCATTGTAGCACTTTTACAGTGCGGTAACGGTCAAAATCGACTGTTACCGAGTTGTGCCAGGTGGTAACGGTCGAATTTCGATCGTTACCACTCGATATTACCTTGTATCGTCTGATATGCGGTGCTTTTAAACGTTTCGCCCGCAACTCGACCGTTACCACTCGATATTACCTTGTATCGTCTGATATGCGGTGCTTTTAAACGTTTCACCCGGTTGCGGGCGGTCCGCGTACCGATATACCGTCGGACCGGTATGTACCGCTCGGTATTCGACCGTTACCGCTCGATATTACCCCGTATCGTTTGATACGCGATGCTTTTAAACGTTTCGCCCAGTTGCGGGCGGTCTGCATACTGGTATACCGTCGGACCGGTACGTATCGCCCGTATCGGCCGGTATCATTCGAAATTGCCTACCTTGGTATACAGTTTCGAATAATATCGCCTGTACCGGGTGGTACGTATCGGTCCGTCAGCTGATCGGTACACGGATCGCCAGTTACCGGACGAAATATATATATATATATATATTAATATATATTTTTATATATAAATATTTTTATGAAAGGTTACGTCACGTCGCCTCGGTGACGTATATATATATATATATATATATATATACACGAGGCGACGTCGCCCCGCTTGGGAGAAGAGAGAGGCGACGTCGCTGAATTATATATATATATATATATATATATATATATATATATATATATATATATTCTGAGCGGTATACCGAATTGTATACCGTTCGGTATATAGTATATCGTACCATACCGAGCGAATGTCGAAACTCCGGTACGGTATGATTTTTCAATCCTTGGAGAAAAAATATATATTTTTAGTTTTCTCTCTATGCAGTCAGAATTAGCAACTTCTTTCATTTGGGCTGAGATAAAAATTAAGGTAAACATATTTGGCTCTTCAGAATGCAGGTCCTGAAGCATCAAGCTCTTTGGATGGTTTTTCTAGTCCTGAGAGGGAAGAAGCTGATTCTCTTTTTGGGTCTGAGTTAGATGATAATGTTGATTCTGAGGTGATCCCTATGTTCTTTCTCTTTTCTTAAATGCTTATATTACTCAATGCATGTGGGTGGTTTAGGCTACCATTAGTGGAAACTTAGAGAAAATATGCATTATTGGACTCTTCATCTTGCTATTTATACTGATTCTTAGCTTGGAATTTTTATGCTCAGGTCCACATGTCCATTTATTGTAGTTTGTTCTGAATATTGTGCAAGTTCTATCCTGTGCCACGATATTGTTTTGCTTGTGATAAGTCCTATTGCATTCGCTCTTGTAATGGAGGCAGGTTTGCTTTTTTCAAGTTATTAGCAGTTGTGGGATCCCTTGATTGCATCTTCATGGTACACTAATGCAAATGAAATCAGGTTCCTAATAATAAATTTTTAACAAAAGATAAGTTTTTTGTCCTCATGTTGAACTTCTGATTTTTTTCCTTTTAAAAGTTGCAATACTGCTGCACCTCCTGGACCCCCTGGATGACTTGGGCTGACTGTTGCTTGGATCAAAACCAGAAGTAATTGCTTACTGATAAGGAGACCTGTCGCCTAAAATTTCTGTTGAAGGAAAAAAAAAGTAAGGAGAAATGTGGACTATAGTTTAGAGAGTGGTTTGGGTATATAAACTGAGAGCTGTAGGGAACAGTGATGCAAGAAGATACCAAGTTAAAATAACAAGATTAAGGTGACTTCTTGATTTATATTATCGGATGTGTTTATACTGTTACCTCTTTATGGGCAATACAGTTGCCTATTTATTTTCTTAAGTTAATCAGGTAAATTTGGGAATCAACTAAGTCAATTAGTTTGATAGGTGGCTAAAAGCCTAAAACTATAACAGAAAGCATGCCATGTGATTGTACAAGTTGTAGGACCCTATTATGCCTCAAATTTGACCAGCTCATGACCAGTTAAGATGATTCAGTTAGCGCATTCTATTGCAACTGTAACATATTAGATGTCCTGATTCAAATTACTCATTATTTCTGAAACATGAAAACTTAAATAAAGATGAATGACACTTGATCAGTATTAAGTAGTAAAAATAAAAAAAACACAACTTTAGATTAAACCAAATTTAACTTCAGAAAACGTATAGCAGTTGGGAGCATAATTAGTTGATGGTCAACTTGATTCATTTGAAAGTCCAGCTCTTGTACACATGCATGAAGAAGTTAGTCTACATCCACTAGGACATGTTTTTGAGGTTATGCTTTGTTGACATATATAAGGAAATAGAAAAGTCCAAGGTTGATCCTTGCACATTTCAATTCCTAATTGTACACATGCATAAAGATCTTCCTCGGTATCTCTCTCTGTCTCCTCCTCTTCCTCTGCCATCGCATAGTCCCTTCACCCTCGTCCCTCCCTTCCCCTCCTCCCCCTCACACCACCCACCCCCCCCCCCCCCCCCCCCCCCGGGCTCCCCACCATCGCAGTTGCCACCACCGATCCCTCCTCCCTTTTCCCCCTTCGTCGCAGCTGCTCCCTTCCCCGACACCAACCTCCTTGTCCTTCTCCTTTGACCTCCCTCTTCCCCCCTTCATTGCAACCCTCGCCCCACAGCCTCCCTCCTCTCGTGCTGCAGCTCCTTGTTCTTGATAGCATGCTCCTCCTTCCTACCGTGGCTCAAGAAATTTATTATTAATTTTGATGTTAATTTTAAATTATTAATTTTTTGCTATAATTTTAAATAATATTAATTTTGATGCTAATCTTACTTTGTTTTGTTATTTTATTATTAGATTATGACAATCTAGCAGTTTAATGTTTTGTTGCTAGTTAAATGAATGTAATTTAATATTTAGTGGTGGTAATTTGAATTTAAAATTATATGGAACTCATATCTTGTCTAAATTTTATATTAATGATGTTAATTATATTCTTTTATCATTTTATATTGACGAACATCTCGTTTCGCTTGGGTGAGTGCCTAGCATCTCGGACGCTTTGGAACCTTGGCACTTATTGCCTTTTTGATGACACTGATTAGATGTGGGAGCAGTTCCATACATGGGTCTTATAGACATACCATATCGATCTATAATGGAGTGATATCAGGGACCCTAACTTACCTTTCATCGACTTATGATGATCATTTTAGTGGTAGGTGCAGGTATATGATCATATTTGACATTGAATTGATCATGCTTAATTGCTTAGATACTAGAACTTGTTTGTGTATACATTTATTCTTTAGATACAACTGATGATCCTTTTCTCGTTTGTTACAAAGAATATTTATTTATTTTTTAGTTTGAAACCAGTTTAATTTTGTTTGTATTATTAAGAAAAGGTGAGAAAGAGTCCTAAAAGAAGAATTTTGAAGGTTGTAACTAATTGAAACGGGTCTGATTGTAAAATTACTAATGAAGAAGGGAGCTGGTACAATGAACTCCTTGCTATTGGAGGAGTTCAAACTGCAATTAGTGAGGGCTTTTTGATGCTGTAAATAGAGATAGATTGCTAGAATCCTCAATCAGTTGGAAGAACCATCATAAAGATTTTCGAATTGTGTTAGAAATCTTTTTGTGGCCTTTAGTGAACTCCAGACATTTAAAGTTATTCATAATTTTTTTAGAGAGGCTAACCGTTGTGCACACTGGTTGGCTAATTTTCCTAAATGTAATCAGTTATAATGTATTTGATGGTCAAACTGGCCTCCTGATTTGCTCTCTTTTGAGCTTCAAGGAGCAGAGCTTAGGTTGTTACCTAGTAAAGTTGAACCTTGCTTTTAAGGATGTGACAACAGTCTTATCCTTCTCTTCTTCTTTGCCTTTCTTATTCTCCCTCTCTGCCTTCTTTTCCTCCACCTCCACTTCTCTGTTTTTTTTCCTCTCAGCCTCCTCAGTCTTGTTCACCACCATATACTCATTTTCTTCCCCTTTTCCTTCTCTTCGACCTCCACCTTGTCCACCACCACTACCTCCTCTTCCTTTCTTCTCATCTTATCTCTCTTTCTCGATGGTTTGAATGGTTGTCATATCCTAGATTTTTTCATAAAATTACAACATCTTTCTATAAGTACATCAAGAGCTAAGTAAATAAATATTATTTTATTAATATGCATAAATTATAAATATTTATTATAATTTATTTATTCATTAAATATAAATCAAAAGTAGTTATGGGCTTTATTGAGAAACATAGTGTTGCCCACTCAAAAATAAAGTCCAATTGGATTTACCTAGCGTTTGCTCTCTACTAGAATCTGGTTAGTGCTATTGGGAGATTGTTCTGAAAATCAAAAACAAAATAAAAAAATTTCAATAACGTTAAATAGGAACGCCTCTAAGTCAATTGTAAAATAAATACATGTCCGAAAGTCAATCATCCCAGTGGAGTATATCAAATACCTGAACGAGCACTCTCTCAACAGCGGATGGAGAGGCTTTATCCTACGGGACGAGTTTGTGTTCTCCCAATAGCGGATGAAGATAAAACTATATTGCACTCTCAATAATTGATGGAGTGGTGTCCCTCACTCGTCAAAGTGGGGGCACATTCCTCCTAATAGTGGACGAAGGAATCGTCCAATCGCCACATCTGACGGCTTGCTAATCTCCTAAGGAAATCACCCTACGTACTTTCAGTAGGGAAATAAAATCATCTCATACTAGTCATGTTTATATCGGGATGAAATAATACATTAAAATATCTCAATTTATCTTTTAAACATAATTAATATCAAATAATATCAATCAAGGTATGCAGTTTCGAATAATACCGCTCGTACTGGGCAGTACGTTCCGGTTCGTCAGTTGACTGGTACACGGACCGCTCATTACCGGATGAAATATATATATATATATTTATATATAAATATTTTTATAAAAGGCGACGTCACCTTGCGTGGGAGAAGGAAAAGGCGACGTCGCGTCGCCTTTTATAAAAAAATATATAAATATAAATAAATAAATAAATAAAAATAAATAAATAAATATATATACCGAGCAGTATACCGAACGGTATACCGCTCGGTATATAGTATCATACCGTACCGAGCAAATGTTGAAACTCTGGTACGGTATGATATTTCGATCCTTTATATCAATTAGCTCATAATTGACTTGAACCCTAGCTCAATCGATTAAATTGAACTCGATTTAACTAGAACCCAGCTGAATCGGTCTCTAATCCTCATTTAACTAGTATGGAATTATCCTAGATTGGTATAATTTGGATCAGATTGGGTTCAGTTCAGGATAAATAGACTTGAATGTCAAACTAGTTTGGAAACACCTTGAATCGATTTAAACTGATCAAATCTGATTCCGTTTAATCAATATTTGGGCCAAAATCAAATAAAGGACAATGAGATAGATTGTATAACGCTGGGCTAGGTTGGGCTAACCCATGTATTGGTCATGTGCATTGCACATGACTGTACATGCACCAGACCAGGCTGGGCCAACCCATAGCTCATGGGTTGGTCATGTGCACCGCACACGACTGCTCATGTTAGGTTGGGTTGAGCTAGCCTACAAGCTGGGGCTTGACCTACGGGTTGGGTCTAGCTTGTTGGTTAGGTTTGGCCAATTGGCTGGACCTAGTCTGCGGGCTATGGCCTAGCCTATTGGTTGATTTCAACCCAAATTCAAACCAGTTCTCTCAATTCCAAATTATGACATCATGAAATTATAATCAAAACATTTATTCATTAGCATTCAGTTATTAAAACATAATAAATAACAGCAGATTAAAAAGATAAAATTACATAAAGGAGAAATAATATTTTTAATAAAGTATTATATAAATCTAATGGAAATCAAATATCATGCATCCAAGATAAAAATTTTAGAAACTGCATATGACATGAATAATTGCAATATGTTTTAATCCCAAAATAAAATTTTAAACCTTTAAAGAGATAAGAGAGAATTTTAGAAACTTCATATAACGTTAATAGTTATAACAAGTTTTAATCCATTTATAAAATTTTAGACATTTAAAGGAATAGAAGAAAATTTTAGAAACTGCATATAATATGAATAATTATAACATGTTTTAATCAAAAGATAAAATTTCAGACATTTAAGGGAACCGAAAAATTTTTTTATTTTTCAAGAAAGGCAGGGGAACCTATCTCTCCTTAGTAGGATGCAACTCCTTATTCCTGCTGCTAGGCTTGGCTTGGTAAGGAATGAAGGAGAGAAATCCTTCTCCTTAAATAGGAGGTGAACCCTGCACAAAAGGTAAATTTTTTTTATTTTTATCTTTATTTAATCTGTTTTCATTAATTTACTGACAAAAATGACATCACCCTATTTGGAATGTTGAATAGTTATTTCCTAAATTTCATTAGCAAGAAATGAAATGAAAAATTATGCTTAAATTGGGGATTTGATTACAATAGTATTGATCTATGTTGAGCGTCGATATGCTAATGGATACCAATTCTAGACTAGTCTGATTGCTAATTGGTACTAGACAAACCATAAAAAATTGCCAAGAGGATGCAAATAACATAATTATGTTGTGCAAAACAATAGGTTGTGCTTTTGTTTAATAAAGCTAATGAAATAAACACGATCAAGTAGGAACAAAGCAAAAGAAGAGATAGAAACAAAAAAACTGTAAAATAAAACTAAATAGGAGAGGTATGCCTCAACAACCCATATATAAAACTGTTGTGGAGCCAAGTAATGAACCAGCTTAAGACACTACTCCAAATGCCCATATAGCTATGTGCCACCCGGGTAGCTCTACGTGTTGTGATAGTTGACATTTCTGGCTGCTCTGTGCACATTAAAAAACCCAAAATGGTTGTCTGGTGGCTTTGTTTTTGGGCAGTTTTGCCTCCCCATGATAGGTAGATTCTGTTTTTCTTTAAGAAGCAATTCGGAGATTCGTAAAGAGGAGGTGGAGGAGGAGAGGTATTTATGATGGAGGAGAGGCGATGACATGGGTGAGCAGTTGTAGAGGGGAGGAGCAATGGGGCGGTCAAACTGAAAGAACTGACAACAGAATAAGAGAAAGAAGAGGGAAAGAGAGTACGTGATCACTAGCATCAGACAATAAGACGTGCAGTGGAGGAGGGGTGGTACTAGTGTAGAGGAGGCAATGCAGATTAACTGTAAGAACCACTAGCAGAAGAAGAGATGAGAAAATGTGAGAATACAAAAGATATGATGGGCACTGGTATTGGATGATCCAGCTCAATATCAATCAGTTTATCACCCGGATAAGACTGACTGAAATTGCTTGGTCTGCATGTTGGTCAGCCGTTTGATCTGTAAAAGCCAGATCTTAGTCATGATCAAGATGTTACTTTGCTGTTCCTCCAGTGTCATTGGGTTCTTGGGTGAATGCAAGTTGATTGCCCTAGTTTGTCATCATTCTCCTAATAAAGAATTCAGATCATCGAAATCTGAAGGAGAACACAATGCATTAAAGTGAAAGTTGCCGCCCACCAACACAAATCAAACTGAAAGAATAAAGTAACAAGACAAAAGCTATTTACTCATTTGAGGAGGAAATTTGACTCTCCTTAATAATTCCAGATTTTTTAAGTTCCCAAACTCCTCATCTCAAAGTTCTTATGGCTTTACCTATTGAAACATCTAAACTTTTAAAAATAAATGAAGAATAAAGTTAGAACAAATTAAATAACCTACAAAATGAACAATTTAAGAAAGAGACTTAAGGCTATTGATTTAGTAGATTTGTGGGTGGAGCCATAATTGCCTGTTGTGGTGAAAATATGTACACTCAGATTGCAAAATAAAGTTGCAATGCTTGATTTAGGGGAGGGTTAGATATTTGTTTGTAATGAAGTAGAATGCTTGAATCGATGGGCTTCCTGGATGATACTGTCCCACTTCCATTTCCAAAATCAAAGTGATGGAGAGTAGGGTAGTGGTGGAAGGTAGCAAAACAGTTGAGAGGAGCAGAAGGTTGCCTGATAGAATACCACCATTTAGCGAACTCATTAGGTAAGGTAACAATTTCATTTAGTGATTTAATTCAGTTGAAGTGCTGCTGTAGTTTGTCTTTTGCACATAATGAGCCTATATGGCAGAATCTGAGTGGAGATATGTTATAATTATTCTACAGTCAGGTTACTTTCTTTTCCCTCTTTTTTCCCTAGTGGATTTGAAGATTTTTTTAGGAAGGCTTGTGTTCATAATTATAGCTTGGGATAGTTACTTTCTGAACTTCCTAATAGTGTTCTCAAATTTCTTTTAGTTGCTTGTTTGCTTAATTGGATTCCTAGAATATCAAAGTTTTTCTAGTTTCAGCAAGTCATATGTTGCATTTTTTTTTTCTTAAAAGGGTAGTCAATTGGTGTCCGATTTGAACTTATAAAAGGTGTGGAAGTATTAGAAGTCTATGGAGTTGATATAACTTTTTGAAAACTTAATACAATAGTTAGCTGTTTTTCTTCTCATTTCCTTTCTCTTCTTTATTATTCTATTTTTGTGTCATTCTTATATCTGGGTCTGATTAATTACCTTGAGCATGTTTATGTTCCATCTGAGATTTTTGTGACAATGCCTGATATATGAGATTATGATCTAGTTTATTTTTACCGGGTAGATGGTGTTTGGTTTTGGTTAATTATCTGTTATGTTGGCCTTGAATTGTCAACCACTTGCATAATCTTGTGGAGCTTTCATTTTGCCCAAATTTGTTTTGCTTTAATTAGAGCCATTATGGTATCTAAATGTGATAAGGAATCAAATGATCTAATATTGACTCTGAACTAATAAGAGGCTACTACAATCAGATATCGGATTGGCATACCCATGCTAACATGGATGTTTCATAAATTCTATTTTTGTTGCTGAGGTTCTATTATGGTTCACTTTATAATGATGCATCTTGCTTCTTTTTTGCTTGAGCAATTCATTTGATGTGTTGATTTTAATCATATTATTTTCTTGTCTTGGTAGAGGATTTTCTTACTCCAGAATAGTGTATCCTTAGCTGTCCTTGTGGTTCTCTTTTATTTTCCTCATATTTTAATCTAATTAACTGATTGGTATTACTACATGGATTGCTTGACTGTGGTTAATTTGGTTTCATAAATATTCATTTTGGCGAAGGAATATTCATGTTTTGCCATTGCGGCCTTACATTGATTGAAATGATTATCCGCTTTATTTGACTTCAAATTTAACTTGTCTTGAATTTTCCTCATATGTCACAGTACCACAATGTGCCTTCTGTTCAAGATGGAGATAAGAGATTGTACCTATTAGCCATGAACTTTGCAGAAGAAGAAGTTGATTTGGCACTGAAACAGCTTGGCATGTCATGCTTGCCTCAAATGAATGGATTTGCATTTATCTATTTTTGCCTTGGGAATCTTTAAATGCTCTATGTTCATTGCAGTCTGAAAGTACTTGCTAATATTACTTGAAAATTATTTCTTTATTTTTTGATTTGATTTTTGAGTATATTGTTTGTTTTGGGTGATTCTTTAAAAGAGTTTTACATGTTTGTTAAGCAATAAATATATTTAAACATTGTTGAGTAGAGACTGAAAGTGCATTTAGTCATATTTAGGACTGGAGGCAAGTGTTTTGCTCATTTGAATCACATTGACAAGTGGGTGCACAAGCTATTGTTATTTACTTTTGGTGACTGTAAATATAAATAAGCTGAGATCAACTTACTGTGCTGGTACCTTTCTGTTGGCTATACGTTTAGGTTCTTTCCCCTCATCTAAGCCATAAGACTGCAATATTCTAGTTGAATGTTGTTTGTTGAATTTTTGGACCTGTCAAGCTATGGAAATGCCATATGCAATTTGTAGAATTAAAAAAGACAAGATAAAATGTAGTTGTGTCGCTTTAAATGGCACATTGTTCTTGAGAAAGTTTTTCTAGCTTTTGTTGAGTATGTTTTTGGGTTTTGTTTGCAATAATTTTAGAAACTTGGATCTGTCATCAGTTGAAAAATGTTAAACAACAGCAAAAGATTTCAAAAGGCAAAAAGAAAATAAAATGTAAGCATGTCAGTTCAAGTGCTTCGGCCTTGTGGTTAATATGACAATATTGATCATTTTGCTGAGTACTTGGACCTTTAATGAGTTGGATATGCCAAATAATTGTTGTTGATTCTGAAAATACAGCATAGATTGTATCCATTGAGTACCTAATATTTCAGTTGTTTTGAAAGTGAAATGCAGTTTCCTGGTGTTTTGCAAGTTTTATGTCGGTAATGATAGTAGCACTGATCGTTTTATATACTTTCATTGGTCTCGTGTTTTTGCAGCTTTGCTTTATATCCTGATCATGTATAATTTAGCTTAAAAAGTTTCGTTATTGCAATTGGAACACCCTGATTAGGCCTACATTGGAAGTGGGCTAAGACTACGAATGATTTATTAGAGTCTAATAGATGTACTTTTGTTAATTTTAGCTTAAGAATTTTGGTCATTGATTATTGCAATTGGAACACCCTGATTAGGCCCACATTGGAAGTGGGCTAAGACTACGAATGATTTATAAGAGTCTAATAGATGTACTTTTGTTAATTTTAGCTTAAGAATTTTGGTCATTGGTTTGGAGTGACAGACTAGTTATCCTCGTCACAATTGGTATCAGAGCCAACCTAGTATTGGGGTGTGGTAAGGGGCTCGAGTAGGTTAGGGTTACTCGTGGACAAGGTTAGAGAATACATCATGGCATGGAGCGACCACTAGGCTATGCCTCACATGCATTATGCTAAGGCTTGATCTGGGCCGTGTTGTACTTTGATAAAGACATCAAAGCCCAACATCGAAAGTTGTTCTATTTTGTACCTAGTGGCTTCTGATGTTGGGCTACTTGTTGTTGTGGTAGTGGTTTAGGTCCCTAGGAAAGAGAGCTTTAAAATTTTGTCTTTTCTTATGTGAAGGATGGAGGAGGATGTCACTTGTTACAACTTGTAAGGACACAAAAGATGATTAGTTTTAATTCCTGGGAAATCAATTTAAATATATGTTGAGCAGTGTTGAGCTGATGAAGTAATTTGCTTTGAATATTTTGTTGTAGTTTGGTGCATCATCGGCAATCCTCTTGGCAATTGGAGGAGAAAATAGCCCGCTGTACACAACTTCCTCAAATGCTAAGGCTTGATCTGGGCCGTGTTGAGCTTTGATAAAGACATCAAAGCCCAACATTGGAAGTTGTTCTATTTTGTACCTAGTGGCTTCCGATGTTGGGCTACTTGTTACCATGGTAGTGGCCTAGGTCCCTAGGAAAGAAAGCTTTAAAATTTTGTCTTTTCTTTTGTGAAGGATGCAGGAGGATGTCACTTGTTACAACTTGTAAGGACACAAAAGATGATTAGTTTTAATTCCTGGGAAATCAATTTAAATATATGTTGATCAGTGTTGAGCTGATGAAGTAATTTGCTCTGAATATCTTGTTGTAGTTTGGTGCATCATTGGCAATCCTCTTGGCAATTGGAGGAGAAATTAGCCCACTGTACACAACTTCCTCCTCAAGGGCTGATATCCTAGCCGATTTGGAGGCTTTGAAGGTGGAGATCTTCAGTGGCTGATCATCGGGATGCATTTCTTCATGTTTCATCTCTGCCACTGAACCAAACTTCTTTGAGTTTTGTTCCTGCAAATAGTGACAATCCAAGTGAGCCTTGGTGTGGCTGACCTTATGTTGGGGTAGCTGGTAGATCCCAATTATTGTAGATGCTAAATTACAATTTGCACAACTTGAAGAATGCATATGTCAAGGAAGTTTTTATGATTGATCCAACGATCTCTCCAACATGTGGAGGCTGGAGTAGGCATGTCAAAGGTTGTTTGTACACCTGGTAAGGCTGGACTAGAAGTAGTCTCCTAACCTTGCTCTTTGGTAGGCTCCAATCCATCAACTTGTTTTTCCATTCATCATTGCTAAATATTAGGTTGGAGAGGATTAGTAGGTTTACTATGTTTGATTATGCTATTTTTTTAGTTGGATCTTGTGTAGATATGGTGATCACCCTTAAAATCTTCTTCTTTTCTGACTTCGATCAATCACTGATTTCCTGAAACTGGAGTTTAAGATTTTGAAAGCACGATAACATCCTCAATATCAACTCTTTGAGGCTGTCCTCTTGTACTTGAGCTATTGTAGATGAATAGTTAGACACCTTTGCTGATACAAAATTAATCGAAGTTTAGTGCCTCCTACTGATCGCCCTCCTTCTTTAAAGACACTTGCAAAAGAGAATCAAGGAGAAAGTGATAAGAGAAGAGGTATTGAGAGGAACAACACAGAGTATTGAGAGGGATCAAAGTTTGTGATGCCACTGGGATTTACAAAACTTTTATTTCTAGCATCTTACCCTTTCTCTATCTTCTATCTAAGCAATATGGGACTATTATAGATCTTTTATGTTTGTAGATAAAGTTTTATCTTGAATCTCTTTGAAAGTCCCACTCAAAGTGGACATTGTAGCTCTTAAAAGACAAGTGGAACTATGTACAGAAATACTCGACACCCATATTAGGTCTTTAAAGCCTTAATTAGACTCAGAATAAGGCTCTAAGGAGTTGTCAAAATTGCCTCTTGAAAGCATAACCAAATGATAGGTAAATTCCTAGCCCAAGTAGGTCCAGGACTTTCTTTAGTTACACAGGCTAGCCTAAAGACTCGGTCAGTTCTTGATTTGGGTATTGACTTGGAGGTATATTTAGATCGAGGAAGGGATCTTGTAATCATCTATGTTTTTGTCAATTTGCCATATCATATTAGTGACCCCTACTAATACCAAAATGAATGTTGTGGTATCTTAGTCCGTGGTTGTAGCTGGAGGTCAACATTATAGTTTTATAGAACTCATGATTTATTTTTGCTAGAATCTTGTGAGGATTTAAGCTAGATTTACGTACATGTAGCTTAGTCTATTTAAATCTAGTCAAATTTATGTGGATTCAGTCTAGAACTATGCGAATTTTGGATGAGTCCATACAAATCTAGGCTAGATCAGTATCTGGTTAAAATTTGTGGAGCCAACCAAGATCGCCACATAAATCTTGGTCGAATCCTTGAGTATCTAGTTTAGATCTGTGTGGATCAGGCTATGATCAACATAAACTTAGGCTGGATTTGCACTGATTCATCTGATTTAGATTCAAGAAGATCTACACTAATATGTAGACAGATTAAAAGTTATCATGAATCAAGCCTTACACTTGGTACTCAAAAACAACAAACACAAAATTTAGAAAAATGACTTCAGATTTACTTGATCTGAAGAAGAATGTCATACTTTTTGTGAGATCCAAACTTGAATAGGATGTATTACCAAGACACAATGCTTCCCGAGGATAGTAATGGCTGTTTGAGAGAGAACGTGAGTAGTTTGAACTGAAAAAGATTGGAAAGAGGTTCTTTTGTGATGATAACAAGTTGGAGGGTTGATGGTTTGCTGGCCACCTTGTGAGTTAGCCTTATCTGTTGAAAACCAGGTGGTAAGACAGATTTTCTTGGCTTACTGGGGTACAAATTAGGACTGCTTGGTAATGGTTGGTCTGCTTACTGGTTCGAGGTCACATCAGTAAATATTGGTTTGTACAAACTGGTACACCCAAAATTTTAATCCTGCTTTAAACTGAGTTATCATTATTTTTGTTGTATTTATTATCTTTTCCATGCTTATGATTGAGGAATGTAATCTCTGGTATCGGACTGTAATGGTCAAGGCCCTGAGCCGGATACTATATATACCGTGTGGCTTTGCTGGTATGTACCTAGTTTTGGAAAAAAAAACTTAAGAAAAGACTGCGAAATAAAAAAGTTACTGCCTGGTACATATTCTACATCGGCAGACCACCCAGGTTGCCCTCTTCTGCATTAGCGGCATCCCTTTGCTGCTATTTTATCAATTCATAAAATCTATATCAGAGTTAGTTCTTTTTGTCAAATTGTAGAATACTACGCTAGCTTGTCAGATTACTATAAATCTTTTAAAAGTATATATTCTTTTTGTTCAGCGGTAGTAAAATTTTTGTTTTACTAAGTAAAAGCAGCAATGATTCCCTGTCGTGTGTTAATGTTAGAATCTCTTCTACACTAGTAAAAGTCTGAGTCATTTCTTCATGAAAGATGGTAAACATATCTTTTCTTTATTGGCTTAATATATATACAGGTGAAAGTGCTCCATTATCAGAACTTGCAGATTTCATAGTAACCGCTCAAACAGCAGGTTCCTCAGGAGTAAATAGTATGAAAGGATCAGAAAGTAACCTTGGAAAAGATGAGGTTTTTCTAACCTTCTTTTCTCATTATTGGAATGCTTGCGACTAATTGTACTTTTGCCATTCTAGCTTTCCTATCGTGAAATATACAATAGGAATTGATTAATGCCATTTGTGATATTCCTGTTTCAGATTTACCTCCTCTTATATGTGCACATTGGTTCATTCTAATCTTATGCAGTTTAACATGACAGTCCACTTGTGCAACAAATTTATCCTATTTCTAGATTTAGGCGGTCCATATCAGAAGCAGGAATGAACAATGGAACTGTTGACACTTATGTATATAATGTTAGCAACCACCAAATTCAAGCTTGAAAATGCAGGTAAGTTGTTAGTAACTATCTAGGTTAGCAAAATATAATCTTAATCACCATTGTGAAGATCGAAATAGCCAACTAAAAGTCAAGGGGAAATATAGAAATAATAGAATAGGGAGAAACAAGGATATAGGACAAGGCTCATATCCTTCTGAGGCACCACTTGTGTCCCACTTCAAAGAGATGGCTTTATTGATGGGAGACAAAATTTTCTCATTTTTTATAGGTAAATTAAAAGGATTTTGATAGTGCTAATGTCAATCGAGATACAGATTTCAATTTGCATCACAATATAGTTAGTTTGGAGGTACCATTAAGTAATTTTCATGAGAGGGAAGTAGGCATTAAAATTGTAACAAATTGGGGATTAAAGCAGCATCAATATATCCTGTTAGAGATATATGACAATATAGAATAGCTCGGAGTGTCCCATTCAGCAATTACTATATGTGAGAGATGATATAATCTTGACGATACTCAACCAGAGTCTCGAACAAGCTCCAAAGCTCACCCTACCTGGCCAAACTCAAGGCAAGTCATCACTAAAGCTTCAAAACCCAATTCGGCCAGCCCAAGTTAACTCCTACTTGGTGCCACATCAGCCCAAATCTCAATCCGAGTGGGACTCGGATTAGGGCAGCATGCGACCAATTGATAAGGTACAATTAAGGGATTTAGCCCTAGCAAGTCTTAAAGGCATTCGGACTCTCTTAAGTCCCAAAAGGAGTAGGACTCTTGGGTGGCCCTCTACCTATAAAACCAAGGGGATGCAGCACTGCTGAACAATCCCAAAAAACACAGCAGCCATTCGGCCCTAGTTAGCAGCTTTTGGCTGAGATAGAGGAGAGAAGGAGTGAGGAGTACGACAGCCATCAAAGTTCCGGTCGATCTCCAAAGGCAGCAGCCCTTCTTCCTTATATCCAGCCTCCAACTGGCCTAGGGTTGAGACTCTAGTCGAGAGCAACTGAAGAAGAGAAGAGGAAGAAGCCTTTGGCAGTTTGCAACCAAAGGAGTTTGCAGTAGCAACTCATCAACTTGCAGCCTAAGAAGCACCGACACGGCACGACATGGGCACAGTGACACACTATTTTTCAAAAAATTAGGACACATGTATTTTTAATATATATATATATATATATATATATATGTACATATGTACATATATATATACATATGTACATATGTACATATATATATACATATGTACATATATACATATATACATATATATATACATATATACATACATACATATATATATATATATATATACATATATATATATATATATATATATATATATATATATATATATAATATTTGATTAACATGAGGGTTATGGTATTTATACTTCAATTTTATAAACTCCCAAGTTTAAATTAAAATCATCTAAATGATTTTATAGTATTTATACAAGTTTAAATAATTAAAATCATCTAAATGCAAGCATTCAAAATAAAGTTACTAGACACATTTTTTACGTCATTGTCACCTCTGTCCTGTGATTCATCCACAACATCAATAAACATAATTTTTCCATCTTTGGTTCATTCGATGATAAATTATAACTTCAAGTACTTTAGCATCTTCAAATGAATCTAATTTATCTCTTGCAATATCCCACATCTTAGTCTCACCCTCAAAGTATTCTAGAGTTGTCCTATAAAGAATATGGAAATTACTATGAATGAATATCAAATCTTTTGGATGTTGAGTCATTTTGTTCTTTTTAAGTGAGCGCACTTTTTGGTAATAACCATAGATTGAAGTACATCTTTGATAAGTTTAAACATTCTAAGCATAACAATAGTTGAAGCAAAATGTGTTAGCTACATAGAGGAACTTCAATGACACAAACTCATTAAATATGATAACTCTCATCGAATGATTCATAATGAAACTTTTGATCATCACAACATCACGTGCAATATCAGGTATCCAAATGCGTGCATCATATGTTTAACTTATTTTGTTCAATATTCTTTGTTCCACAAATATCTTTTAGCACTATATTAAGAGTATGAATCATATATGGGGGCCATATGCCATGTCCAACAAAATAAAAAATAAAAAATAAAAAAAACATAGTTGGACACATGTCCAGCCTTGTCAATGACGTATTCGTCTTTGACACATGTCCAGCCTTTGCATAAGAAGCATCCGTCAGGTTTTGAGGTCTTGCTTTTTGAGCTTGGCCCTTTGTAGGAGCTCTTTTTCCTTTGTTCGTCCCGGACTCCTTCCCTTGAGAATATTTCGATGGGCGATTTGCTAAAGATTGTTTCTTTTTCCTCGAGTCCTCTAAGGAAACAAAGTTAGTGAGCCTTTCCGCGGTCGCAATTGCCTCGATCATATCGGTGACATTCCTTCGATGTAGTTCCTATTGTGCCCATGGCTTCAGGCCATCGAGGAAGCTGAACAGCTTATCCTTTTTTGATATGTCCTATATGTCCAGCATCAGTGCGAAAATTTGCTTCACGTAGTCTCGAATGAAAGTACTTTGGCGAAGTTGTCTTAGCTTCCTCCTCGCAATGAACTCTGTGTACTTTGGCGTAGTTGTCTTCGCTTACTTTGGCGAAGTTAACTGAGTTTTCAATTCCTGCTTTAAGTCCTCCTATGTGTCCACTCAACACCGACCATGTTGGATTTCCTTCCAATGGGTTCACCACCAAAGTTTTGCATCCCTATTCAGATACATAGTTGTTATCGAAACTTTGGTATCTTCAGAATTGAGCCTTGTAGCTCGGAAGAATTGTTCTATGTCAAACAAGAAATTCTCGAGCTCTTTAGCATCCCTGGCACCCCATTCAAGTTTTATGGTGGCGCAATGCGGGTGTTGCTTACTCCCGTATTAAGAGCCCTTGTGAGCAATGTCACCCTAAACATGAGTTCCGCCATGACTTCGTGCAGATGTTGCACGGAGTCTTTGGTATCTTCCGTCAGTCGATCGACCAGGGACTCAACCTTATCGATTTGAGATTCAGCTTCTTCTTGCGAGCTTTGTACCCAAGAAGCCTTCGTTGGCCTTGGTAGAGTTCCTCTGAACTCGCTTCAAGAACATCCAGACGGGTTTCTGCTATTGTGAGTCTCTCCTTGTTGCTTCTGTTCTTGGTTGGCGCTCCAGATTACGCCTCCTCCACTCGTGGAGAATAGCCAACTTCTTGCTTGTCTTGTTCGTTGTCGCGCTCCTTCTGAGCTGCTCCAACAGCATGAGAGTGAGTTTGCACTTACAGCCCACTTGCGCCTACTTGGGGCAATGGTCTGGCTTGCCCCATCTTGCTCGATTCGCCACGATGTTTCGCCATGGCGAGATTACGAAACTTCTTCGTTGTTTGCTTGAATTGCTTGCTCACTCTGATACTACAATGTCACGGACTTTTCTTAAATTGCTTAAGTCGTGAGGCACCCTTGCGGCAAAGTCATGGGCTTAGTTGGAGTTGCCTAAGTCGTGAAGCACCCTTGTGCCAACTTCTCGGACTTAGTTGGGATTGCTTAACTCATGAAGTGCCCTTGCGATATGCGTCCGCAAAGGGTTAGCCAATCAACCTTGCTCAGGTCTCGGAGGGCCTGTAAAAAGAGCAAGTTGATTAGTTCGAAAACGAGCGGCGGACAAGTCTTGGCGTCTCACGGAGTGGGCAGCTTTTCAAACAATTCAATAAACACTTTGAATGCAAGAGAGAAAACGAATAGTCGTAAGTCCACAAACGACTGCCCACTGGGTGTTGGGCATGATGGCAAATTCCCGTCATGTTAATATGCGAACTTGTGTATACCAATTAATGCCCAATACTATCCCGAAGCCCCATCCACCCCTATGCCACCCGGGGGGTTTCAGGGGTCTAAGATGGTTGACATTTTGCGCGCGGCTGCGATCGGCAGAAAACAGAACGTGGCACGCGAAAACGGAGTCATTTTGGGGTAGTTTTGCCTAGCATGGTGAGCTGTCGCACTGCAGTGCTATGAACTATTCTTGCTTACATTTTTCAAGCAAAAACATACAAAACCAAGGCAAAATATATTGCCAAGCATCTATACAAGCATGCAAAAGTGACGAATAGTTCATTTAGCGAAGATGTTGCGGGTGTGCGACGAGCGTTCGTGACAAGCCGACCCTAGGTAGTAACCATTAGCTGAGTTAGAGAAAAGGAGAGAGGAGTTCAGCAGCCATCGAAGTTCAAACTGATCTCCAAAGGCAGCTGCCCTTATTCCTTTTATCCAGCTTTCAACCAGCCTAGAGTTGAGACTAGTCTAGAGCAATAGAAAAAGAAGAGAAGAAGAGAAAAAGGCCTTCGGCAGCTTGCAACCAAAGGAGTTTGCAGCAGCAACTCCATCAACGGGTGACAACTTGACTTCTTGTACAGAGCAACAAGCCATATCGTCTTCTTCTTTGTCAACTCCAGTAGTTGCTATGGGAATCCCAGGAATCCCTGAAGCCCTGTTGCTCTTTGTCTAAACATCAGGAGGAGGTTCCAACAGTACGGGAGGAGGAGACTGAAACCAACGTCTTGCCGAGAGCACCAAGGTGCTGTCCAAAGATAACCTGCATTTTAACATATTTTCGTTCAAATCTTTTATTGCTCTTGTTTCCGTTGCTTAGCTCCTTGTAGTTGGCACTTTAATTTACGAGCAATATAGGTTGTTTTCCTTTCGGTTTTATGTTTGTGTCTAGCGATATTTTTCTCCTCTGCCAAAACTTTTCATTCGAGAGGTGATATCGGATCGACAAACCATTGTACTCGAAACCCATATGAATAAAGAGAGAACCAGATAGTGAAATTTTAACAAATTGAGATCAACATTGATTAAACTAGTATCAACATGTTAAGAGAGTTGTGGCAGTTAACGATATTTTTTTCCTCTGCCAAAACTTTCCATCCGAGAGGTGATATTGGATCAACAAATCGTCGTACTTGAACCCCATACAAATAAAGAGAGAACTAGGAAGTGAAATTTTAACAAAATTGAGATCAACAGTGACTAAAGTAGCATCAATATGTTAAGAGAGTTGTGGTAGTACAAGTCATTTTTATTGAGGATGACATATGGGAGATTCAAAGAACTGGAATGAGGAAAACCAGGAAGCGGAGAGTAATATAAGGAGAAAAATCATTATAGGTGAGAGGCTAATATTAGAGAATCAGCATATAATCTCTCTCTTTCTCTGGCTTAAACTAGAGGATGTTCTTATTGCACATATTAGAGAATCAGCATTATAATCTCTCTCTCTGGCTTAAACTAGAGGATGTTCTTATTGCACATACGATAACAAGCTGTAATTGATTTGACTATTAGAATCAGCTGCATGAATCATTTTCTGATGTGGAGATAGGTCGAGGGAAACATCATTAGTTAACACAGGGATCAAATTTCTTTTAGGGCATAGTTTAGTGAAACTCTTGCATGTTTCTCTGCTACTTTTCGTGTTACTTGGAAGGTAACACCTTTCTTTAGATATTTGGTGTTGAGTCAATGATAATTCTATTCAAACTTCATTTGCCATGCTTTAACTGGTAAAGCCATCATCAGATATGAGAGAGCTTCGGGTGTTATCTTACTGTGACCTTCCAATTTGAGCAACTGGTCCTTCTGGACACTATAGTCATGTCCTGTGTTTCATGTTTTTTTCTCTATGTGACAGCTGCTACTATAGTTTTTGTGGCGAAAAAGGAAAACTTTGGTATTTGAGGAATGTAATACAAGAATATGGACCGGTTCCAGTTTTTATATTGGCTAAAACAATGACATTATTTCATAAGTAGAACAGAATCTTTTTTTCTGTCTTGTTGTTTATGGTCTCTTTTTGTTAAAAATTTTCGGAGTTCTATGGTACAGTGTTATCTATGATAGTAGTGCATACAGGATGTCAATTGCTTACAAACATAATATGGATATCCAAAAGATTATTTCCGAATCTTTTGTGCATTTAGTAATAATTCCTCATGAGTTCAATCATTCGTTCTTTGACTTCCAACATTTCTGGAGGCTTGACAGAATAAAAGAGAATTTATAAATCTTTTGTGCATTTATTAATAATTCCTCATGAATTCAATCTCTTTCTTTCTTTGAGTTTTAATTTTTTTGGAGGCTTAAAAGAATTTCTGGATTATTTTAAAAATCTTGAATTAACAATTTGTAGGAACAAAATGCTGAAGGTTTATTTGGGATGATGGACAAGACAAATTATCTGTTTCAAATGGGTTTCACTGAAGAAGAAGTATCAACTGCTATTGATAATTTTGGTAAGTTGAAATTTTAAATGTACTGGTAAGGGTTCATCTTTTTCTTATGAACCAGCTGTTATTGTGAACCTGATTATACTAAATTTCTATTTTTTTTGTGGAAATGCAAGGACATGTCATGATGATTTTTTTTCATATAAAGCTGATATTTATTGTCATTGGATTCAGTCAAAATAATGCATGGCATTGGTCAACCTTTTTGGGTTTTGTCACCCCATTATACAGAATTAGCTGATACAATCTGCATGAGGGCTGGGATTGGACTGATAAAAATTGGGTAATTCAAGTTGGTCAATTTATGTATAAACTCCAGAAACATACCTTACAGATTCTTTTTCCTACTTTTATTTGTTTACCTCTGTTGTTGCTATTTCATAATGGTTTCTCAGCTTTCTCTAATTACACATGTTTGAGTGTTGGTGGTATTGCTTAGGATGCTGAATTGGTGGTACACGGGAGTTTCAAATGCATGTTTTTGATGCACTTGCTCAAACTTATGTGTTACTCAGAAAAAAAACTTTTAATTAACCTTGCCACACCTTATATAATGTTAAAAGAAGTGCTAAAGAGAATGAAGTGGTCTGTTGTAATTTGAAAAACAATATCAAGGTGTCGAAATTTGTAACATTTGGTACTCAAAGAGGTTATGACGCTTAACCAGCAGGTTCTGTACCTGTTTTCATTAAGGATGATAATTTTGTTGCAGATTTTGGTCACAGCAAATAGAACAAGTAAATAGTATCATCTGGTATAGAAACAGATGGGTCATTAGCCATAAAAAAGGGGTAAGATAAGTCAGGAAGAGCATTGCGGGTGATGTGAAACAATAGAAAGAGAAGATAAGAGGGCAAGAAAAGAAGTGATATATAAGAGAAAATAAAAGAGAATACTCTTTTTTTAAGAAAGGAGATAACTAATAGCTAGTAGCTCAAAGATATAAAAAATTGTTATGGTTTCAAAAACTGGACTACCTCAGAAATCTTTCTCCCCTCCCCTTTTGTGGATGTACATTAAATCTTTCAACCACCTAATTAATAAGTCATAATTTACAAAAATTCAAGCACAAATTACAATACATAATGAATACATGGTACTTTGTACTTGGCCGCTTAGAGTTTGAAGAGAAACACAAGATACAAACTATCTTCTTGGAATTTGATGAGTTTGAGACTTGGAAGTTTGTTATCATGGAGTTTGGGAGCATTGAATGCTCACCATAGACTGCACCATCCTTCGCAAGTGAGAAAGAACTCGTCCACCAGTGACATCATTGTTGCCATAACAAATTGATAAGTCTTGGGTATTGAATGTGGAGTGTGTTTAATCTCATAAGCATTATCATTGATCCTCTTGAGAGCTCGACAGATACTAATTTTCTTCTCCTTGAGTTTATTATAAGTTCTTGCTAAATTTTTTTTTTTTAGTTTTTTCAAAAAGACCCAAATAAGATCTTCTTCAAAGGTCTTCGTAGGTTGATGCTTGTTAGCCTTTTTTTGTAAACTTTGTAACATAATCTTCATGATGACTCTCTATGCATAACTTTCATGAATCTTCATGGTTAGAGTATCTCTTATTGCATCAAATCCGTTTAATTGAGCAAGCATAATATTAAGAGGTGATAGTTGTCAATTGAGTGCATATGCTACTTGACTATGTGACAAAAGTATACAATTGTAAAAATACTATCCATCTTGCATGTCACCTATTGAGATTTGCTTGAGAATTTGTGTTTAAGAGCTTTATGATCAAAATTTAGGATGAATTCTCTTTGAATTAAATAAGGTTTTCAATGCCGTAATAATTGAACAATAGCTTAGGATTTTAATATCATAAGTTTGATCGTTCTTTCTTGTATTGTATAGTTTTTCACTAAAGAATGCAATTGAATATCCTTGGCTAAGTACTCCACCAATACCTACGTGAGAGGCATCACAAACAATATCAAATACAACAATAACAAAGTTGTAAGTCCCAACTATGTAGAGTTGGCTATATGGATCTGTTGTCACAATCAACATCAAATATTTTAGAAAAATCCAGTAATGTAATAATGGGAGCAGTGGATAATTTTACCTTTTAATAGTTCAAAACTGTTGTTTATCTCAGGATTATACAATAAGAGGGGTTATAATAGTGCTGAAATTATGAATAAATCGATAATAAAAGGATGTCAACCTGTGAACTTTGAATATCTTGTAAGGAAGTTGGTATTGGCAAGTCTGGATAGCATTAGTCTTCTCTCGAAATCCACTTGGATGCCTACAAGGATTTAGATTAACTATAGAAAAAATAGGTTAGACTTTAGAGAACATGATGGAGCATTTCTTAAGATTTACATATAACTTTTTTGTCTTCGATGTTGATAGGATAGCTCTCAAATGTTTGATATGATTATATTTGTTGCAACTATAAATAAGAATATCTTTAAAATCGACAACAACAAACTTCCTAATATAAGGATGAAGAATATGATTCATTACTCGAATGAGGGTACTTGGAGCAATTGAAAGTCCAAATGATATAATTAGCTATTCATATAAACCTTCTCAAGTCTTAAAAGTAGTTTTTCATTCATCTACTAGTTTAATATGGATTTAGTGACGGTCACTTTGAAGATCAATTTTAGAGAAAATTTGAGCACTAGCAAGCATATCAAACATATCCACCACATGTGGAATAGGAAATATGTGCTTGATGGTGATCCGACAAGTCAATCTTGATATTATCATTTGCATGAAGAAATCTCTCCATGAATGAGCCTCCAATAGCTTCTCTAGATACAAAGGGATTTATGTTATCAAATCCAACACTTGCATAACCATGGCTAGAGCCTCTAGAGGCATGAATTTCTTGATGCTCGAGGCGCATGATAAGCTCTTCAACTTGTCTTCGTAGTGCTTCAGAAGTTGCTTCGAAAAATAAAATACGTCACAAATCTTCCTCTCCTCCCCTTTTATAGATGACTTGTACATTAATTCCCTCAACCACCTAATTAATAAGTCATAATATACTAAAATCCAAGCACAAATTAAAATACATAATGAATTCACAGTGCTTTGTACTTCGTGGCTTAGAGTTTAAAGAAACAACACAAGATACAAACCATCTTCTTGGAAGTTGATAGGTTTGAGGCTTGGGAGTTTATCTTGGAGTTTAGAAGCATTCAATGCTCACCATGCACTTGTATCAGTTTGAGGGAGGGAGAGGGCTTACTGACCTAGTTAAATGCAAGGACTTAAGTTTGCCTGAACCGGTATGAAATGTGCGGCACGTATTGGTCCGAGCGACAACCAATATGCAGATCCACCCTGGCCTAGTCCATCATATGAAGGGGAAAGTGGGAAACTCTAAATCCCACTTCCACATCGCCTCCGCTCCTCATGTAGTCGTGATTGGTGCTGCGGCTTCTCATTGCGACTTCTTGCCTCTGTTTTCTCACTGCGATCGACGCTGCCACTTCTCATGCAAGCTGCTACCGGCGACCTCCGCTTGCCGTGATGTTGCTGTACACTGCCACACACGATCTTTGCCTTAGTCACTTCTCAAGTATGTATCTTCCCCTCCTCCCCTCCTCTTCCACATTCCTTCTCTGCCATTTCTTCTTTCCTCTTTCTTCCTCCTTCCTCCACCATCCCTTTCCTTTTCTTCCTCTTTTTCTTCCTCTTCGAAACACGTACCTATTGGTGTACCATGTGTCGGCATACCGGTATGTACTGGTCTGATAGATCTTAGAGATGGGTCCAGTACCCAAAACAGTGAATGCTGGTTAAATGAAATTTGTGACCTCTTGTTCAAAGTATTCAGGTGACTAGAGTGGCTGAATACCCTCTGTTTAATACATTGGTCGAGGAAATCAAACTCTGGTCCTGCATCCAATTCTAATGATAACTCTAGTTGGAGGACATCAAAGCTTAGACATATCTTTTTAGAGGAGATTGTTGTCTCTTTTCATTAAAATGTTGCTGCTAAAATACCAGAAAACAAGAATTTTAAGACCTAGGCTCAATAGGATTCAATTAAGTCGATTCTAAGTCCCAACGTAAACACAACAGGATCCTACACTAATCCGACTTGCATCAGTTTACTTCTGCCTACAGTCACATCTCTGGGTCATCTGATTTTTGGATTGTTAATCAATTGATGTAACTCCATGATTTGGGGATGAAAAGAACATACAAATGGTTTGATGTGTAATGGATAATTCGGCGTTTGGGTAGAAGATAAATTTACCAAGAAAGGGTCCATAAAAATTCATGTTTTTGTGTTCTTTTTCACTTATTGGTTAATGAATATGGTCTTCAATTTATCTTTATCATCAACATGATTGTCTTCCAGATAATTCTCCTTATCAGCATTTGAAAATAAATATGAAAGGAAAATGACTGTTGGTGGTATCTCTAAAATATCTGTAGCTATGCTCTTATGATTCCAACTCCATTGGATCCCAATTATGATAATTCAAATTTTCATTAGAAACAGCTCATGTCATCCAATGTTTCCCTTTTATATTCTTGTAGATAATTTCTGTTGTTGTTCTCCATACAGTTAATCTATCTAGTAACAAAGGAATCTTCCTCGATTGCATACTTGTTCGTGGTGCCAATAGAAGTTAGCAAAAGTATGAGCAACAGATCTATTTAGTTGCTCGCTGGTTTTGGATTAAAGTGTATCTGGTCCAACGTTGATACCAATTGATGCGAAAAAGCACAGCAGAGGATGAAGGGGTCAGTGATCTAGATTTGGGCTTGCCATTGAAGTTTTTGCAAATACAGGGCTGACAAACTTTCGACACTAAAAAAGGTGACAGCAATGTTCGTCCAACTGGTTCTGCATCCTTTGATCAAAAGATTGAAAGACGCTGCTGATTTTAATCTCGGTGAATAGAACCATATATATATATATATATTTATATATATATTCATTGTGATATATTGCATCATGATTTCCAAGGTTTGGAATCTCGTATTGGACTCTGTACCAGTTCGATACCGAATTGGTACATATTGTTGGTACTGATACTGACAACTGGTACCAACATTTTCTTGAGAGAGGGAGAGTAGGGAAGAAAGAAGGAAGAGGAAGAAGGAAAAAGAGAAGGTGATGGAGGAAGAGAAGGCATGTCAGAATGAGATGGATGACGTTCTATGCAAGGCAAGCGCATGTGAAGGAGGCATGTAAAGGAGGATTGACACTAGTGGCTCATGAAGGAGAAGAGGGTGGTGCGACATTATCATCATCATCATCATCATTATCATTATCGTTATGAAATTAGGGACATTAATCCACTAGATAAGAGAATATAGTAATCGTGATATCATTATTATTATTTATAATGCAACGGACCAGATCGATCGAAATGGAGGCAATCCACATAATGGTTTTTTGTGTTCAGATGGTAATTATCAGTTGGTACAATCGTATCAATGGCGAAATCACAAACCTAATACTGAGTTATGGGTACAAACATGGGATGGAAACTTGGCATGTCGTAGATATACTAAAATGTCAAAATCGTATAAAGTAGGACATGTCACGACATGAACATGGATATGAATAATGTGTATATTTTCTGTGTACCATATAGTTTTATACTATATTTTCTATATAATATTTATAGTTTTATACATTGTACAATATAGATAATCTGTTACTATCATATACGAAATTTACAAACATACGTTCAAATGGTTAGCGATCATTTACAATCTACTTCAATCTATATAACATTAAGGAGTTGCAAAAGCCTAAGTAAAATGCTTATTGTCAATATTTGATATATTCTATAGCCTTGTAGAGATCATATAAGTTGCTTACATATATACAATACATCAATATATACGCTGATGGTATGAGTCCTAATATATTTTGATGTGCTCAACATGTGTTAGGAAATATGTTGTCTTCCATTCTCTCTCTCTCTCTCTCTCTCTCTCTCTCTCTCTCTCTCTTTGTTTTCATATGTTGGTTGGCATGACATTGAACGAACTATTTTAACGGCCATAGAGAACATTAGGACCACGTGATGGGGAAGTGGGAATTTTTCGAATTTGTGTTACTGACTTAATCTTTTCTTTTTGGTTTCTTGGATACATCATGTCTTGTGAAGAGCGTCTATAATCTATGCAAGCTTGTAGTCTCAATTCTAAGTTGACTATCGTTGATTAAAATTTCCAAGCCATTGAAGGCAAGGATTTTAATTTTGAATAATACTGCCCGTATCGGGTGGTACGTATCGGTCCGTCAGCATACCAGTACGCGGACCGCCCGCTACTTAGCGGTAGCATCGATTGGTGCTGTTTCCGCTCCGTTATCACCCTAAATCGACCGTCACCGCCAGCCAAGGTTCGTAATACCGTACCGTACCGGTATTTCGACCTGGGCTCGGTACCGGTATGGTATACCGAGCAGTACACCCAGGTGTGTCGAGTACTGTAGCATTGCTACAGTGCACTGCTACAGTACTACACTGCATTGCCACAGTGCTACAGTGCACTCGGACCGGTAATAGGCGGTCCGCGTACCGACAACCTATCGGACCGGTACGTACCGCCCGTATCGGGCGGTACAATTCGGTACGGTAGACCCTGTTGCCAGCTACCAAATGATATTAGCAGAGGGAGAAGAAAAGGGAAAACCGGAGATCCGACGTCACTCTCCCTCGATGATCTTGATCCGTTGCCGCCCTCTCTCGTCGGACGCTGCAGATGATGTCGCCTCCTCTTCTGAGGTGATGAGGCCTCGACGTCGTCGGCGACTTCTCCTTATCTGCGCGGGGAGAGAAGAAGCCTCGGCGACGTTACGGGGAGAAGCGGTTTCTTTCTCCCTACATAGGCAGAAGGAACGAGGCATTTTTTTCTTTTTTTTTTACTTTTTTGCGTAGGGAGAAGGAACCCTCGATTTCTTCTCACCACGTGAGCAGAAACCGAGTGACGTTGCCTTTCTTTTTTTTTTTTTTCGTGCGGGGAGAAGAAAACGGTTTCTTCTCCCCACGTGGGTAGAAACCAAGTGACGTCACCTTTCTTTTTCCTTTTTTTTTTGCGTGGGGAAATCAGGCGATGTCGCCTTTCTCTTTTTTTTTTCACGCGGGGAGAAGTAAACGGTTTCTTCTCCCCACGCGGGTAGAAACCGAGCGACGTCGCCTTTCTTTTTCCTTTTTTTCTTTTCGCGGGGAAACCGGGAGACATCACCTTTCTCTTCTTTTTTTTTTTTTTTCGTGCGAGGAGTAGAAACCAAGCAACGTCGCCTTTCTTTTTTTTTCGTGCAGGGAGAAGGAAATGGTTTCTTCTCCCTACATGGGTAGAAACCGAACGACGTCACATTTCTTTTTCCTTTTTTATGTGTGGGGAAACTGGGTGACGTCATGCGAGCAAAGCATGGGGAGAAGGAAACCTCCTCCTCACACGGGCAGAGAGTGGTATACCGAAACATACCGCTCGGTATACTTATACCATACTGTACCGACCTGAGTTTGAAACTCTGATACGGTACGAAATTACTAACCTTGATTGAAGGTATATAGTTGCTGTAAATTACTAGAAAAAATCTAAACTGTATATTGTACTGTTTTTGTATCTATTTAGTATTTACAATATTTTCCTCGTATAGAGAAGGCAACCATGCTGTGCATTGGTTAGCGAATTTTGGGGAGTTAATAGATGTTCTAACTTATTGGATTAATGAATTTCCTGTTGAATTCGATGTTTTGACCTCGTCTAATAGGAGAGGAGATGGATATACGGGGCTTCTGTTGACTTCTTAATACAGTCTCTTTAAAAATAAAACAATATTTTCCTCGTCTATGGAAGGTTTCAGTTTTTACTTATTCCTAGAGTGAGGCTAGCAAATTATTTTCAGTTTGGTGTTAACCTAGCATCAGTTATGCCCGTAGCTTGTCCCAATTTCTGACTCGTTGTTCTATCATCAGTTGGATTCTTTGCCTGTATGAATCTAATTGCAATATTTTTTCCTGTCTATGATACGGTGTTATGTTTCCTTCATTATCTTTTTATTCTCATTGTGGACTTCCCAACTGTTGTCTATTCTTTGCAAAATGTTAAATAGAGGTCATATATAATCATTGTGAGGCATCCTTCATTACCTTTTCCTTCTCAATATAGATTTTTCAACTGTTGTCAAATCTTTGTAATGTTAGTTATAAGCATCATGAGGCATTATAAAAAGTGGGAATAAGTTGTATGTACAATGCAAAAGTTATTGCTATCGATTTCACTTTCTTTAGTAATAAAGTGAATTCTTTTATCCATTTGCAATTGTCAGCTATCGATAGCCATAATTATGCATGACACAAAGTGGGAATGAGTTGTATATACAATGCAAAAGTTGTTTCCATCAATTTCACGTTTAGTATCAAAGTGGATAGATCTTTTATCCATTTGCAATGATGAGCTATTGGTATTGCTTGGTGGTTAGATATGTTTAATGTTACTCTAACCTAATAAAATCCTCATATTACTATGGTGAAGAATACTCCATGAATTGCAGTTGGTGGCACATGAAAGTTAAAGTGCTACAAATTGTCAAAGGAAGCAACAGAAAACAAAATCAATAGAGTGCTTGAGGCAACTGTCATTCTGGGATTTAGGGGAGAATTAGATGCAAATAACTTTATCCTTGCATGTGAAGAGGTCTTTTTTTTAATCCAGCTCCATGATGTTGTATCACTTTTAATGTATACTTGTCCATTCGAAGTGAAGAACAAGTCTCCCAAGAACTTCCAACTAAACATCACTACTAGTCTAACATTTTATTAAGCATAAATTGGAAAGCAAGCTTCCAAGCATCAACCATCATGTCTCACAGTCATGTTTATATAGGCTTTTCTTTGGTTAGTCTTGTAGACTAACTAGGGGTCTAACTAGTTAGAAATCTTGATTTAATAGATAAGTAATATGTTGAAAATTGTATATTAAGCCTATGCTATAGTAAGGCTAGTTATGCTATAGTATCTGTGCAGCACTACTGAAAAATTGATATATTGTTTGGAGAAGGAAAGTGTTCTCCATGTAGAATGGTGGTCTATTGGTAGGTTCTTTTTGAATTAGGAATCACGGATCTCGATCTCCTACAAATTGTTATAGGGGCTTGTATCTTCTAATTGGTTGATTCTTATTTGATGTGCTTCTTATTTCCAATTCTACACCTTATAACCTTTCAGCTTTTCCTTGTCAATAAAAAATTGATTAGATGTTGAAAGGGCTGCTGCATCATCACCTAAGCCCTCCAAATTGAACAACCCTACTGGAAATAGGGCTGAGAATATAGATTTGCCCGATACAGTACTGTGCTGGTTAGGCCATCCTCTTGGTAACCATTGCCTGAGCTTGATCAAGCTCACATTGGTTTTGTAACAATTCTGCTCTCCTGTGATTCACCTCATCTTAATGTAAAATGACAAATTTGCCAATTCAAAGCATGTCGCATATTAGGGACTTCACCTCTTGACACTTGAAACAAGTGTCTTCTTGTCATTTCAGCTTTCCTGTTGTCTCATAGTGTCAATTAAAATTCCATATTTCTTTATTGAACCACTTTATATAGGGAACAGCATTGGCTCCCTTGACATCTTTCCAAAAGAGATTGACTTGGTACTTCTTTGTATGGAATTATTCATGCTTCCAATTTTACAAATTTATCAGCCATCCTTTACGTGGATAGACTGCAAAACAGTTGATGGTTTCTGCTACTAACCAGTTTTCTTAATGAGGCAAATGGCAGCTAATAGTGCAACGTTTAGGTAGCCCTGTGTGAAGGCATTGAACTGCATAATAATTGGCAGATGTTCTTGTTCCAATGTAGCAATTTTTAAACTTGTGAATGTTGTGATTTTAGATTGCCATCAAAATCCTCTTGATCATCTTTTGCTATGATTCTGTTTAGGACCATAAGATTGCCCGACTTGCGACTGTGTTTAAGAGCTCATTTTTCATTGTGATGGAAGCAAATTTCTGTGGGTCACCATTTTTAACTATATCTTGTTGTTTGCTAGTTTCACCAAACTTATGGTTGATGTTACTTTCTAGAGAGCTCGGGTGGTGTTAATATTGCAAGGTAATTGCAGTTCAGTCTTCTGTAGGTCTGTCATGATTGGTCTCTCTTAGTTTCAAATATCAGGAATTTCCTTGTAACAGAAGTAGCAAGGATGGCCATTTTTCAGCAACTTGGGCTTCACTTATTGCATAGTTAATGAGATTGGTTTTGGTAATAGGGATCAGTAATGAATGATAGATTGGAATTGACAGAACTGATTGGATTGGATTTGGAGGATTGAGATCCATATAACTAAAACTAATTGTATATAATAACTAGTGTTTTGAAAAGGCCCTTGCCTAGGAGCTTGTGCAAGGCAAGGCAAGGCCAGGCTAGAGTCTTGAAGAGGGTCGGGGCGAGTTGTTTTAAACAGGAGCAACTGGGTGCATGCTTGTGCCAATCGAAGCTTGGGTTCGATTTGGCTAGCTTGGGTTCAATCAATTTAGTTTAGTTGGTTCAGCCAAACCAACTAAAGTCCCACTTAACATATGCAATTCTTTTACTTTTACTTTTATGTTAAAAAGAACTTGAGAACATAAAAATATTATATGTTAATTTGTTTTTACATTTACTTCTAAAAGTATATGTAAAATAAAAAAATCTAATTAAGTAATGGGTAATAGTTAAAGTGACTATGATATTTTCGAGGGAAAAAGTATTGATCATATCTTACAAGTATATTGCTATACTAAATAATTATTTTATATTTGTTGTATAGAAAGTCCCATAGTCATCCATTTGCAGTTTTGATGATAGTATTAGCTCTACTATATGACCCTGTAGCTAAGATAAGTAATAAAAATTTGTTTGAAGAGAGCATACGTAGAATAGTGGATTAATTTTGGATTCCATGATATCTCTCTTCATCATGAAAGCATTATAATTACTTTAGTATGTTGAGAACTGATTCCTATTCTTCCCTGGTATCTCCTATATCTTTTTCTCTGTCTAATATGGTGAATGACAACCATTCTTCAATAATGAGAGGCAACAATGCAATGATTGCAAACAAATGGTGAATGCAATATTGTTGCTTATCCTACTTAAGTTTGTAGTAATGGTTATGGATTTATTTTTGTTTTTTTTTTCATCGAGATCTGTCCAAAACATAGTTGAACCAATCCATATCCTGGCTGGCCACAGATTGGCCATCTCTTGAGTCTGGTTCAAGCTTGAACCACTTCATAATGAATGTCTAAGTCCCATTAGAGCAACATTGCAACTATACCAAGGTTTTTTAACAAAAAAGCAAAGGCAGCTGCAGAATTATATAGATGGGAATTAAACACTTATTATTGCTTTGTTCTCCATTATCTGATAAAGCATGAATTTCAACTATCTGGGGAAGTTTCTGTTCTTGGTAACTAAACCCTAGTGGCCAATAATTCATTTAGTGTGTTTGAGCTAGAACACAAATGTTGTGGGTTTAATTTGGACTGGCATTGATGAACGAAGTTCTAAATTCCAGTGATTAAATCAATTAGATCAAGTGTGTCCCTATGGAAATTCCAATCAATCTGAAGGTTGTAGTATCTTAAGTTAAAGTTTCCATAGTTTTTCTTTGTATTTGTTTTCTTTTTTATCCCGTGTGTTGTTGAAAATTTGAATAAGTAATCGTGAAGAGGACTACCTTGTCAAAATAAGTGGAATCTTGGATCCTATAGGAACATTTTCTCATAATCTGGAATGAACATTTGGGTGGAATTTGAGGTGATTTTGCAATGGTAAATAGCAGAAGTTTTTCACTCTTAAATTGTATTAAGATTAGTGTCTTTTTGTCTTAATTTAGGAATGGAGGCTTTTTGAGAGCCAAATAACTGCAGTCAGTTTGTGCTATAGACCACTATTAATATAGCTCTTAATTACACAAATATAAATAGTAGTGCATGTGAATAGCACCAGAACTCAAGCATGTCATATCAGTTATGGTAAAGCTAGTTGTAAGACAGTATCCACATTCCTCAGCCCTTGACCTGAAATAAATCAAACCAAGGCTTCATCTTAATTTTAAATCTAACTTGAGGTCAGGTTAAGTTGGAACAAGATCAGGATGTGGAGTTGTGAAATTGCAGCAACAGATTCTGTATTTGAGATGTAATAAGTTGTGAAGATGAAAAAAGACGGTCATAGAAAAGATATCTAATGTGGAAAAAGTTGATACACTTTGGTGATGACTGATGACATCTAGAGCAAAGAGTGTTATCTGGCTTGAGCAATCCTTGGAAATGGATTGTCATCTATCGAGTCCACTGCTTGATGGCTCGCATATTGAGTTATTTTGAAGCGTCACAATGATGTATTATTGAAGAGATTGAAAGGGGTGATTGAGGGTTTCAGCAGCCTGCTCAGGCGTCATTAAGGATGCCATAGCAGATGTCACCATGGCAAGGAAGCTAAAAAATGAAAGGCAACAATTTGACTGGGATGGGATATTTTTTAGTTTTGAGACAAAACTATATTGAAATTAGATTGCCAATATTTCAGCATCAATCTGGCCAGTACTAAGATCACATCGGCTTGATTGATCCCTGCTCAGACTAAGCTCAAGGAATCCCTTATTAGTGCTAGGACTTTGGGTTAGTTCTGAATTCCAAGTTCATTCATGTTTACTTGTATAAGTTGCAGCTATGGCTATAGGGTTGGAAGAGTTTTGATAAAAAATCTCCATAATGTTACAAACTTGATGTGCAACAAATGAATTGACTAATAACTTTGACATGTTTGATGAAAACACAACAGCCATTTATTTTTGCTTTATATTTATTATTTTGAAGTATCATTTAAACTTGAGATATATGTAGATTTTTCTGGTTAAATTCTTTTATCTACTTTTGAGTATCCTTTATTCACAAAGGTAGTGAACCAAATGGACTACCATGTTCAGTTATATGACAGGCGTGTAGCACTTTTATCGGTCTTCATTTATTTTTTATTCTGATTTCTGTTCATAATATTTTTTTAATAAATAGTTATTTCGTTTTTTATAGCTAACTTCGTGTTCATTTATGAAGTTTGTTCTTTGTGTGATCTGTCCCATGTCTTGTATTATAAAGAAAACTTTGGAAGCCAACTGTATGGCTAACCATTTTTTATGGATCAAAGAGTTGAATGATTAAGAAAGAAGACAGAAAAAATTGATATAGATTTGAATATTGGGGTGGATGTGTCAGATTGCTAGAAGAGATAAATTACTTTTTTTTTTCACGAATAATTAGGTTAGACCCAAAAGATGATAAATGAGAAAAAATGAGTTCATGTTGACATATTCAAAGAAGGATCTGGCAATGCTCTGGTTGGATTGAGTCAAGTTGATTAGAATTAGTGGAGGGGTGCAGAGATATCTAAGAATACTTTATTAAAACGAATTGAAGGAGATTTGATTACTCTTGATATAGTTAGTGATGTGCCTCTAAAGAGAGCGTAGTGGTGCAAAAAGATCGGGAAGCTGACACCAAATAGCTGGTGTGATTGATTGTAAGCAACTTAGGGTTAATATTTCAATAGGCCAAAATCCTTGTCCATATGTTTATAAACTTTTGCTGAATTTCAGGTCCAGAAGTTTCCATTCAGGAGCTTGCTGACTCAATTTTTGCTAGCAGGCTCTCTTGTAGAATCAAAAAAGTAGGTGCCACTCTTTTCTTTAATAGTTGTATCATTTTTGAACTTAATAGTATCTACTTTTCTTATGTTTTGAAATCATTTCTAATTTATTAAATCTTCTTGTAAATATTTATTAGAAGATCTATGTGTAACTTGTCTGTTATTTTGAATGATGGCATGTAATGATGCTTGAATTAAAAAGCTTAAGCCAATGAATTGGATAATACATTAGAAGGTGCTGGATAGATTGGCTGGTAAACATTTTATCAGGTCACCGCAAATTCCTGTATCAAAACTCATCTTCACCACTTACCCTTTGTGAAAAACAAGATAATGTATCAAATATTTATAAGGTTGCTTTCAACAGGCATCATTGTAGTTGAATAGTGCTGTGTGTTACATTAGCTCAACTCGGACTTTTCTTTCTGCTTTCATCTGTCGTCTGTCCATTTGTTACTATGATAACTAGAGAATACAGATGTCTCAATTAGGGAAGATAATATATTTGATTTTAAAGAAGCCAAACTATCGAATTTATAGAACTCCGTTCCATCTCAATATGATGACCTTAAACTCAATATGATGAATATGGTTCTTCTCTCATATCTGCAGGATCAAACAGTCGATGGAAGTAACATTAAAACTGAACTAGATTACACTGACCATGCATCAGAAGAATTAAAATGCTATCATTCTGTAACTGACGCATGGGAAGCTCATGCATCAAGTTCCAACAAAGAGTTTTATGACTATGAAGAGAAGGTGCGAGTGAAAAAGGCTAAAGGCACAGTTGTGGATGGTGAATCATCTTTCAGCCATAGCACTAAACAGCAGGCTAGATGGGAAGCAGCATGGCAGAGCAAACCTAACATTTTTAGTAAATTTGAGATGTCTGATCCAGTATTTATCAAAAAAGAAGTGCCTGAACAAATGACATCAAATCTAAATGGGAATATTCATGGGATCCTCTCCAGAGCACCTTATTTTTTCTATGGAAATGTTGTGGATGTTTCCAGAGAAACATGGAGAAGATTATCTGAATTTCTGTATGGTGCTGAGCCAGAATTTGCCAGCTGTCAGTTCTTTTCTGCTTTCATGAGAAAGGAAGGTTACCTACACAACCTTCCAAGTGGAAGAAGATTTTACATTCTCCCCAAACCGCCTGTGACCCTCGGAGAAGCGCTTCCACATACCAAAAGGTGGTGGCCATCATGGGACACCCGGAAACAGTTAGGCTGCATCAATGCTGAGACCAAAGTTGTTCGGCAGGTGTGTGAGCAGCTTGGAAAGATGATGATGGATTCACAAGGAATGCTTTCGAAAGAACAGCAAGCAAACGTTCTTCACCAGTGCAAAACACTAAATCTGATGTGGGTGGGTCAATACAAATTGAGTCCCATTGAGCCAGACCAAGTGGAAGGCATCTTAGGATATCCAAGGCATCATACTCGCATTTGGGGTCTGGAATCAGATGAAAGACTTAGGGCACTCAAGTACTCTTTTCAAACGGACACCCTAGGCTATTACCTTTCGGTATTGAAGTCTATGTTTCCTGATGGGATGCGGGTGCTCTCTATCTATAGTGGAATCGGAGGTGCAGAAGTTGCCCTTCACAGACTTGGTATCCATCTTAAATGCGTCATTTCCGTTGAACCATCTAATATCAATAGAAGGATAATCAGGAGATGGTGGCAGTACACTGGACAATCCGGAGAGCTAATACTGGTCAGAGGAGTCGAGAAGCTGACAACTCAGATGCTTGAAAATCTTGTCCACAAGTTTGGTGGATTTGACCTCATCATTGGTGGGAACCCAGGTCCTTGTATTCCTGGAAGTTGTAACGCGAGCATCTTGATGGGGATGGGTCCAAACCCCTTCTTTGAGTTTGTTCGTGTGTTCCAAAGAGTGAGAAGCATAATGGGAAGAAGCAGCAGCTGATGACAAGTAATATCACTTGTGGTAGATTCTAAACCAAGTAGAGTTTTTAAAAGAGAAATGACTTTTGCACACTATGATGGTTAGCAGTATGAAGATGTAACTTTTGTGGCAGCAAAATCTTCCTAGATTACGCTTGTGGTGTCACTGGATACCCCATCTACTAAATTGCATCTCGATTCTCTTGATTTAAGGGTATTGACAAAGAGAAAAGTTCTTACATGAAAGAGGGATATTAATTATTATATAGCGATATTTTAATGGCTAATCTATTATGTTTTATTTGGCTTAAGATGAACTGTAGCTTCCAAGTCGTAGAGAATGGTGGATATTCGAGGGGACATGTTGACCAACAAGTAAGTATAAGGTTGAAGCTATTAACTATTTACGAGGATATTCCTATGGATGGGGCTTGCGACGGGTAATTTCGCATGGCCAAAAAGAATATATATATATATATATATATATATATATATATATATATGTATGTATGTATATATGTATGTGTATATGTATGTATGTATGTGTATATATATATGTGTATATGTATGTATGTATGTGTATATGTATGTATGTATGTATATATATATATACATATGTATATATGTATATATATATTTATGTATATATATATTTATATATATATATATATGTATATATATATATATGTATATATATATATGTATATATATATATATGTATATATATATATGTATATATATATATATGTATATATATATATGTATATATATATATATTATAGGTTCAGAAGATATTCATCTAAGTTTTAGAAGATACATATTTCAGATATTCTGAATCAATCAATAGGTTTACCTTTTCTGATTTTAATGATTTATAATGATAGACTATTTACCTAAATTCATACCTTTTAGAATTTAATTAATGAAACTCGTATTATAATTAGTGATTCATGCTGTATGATCTGTTCGAATAAATTATTGGAACTTGGTGATGGTTGCATCACTCAAAAGGCAAATCGATATATGCTTATGGAAACATATAAAGGTTTGTATTAGAATAGATCATCTCTTGCCAAACAAGCATCATCGAGTTAAACCTCTATTGTAGAGCGTGCGTGATGCTTGCTGACCAAGCTATTGAGACAATGATGGAACGGCAACCCCAAACAAAGAGAAAAGAAGAGGGTGCTTGTAGAATTATCCATAAAATCCCCTCTTGAGATTGATTATACCGAACATACCTACCTACCTACTTAAACTATGTAGGAAGGGTTATGGCCCTATCAAATTGGTAACGCACAATTGGCTTCGCAGAGTCGAAATGCCAATAATAAGTAGTCAAGTTTGTAGATGATGGATGAGTTTGACATTATTTATAGCATCCTACAAAGTACGTTGCACATATGGCTATAATGCATGCAACTCGGTTTCACAAAAGGACGGGAGTTAATAACCCAAGAATTTTCCGAATTGGTTGTCGCAGGAAGTAATAACCGAAGCTGAAGCAAAATAACTCAACAAGTTATTTGTGCGTCTATTGCTTCCCTTTGAAAATTTGTGATAACCATGTTGGTCATGGACAAAGAGAGCGGCTATTTTTTATCTTACGTTTTACAAGAGGAAACACTCCTTGTCATCATTATAACAAGAGCCATAGACGATTTGTAGAGAGAGATAATCCACCCAAACCTTGGGTTTGAGTAAATGCGTTAATTTGAGTATTGAATTCAGCAAGGATTATTTGTGATTGTTTCTATTTTGAGCAAAATTGAGGATGATTTTGTTTGACAGGGGTAGGTAGGTTTGTTTGTATCAGCATTGAAATTTATTTTTTAAGATGCTAGAAAGAGCAAGTTTGGATTGGTCCACCTTCCACTAGTCTTTTTCAAGTTGTCTTATGAGAGAAGCTCCCCTTTGTTTTTTTTTGAATGCCCCTTCTTAAAACCACAGCAGTTCTCTCCTACAAGTAGGTCCTCATCACCGACAACGGTGAATGATGCCCACTACATTTGCTAAAAATCTTTCTCTGATATGGAGGGGCAATCTATCTTTAGTGATGATCATGTTGGGCTGATAGCCCATATTCAGCCCATGTGGGCTAGATCAAATCTACAGTACCCTGCATGACGACTTGAAGATCAATTTAGTACTCCTTTTCAATTTAGTACCCTGCATATGGAATAACTTTGTCCAAAATCTGCTCTAATACCAACAAGGACAACACAGAGAGACTGTTCTCAATCATCTAGCAGTGTTCTCATCTCAGGTTAGATCAAATCTATAGTAGACTCTTGCTGTGATTACTTGGGGAGGTTTTAGATATTGTGGGCAGTGACGTGACCCTTGTATCCCAGTTATTCTCTTGTGGTTGTTGCTAGGGTTTTGGGCAAGAGATTGAGATTTGTATATTCATTATTCTTATAGTGGATTATCTCTAGTTTGCCCCGTGGTTTTTACCCTTCACATTGAAGGGGTTTTCCACGTATATCTTGGTATTCTGTTTGATTGTGTTTCCATTTTATTCCGCTGCGTATTATGGTCTTCTAGTATTTGTTCATAAACAAAGGTTATTCCTCTTTATATCCCTATCAACTAGTATCAGAGCGGGGTTTTGGTGATTTAATTTTTGTATTTGAACATGGAGGCCAGTAATATTTCTCGCATGATTAGTTTGAATGGAAATAATTGGATGATATGGAAACCAAGAATGGAAGATCTCTTGTACTGCAAAGATTTGTATGGACCTTTGCAAGGGGATAGTGCAAAACCTACAACTGTGACAGATGATGAGTGGAAGAGGTTAGATCGAAAAACAATTGGGTTTATTAGACAATGGCTTGATGATAGTGTCTTTCACCATGTTTCTACTGAAATTTCTATATATTCTCTTTGGAAAAAATTGGAAAGTCTCTATGAAAGAAAAACAGCTGGCAACAAAGCTTTTTTGATCAGAAAACTTGTGAACCTAAAATATAGAGAGGGTGCTTCTATTGCTGAGCATTTGAATGAAATGCAGAGTATTACTAACCAGTTATCCTCTATGAAAATGTCTCTTGATGATGAGTTGTAGGCATTGTTACTTCTCAGTTCATTACCAGAAAGTTGGGAGACATTGGTGGTTTCCCTTAGTAATTCTGCACCAGATGATATTGTCACTATGAGTCAAGTAACAAGAAGTTTGTTGAATGAGGAGTTGAGAAGAAAGAGTTCGGCAACATCTCAGAATGATTCACAGGCACTTATCTCAGAGAATAGAGGAAAGTCAAAGTCTAGAAGCAGTTCACGTATGGGTAGGAGCAAGTCAAGATCAAGAAAAGATATTGTTTGCTATAACTGTGGTGAGAAAGGACATTACAAGAACTAATGTAAGCAACCTAAGAAGAACAAGAAAAAGGAAAAAGAAGTGGAGTCTACAGAGTCAAAGGATAATACTACAGCTATAGTGTAGGGTGGTGATTATTTGATTTTGTCTCCTTCTGATGATATTTTTTCTTGTATGTGTCAGGATCTTGAGTGGGTGATTGACACAGGTGCTTCTTATCATGCTACACCTCGGAGAGAGTTTTTTGCTACATACAGGTCTGGAAACTTTGGTGTTGTCAAGATGGGCAACTATGGCACAGCAGATATCATTGGCATGGGTGATATCAATTTAAAGACCAACCTTAGCTGCAAGTTGGTACTTAAGGATGTGAGGCATGTGGTTGACTTAAGGCTGAATTTAATTTCAGTTGGAAGACTAGATGATGAAGAGTATGAAAGCATATTTCACAGAGGGCAATGAAAGCTCAGTAAGGGTTCTCTTGTTATAGTTAGTGGAAAGAAATGTCATACTTTGTACAGGTTGCAGGCTAAAGCTTATGGTGAGTAGTTGAATGCTACAGAGAAAGACTTCAGTATGGAGTTGTGGCATAGGCAATTGGGACACATGAGCGAGAAGGGGCTGCAAGCTCTTTCCAAGAGAGAGGTATTACCAGATCTTAGAGGTATACATCTGAACCCTTGTATTGATTATTTGGCTGGTAAACAACATAGAGTTTCATTTGCTAGTGCTGCTTTTTCTAGAAAAATGCATGTCTTAGACCGTGTTTATACAGATGTATGTGGTCCTTTGAGGACAAAAACTCCTGGTGGATCTGTTGATGTTCTTGGTATAAGTGGTGCACTTTATTTTGTCACTTTTATAGATGATTTTTCCAGGAAAGTTTGGGCTTATGCTTTGAAGACCAAATATCAGGTTATTAATGTCTTCAAAGAGTTTCATGCCAAGGTTGAAAGGGAGACAGAAAGGAAATTGAAATGCATAAGATCAGATAATGGTGGTGAGTATACGGGATTGTTTAATGACTATTGCAAGTCACATGGGATCCAACATGAGATGACAGTTCCTGGTACACCTCAGCATAATGCAATTGTAGAGAGGATGAACCGCACCATCATGGAAAAGATCAGATGTATGCTTTCACAGGCCAAGCTACCCAAAAGGATTTAGGATGAGGCTTTGAGGACTGCAGTTGATGTGATCAACTTATCACCATGTACAGCCCTAGATGGTGATGTTGCAGAGCATGTATGGTCAGGGAAAGATGTTTCCTACAGGCATTTGAGAGTGTTTGGTTGTCGTGCATTTGCACATGTTCCAGATAATGAGAGGTCCAAGCTGGATGGTAAGTCTAAAGAATGTATTTTTCTTGGTTACTCACATGATCAGTTTGGTTACAGGCTTTGGGATCCAGAAAAGCAGAAGGTGTTCAGGAGCAGAGATGTGGTCTTCTTTGAGGATCAAACCTTTGAGGATTTGAAGAAGAAGGCACCAGCCAAGACTTCTGCAGAAGGATTAGCAGATTGTAACCCAGTTATTCCTCCAGTATATCAGGGTGATGGGGGAGATGTGCAGGAAAATAGTGTAGAGCCTGATGTTGATTTACCTGTAGGACATGTTGAGCAAGAAGAAGTAGGAGAGCAAGTTCCCGCAGAACCTCAGTTGAGAAGATCTTCTAGACAACGTCATCCTTCCAGAAGATACTCTACAGATGAGTATGTGATGCTTACTGATGCAGGTGAACTAGAGAGTTACCAGGAAGCAGTTGAGAGTGAGCAGAAAGAGAAGTGGTTAGTTGCTATGCAGGAAGAGATGGATGCTCTTCAGAAGAACCACACTTATGATTTGGTGCTGCTACCAAATGGAATGAAGGCCTTGAAGAACAAGTGGGTTTTTAGGTTGAAGACTCAAGAATATTGTTCTCAACCAAAGTACAAAGCTAGATTGGTTGTGAAAGGCTTTGGTCAAAAGAAAGGTATTGACTTTGAAGAGATATTTTCTCCTATTGTTAAAATGTCTTCTATTCGTGTTGCTCTTGGTATTGCTGCTAGCCAGGACTTGGAGGTTGAGCAGTTAGATGTGAAGACAGCTTTCCCTCATGGTGATGTGGAGGAGGAAATTTATATGGAGCAACCAGAAGGCTTCAAAGTCAAAGGTAAAGATAATTTTGTCTGCAAGTTGAAGAAGAGCTTGTATGGGCTAAAGCAAGCTCCAAGACAGTGGTACAGAAAGTTTGATTCATTTATGATAGAAAATGGATACAAAAGAACGGCTTCAGATCATTGTGTGTACATCAAATGGTTTGGTGAGGATTTTATTATTCTCTTACTTTATGTTGATGACATACTTATTCTTGGGAAAGATATATCTAAAATTGACAGGTTGAAGAAGGAACTGAGTGAGTCTTTTGCAATGAAGGATATGGGGCCAGCAAAGCAAATACTAGGCATGCAGATTTCTTGTGACAGGAAAAACAAGAAGATTTGGTTGTCACAGAAGAAATACATCGAGAAGGTATTGGAAAGATTCAGTATGAGCAATGCAAAACCAGTTGGTTCTCCTCTTGCAGGTCACTTCAAGTTGTGCTCAGAACAGAGTCCGTCAAGTGATGAGGAGAAGAAGAAAATGCAAAAGGTTCCTTATGCTTCAGCAGTTGGAAGTTTAATGTATGCAATGGTATGTACGAGGCCAGACATCGCATATGCAGTGGGTGTTACTAGCAGATTTCTTGCAAATCCAGGTAAAGAGCACTGGGCAGCAGTGAAGTGGATTTTTAGATATCTCAGAGGGAGCTCTAAGGTTTGTTTAAGCTTTGGAGGTGGACCACCTATGTTGACAGGTTACACAGATGCAGATATGGCAAGAGATATAGATACGAGGAAGTCCACTTCAGGTTATGTACTTACTTTTGCAGGGGGAGCTGTGTCATGGCAATCCAGGTTACAAAGGTGTATTGCTCTCTCCACCACAGAAGCAGAATATATTGCTGCTATAGAGGTATGCAAAGAAATGTTATGGATGAAAGAATTCTTACAAGAATTGGGGCTGAAACAGGAAAATTATGTGATGCATTGTGATAGCCAGAGTGCCATCCATTTGTGTAAGAACCCAATGTTTCATTCCAAGTCAAAGCATATAGATGTCAGATACCACTGGATTCGAAATGTATTTGAAGAGAAGCAGTTGCAGCTTCAGAAAATTCATACAGATGACAACGGAGCAGACATGTTGACAAAGACCGTACCAAAAGAAAGACAGGAGATATGCCGACAGTTGGTCGGCATGGCTTCACATTGAGGAGTCATGGGACAGCATCTCTTATGGGCTGAAGGGGGAGGTTGTTGGGCTGATAGCCCATATTCAGCCCATATGGGCTAGGGCAGCCCACAGCCCACACCCCCTCTTAACCTAACCCTAATTAAGATTAGGGGGGTGTGGTGGCTGCGTTTAGAAGCAGAAAAAGGCTATAAAAAGGCAGCAACGAGGCAGATCTTGAGAGCAACGGGATTCCAAAGAGAAGAAGGAGAACAAGGCAGAAAAGGAAGAGAAAGAAAGGGAAGAAGACAAGGACAACGCAGAGAGACTGTTCTCAATCATCTAGTAGTGTTCTCATCTCAGGTTAGATCAAATCTACAGTAGACTCTTGCTGTGATTACTTGGGGAGGTTTTAGATATTGTGGGCAGTGACGTGATCCTTGTATCCCAGTTATTCTCTTGTGGTTGTTGCTAGGGTTTTGGGCAAGAGATTGAGATTTGTATATTCATTATTCTCATAGTGGATTATCTCTTGTTTGCCCCGTGGTTTTTACCCTTCACATTGAAGGGGTTTTCCACGTATATCTTGGTGTTCTGTTTGATTGTGTTTCCATTTTATTCCGCTGCGTATTATGGTCTTCTAGTATTTGTTCATAAACAAAGGTTATTCCTCTTTATATCCCCATCAGATCATTTGTTCAGGCCTTGGATTCACATGCAACATTGGGGACTTCATTAGTGATGAAGTCATGTGATGATGTTCATTCTGTTAGGACTCTAGCTAGGAGAGTCCTAATTGAGAGGAACATTCATGTAGGAGGTTTTTTCTTAGAGAAGAATTAGGAGTTGTAAGGGAATAGGAGTCTTGAGTAGGAGTCCTATTAGGAGTTGGTTAGAAGTAAGAGTCTTAAGTAGGAGTCCTATTAGGAGTTAGGGTTTAGAAGCCCTATAAATAGCCATGTATTCCTTCTCTTTTATTAAACAATAGATGAATCTTTTCTGCAGCCTTTGAACAGTAACTTGGAGGGAGGAACCCTTATAAAGTTCCAAGGAGGCCGATCCCCTAAAGAGATCAACCCCAAGTTTAGAATCTGCAAGGGTTCTAACACCTGGTAACAAAGTAGCGTTCTTAGCATCTCGTTGCCCTTCCATAGCCATCCATCAGCCCTCCACAGCCGCCCAAAGTAATTCCCACAATTGCTTAAAAGATCGTCACCAAATTCCGCCATCATCTCCACCACCACAGATCATCCTTTGTTCTCCACGTAAATTGCAACAGGTTCTGGTTTCCTACCTTACTACTGCTGTAATTTAGTTATCCCTATCCGAAAATCCAAAAAAAAAAAATTGTTCCTATATTACTGCATAAACTTTTCGTCATAAAGTTTTCATCTCTACAACGAAAGATACATTGCAGAATTTCAGCCGCATAGCACTGTTTGTTTGATCTTGATACTATATTTTCTCTATCCAAACCAATCCCCCAACCCTTTCAACCATCACTTCTCTCAACCTATACATGCCTTTAACCCGTCAACAAAAGAGAGATCTTAACATCACAGATTTGGAGTCATATACTATGGCATCTGAGGAGGTAATCAATGCTAAATTTGAAGCCTTCGAGGCCCGAATGGAGGATAAGATTCTGACTCTCCTTACCGAATTCAGTTTGGGCCGACCACCAAGCTCGAAGAAATCACATCAAGGAGAGAGCTCTAACCAATCACATCATACCCAAAGAGATGACTTCCAAGAGAGGGGAGGCTCTATGACCGACCCCAACTATTCGTGCATGAGAGTGGACTTCCCTAGATGGGAAGAAGGAGACCCAATTGGTTGGATCTCGCGCGCGGAGCGATATTCTCGGTACCATAAAACTACGGATGCATCCATGGTGGAAATTGCAGCTATACATCTTGAAGGGGATGCCATACAGTGGTTTGACTGGTTTGAACACATATATGGAGTCCTTTCATGGCGACAATTCAAAGAAGGATTGCTGAACCGCTTCGGACCAACTTATTACGAGAACATTGACGGACAACTAGCAAAGATCCGACAAACCTCCACCATTCAGGAGTACCAAACCAGGTTTGAAATGTTATCTAATCAAACTCGTGATTGGTCTGAAAAATAGCTATTGGGGACATTTATTGAGGGCTTAAAGCCGGAGATCCGGGGAGAAGTGAAGGCGCGACAACCATACACGCTTATGGCAGCCATCTCTTTCGCACGACTTCAAGAGGAGTGATTGAACCATGAAGCCTGGAGGACTAGGATCACTCCTCGACCTACAATACTAAAGCCCTCAGCCCCCCCTACTATCAACTGAGTCCCTGCACCGAAAAGGTTAACAAGAGAAGAATTTCGGGAGCAATCTGCGAAGGGTTATGTTGGCATTGCGACGAGCCATGGAGCCACAAGCATTGCTGTAGAAAAGGGAGACTTCTTATGATTGAACCAGTAGAAGAGGTCATTGAACATCCGGAAGAGAGCCTTGAATATGAAATAGAAGATATGGAAGAAAAGCCACAACCGACCGACATCACGGTACACGCACTAGCCGGCTACTCAAACCCGCAAACAATGAAAGTTGGAGGCCTTCTCAAACAACAGCCGATTACTATTCTCATCGACACGGGCAGTACTAATAACTTCTTGAATAGTAAGGTTGCTGCTCGGATGGCACTGCATATTGAAGGTTGCACCAAGTTTGATATAAAGGTGGCCGACGGCAGAATCCTAAAGTGCGACCAAAGATGCCCGCAAGTGAAACTATTACTGCAAGACCAAGAAATTATCACCGATTTCTTCCTCCTACCACTTGATGACTATGAGGTAGTACTTGGTATAGAATGGCTGACTACACTAGGTGATGTCTCTTGGAACTTTTCTAAATTAATTATGAAATTCTACTGTAAGGGCAAACAGATCATCCTACGCGGGAAGCGCGGAAGCAATGTTACCACTGTTTCGACCCAACGAATGGAGAAAGTTTTACACAAGGTAAATGGTGGCTTTTTGATGCACCTCCAGTAGCAACCAGAAGGGAAGAAAATAGAAATTGAAGATCAAAATCTTGCCTAATTGCTTACTGAATTTGCCGACATTTTTGCTGAACTATGCGGTCTTCCTCCTTCTCGACAACATGACCATCGAATTCCAATCCTTCCGGGCAAGCCACCAATGAACACTCGACCGTACCGATATCCTCACCTCCAAAAAGATGAAATTGAAAAGATCGTAAAGGAGATGCTTGAAATAGGGGTGATTCGGCCAAGTTGCAGCCCCTATTCCTCACCAGTGCTACTTGTACGCAAGAAGGACGGAACTTGACGGATGTGCATCGACTACCGAGCTTTAAATGGTATCACCATCAAGGACAAGTACCCAATACCAGTGGTGGATGAACTTCTTGATGAATTAAAAGTAGCTCGAGTCTTCACGAATTTGGACCTCCGATCCGGTTACCACCAAATTCGGGTATGTGAAGTTGACATTCCAAAAACTACATTCCACACACATGATGGTCATTATGAATTCTTGGTAATGTCTTTTGGACTCACTAATGCTTCTTCAACCTTTCAAAGTCTCATGAACGATATTTTTCGGACCTTTCTTCGTAAATTTGTGCTTGTATTTTTTGATGATATTCTCATTTACAGCCCTTCTCTTGAGACTCACTTTCAACATTTATGGATTGTTCTGACGATTCTTCGGGAGAATACACTTTTTGTTAAGCAACCAAAGTGTAGCTTTCTCTAGCAAAAAGTAGAGTACCTTGGGCATATAATATCAGAAGAAGGAGTGGCGGTAGACCCAACAAAAATTGAGACAATGCAAGGCTGGACGAAACCTACAAACGTGAAATTACTATGCGGGTTCCTTGGACTAACAGGCTACTATCGAAAATTTGTTAAGGACTATGGGAAGATCAATGCACCACTCACTTCTCTACTGAAAAAAGATGCTTTCTAATGGTCGGACAAAGCCTCTGCTGCCTTCGACAAACTTAAGGTAGCCATGACAACGATGCCGGTGCTAGCGCTACCAGATTTCAGCCGACCCTTCACCATTGAGACCGACGCATCTGGAGTCGAAATTGGAGCCGTTCTCATACATGATGGTCGACCACTCGTATACACTAGCAAGGTATTATCTCCCTCCCATCAAAACATGTTAGTATATGATAAGGAGATGCTCACCATTGTACACGCAGTAATGAGGTGGAGACCCTACCTGATCGGCCGGCGATTTCAAATTAAAATCGACCATAGAAGTCTCAAGTATTTTTTGGAGCAAAAGATATCATCCCCTGAGCAACAAAAATAGGTAACCAAACTTCTTGGATTCGATTATGAAATTATTTACAAAAAGGGGAAAGAAAACATTGTTGCAGATGCACTCTCACGGCTACCTGAGCAAGCTAAGGTTTCAGCCATCTCCCTTCCTACCACTAGTCTCCTCGTGGACATTAGGGAAGAATGGAAGAAGGATCCAGAGATCAGCAACATTATAAAAAAATTGGAGGAGGATCCAAGTGCAATAGCCCACTACACTTGGGATTCGAGGGATCTACGCTACAAAGGTCGTATTGTGCTTATACCTGACTCCCCTTGTATCACAATCATCCTACATGAAATGCACTCCATACCTTCAGCATGGCACTCTGGATTCCTAAGAACCTACAAAAGAGTGAAGCAAAATTTTTATTGGAGAGGGATGAAAAAAATTATTGCTGAATATGTGGCATAATGTGATGTATGTCAACAGCACAAGGGTGAAACTGTGGCAAATCCAGGAAAACTACAACCACTACCTATACCAGACTCGGTGTGGACTGACATCTCCATGGACTTCATTGAAGGGCTGCCACCTGCCAAAGGTAAAAGCATAATTCTCATGATGGTTGATCGACTTACGAAATATGCTCATTTTTATGCTGTGAGAAGTCCCTACACTACTGCTAGTATTGCCCAAGTTTTCATAGAAAATATTGTTAAACTGCATGGGATGCCAAGGTCCATTGTAAGTGATCGTGATAGGATCTTCACTAGTAAATTTTGGACCGAGTTATTCCAATTACAAGGCACCAAACTCAAGATGAGCACAGCGTATCATCCACAAACTGACGGCCAAATAGAGGTGGTAAACAGGTGTTTAGAGACATACCTTCGGTGTTTCGCTAGCGACCGACCAAACGAGTGGGCAAAATAGCTTCCCTGGGCTGAATGGTGGTATAATACTATATATCATTCATCTACAAAATGTGCCCCTTATGAAGCATTGTATGGTCAACCAGCACCTGTGATTCCAAAGTATGTAATTGGCTTGGCCAAGGTAGATCAGGTTGAACAAGAATTGATTGATAGGGACAAACTCCTATAACTATTAAAAGATAATCTCTCTATAGCTCAAGCTAGAATGAAGCAGCAAGTCGACACACAACGAAGCGAAAGAGAATTTTCAGTAGGAGATTGGGTTTATCTTCGCCTACAACCATACAAGCAACTCTCCATCAACACTCGAGCCTCCATGAAGCTATCTCCATGATTTTTTGGGCCCTATCAGATCACAGAGCGTATAGACTTAAATTACCTGAGGATGCCAAAATTCACCCTATCTTCCACGTGTCATGCCTGAAGCCCAAGTTGGGAGAACACGAGTCACCCTAGATCAAACTGCCCAACACCACTGAGGATGGAGTTATTCAAGCTCAACCACAAGCCATCCTCGATCGCAGGATCGTGATGCGTCGTTGACGTCCCTCTACTGAAGTACTAGGGCATTGGAATAATTTACCACTTGAAGACGCCACATGGGAACCATATGAGGAGCTGAAGACCCGGTTCCCTGAGTTCATGGAATCTCAGCCTTGAGGACTGCTAGTCATAGGTGCCCAGCAAGCCAATCACGTGAGTGATGGCACGTGTGACTTGATACAGAATCTTTTTGCTTATTATATTTTGGCGTATATCACTTTATAACTATTGCATAAATGCATATATATATATTGTGATGTCCTTGGATTTGTGCAATGGGAATCGGATCGTGATGAGATCACGATAATGAGATCGATTCACCTTTAAACACATATCCTAAATAATCCCGGTCATAGGTTACTCGAGAGGGACATCGTGATAACCGGATAGACTGGTGTGCTGTATACCCATCCATATGATGGATGCAGCTGGTCTCATAGCTGCTCGTGTAGGGACACTAGGGATACAGTACAGGTGCTCATTGGAGAATGAGTTCACTGATTGATCCGCTTACGGAATGCTGGATGGTTGATGATGCCTTATTGTCAGACAGCGATTCCGTAGTCCTAGTGGTGTATCTGGTCCTTAGACTTGAGACACCAAGGATGTCCTGTATGAGTGCTCCACTCTTTGATACCAGACTTATAGGTTTGGCTGTTCCCAGATCTAGTACAGCTGGTCATTGGGAGTGGTAGTCGACCTTACGAGGGCTATTGAGTGTCGACAGAGGATCATCCACTCTCGGCATCATGAGAGGAATATCCTATGTGTTCTTGCTCAGACAAATCCCTGGCCAGGGTCATTCGGGTTGAGAGAGAAAGAGTTCTCCGGGAGAATCCGATTAGAGCGAGACTCGAGTAGAAACCGTATGGGTCTGACAACACCATGCTCGATATACGGTCTCTGGGATATTAGATGGATGAGGGACTATAGGTACATGGTAACTGAGGACAGACAGGTCCAATGGATTGGATTCCCCTGTATCGTCTGGGGACTACGGCGTAGTGGCCTAGTACGTCCGTAGTCGATGAGTCAAGTGAATTATTACAGAGATAATAATTCACTGAGTTAGAAGGAGTTCTGACAGGTATGACTCACGGCCAGCTCAATATTGGGCCTAGAGGGTCACACACATATGGTAGGCATTGCGATGAGTAGAGGTTCGGATATGAGATATCCGACGGAGCCCTTGTCTTATTGGATGCAGATCCAATACCCACTAGGGAAGGACCCATTAGGGTTTGACACGGGATCTCTATAAATAGGAGGGATTCACAGCCTCATAGGCTAGAGTCTTTGCTTGCCTTTCCTATTCTCCTCTCCCTCTCCACCTCAGAGTAGGCCTGGAGTTTTGAGGAGCGTCGTCGCAACCCTGCTGTGTGGATCACCGCTAGAGAGGAGGACGCTTGACCTCCTTCACCCTTTCCTAAGGATCTGCAAGGAAACAGGGATATACGATCTCCCTAGGTAACACAATCTCTATACGCAGTTTTGTGTTTTGCGGATTTTTGCGCACCAATCTTCGCACGACGATGAACATCTTTTTGGGAATCGGGGATTTTTGTTTTCTTGTTCTTCCGCTGCGCATATGATGTCGCCCCCTAGTGATTTCCCAACAGTGGTATCAGAGCCAGGTTTCGATCCTGGGACGGGGCTGGCAACCCACGGGCAGAGGCGCCGCAGGGCAGCGGCGCCTGCCGCCGAAAGGAAGCGGCGCCTGCCGCCGCAGGGCAGCGACGCGCGACGCCTGCCGCCGCTGCTCCCGCGGGCGAAACCCCCCCACAGGGGCGGCCGCCCGGCGGTACAGCACCGCCTGCGGAGGCAGCGGCGCCCGAAGGGGGCGCCCACCCGCAGCGGCATCGCCGCCAGCGGGCGTGCCGCCTGCAGGCGAGGGCAGTGCCCTCGCCCCGCCGCACAGGCCGCCGCCGGTAGGGTGGCGGCGGCGGCAGCAGCGAAAGGAGGAAAGGGCATTAGGGTTTTCTGGGAAAAAGACAGTTTTGCCCCTCAGAATTTGAGAAATTCCAGTTTCTGTCTTTTGTCTAAATTATGAAAATGCCCTTAGGAATTGAGAAATTCCCTATATATCCCTGATTTCAGAAAATATTAATTAATTAAAAGGTTTAGTTGATTATTATTTTTATTATTATCTAGTAGTCCTACATGATGATGATTATTTATACATGTGATGTATGATGTGTGGACGGATGATCATGGACCGTGTGATGTGTGTACTTGTGATTATTATTATTGAGGTCTGCGAACCTCCATTATATTTTTCGTTTATTGTCGAGCCTGCGTGCCTATGATTAAGTTGTAATCACATGAGGAGGCGCAGCGAGAGCGTGGATGCGATAGCGGGACCCACGAGACGGACGATCGTGATGCATGGAGATGCATCAAGATGTCGACGAAACCGACGAGGACGAGATGGACGATCACAGGGCATGGAGATGCACCGTTGCATACATAGATCTTGATGTGAGTGATTAGGCCTACTGGCTCGGGCCTAATCATATTAGGTTGTGGTCCATGATCATCTAGTGTGATTGCTTATACACATACTAGATATGTATATATATTTGAATGCGATGTAGATATATATTAAATATGTATATGTGTGACATGTCATATTAGGAGACCAAATCATAGAAACATCTCTCGATAATATTAAGTCGGTAAATGTGAGGCAATTAGATTGACCCACGTGGCCTTCCATCGTTATGAGTAGGAACCGATTCCCGGTGTAGGTTGAGTTGGTCGAGTCCCTCGAGACTCACCTATATCGCGATTCGCTATCTTGCTTACGACATAGAGATGTCACCGGTGACCTGAGGGCATGGTATGCTTGGTCGAGTCCCTCGAGGGTATATCATCAAATCAGACTCATCTTGTAACGAAGGTGTTGACTTAACCGAGCATCATGGTTGGTCGAGTCCCTCGAGGCCATGGTGATTCGGAGGCCGAACAGGACGGGAATCACAAGGAGTTGTGATCGGCAAGAGTTGCCTACCTTTTAGGCTTAGTGTGATTGGTCGAGTCCCTCGAGGTTACACTAAGACGCTGATTGGATCCTGATCCCCACTAGAAGTCTGCCGGAGACTTCTGTTTCACGTGCTGAGGGTGTCGCGTGACTCGTTAATAAAATAGTGGGAGCATATTAAGATAGAAGTCCATATCTTGATAGTTTATTTCTTGCAAAATCTGCATGTTATTCATTTCTGCTACATCTTTATTTTTAGAAAATGTCGCTTTCAAATCCCTTACATGGCATACTTGATGTCAACCGCCTCACTGGTCCAAATTATATGGATTGGCTCCGTAACTTGAGAATTGTTCTCACAGCGGAGAAAATCGTGTATGTCCTTGATACAGTGATGCCTACGCCCGAAGAAGGGGCAAGCGAGGATGAGATCGCTCGCTGCGTGAAGTACATTGATGACTCCACTCTTGCTCAGTGCTATATGTTAGGCTCTATGACTCCAGAGTTACAGAGACAACATAAAAAGATGGATGCCAGATCCATTCTCCTACATGTCCGTAAATTATTTGAGGAACAGGGAAGGACTCAACGATATGAGATATCCAAGAGCCTTTTCCGTGCTAGGATGACTGAGGGGACACCGGTTCAGAACCATGTCCTAAAGATGATTGAGTGGATAGAGAAACTCACAGGTCTAGGAATGGTCCTAGAGGATAACTTATGTGTGGACATTGTGCTTCAGTCCCTACCAGATTCCTTTTCATAGTTCATAATGAATTTTAATATGAACAAGTTTGAGGTGACTCTCCGAGCTCCTCAATATGTTGAGGGAGGCAGAGAGTACTATTAAGAAAGAGAAGCCAGATCTCTACACTAGTGAGACCAGAAAGAAAAGGAAAGCAGAAAGGTCCCTTAAGAAGGGAAAGGGCAAGGGCAAACAAGGTAAAGCAAAGGTTGCTAAGAAAGACCCAACAAAGGACAAAGGCCAGTGCTTCCACTGTGGTAAAGATGGGCACTGGAAGAGAAACTGCAAAGAGTACGTTGCAGAAAGGGCGAAACAAAAGCTTGATGAAGCTTCAGGTACATTCATGATCAGTCTCCATTTGTCATAATCTTATGATAACACATGGGTATTGGATACCGGCAGTGCTTATCATATATGCAATTCGTTGCAGGTTCTGGCAAGGCCTAGGAGACTTGAGAGAGGCGAGATGGACCTCAAGATGGGTAATGGAGCAAAAGTTGCTGTTTTAGCAGTTGGCGAGGTCGCCCTACATCTGCCTAGTGGAGCTTTTATTGCATTAGATGCATGTTATTTTGTTTCTTCTATTATCAAAAACATTATCTCCATTTCATGTTTAACAGTTAGTGGATATAAATTTGTTTTTGAGAACAATGGTTGTTCAATATTATTAGATGATAAGATCATCTTGAAAGGAACATTGCATAATGGTTTATTTATGTTAGACACCACTCCACATATCATGAATGTAAATGTGTCTAAGAGGAAACGAGATGAAGTGAACAGTGCATACCTGTGGCATTGTAGGCTAGGTCACATCCATGAAAGAAGGATTCAAAAGTTACTAAATGATGGATATCTAGATCCATTCGACTATGTGTCTTATGCAACTTGTGAGCCTTGCATTCGTGGAAAATTGACCAACTCTCCATTTAGTGGAACTGGAGAGAGAGCCACTGAGTTGTTGGAACTCATACATAGTGATGTATGTGGACCCATGTCAACTCATGCCATTGGAGGTTACTCCTACTTCATTACATTTACTGATGATTTCTCAAGGTATGGATATATGTACTTAATGAAGTACAAGTCCGAGGCCTTTGAGAAATTCAGAAAGTATAAGAATGAGGTGGAGAACCAGACTGGAAAGAGTATCAAAACTCTTCGATCAGATCGAGGATGTGAGTACTTAAGTACAGAGTTTACTCAGTTCCTCAAGGACCATGGGATATTATCTCAATGGACACCTCCTTATACACCTCAGCTCAATGGTGTCTCTGAAAGGAAAAATCGTACGTTATTAGATATGGTACGGTCCATGATAAGTTTCGCTGACCTACCTATCTCATTCTAGGGATATGCCCTAGAGACCACAGCTTACCTACTGAATAGAGTTCCAACTAAGTCGGTAGTGTCTACACCATATGAGATATGGAAAGGGAAGAAGCCTGATCTTAAGGTTATTAAGATTTGGGGCTGCCCAGCCCACGTTAAAAGACACAACCCCGATAAGTTAAAATCAAGGACAGAGCGATGCAAATTTGTGGGATATCCCAAGGAAATTTGTGGGTATTATTTCTATCATCTCGAGGACCAAAAGGTCTTTGTAGCTAAGAGAGCAGTGTTCCTTGAGAAGGAACACATTCTTGACGGAGACAGTGGGAGAATGATAGAATTGAGCAAGGTTGGAGAACCAAGCTCAAGCACCACTCTACAACCCGAGTCTGTTCAGGTACCTAATACACAAGTTTCAACTTTATGCAGGTCTGATAGAGTATCTCATCCTCCTGAGAGATATGTGGGACATATTAGAGGAGAGGATGCTGAGGATATTGATCCTCAGACCTACGAGGAGGCTATTATGAGTATAGACTCCGGGAAGTGGCAAGAAGCCATGAATTCTGAGATGGATTCTATGTACTCCAATAAGGTTTGGAACCTAGTTGATGCGCCCGAAGGTATTGTACCCATCGGTTGCAAATGGATCTTTAAGAAAAAGATCAGAGTAGATGGAAAGGTAGAGACCAATAAAGCAAGGCTAGTGGCTAAAGGGTATCGTCAAAGGCAAGGTGTTGACTACGACGAAACCTTCTCACCCGTAGCAATGCTAAAATCCATCAGAATTCTATTGGCTATTGTAGCACACTATGATTATGAGATCTGGCAGATGGATGTAAAAACCGCATTCCTCAATGGAAACCTCGAGGTGGAGGTCTATATGATGCAACCTGAGAGATTCGTGTCCAAGAACTGCCCAGATAAGGTGTGTAGGTTGCTTAGATCCATTTATGGACTAAAGCAAGCTTCCTGAAGTTGGAACATAAGATTTGATGAGTCAATCAGATCTTATGACTTCGTTAAGAATGAAGATGAGCCTTGTGTGTACAGGAAGGTAAGTGGGAGCGCTATTACCTTTTTGGTGTTATATGTGGATGACATCCTCATCATTAGGAATGATGTAGGAATGCTATCCACAGTAAAGACTTGGTTATCTAGACACTTCTCCATAAAGGACTTAGGGGAAGCATCCTATATCTTGGGGATTAGAATCTATAGAGATAGATCCAAGAGGATGCTTGGCTTGTCCTAGTCCAGGTACATAGAAACCATTGTCAAAAGGTTTGACATGGAAAACTCCAGAAGAAAGGGCAAACATGAATATGATACCTTATCCCTCAGCAATAGGGTCTATCATGTATGCCATGCTATGTACTAGGCCTGATATAGCGCATGCTCTGAGTGTCACGAGCAGGTATCAGGCGGATCCAGGCTTGGAGCACTGGAAAGCAGTAAAGTGTATCCTTAAGTACTTGAGAAGGACTAAGGATCTTTTACTTGTATATGGAGGTAATAGCCTTAAGGTTGAAGGCTTCACTGACTTAAGTTTTCAGTCTGATGTCGATGATAGCAAGTCGAATTCAGGGTATGTGTACACCTTGAATGGAGGAGCAGTGTGCTGGAAGAGTTCCAAGCAAGATACCACTGCTGACTCGACCACAGAGGCGGAGTACATTGCCGCATTAGATGCAGCAAAGGAGGGAGTCTGGGTGAAGAAGTTCATCACAGATTTGGGAGTGGATACAGATAGCGACAAGTTGACTTCCTTATATTGCGACAACTATGGGGTGATTACTCAAATAAGGGAACCCGAGTCTCATCAGAAGTGTTCTGAGGAGGTTCCAGCTTATAAGAGAGATCGTAACCCGAGGAGATGTAGTAGTGGAAAGAGTTCCATCCGAAGATAACATTGCAGATCCACTGACAAAGCCGTTGTCTCAGATTGTCTATGAGCGTCACAGGAGTCTGATGGGGATCAGACACATAGGTGATTGACTTTAGGTCAAGTGGGAGATTGCTAGTCATAGGTGCCCAGCAAGCCAATCACGTGAGTGATGGCACGTGTGACTTGATACAGAATCTTTTTGCTTATTATATTTTGGCGTATATCACTTTATAACTATTGCATAAATGCATATATATATTGTGATGTCCTTGGATTTGTGCAATGGGAATCGGATCGTGATGAGATCACGATAATGAGATCGATTCACCTTTAAACACATATCCTAAATAATCCCGGTCATAGGTTACTCGAGAGGGACATTGTGATAACCGGATAGACTGGTGTGCTGTATACCCATCCATATGATGGATGCAGCTGGTCTCATAGCTGCTCGTGTAGGGACACTAGGGATACAGTACAGGTGCTCATTGGAGAATGAGTTCACTGATTGATCCGCTTACGGAATGCTGGATGGTTGATGATGCCTTATTGTCAGACAGCGATTCCGTAGTCCTAGTGGTGTATCTGGTCCTTAGACTTGAGACACCAAGGATGTCCTGTATGAGTGCTCCACTCTTTGATACCAGACTTATAGGTTTGGCTGTTCCCAGATCTAGTACAGCTGGTCATTGGGAGTGGTAGTCGACCTTACGAGGGCTATTGAGTGTCGACAGAGGATCATCCACTCTCGGCGTCATGAGAGGAATATCCTATGTGTTCTTGCTCAGACAAATCCCTAGCTAGGGTCATTCGGGTTGAGAGAGAAAGAGTTCTCCGGGAGAATCCGATTAGAGCGAGACTCGAGTAGAAACCGTATGGGTCTGACAACACCATGCTCGATATACGGTCTCTGGGATATTAGATGGATGAGGGACTATAGGTACATGGTAACTGAGGACAGACAGGTCCAATGGATTGGATTCCCCTGTATCGTCTGGGGACTACGGCGTAGTGGCCTAGTACGTCCGTAGTCGATGAGTCAAGTGAATTATTACAGAGATAATAATTCACTCAGTCAGAAGGAGTTCTGACAGGTATGACTCACGGCCAGCTCGATATTGGGCCTAGAGGGTCACACACATATGGTAGGCATTGCGATGAGTAGAGGTTCGGATATGAGATATCCGACGGAGCCCTTGTCTTATTGGATGCAGATCCAATACCCACTAGGGAAGGACCCATTCGGGTTTGACACGGGATCTCTATAAATAGGAGGGATTCACAGCCTCATAGGCTAGAGTCTTTGCTTGCCTTTCCTATTCTCCTCTCCCTCTCCACCTCAGAGTAGGCCTGGAGTTTTGAGGAGCGTCGTCGCAACCCTGCTGTGTGGATCACCGCTAGAGGAGGACGCTTGACCTCCTTCACCCTCTCCTAAGGATCTGCAAGGAAACAGGGATATACGATCTCCCTAGGTAACACAATCTCTATACGCAGTTTTGTGTTTTGTGGATTTTTACGCACCAATATTCGCACGACGATGAACATCTTTTTGGGAATCGGGGATTTTTGTTTTCTTGTTCTTCCGCTGCGCATATGATGTCGCCCCCTAGTGATTTCCCAACAAGGACAAGGCTGATTTGAAGAGGGCGGATCTGTTAGGACTCTAGCTAGGAGAGTCCTAATTGAGAGGGACATTCATGTAGGAGGTTTTTTCTTAGAGAAGAATTAGGAGTTGTAAGGGAATAGGAGTCTTGAGTAGGAGTCATATTAGGAGTTGGTTAGAAGTAAGAGTCTTAAGTAGGAGTCCTATTAGGAGCTAGGGTTTAGAAGCCCTATAAATAGCCATGTATTCCTTCTCTTTTCTTAAGCAATAGATGAATCTTTTCTGTAGCTTTTGAGCAGCAACTTGGAGGGAGGAACCCCTATAGAGTTTCAAGGAGGCCGATCCCCTAAAGAGATCAACCCCAAGTTTAGAATCTGCAAGGGTTCTAACACATTCGAATCATGATAGCAATCAAAATCAATCTCTCGATGGCATGACTTGTGAGCTACATCTTTGAGGACGGCTCTTGTGTAGATGAAACAGCGGATCAGGGGTTGTAGATCATAAAATATTGCAAGAATTGTTAGGATCAAGAGCACTAAGAGGGGGGGGGGGGGGGTGAATTAGTGCAGCGAAAAACTTTCGACGATTTAAAATGACGTTCGTACGATAAAAACACTTTCGATGAAAATCCATTTCGAAAAGTTTTTCAACTTAAGATTAAGCGAAGTACAGTTGAAGAAAAGTAATGGAGGCAGTTTGTAATTAAGATAGAGAGCAGAATGTAAATGCAAACCGAGATTTAGAGTGGTTCGGTCAATCTTGGCCTATATCCACTTTTGGCTTCCTCCTCCGATGAGGTCACCGACGTTCACTAGAGGCATTCCTTCAATAGGCAAAGGCCAACCACTCTTTTACAGCTTTACTCATTTTGACGGGCTTAGGAGACAACTCTTACAGATTTTCACTCCTCTCTTGAATGATCAAAACTTAGATGAAAAGAAGAAGAAGAACTTTTGGCCTTTTACAACACTTTTAAGCTCTCAAATTCTCAGAATAAGATTAAGAAAAATAATTATTCAAAAAAAAAAATACATCATGGAAAACATCAAGTAATTTCAAAATAAATTAAAGGGGTTTCGATTACCTCATCGTTGAATGCCGTTAAGGCATAATTTGCCACCTCGCCTTTCTTGATTTTCTTCTCGTCTTCGGAGGAGCTTGATTCATCCCAATTTTTGTTCTTCTTCTTGCGTTCAAAGCAAATAGTTTCATTCTTTTTGTTCTTTAATTTTTATTTTATTAACTTTTTAAATTTTTTAGTGAGTAGTTCTTGTTCACCATCACTTGAGCTTATGCTCGAGTGGTCTTCAAATGTTCTATGTCCTAAATCCTTCCTGTTCTTTGGAAAGTGATTTTGTTCATCATGTTCATCAAGTGCATTGTGCACCATTTCATATGTCATTAATGTACTGATAAGTTCTTTAAGTGGAAAAATATTTAAATCTTTTGTTTCTTGTAAAGCTGTTACTTTTGAATCCCACTTCTTAGAAAGAGAACGTAAAATCTTGTTCACGAGTTCAAAGTTCGAAAAACTTTTACCAAGTGCTTTTAGACTATTGATGACATCCGTAAAACGGGTGTACATGTCTCCAATAGTCTCTCTTAGTTCCATATAAAATATCTCAAAATCGTGTATCAAAAGATTTACTTTAGAATTTTTTATACTACTTGTGCCTTCGTGTGTGATTTCAAGAGTGCGCCAAATATCGAAAGCCATTTCAAACAAAGAAACCCGATTAAATTCGTTTTTGTCTAAGGTACAAAATAAGGCATTCATAGCCTTTGCATTAAGAGTGAAAGTCTTCTTCTCCAATTTAATCCAATCGATCATTGGAAGAGAAGACTTTAAAAATCCATTTTCAACAAGATTCCAAAGTTCAAAATCCATGGAAATAAGGAAGATCCTCATTCGGGTCTTCTAGTAGGTGTAGTCCATCCCATTGAACATGGGTGGACGTGTAATAGAGTAGCCCTCTTGGTTTCTAGCATATGCCATATCTCTTGGGTTTTAATCTGATTGAGAGTTAACCCCGCTCTAATACCAATTGTTAGGATCAAGAGCACTAAGAGAGAGGGGGGGAGGGGGGGGGGGGATGAATTAGTGCAGCGGAAAACTTTCAATGATTTAAAACGACGTTCGTACGATAAAAATACTTTCGATAAAAATCTGTTTTGGAAAGTTCTTCAACTTAAAATTAAGCGAAGTACAGTTGAAGAAAAGCAATGGAGGCAGTTTGCAATTAAGATAGAGAGCAAAATGTAAATGCAAATTGAGATTTAGAGTAGTTCGGTCAATTTTGACCTACATCCACTTTTGGCTTCCTCCTCCAATGAGGTCACCGACATCTACTAGAGGCCTTCCTTCAAAAGGCGAAGGCTAACTACTCTTTTATAGCTTTACTCCTTTTGATGGGCTTAGGAGACAACCCTTACAGATTTTCATTCATCTCTTGAATGATCAAAACTTAGATGAAAAGAGGGAGAAGAACTTTTGACCTTTTACAACATTTTTGAGCTATCAAATTCTCAGAATAAGATCAAGATTTTGGTGCCCTTTCATGTAGGAAAGGGTGGAGTTTATATAGGCCCCAACTGGTTCAAATTTGGAGCTCAAAAATATCATCTCCCGGATTTCCGGGGTCCTAGCGGTACTACCACCTGGCATTGTTCGGAGACCGAGCTCAGGCGGTACCACCACCTGACAGGGGCGGTACCACAGGCTGGCATTCCTGGGAGATTGAGCTCCTAGGCGGTGCCATCGTCAGCCAGGAATTCTGGGTCCGAATGGGCTGATCCATTCGGCCCAATTTGGGTCTGTTAAGGGCCCAATTGCCCCCAGATTAAGTTAATGGGATCACCTCCTATTCCTAACTTAATCTACATGTTAACTATGATATTTAAGACATTAATACTGCAACTTGCTCTGGTGCATCAATCGTTTCTTCCGGTGAGCTTTCAATGAACTTCCGACGAACATCAGATGAACCCTCGGCGATGCTCCGGCGGACTTCTGGCAAACTCCTGGACTTGCGATGATCCACTTGGCAAGTTCTAATGAGTTTCTTTGGCAAGCTCCTGGACTTCTCGGATTTGTTCCCATAGAACCTTCGACGACCGTTCGGACTTCCGTCGAACTCTCGAACCCCCAATGTGATCTTTGTCTTGACTTCGGCTCAACACCTGCTACATGTCTTACTGCCATCATAGTTAATCATGCACATGTAAAATAAACTTCGATCTAGACAATTAATACTAAGCATTAATCAAGTTGTCCAGCATGTCATTGGTCTCTCGATGTTTCGTCCAATTCTTCGGCGCATCGGCCTCTCTTACAGCCTATTACCCAATCGGCTAGTTGACTCTGCAACTCCAATATCCTTGGCGCAATATCTGCTCTTCTTGTCCCAATGCCCGAATCCATGACCCGAAATCCAATCTTCTGACATGTTCCTCTAGCCCAACATGATTTTTCTTACTTTAATTATCTCATCTTGATCGAAGCATCCTGCATCACTCAAATCGTAGATTAAAATATAAACACAATTATCAATTGGTTTCATCATCAAAATATGAGATTTAATAAGAATCCCATTAATAACCAGATTTAGTTTTAATTTCACAGGATTTGGATTCTAACCCCATAATGGTGCTTTTGTGTGATCAATCTAGATCATCATTAATGAACCTTGTTTGCTTCTAAGGGCACACCTAATAGGCATGAGATGGTTGGAAAAGCTATGATGATAACGAACGATTCACTAGGGCATCTTAACTCTAGGGTTTTTATATGGAGCTTGGCATCTATCTGTCAAAAGAATTTGATTTTTGATGGGCCCTTAAGGTTCGAAGCAGCCTATGAGGTTTGACTTCTCTTTACGCCCTCCTTTTATGTGGAGGTCAAGCACCCTAACTGTGTTCCCACCAAGCCATATCACTTCCTCTCGTGTGGTCAAGCACCCTAACGCCCTCCTTTTATGTGGAGGTATGATGCTAGTCATGTTGACTCTCTCTAGGTTAGAATTAAGCCAACTCAATTAGGGGAGCCATTGGGCCTAAGTAAGGGCTGAGTTGGGCTGAATGGAAGGCCCACTCAACCATTTAGAACCATGCTAAGCGGCGGCACCACCCAAGGTGGGTGGTAGAATCGCTTGAGGCTCAGCCTCCAAGGAGGTCTGGGCGATGGTACCGCCCAGACTAGGCAGTGGTACTATCGGCCGCTATCAAGTAATGGTACCACTAGAGTCCAGTCTTTGAGGCTCTGTCAGGCAATGGTACTGCTAGACTAGACGATGGTACCACCTAGTGTCAAAGTGTCAGGCGATAGTACCACCCAATATTAGCGGTGGTACCGCCAGTATCTCAAAAACTAAGGATAAGACTCTTTTAGGCTCTAAGTTTGAATCTATTTGTAACATATAAAAGCCCCATTCATCCCTACTTGCAATATACATCAACTGAGAGCAAAAAAGAAGGAAAACACTATTGTAATATTATGAGAACTCTTCTCAAGCTTTAAGTGTTGGGTGAAGTTTAAGAAAAGGGTAAGTGATTGTAAAGGTTATCTCCTAAATATGTGAAAAGGAGAAAAGGGGTGTAAAAGGGTACTTGATCTTTGCCCATTGAAAGAAGATCGGTAGTGGAAACCAATGGCCTCGAGTGAAGAGGAATCGTGAGTGGATGTAGGTTATGACGACCGAACTACTATAAAAATCTGGTTTGTATTTACTTTAAGCTTTTCATTTTAATTGCAAACTGAATTCTTACTTTCACTGCGCTTATGAACATTTTCAAGTCAAGCATTTTTCTGATACATTTTTATTGTATGAAGTTTTTTAAACCGACTCAATTTTTATGTATGCACTTATTCACCCCCCTCCCTAGTGTCGACTCGATCCTAACAGTTGATATCAGAGCCACGTTTTTTCTTGTTTGGTTTAACACTAAAGACAAATGACTCATTTCGACTTTCAGGAGGGTTACTCTATCATTCGTCCTCCTATGTTCAATGGAACAAACTACACTTATTGGAAAACTCGGATGAGAGTTTTCTTACTTTCTATGAGCTTTGATTTATGGAATATTATTGAACTTGGTTTTCAAACACCTTCTAAATTTATGAATGAATGGAGTGATTTTGAGAAAAAATCTTTTTCCTTGAATGCAAAAGTTATGAATGCTTTATTTTGCGCTCTGGATAAAAATGAGTTTAATCATATTTCTATTTGTGAAACTGCGCATGACATTTGGCACACATTTGAAATCACACAAGAAGGCACAAGTAGGGTTAAAGATTCTCTATCATTCGTCCTCCTATGTTCAATGGGATGGACTACGCTTATTGGAAAACTCGGATGAGAGTTTTCTTACTTTCTATGAGCTTTGATTTATGGAATATTATTGAACTTGGTTTTCAAACACCTTCTAAATTTATAAATGAATGGAGTGATTTTGAGAAAAAATATTTTTCCTTGAATGCAAAAGTTATGAATGCTTTATTTTGTGCTTTGGATAAAAACGAGTTTAATCATATTTCCATTTGTGAAACTGCGTATGACATTTGGCACACACTTGAAATCACACAAGAAGGTACAAGTAGGGTTAAAGATTCTAAAGTTAGTCTTTTGATGCATGATTTTAAATTGTTTCGTATGAAACCAAGCGAAACCATTGGAGACATGTGCACCCATTTTACGGATATTGTCAATGGTTTAAAAGCACTAGGTAAGAATTTTTCGAATTTTGAACTTGTTAATAAAATACTAAGATCTCTTCTAAAAAGTTGGGATCCGAAAGTAATGACAATACAAGAGGCAAAACACTTAACAAGTTTTAAAACTTATTGGTTCATTAATGACATATGAAATGACGTGCAAGACATATAATGAACATAATGAACATGAGAATAACCTTCTGAAGAACAAGAAGGATTTTGCACTTAGAACAAAAGAATACCACTCGAGCGAAAGCTCAAGTGATGATGACCTTGAACTCATAATAACAAAGTTTAAAAAGTTCATAAAATAAGAATAAAAAATAAAAATAAACTTAAAAAGAAGAAGCCATTAAAGAAGAAGAAAGTATTCAAGGCGACTTAGGATGACTTAAGCTTATCAGAAGACGAGAAGCAAACCAACAAAGACAAGGTGGTGAACTACGCTTCAATGGCTTTCAACGACGAGGTAACCAAAACCCCCTTAGTTTACTATAAAATTACTTGATATATTTCATAAGTTATTTTTAAATTAGTATATAAAATAAAATAAAAATTAGAATTGCATTTTTGAAAAATTAAAAAATTGATCATGACAATTGCATTTCTTTATAATAAAGGAACAAAATGTTAGATTTAAATATAATGCTTGTACACCTAATAAGATTAATCCTATATATGTTTTTAATGAAGTAATAATGTGTATCTTGGTGATTCCTATATTGCTTTTCGATTATAAATGATGATGCATTGCCTTTGTATGAAAAATTTGAGCATGAAATCAATTATAAAATTTGGAAGTAAAAGAACTTAAGCAATTTTTAATCTTATATGCATCAATCTATCTTGCTTTACGAAAAGTGATTTTGATGATGATTTTGGATTTCTTTCCGTATGATTCATTTTAATAATGAGATATATCCAATCGAATCATTTATCGATGTTTCCGACTTGAGATGTATTTTATATGAAATATTTTTCTTGATTTATGTATGTTTACTCATCTAAAAGAATATTTATCCAAACAAATCTTGATTCTTGACATTAATAATTTGAGATTTATTTGGATCAAGATATCTTATTTGATCTCCTATGATTCTATTCATTATTTACTAAAAAGAAGATTTGTCAAGATGAATCATTCATGAATTGATCTTTCATATTAATATCTTTCTTGTCATGATTTTTATATGACTCCTTTGTAATTATGATTTGTATATCTCATGATATAATTGAATCATTGATGAAAAAAGGATTTTGATGATTTTGATGATTTGATAATTTGAATTTGAATGAGTCTTATCTATAACATGATCTTGATTTTTTTGAAATTATAGCATGAGATTTTTTATGAATCAAGATCATTTACTATGATTCTTCTTTTCGCTATTTGAGTAATCTAAAAAGGAATCATAATTTTTCTCTTGATTTTCCGATATTCACAATTTGAAATTTGGTTCATGACTCTCTTGTATTCATGAAGTGTATATCTCATCAACTAATTACTTTTTATTGATATTCTTTATGTGTTGGTATGAAATTATGCATGAAATACTTATGATATTATATTGATACATACAAATGAGAAGTTATGATTATGGTATGATGTAATGTAATTTGACATTTTGATACTATCATGATTGAAATATTTATGATTTGTAATGATGCATGCAATACTTATGATTTTTTTAATGAAATGATGTAAAAGTCAACAACTATCATTTTCTGAAATGATACTTTTTTTTAATATGCTATATTGAAATAAGATTGATACTCTATCTTTATCATAATTTAAAAATTGATGTAAAGCGAAAAGAATTACTATTGTATTCTTTCCTTCTTTTTGCCAATGACAAAGAGGGAGAAAGGATTGCTAGTGTACATATCTCACAAGAGAACCAAAATTTGCTAGCTTGCACAATTCAAGAAGAAGCAAATCATGCTAGCTTGCACATAGCAAAGGAAAGCAAACTTGCTAGCTTGCATGTTCTAAAATGATGTAAAATTTACTAGCTTGCATATTCTAAAATGATGCATTGCTATCTTGCTAGCTTGCAATCTCGAGCAAAAGTTCTATTTTGCCCATGTTAAGAAGCAAAACTTATAATTTGCACATTGCAAAAGGAAGCAAGAATTGCTAGCTTGCACACTTCAACAAGAGGCAAAAATACTATCTTGCATATCTCTAAAACTTGCTAAGCTTGCATGTTTTATAATGAAGTAGAACTTGTATTTTTAAAAATCACTAGTTACACTTCTCCTTTTTGTTGATGACAATGGGGGAGAAGATATGTTGATGAGTTGAATCATGATGAGAAGAAATTATGATAACGATCATGCATAAAATGATGATTTTATATTTTAACAATATACATGATGATTTGGTATTATGTATGCAATACTTCAACTTATGATAATATTACATACAATGATGAAATATTCATGATAAAATTTGCTTTGACTTGAATTCAATTTGAATTCAAGGTTCTATCAATATGACATTGATACAGGGAGTTAAGGCTAACTCTATCATTAATTGGTTGTCATCATCAAAAAGAGGGAGATTGTTGAATCTCAGATTTTGATGATAAAACCAATTGATAGAGTTTATGATATAATCTGCATTTTTGAGTAATACAGGACTAGCTTCGATCATGAAGTGATAGTTAAAACAAGAAGAATTAATGTTGGGCTGGAGTGAAACATGTCAGAAAATTGGATATCTAGCCGGAGGATCAGTTGACGTATTGGCAGAAGGCTTCGTATCATAAGTTCGGGCATTAGGCCTAGAAGAGCAGATACTGCACTAAGGAGATTGGAGTTGCGAAGGTCAACATGCCGATTGGGCAAAATGTCGCAAAAGAGGACAATACGCCAAAGGATTAGACAAAGTATCGATGAACCAATGACATACCTAAAACATTTGATTAACACTTTGTAATAATTGTCTAGATCGAAGTAGTGTTAAGATGTAATTGGGTTAGAATTAAGCCAATTCAATTAGGGGGGCCATTGGGCCTAAGTAAGGGCTGAGTTGGGTCAAATGGAAGGCCCACTCGACCATTTGGAACCATGCTAGGCCGTGGAACTGCCCAAGGTGGGCGGTAGAACCACTTGAGGCTCAGCCTCCAAGGAGGTCTGGGCAGTGGTACCACCAACCATAAAGGATATCAAGCGGTGGTACCACTAGAGCCTAATCTCCAAGGCTATGTTAGGTGGTGATATCGCTAGATTGGGTGGTGGTACCACCCAGTGTCAGAGTGTCAAGCGGTAGTACCGCTCAATACTGGTGGTGGTACCATCAATATCCGAAAACTGGGGATGAGACACTTTTAGGCTCCAAGTTTGAATCCATTTGGAGCCTATAAAAGCCCCATTCATCATTGCCTAGAATATACATCAATTGAGAGTGAAAAAGAAGGAAAAATTATTGTAATATTGTGAGAACTCCTCTTAAGCTCCAAGTGTTGGGTGAAGTTTAAGAGAGGGGTGAGTGGTTATAAAGGGTATCTCTTAAACATATAGAAAGGAGACAAGAGGTATAAAAGGGTAGTTGATCTTCATCCATTGAAAGAAAATTGGTAGTGGAAGCCGGTGGCCTTGAGTGAAGAGGAATCGAGAGTGGATGTAGGTCACGATGACTGAACCACTATAAAAATCTGGTTTGCATTTACTTTAAGCTTTTTATTTTAATTACAAACTAAATTCTTACTTTCATTACATTTATGAACGTTTTCAAGTCAAGCATCTTTCTGATATGTTTTCATTGTATGAAGTTTTTTAAACTGACTCAATTTTTATGTATGCACAAATTCACCCCTCCCCTTCCCCCCCCCCCTCTTAGTCCCAACTTGATCCTAACATTTTTCCCTTATTCCTCTCTCTTTTATTAGATGATGTCTTAACCTCTACTATACTGCGTGTTGAATCTCATATTTTGATAATGAAATTAATTGATGGGTTTACGATCTAATCTACGTTTTGAGTGACATTAGACTAACTTTGATAAAAAAAGATAAATCGATTAAAGTAGGAGCAATCAAATGTTTGGCCGGATTGAAATGTCAGAAGATTAGATGTCTGCTAGAGGATCAGTTGATGTGCTGGCTAAAAGACTTCGTGTAGTGAGTTCGGGCATCGGGCCAAAGGATCAGACATTACGCCAAAGAGATTAGAAGTTGCGGGAGGTCAACATGCAAATTGGGCAATACGCTGAAGGAGAAGATGATGTACCAAAGGATTGGATGAAGCACCGGATGAACCAATGACATGTTGAACAACATAGAATTCTTGTCTTGTAATCGATTGTCTTAATTGGTTGTAGTTACATTGTAGTTGCATTGGTTTCGGTGTAACCATGTAAACTTAATTAGGGGCCCATTGGGCCTAAGTTGGGACTATTTTGTGCCAAGTGGAAGGCTCATTCAGTTGTTAGGATCAAGAGTGACACTACGGAGAGGGGGGGTGAGGGGTTGAATTAGTGCAGTGGAAAAATTACATCGATTTGAAAATCTTTGTACGATAAAATTCGATTCCGACGAAAACCGTTCATTTTTCTTGAGTGAGTAGAGAAGAGGAGATTCGATGGTTTATAATGAAGTAAATTTGAATGTAATAAAAAGATTAAGTAGTGTGGAATGAACACACCAGAATTTATAGTGGTTCAGTCATTGTGACCTACATCCACTTCCGATTCCTCCTCCATCGAGGTCACCGGTATCCACTAATGGTCTTCCTTCAATAGGCGAAGACCAACCACCTCTTTACAGTGCTTTCTCTTTTTCACGGGTTTAGGAGATAACTCTCACAAGCCTCACATCTCTTCTTGGATGATTATAAAGCTAAAGAGAGAGACGGAGGACTCTTCTCACTTTTACAGCACTTTTAACACCCCAACACTTAGGATTTTTTTCACACTTTGATTGTACTTTGTGACCTATATCCACTTTCTCTTTTTAATGTAGAAAAGGGTGGGGTATTCATAGGCCCCAATAACTTCAAAATTAGAGCAAAAAAGTGTCTCATCCTAAATTTTTGGGGTACAGGTGGTACCAATGCTAGTATTAGGTAGTACCACCGCCTAGTCTAGTAGTACCATCGCTTGATAGAGTCTCGGATACTGAGCTCTAGTGATACAACCGCTTGACAAGCGATACCATCGCTTGGCAGGTAATAGCTATCGGCGATACCACCACCCAGACCACTTGAGAGACCATTCCCTAGCGATTCCACCACTCCAGTCTGGCAGTGCCATCGCCAAACAGGGTCTAGCAACCTAGTTGTGACTTGAATCTAGCGCAAACCAGTCCAATTATGGGCCCAAGTGGCCCCTAACAGAGTTAGTGGGATTACCTCCCAAATCTAACCCTAATTACATGCTAACTACGATTCTAAAGGTATACACTTGGCAAATCAAGTCCGGTTAGTCTATGTTTCTTCTAGTAAGCTTCTGACGTTCTTTCGGTGAACTTCCGACAATCTCTCAGCAATGTTCCAATGAACTCTCGACAAGCTCCTAGACTTCACGACGATCTTCTTAGTGAGTTTCGACGAGCTTCTTTGGCAAGCTCTTGGACTTCTCGGTTAATTCCGGTAGAACTTCTTACGAATGTCCAGACTTCTAATGAACTCTTGAACTCCCAAGGAAATCTCGATCTTGACTCTAGCACTTCGTTTTGCTTTATTCCTTGATTACTATTATAGTTAATCCTACATACTTTTCTCAACATATAGATTTGATCAAATAATTTACCAATTGATTTCATCATCAAAATCTGAGATTCAATAATCTCTCCCTTTTTGATGATGACAATCAATTGATGATAGAGTTAACCTTAACTCCCCCTATCTATATGTCATACTTGAGAAAAGACACTTTTGAATTTGAGGCTTTTGAATTCGAGCATCAAACCGATAAGTTACATTCATTTAAAATTATCAACATGCATATCATGATTTACCAATTCAAAATACAATACCACGTATTTATCAATAAAAAATAATATCAAAGCATGACATCCATTTTCAAGTCCAATGATAATAGATAGTTATCATTTTCAAGTATGATACGAATTTCAAATATGATATTTAGTAAGATGACAATTCTCGATAAAAGAGGACAATTCATCATTCCAAGGCATGATATCAATTGGAAATAAAGCTCATGATAATGATAGACATTTATCAAGCATTCATGAAACATTTCAAGTATCTATGATACACATGATGCATATACAATACATTTTTATATGTTTCAAGTATTTGCAATGTGTTGTGATGTATCTAACGATTCCAATTATATTTTAAGTATTCGAAAACCTTCAAGCATTTATGACAAGATACATTTTATGCATAAAAAGATACATTTTATATATTTATGCTAATGTGTCATCAATTTGTCATATTTCTCCACCTTTGTCATCAATAAAAAGGAGAATCATTCAACAATGCAAGTATGGTAAAAAAAAAAAATTCAAGCAAGTTCCACACCAATTTATCCAAGTTAGCAAAAATGAGAAGTTAAGCAAAAACTTTGTATGATAACTACTTTTGGATAAGCTAATATTTTTACTTTGGATGTGCAAAAGCTTTTTGGTTCTTCTTGAGATTTGTTAGTTTCTTTCTTCCTTTGTCATAAAAATAAGAAGAGGAAGAAGGGTAAGGGAGTAATTTATCAAGAACCAAATTCATGAAAGGATTTGAACCAAGTCAAATAAAAATAAATGAGTTTCATTGAATCAAGCTTCTAGTTCAACAAGGAGAAGGGATTCATGAAAAGGATCAAGATATCCATACGAAATTAAATCCCCATTCTTGCATGTGATCATCACATACTAAAAATTCAAAAAATTCTTCTTTCATGAGAAGAGTAAGGTAGAATTCATGGGAAAGGAGTATCATAAAAAATCATGAATAAAACTTCATAAATCAAATCCATTTCTCATTAAAAATTCACAAGAGTGAAATCCATGAGAGTTGTATTTGTCAATGAATTCCATGAGTGAAGGGACTAAGTGTATAAAAAATTAATAAGTTTGTATGAAATAAATATGATACCAAGTAGATTGATATTCTGTATTTCATGAAAGCCTTATTTATGAAATGAAATAATTTTATGAAAGCTTTATTAAAAATCGAGAAAGTCCAAAAAAGATATACAACAAATTCATACATTCGGACAATTTAACATCTCAAACTTTACAAATAATCATCATATGAGAAATAATACATCAAGTTGTAAATACCAAAAGTCGAATCTTTTCTTTTGTAAATATCACGAGAAAGAAAAATGTTCTTGATTTAAAAAGAAAATCAAGAAATTCGAAGAGTGTATCAAGAAATTTATGCATTCAAAAGATTTATCAAGTCTAATTCTTAGAGTGATGCAAGCATTAAACCATCATCAAGAAGTACATCATAATATTGAAAAGTACATGACGTCAAAGGGTACGTCATAGAACGTAAGAAGTATAGTATATCAAAGAGTACAACTCATCATGGTACTTTTTAGTTCTTTACTCCCTTTTATCAGCAAAAGGAAATATATAACATATTATGGTGGTGGTAAATGAAAATGCCTAAACAAAGTATTTAGTTGCCGATGAATTTACTGCATCTCGGTTAAGATTTGAACTTGACGTAGTTCAATTTGCTCTTGATGTAGTTCAATTTGATCTAGTCGAGTCACTATTGGATCGGCAAATGAGGAGGGTGCTTGCTTTGTTAGAGGTGCTGCCTCAAAGGGACTTATAGAAGGAGAATGACTTTCCCTATATACATGTGTTTCTGGTTCTAGTTCTGGTGGGGGAGGTTCAATCCTCCTAAGTAATCTAGTCCAAATCCCGTTTCTTACTGTACATCTTAATCTCCTTAATAGGATTCCATTGATGACATTGAATCGATCTAGTTTTAAGATTTCTACATCGGATGGAACAACTATGTTATATGCACGCATTAGTCTAGTGATTAAACCACCATAAGGAAGCATCATATCTTTTGTTGATAATTCAATCATATTTTGTTTTATCAGATATCCAAAATAGTTGTTGTGTCCTATTATAATCCAATACATTGTTCCTAATTCCATTTGACTAACTTCATCATGATGGTGTTGTTTTGGAAGTAGGATACTTATCACTATGTGATATAGCAATTTTGTGCTAAAGGGTAGCAAATGTTCACAACTTTTTGGAATGATGGAAAGACTTTGGGTTATCAAAGATAGTTCCTAATGCCTCAGAATACGTAACCCCAACTAATTCTTCATCCCATAGCTCTCTAAAGTAACAATCTCTTCTTTCCTCAGAAATTCTTATTGTTGAATCTTGTATTTTGATGATGAAACCAACTGATAAGTGTTTATAATTTAATATGCGTTTTGAGTGACACAGGATGCTTCGATCAGGGAGAGACATTTAAAGCATGAAGAATCATGTTGGGCCGGAGAAATATATCAGAAGATTGGATGTCACACTGAAGGATCGATCGACGTATCAAAAGAAGGCTTCGAGTTATGGTTTCAGGCATCGGGCCAATAAGAGTGGATATTGCACTAAGGATATCGGAGTTGAGGAGGTCAACTGACCGATTAGATAATAGGCCGCAAGAGAGGATGATGCGCCGAAGAATCGGCCAAAGCGTCGATGGACCAATTACATACCGAACGACATGATTCATGCTTAGTAATAATTGTCTAGATCAAAGTGTGTTTTTATGTGTGTAGGATTAACTATGATAGCAAGGCATAAAAGAAAATAAAGTCCCGGAGTCAAGACCGCGATTTCGTTGGGAGTTCGAGAGTTCATCGGAAGTTCTACCGGAACCAACCGAGAAGTCTAGGAGCTTGCCAAAGAAGCTCATCGGAACTCGCCAAGAAGATTGTCATGAAGTCCAGGAGCTTGTCAAGTGTCCACTGGAACATTGCCGAGAGATCGTCAAAAGTTCACCTGAAGATCGCCGGATGCTCGTCGGAAGAAAACAGACTTATTTTGCTTAGAATATGTCATAGGAATCGTAGTTAGCCCATAATTAGAGTTGGGATTGGGAGGTAATCCCATTAACTCTGTTAAGGGCCAGTTGGGCCCAAAGTTGGGCTGGTTTGGGTCGGATTTAAGGCTCAACCAGGATGCTGAAAGCTTGGCCGGCGGTGGCATTGCTTGGGAGACTCAGTATCCTAAGTGGTCTGGGTGATGGTACCGCCCAAACTGGGTAGTGGTACCGCCTAGACTAGGTAGTGGTACTGCTGGCAGTAAATGCTGCCAGTGGTGGTATCGCTGGTAGTAAATGCTGCCAACGATGGTATCGCCCCTATCAAGCGGTGATACCGCCAGAGCTCAATCTTCAAGCTCTATCAGGTGGTGGTATCGCCTAGTGTCAGGATGCTAGGCGATGGTACCGTCCGTACCCAAGAAACCCAGGATGAGATATTTTTAGGCTCCAAGTTTGAATCAACTTGAAGCCTATAAATATCCCTCTCATCCTTGGTTAAGAAACACACAACTGAGAGCAAGAAAAGAAAGATAACTCTGTTGCAATTGTGTGTGAAACTCCTCTCAAAGTTCTAAGTGTTAGAATAGTTTGAGAGAGGAGTAAGTGGGGGTGTAAGGGTTATTTTCTAAACCCAATAAAAGGAGAATCGAGTTGTAAAAAGTGATTAGTCTTCGCCTATTGAAGGAAGACCGATAATGGATGCCGGTGGCCTTAACGGAAGAGGAATCCGTGGAGTGGATGTAGGTCACGATGACCGAAACACTATAAAAATCTAATTTACATTTTGTCTTGAGCAATTTATTTTAACCACAAACCACTTTACTGGCTTATTGCTTTCAATACATTTACAAATACTTTCAAGTTAAGCATATTTCCGGGATCGGTTTTGAATGTATGAAAGAGTTTTAAAAAACCAACGTTTTTATCCGTTGCACTAATTCACCACCCCCCCCCCCCTCCCAGTACCAACTCGTTCCTAACAGTTGGTATTAGAGCCTCATAATTTCTCATTTGATTTAACACCTAAGAGAAATGACTCTTTTCGACTTTCAAGAGGGTTACTCTCTTATTCGTCCTCTCTTGTTCAATGGGACAGACTACACATATTGAAAAACTCGAATGAGAGTTTTCTTATTTTCATTGAATCTCAATTTATGGAATATTATCAAAAATATATTTCAAAGGTTTTCTCTTCCAATGAACCATTGGAATGATTTGGAAAAGAAGACTTTTTCTTTAAATGCGAAAGTTATGAATGCTTTGTTTTGTGCTTTGGACAAAACTGAGTTTAATCAGGTTTCTACTTGCGAAATAACTTTCAATATATGGCACACTCTCGAAATCATACACGAAGGCACAAATAGAGTAAAAGATTCGAAGATCAATTTTTTAATGCATGATTTTAAACTTTTTTATATGAAAGTAAGCGAAACCATTAGAGACTTGTACACTCATTTTACGAATGTCGTCAATGGATTAAAAGAACTTGGTAAAAGTTTTTTGGATTTCAAACTTATAAACAAAATTTTATATTCTCTTAATAAGAACTGGGATTCAAAAGTAACTACCATACAAGACGCAAAAGACTTGAACAAATTTCCACTCGAAGAACTTATCGGGTCTTTAATGACTTACGAAATGACCAATATGGCACAAAACGAACTTGAGGATAACCTTCCAAAGAACATGAAGGATTTCAAACTTAGAACAATTGAAGACCACTCGAGCATAAGCTCAAGTGATGATGAACTTGAACTCCTCACTATGAAATTTAAAAAGTTCATGAAATAAAAATTAAAAAACAAAAAGAATGTAACAACTTGCTATTAACATAAGAAGAAGGAAGCACATTGGGACAAAATAAGCTCATCCGAAGCCGAGGAGCAAACCAACAAGGGCAAGGTGGCAAACTACGCCTTAACGACTTTCGACGACAAGGTAATCAAAATCCCCTTAATTTATTTTTAAATTACATGATGCTTTTCATGAGTTATTTTTAATTTAGTTTAATTATTTTTCTTGAAAATTACATGTTTAATAATATAATGAAAATGCTAAAAAATTGGGATCATGCTTATCTTTCTAGTAATTTTAAAAATAATCATGAAAATTACATGTTTTATGATAAATGAACAAAAATGTTAGAGTTAAATATAATACTTAAGATAAATCCTATGTATGTTTTAAGAAGTAATAATGTATATCTTTATGATTTTCGTATTGATTTTTTATTTTGTTTGGAAATGCCTTATGAAACCATGATTGATGAATATGCTTTATGTTTAATGATTTCTTTGGCTTGTATACCTTATCATGATGAATGTTTTGAAAATAAATATTTGTATCATACTTGATGATTTTTATGCATGAGAACTTGAAGTAACGATTTGAAATAATATGTTTTGGAATTATGTGTTACACTTTTTGATCTTGATGATTTTTTATCTTTCCGTTTTAAATGTTGATGTATAGTTTTGACATAAGAACAAATATTTGGGCATGCTAATATAAAGTCAATCACACAAATTGAAACTAAAGAAGTTTAGATATCTTTAAGAATAATTCAACATTATGTTCAACGAAACCATGCTTGATTTCTTAATGAAAATGTAATAATAATTTGAAAGCATGCTTAACGAGTTTATATTTCGAACTTATGCATGATAATTTTTATGATCTTTTGAAAGTTCTTTTTTGTTGTTAATAAATGATGCATGGATTTGAAAGAAAAGAACATGGATGTATGAAATCAATCAATAAGTTGAAACAAAAGGAGGAAAGCATTTTTCTTGAAAATTTTATTTTTCTCTATCTTATTGATTTTTCACTAAGAGACCGATAAAATTATTTATGCCATTTTGAATCTCTTGAAAGAAATGTTGAGATTTTGATGATTTGAATTTGAACGAGTTTTATCAAAATCATGATCTTAGTTTATTGGAATTACTTGAGATTTTTTGAATCAATATCTCTTCTTTGTACTCTTACGATTTTTTCTTGGTATTTTATTTAAAGAAGATATTCACTAAATGAATCATGTCTTTCGGTATTCACATGATCTCATCTTTCATGATATGATTTTTTGGCTTTGTATAATTCCTTGTATTCTTGAAGTATATCTCATCACCTAATTCTTCTTGATATTCTTCATGTGATGATATAAATGCATGAAATACTCATGATATTATTTTGATGCTCTAAAATGATATAAATTTACTAACTTATGAGTATCTGATATGATGATTGATTTATTTTTAGTAACATGCATAGAGTAAGGATGATGTGTAATGTTTTAAAATTGTGCATGTTGTAAATTGAAATTATAATGATGCACAAACATATTGAAATAAGGTTGATACTTTACATTTGTCATGATGTGAAGATTGATAAAAATGGAAAAGAATTATAACATTGTATTCTTCCCTTCTATTTGACAATGACATAACTAGAGCAAATTTTGCTAGCTTGCTAGCTAGCTTGCATGCTTCAAGAAGAAGCAAAAGCTTGCTCATCTCAAAATGATGCAAAAATCTTGCCAACTTTCATGTGTAAAATTTGCTAGCTCGCAAATTGTAAGTAGAAAAACTTTCTTGCTTGCTAGCACATCTAAAGAGAAGCAAAAATTGCAAACGTACATATCACAAAAAGAAGCAAAACATGCTAACTTGCACATCTAGCAAAATTTACAAACTTGTATATTTCAAGAAGCAAGAGTTGCTTTCTTGAACATCTCAAAATTGCTAGCTTGCATGTTTTAAAATGTTATAAAATTATTGCTAGCTTGCATGATGATAAAACTGAAGATTATGTTTAGTATGAGATGATTTGAATTTATATCCAAACACTTGAAAATTATACTTCTTCTTTTTGTTGATGACAAAGAGGGAGAAGTATGATCATATTATGCATGATGATGTGTTGCAAATATTCATGATGAAATTTGCAATGACTTGAATTCAGCTTGAATTCAAGCTTCTATCAATATGGCATATTGACAGGGGGAGTTAAGGTTAACTCCGTCATCAATTGGTTGTCATCATCAAAAAGGGGGAGATTGTTGAATCTCCTATTTTGATGATGAAACCAATTAATAAGTGTTTATGATTTGGTATATGTTTTAAGTGACGTAGGATACTTCGATCAGGGAGAGACATTTAAAGTAGAAAGAATCATGTTGGGCTAGAGAAACATGTCAGAAGATTGGACGTCGCGCCAAAGGATCGGTCGACATATCGACATAAGGCTTCAGGCCATGGTCTCGGGAATCAGGCCAATAAGAGCGGATATTATGCCAAAGATATCAGAGTTGCAGAGGTCAATTGGCTGATTGAGCAATAGGTCGCAAGAGAGGACGATGCGCCGAAGAATCGGATGAAGCGTCGATGGACCAATGACATGTCGGACGACAAGATTCATGCTTAATAATAATTATCTAGATCGAAGTATGCTTTTATGTGGGTAGGATTAACTACGATAGTAAAGCATAAAGCAAAATGAAGTCTTGAAGTCAAGAACGTGATTTTGTTGGCAGTTCGAGAGTTCATTGGAAGTCCGGATGTTCGTTAGAAGTTATGCCGGAACCAACCGAGAAGTCCAGGAGCTTGCCGAAGAAGCTTATTGGAACTCACCAAGAAGATCGTCGTGAAGTCCAGAAACATGCCGGGAGTCCGCCAGAACATTGCCGAGAGATCATCGGAAGTTCACCGGAAGATCGCTGGAAGAAACCAAACTTATTTTGCATAGAATATGTCTTAGGAATTATAGTTAAAACAATAATTAGAGTTGGGATTGGGAGGTAATCCCATCAACTCTATTAGGGGCCAATTAGGCCTGAAGTTAGGCTGGTTTGGGCTAGATTCAAAGCCCAACTAGGATGCTGAAAGCTTGGCCGGCGGTGGCATCGCTAGGGCTGACGGTGGCATCGCTTGGGAGACTCAGTCTCCCAGGTGGTCTGGGCAGTGGTACTGCACGCAGTAAATGCTACCAGCGGTGGTACCACCAGAGCTCGGTCTCTGAGCTCTATTAGGCAGTGGTACCACCCAGACTAGGCAGTGGTAAATGTTAAGATGCCAAGCAGTGGTTCTGCCCGTACCTAGGAAACCCGGGATGAGACATTTTAAGGCTCCAAGTTTGAATTAACTTAAAGCCGATAAATACCCCTCTCATCCCTGGTTAAGAAACACACAGCTGAGAGCAAAAACAAAAAGAAAACTCTTTTGCAATTGTGTGTGAAATTGCTCTTAAAGTTCTAAGTGTTAGAATAGATTGAAAGAGGAGTAAGTGGGGGTGTAAGGGTTATCTCCGAAACCCGGTAAAAGGAGAATCAAGTTATAAAAGGTGATTGGTCTTCGCCTATTGAAGAAAGACCGATAGTGGATCCTGGCGGCCTCGACGGAAGAGGAATCGGTGGAGTGGATGTAGGTCACGACAACCGAACCACTCTAAAAATCTGGTTTGCATTTTGTCTTGAGCAATTTACTTTAACTGCAAACTACTTTACTTGCTTACTGCTTTCAATACATTTACGAATGCTTTCAAGTTAAGCATATTTTCAGGATCGGTTTTGAATGTATGAAAGAGTTTTAAGAAACTATTATTTTTATCCGCTGCACTAATTCACCCCCTAAGAGATAAGTGGACACCATATCATTTTCATCTACTTGCAAGTTGTTGTAAAACAACCAAAAACAAGTCTAGGATAAATGGGTTCACTTATTTGGAGGATTGGAAGGACATCTAAGTTGGCAAACTATTGAATTGGTTCTAAATTACCCAATTCTTCTAGATCTATATATTTTCCCTTTTGAACACTTCTAGATTCAAAGGTTGAGAATTTAAGGGCATGTTGGGGGGAATCAAAGAGTATGGAGTCATAGGTTTCATCTACTCTCCTCTTACCTTTATCCCTTAAGGATCTTCTAGATGCCATAGAACTACACATATTATTAATGAGAAAACTGTAAGAAGCAAGATCTAAAAATTGAGAGAAAAGTTTTGGAGATTATCCTTATAGTGATCTCTTAAAAAGTTGAGATTGATCTTTAGATTCACAAGAGATGAGTATTTTCTTGTGTTTCTAGAGGAAGAGCAAGGAGAATGAGAGGTGGAGAAAAGTTTAGAGGTGTGGGGAAGAGGTCTAGGAAGGCTTGGGGACGGTTCTACCATCGGCCCTAAAAACCCTTTTATAGGGCAGATTTATGGGCGGTGCTATGGCTAGCTAGGTGGTGCCATCGCCTACAACCAGTGCTTACTGGTGGTGCTACCGCCAGTCTAGCGATGCCACCGCCGGTGCACTATTTTCTTTAACATATTTGTTTTGTTTGTCTAGCATCATTTCTTTTCTTTTGAGATACAACAAGCAAGTACTCTTGCCTCCTTTCCTAAGCAGGATCATAATCATTTATGGTGCAAATGATTATTTGCATAAATATTATATCAAATCATTTTGAAGTTTTAACTTTCGTAAGAATATGGTCAGTTCAAATATATCAATGATCAATTCAAACAAATGATCCATGGATTGGATCTCTAGATTTTTAAATTGCAAAGAGAGGGAACAAGAGTAAACAATCTCGAAAAAAAAGACTTAAGTTTCAAAAATCAAGAAATCCGACGAATATAAGAGAGGAACTCATGCATAAGAGTTCTCAAGTTTTGAGAAATCAAGATCAAATATTTATCACATAATTCCAAAATATAAGATTTCAAATAATCATTGCATCATTAAGTCAACAAGCATGATCTTATTGAATATAAAGTGTCTTCAATCATTTTGTAACCGATAGTTCTAATTTTAATGATCTTTCCTTTATTGTTTTAGTTATAGAGCTTTACGGGATATTTTGGATCTCGGTCATAAGCTTTGAGCATCCACTATCAAAATATTATTTTTGGTCCTAGTTTGGAATGGTAAATATTTCTACAAAAAAGGATAATTTTTAGGTAACCATTTGACCTTGGGTACCTTAAAAATCGATCTACTCAACTTATCGTTTTGCATAGAGTTTTTTATAGTTCCTTTAGGAACCCAAATCAATTTGTGTGGACTATATCTCTTAAGTGGACATTTATAGGCAACATGTCTGAGTTTGCAACAAAAGTTACATTTGGTGTGAGGTGATACATACAAAGTAGAGCCTTTAACAAATGTGGTTGGATTTTAGTGAGAGCTACTCATAAATCCGATTCCGCCTCTTCTATGAATGTGACCCTTATTGGCAAGGATCATGTTCAATGACTTGCTACCAACCTCAAATTTTTCTAAAGTTTCATTCTCAAGTATCTCTAAGTGTTCACACTTAGTGCATGGAGGCAAAGAAGGATTATCATGCTTAAATTTTTCAAAATCAATATTTACAAGGGCATGCTCCTTTTTTAAAGAATTATACCTTTTACTCAAGGTTCTACATTCATTAAACAATTCATGAAAGGCGCTTAAAAGCTATAAATTTACATCTAATAAACTATTTACCTCATTTTCGATAGCCATTAGTGCATAGTTGGCGATCTCCTTGTTGCTTTGTTCTTTGTCTTCGGAATCGCTCGAGTCATCTCACGTTGCTTTGAGCGCCTTCTTCTTCTTTGGTTGCTTCTTTTTTACTTGGGGACATTTGCTTTTGAAATGTCTCAGCTTCTTGCATTTGTAGCATATACTTTGTTCTTTCTTGGGTTTAATTTTATTTTTAGTATCATTTTTAGATTTATTTCTTTTCATGAATTTTTAAACTTTTTTGTCAAAAGTGCTAAGTCATCATTATAGTCCTCATCACTTGAATTTTCTTTCAAGTAGCCTTCATGAATTCTTAGTGTCATATCCTTCCTATTCTTTGGAAAGTTATTCTTAAGCTCTTCATGAGTATTGCAAGTTATCTCGTAGGTCATCAATGACTCGATAAGTTCTTCGAGAGGAAAATTATTCAAATCCTTGGCCTCTTGAATGACCATTACTTTAGGGTCCCAACTCTTTGGAAGGGATCTTAATATTTTATTAAGAAGATCAAAATTTAAAAAATATTTGTCAAGAGCTTTTAAACTATTGATGATATCTGTAAAACGGGTATATATGTCAACAATATTTTCGTGTGGCTTCATCCGAAATAATTCATAAGTATGAACTAAAAGATTTATCTTAGACTCTTTTACTATACTAGTGCCTTCGTTAGTGATTTCAAGTTTGTACCAAATATCAAAAGCTGTTTTACAAATAAACAATTGATTGAACTCGTTTTTATCTAAAGCGCAATAAGGCATTCATAGCCTTGACATTAAAGCGAAAGTCTTCTTCTCCAACTCATTCCAATCGTTCATTATAAGAGAAGACTTTTGAAAGCTGCTTTCCACAATATTCCATAACTCAAAATCCATAGAAATTAAAAAAATCCTCATTCTTGTCTTCCAATAAGTGTATTTCGTCCCATTGAACATGAGTGGACATGTAATTGAGCAACCCTCTTGGTTGCTGGCAAATGTCATCTTTCTTGGGTTTCAAACCAAAATAAGAGTAACCTTGCTCTGATACCAATTGTTAGGACAAGAGCGGCACTAAGAGGGAGGGTGAATTAGTGCAGCAAAAAAATTACGTCGATTTGAAAATCTTCGTATGATAAAATTCGATTCCGATGAAAATCATTTGTTTTTATTAAGTGAGTAGAGAAGAGGGGATTGGATAGTTTGGAATAAAGTAAAGTTGAATACAGTAAAGAGATTAAGCAGTTAAGAATGAACACACCGGAATTTATAGTGGTTTGTTAGTTGTGACCTATATCCACTTCTAATTCCTCTATCGTAGTCAGCGGTGTCCACTAATGGTCTTCCTTTAATAGGCGGAAGACTAACCACCTCTTTACAGCACTTTCTCCTTTTTACGGGTTTAGGAGATAACCCTTACAAGCCTTACACCTCTTCTTGGATGTTTACAAAGCTAAATAAAGGGAGGCGGAGGAATCTTCTTACTTTTACAACACTTTTAACACCCCAACACTTAAGAGTTTTTTTTCACACTTTGATTGCACTTCATTACCTTTTCATGTAGAAAAGGGTGGGGTATTTATAGGCTCCACTAACTTCAAAATTGGAGCTAAAAAGTGTCTCATCCCGGATTTCTAGGGTACTAGCGGTACCACCGCCCAGTCTGGTGGTACCACCGCCTGATAGAGTCTCGGATATTGAGCTTTGGCAGTACCACCGCTTGACAGGCGATACCATCGCCTGGCAGATAATAACTACTGGCGGTACCACCACCTAATAAGTAATAACTACCGATAGTACCACAACCTAATAGGTAATAACTATCGGCGGTACCACCACCTAGTCTGGGCAGTACCACCACCCAAACCACTTGGGAGACCATTCCTTGGGCGGTTGCACCGCTCCAGTCTAGCGGTGCCACCACCAAACAGGGTCCAGCAACCTAGTTGGGCCATGAATCTTACCCAAACCAGTCTAATTACGAGCTCAATTGGCCCCTAACAGAGTTAGTGGTATTAACTCCCTATTCTAACCCTAATTACATACTAACTATGATTCTTAAGGCATACACTAAGCAAATCAAGTCTGGTTAGTCTAGGTTTCTTCCGATGAGCTTCCGGCGTTCTTTTGGGGAACTTCCGATGATCTCTCGGCAATGTTCCAATAGACTCCCGGCAAGCTCCTGGACTTCACGATGATCTTCTTGGCAAGTTCCGATGAGCTTCTTTGGCATGCTCCTGGACTTCTTAGTCAATTACGGTAGAACTTTTGACGAATGTCCAGACTTTCGACGAACTCTCGAACTCCCAACGAAATCTTAATCTTGACTCCGGCAGTTCGTTTTGCTTTATGAGGTTAGGAGGCTATTTTTTAGAAAAGCATTAGGAGTTGTAAAGGAATAGGAATCTGGGGTAGGAGTCCTGTTAGGAGTTAGTCAGAAGTCCTATTCGGAGTTAGGGTTTAGAAGCCTTATAAATTGCTATGTATGTTGAATCTCGGATTTTGATGATGAAGTCAATTATCATTCGGTTATCTAATCCATATATTGAGATAAGTGTGTAGGATTAATTATGATGGCAGTAAGACATGCAGCAGGTGTTGTGCTGGAGTCGAGACCAAGATCACGTTGGGGGTTCAAGAGTTCGTCGGAAGTCCGAACGGTCGTCGGAGGTTCTGTAGGAATAATCCGAGAAGTCTAGGAGCTTGCCAAAGAAGCTCATCAGAACTCGCCAAGAGGATCATCTCAAGTCCAGGAGTTTGTCGGGAGTCTGCCGAAGCATCGCCGAGGGTTCGTCGGATGTTCGTCGGAAGTTCGCCGGAAGCTCGTCGGAAGAAGCGATTAACGCACTGGAACACAAATTACAGTTATAATATCTTAATTATCATAGTTAGCATATAGATTAAGTTAGGATTAGGAAGTGATCCCATTAACTTAATCTGGGGCCAATTGGGCCTTCGGTAGACCCAAATTGGGCCGAATGGATCAGTCCATTCGGACCTAGAATTCCTGTCAGGCGGTGGCACCGCCTAGGAGACTTGGTCTCCTAGGAATTCTAGGCGGTAGTACTGCCCCTGTCAAGTGGTGGTATTGCCTGAGCTCGATCTTCGAGCAATGTTAGGTGGTAGTATCACCCAGACTGAGTGGTAGTACCGCTCAGTGACAGATGACAGGTGTCACGCCCCTAAAAAAAGATCAATAATATTAAAATTTTCATCACAAATCCATCCAGGATCCAAACTAATATTTGAGAATACTAAGAACATCCAAACATCTAATAATCCATAAAACCTGTGTAGTTTATAACTATACAACACATCACTCGATAATTCATAAAATCCGATCCCAACTCACCAAATAATAATCACAACATAAATTCACAAGTGTTGGAGCCTATACAATCACAAAACCAACGTTTACCATAAGTTCTTATCATTACACAAATTAAACTTAACACTCCAAAATCCTAAACATGAGAGGTTCTTTAAACTTATACAAAATCCACAGGCTTAGATTCACCGTCAACATTTCATTAGATGCATAGTGTGCTTATACAACAAATTGATAAAGATCTGCCCAAAATCTTCTAACTTTCCACTGCCTCAGCCCAATTTTAACATTTAAGCAAGCGACAAGCTATCCTGAAAAATTTATATAGAAACAGAGTGAGCATATAAAGCTCAGCAAGTGATTAATATATCCATGGCAAAAGAGGACAATTTCCTAACAAATAAGGTTTCAAAATACAAGGCAGAATATAAAGAATTCATAGACATAATCTCACTAGGTGCAGAATCACAAATATCATTTCAATCAAATATATTTGGTTCATAACCGATGGAGCAAAGAGTAATTAAAGCATATTAATAACCAATGAAACGTTTTGGAGCTTATCAATGACATATGAAAGGTTTCTAAGCATATCAATGGCAAATAGGACATTCCAGAATATATCAATAGCATATGAAATATTTCAAAGTGTATTAATGGTGTACAAACATTTCGGAGCATATCAAAGAATGATACGAAACAGAAGTTGAAACGTCGTATTTGATGTTGTATTCATATCTTTCTTATCCAAAGCGCATACAAAAATACATTACCAAAGCTCTGGATATCATATCAAATATACAGAAGGTGTAGTGGGACCACAGACAAAATGTGATTCATCCATTTCTGAATGACCACCAGACAAAAGTCTCCTACGTTTGGGAACTCCATCCACCGACGTCTAGGTGAAGTTAGAGGGGGCCGGTAGAGCATCGCAGCTCTATACATAACTCCCTTTATCATTTCTAGCAAAGGTTCACATTATCCCACAACACCAGAGTACAAAAGGGTAGTATGAATAATAAATAGCATATATCAGAACACACGCGGAAAAACCAAACATACATGTGCCTTTACGAGTCAATACGATGCAAGCAATAATCTTTCACAAATGTATTCAGATTTAACACGAAATGAAAGCAAGAGTACACACGGATTCCAAACAATCATACATAGCTCAATTCAAATAAGAAGGTTAGATGAATTCAATGTCCAAAGGAATGAAATTGGAATAGGCACATATCGAAAGCAAATACGGAATAATGAGATATACATGTGCCTATATGACTCAATACGATATAGCATAAACGTTACACAATATGTTTCAAGAATGTAAATAACTTATAGACAAGAACAAACCAGAATTTAAGCATTAATATAAACCTTAATTAAGTGAAGGAAACTGAATGAAATCTATTTCCAGACGATTGAAAACAGAATATGCGAAATCGACCAAAGCTCGATTTCTGACAGAGTTTGAGAGGCACATTGAACAAATACTTCAGATAGTCAATTATGCTCCAATACCCTTAAGAAAGCTATTGTTGAAAGATATATCAATCTATTTTCTGATGAAATAAGCTTTGTATTAATCAAGGTTTCCAACAAGGAGTTACCATTGATTTAGTAACCAAAGGTCAAAAACAAAATCACTGTTTTGCAGAATTCATAGGGTCGGCTTCAATAGATAACAGTATAGGCTTTCGAATTCAAAATTTTTCAATCGATATATCAAAAGAAAGATCTACAAGTCTAGTTTTAAATGAAGTTAGTTTAGTATAAATCAAAATTTCCAACAGGGACTTATAGGCATTTTAGTATCAAAAGGTCAGAAATTTTGATCCCTATTTTGCAGCATCCATAGACTCATTTGAAACAAAAGTTTGGGTAAGTATTCGGTGTCCACAATTTTCAATATTAGTGTCAAAAGAAAGGTATAAGAGTCTAATTTCAAATGAATAAGGTCTTACCTAAATCTACATTTGGTGCTAAAAATTATTGCTGAAATAATCTATAAGGATATGACACTAAAAATAAATTTAAACCCGAAAAGACCAAGTTATTTTCTACGAATGCAAGAAGCTAGGACACTATAAAAGTGATTGTCCCCAAGCCAAGAAAATAACACCAAAGAAGAAGGTGCTCAAAGCAACGTGGGATGACTCAAGCGCATCCGAAGAAAAGGAGTCCAACACCGAGCAAGTTGCTCATTATGCACTCATGGCAATCGGAGAGGAAGTATCAAATTTAATTGATGCAGATTTATCTTTCGATGAATTATTAAATACTTTCCATGATTTATTTGATGAATGCAAAATAATTAGTAGAAAATATAAATTGTTAAAAAAGGAGCATAATATTCTTGTTAGTAATTTTGATAAATTAAAAATTAAACATAATGATAGTTTAGCTCCATGTACGAAATACCATAATTTAGAAATTTCCCAAAAGGAGAACTTGCTACTCAATGACACTTTGAAGAAATTTGAGGTTGGTAGCAAGTCTTTAAATATGATCCTTACAAATAAGGGTCACATTCCTAAAAGAAGTGAAATCGGATTTGTGAGAAGTCCTCACCAAAATCCAACCACCTTCATTAAAGGCCCTATCTTACAGGTTTGGCACCAAAGCAAATGCAACTTTTGTTGCAAATATGGACATAGAACTTATCATTGTCCATTCAAGAAAGTTAGTCCGAACAAACTGATTTGGGTTCCTAAAGGAACCATGATAAATTCTATGCAACATGATAAACAATTTAGATCAGTTTTTAAGGCACCCAAAAGTAAATGGGTACCTAAAAATCATCTTTTCTTATAGAAACATACACCATCACAAGCTAGGAGCAAGAGATAATATCTTGCTTTTTGGGTTCTCAACATTCATGACCCGAGAACCAAAAAGACTCGTGATGCTCTCTAGCCTAAATGATAAAAAGAGGATTAGTAGAATTAATACTGTCAATTACTGAGTGATATTGATACAATCTTGTTTGATCCCTCAGATTTTGGAGCTCATAATTCTCCCTTCACACATCCTCTGGATTTCCGAATTCATCACATTCATTCCTTCTTCATTTTATTTTCGGATCCAACTTACATCTTGCAAGCCAATTTTGTCATGAACTAGCAAAGCTTATAAACTTGTATAATAAGTCATGAACATGTCGAAAATTGTATACGACATTTGAAGTAGAGTATGCACTTCACAAGATCTATCATGAACATACGAAATCTCTCATCTTGTGATGGAAACCTTTACGTAATTACGTAATTAAGATTGATTGCTCCTCAAATAAATTTTTTTTACAAATTGAAAACATCCACATCAGCCCACACAACCCTCAAAATAGTGCTCACCGCCTATAGGCGGTGGCACCACCCAGCTGGCGGTAGCACAGCCGGCTGTCACGGGTAGCAAGCGGTTGCACCGCCCAGCCAGCGGTGCCATGGCTCGCAACTCTGCCCCCTTTTTAAACTGAGCTAGGGCCGGTGGTAGAACCGACCCCAACTCACTCTCTTCTCCTCCTAGTAGCTCTAAAATCTTCTCCACCTCCAGTCCTCCCCTTTAGCTGCCCAAAAACTGCCAATTTCGTGCAAGATCAAGAATCAATCATTCATCCTCTTGAAGATCTCAACTAAGGTATTCTCTAAGAGGCTTTTGATTTCTGTTTTGAATCATCTACTCTTGCTCATTATTATCTTCCTAAATAGCAGTAGTTATGGGCTCTAGAAGACCCTCTAGGGACAAAGGGAAGAGGAGATTAGAAGAAGACTTTGATTCCACCCTTTTTGATTCAAAACTTTATGCCCAAAAATTTGCTTCCATAGGGTTTAGAAATGTACATAAGGGAAAGTATGTTGATCTGAATGAACTAAGTAATTTAGAAACAATTCAATGGTTTACAAATTTAGATCTACTCCTAATCCTACAAATTAGTGAACCCATCTATCCAAGACTTGTTATGTTGTTTTACAACAATCTACATATAGATGAAGAAGAAAGAGTGTCTACCCATCTCTTAGGACAACATATTTCCATTACGGATAGATTCATTTGCGACATGATAAGCATTCCCGTAAAAGATAAAGGTCGATATTTTAGAGGATTGTGGGATGATGAAATAGTTGGGACAATGTACATCGAAGCCTTAGGAACAATTTTTGGTAATCCCAACTTAGTGATACCTCCTAAAAGCTGTGAACATCTATTACCACTAAATACTAAAGTACTTCATCATATTCTAATTAGGATTATTCTCCCTAAATAATACCATCATGATGAAGTGAGTCAAATGGAACTCAGAACCATGTACTGGATCATGAAAGGACATAACATCTATTTTGGTTACCTTATCCAACAAAATATGATAGTAATATCTAAGAAAGACATGATGCTTCTATATGGTGGTACAATCACTAGAATACTTAATGCCTACGATATTCCAATACCACCCGACAAAGAGGTAATAAAGGTAGATAGATTTAGCGCAATAAATTAAAATCTACTTCACCGAATGAGATGTTTATTTAGAAATGGAATGTGGGTTAGAATGCATAGAAGAACTGATCCCCCTCAACCTGAACCTGAACCAGAAACAATAATCTTTAGGGGTAATCAATCTCCTTCGACTGGTCCCTTTGAGGAAACACATCCATTTGAGCAAGCTCCTGCATCATCTATCAAAGACATAGGGATTTGGATAGATCGCTTTGAACAAAGACAAGATCGGCTTGAACATCGCCAAGATCAAATCCTTCTGAGCTATAGCAAATTCATCGACAATTTGACTCCTTATTTAGGCATTTTAATTTTTCACCTCTTGAAAGAGCTTGTATATGTAAATGCGGTCACAATTTCTTCTTGTCTTGTTGTAACAATTATGTTGTTGTAAACTCTTTATGCTACTCACCTTGATCACAATGCCCTTTCCCTTAATAACTACTAATCCTTGATATGTTTTACTTAATGTATTATTTAGTGAGCATATGCAGAGTTAGGAATATTAATGTAGATTGAACATCGTTTTCGGATTTTCCTTGAATCTCTTTACGCTACTCGTTTTCAAAATTTTCTTGATAACTTAAGTTTCACGTTGAGATTGAATGCTTCTATAACATGCTTACTTTATAAGTTGAAAATCTTGTGCCTTGGTTTCCATGATGAGCATATTATACTCTCATTATGATTTGAGAAGATTCATACATCCAATTCTTAATCCTTGAGCACTACAAAATTGTGTTCGAATGCATGAACTTATTAAAATTATTTTTTGGACTTTCTTGATTCAATGATCAATCACTTAATGCTATGATGAGAAGTTTACATGATTACATATCTTAATAACATGTTGGAAATTATGTGTTTTAGATACAAAAATTTTCATGATGATAAGCACATGTTATTTTCATGAGTGTATTTAAAAAACATATGGCAAAAATGTGTCCAAATGCATGAACTTATTAAAATCATTTTTTAGACATTCTTAATTCATTCACTTAATTGCTATAATGAGAAGTTTACATGATTACATATCTTAATAACATATTGGAAATTATGTGTTTTAGATACAAAAATTTCCATGATGATAAGCATATGTTATTTTCATGAGTGTATTTAAAAAACATATGGCAAAAATGTGTCCGAATGCATGAACTTATTAAAATCATTTTTTAGACATTCTTAATTCATTCACTTAATTGCTATAATGAGAATTTTATACTATTCCATGCCTTAATAACATGTTAGAAATTATGTGTTTTGGATACAAAAATTTCCATGATGATAAGCATGTTTTATCTTCATGATTGTGTTTGAAAATCCATAGCGAAACCATGTCCGAATGCATGAAAGTGTTAAATTTTATTTTTGGATTTTTTTGATTCTAACATGATTTAGTATTTCTCTTCCGGACTTAATGTAGCTTTCAAAAGCATATGTCATATCGAGTTTGTTTCATATCATTAACATATGGAATCAATTAACAAATGCATCTCTTATAGACTTATCGTGTGAAAAATATTTTTTCAAGAAATTGATTTGATGAAATGATTCCTTCTTATGAATTCCTTCTTGAAAAAAGATCTTTTTTACCACTTGCAAAGATTTGATTCACATACATATCTTGATCATTGCAAAAATGACGCGTGATTTATCTCTTATCGATTTTAACTTCATTTAAGTAAGCTCACAAATTGCTTTCCTCCTTCATACAAAAAGATAATGACCAATAAAAAAGAAGAAGTAATGAAAGCTATCCCCATGTCATATTTTCCTTGAGATGTTTGTATAATTGGTATCCTATCACTCATTGTTGAAAAATAACATGAATCATTACCGCACTTATACTTAAAGTTTGCTTAAATAGTTCTCCTTTTTGTTGATGACAAAGGGGGAGAAATACATGGTAAATTGATGATAGAATTGCTATGAGTGCCATATTTGAATTATGTTAAGATATCAAAAGCTTGCATCGAAATATATGATAAATTGGTGATAGAATTGCTATGATTGCCATATTTGCACTATGCCATATTTAAGATATCTAGAGCTTACATCGCAATTCTACAAATTGATATCTTGTCATGTGATGAAATGCTATGATTGCTAAACACTTGAAATGTTTGCATTATATTAAGATATCAAGAACTTACATCATAATTTTACATGTTGATATCTTACCATATGATGAATTGCTACGATTGCTATCTTTCACATTTGAAATGTAAAACTGGAAAATGGATATCAAGCCTTGACATCATTTTCATAGAGATACATCATGATAAGAATCATGATGGAAGTATTGATAAGGTTAAACGATCTTAACTTATTAATATGTCTCTTGAATTGAAAGGCTTTGAATTCAAGAATGACTTATCTCAAGTATGACATATAGATAAGGGGAGTTAAGGTTAACTCCATCATCAATTGATTATCATCATAAAAAAGGGGGAGATTATTGAATCTCAGATTTTGATGATGAAGTCAATTGTCATTTGGTTATCTAATCCATATATTGAGATAAGTGTGCAAGATTAACTATGATGGCAGTAAGATATGCAGTAGGTGTTGCGCCGGAGTCAAGACCAAGATCACGTTGGGGGTTCGAGAGTTCGTTGGAAGTCTGGACGGTCATCGGAGGTTCTGCGGGAATAATCCGAAAAGTCTAGGAGCTTGCCAAAGAAGCTCGTCGGAACTCGCCAAGAGGATCGTTGCAAGTCCAAGAGTTTGCCAGGAGTCCGCCGGAGCATCGCTGAGGGTTCGTCGGATGTTCGCCGGAAGTTCGCCGGAAGAAACGATTGACGCACCGGAACACAAATTGCAGTTATAATGTTTTAATTGTCATAGTTAGCATATAGATTAAGTTAGGACTGGGAGGTGATCCCATTAACTTAATCTAGGGCCAACTAGGCCCTTGGCAGACCCAAATTGGGTCAAATGGATCAGTCCATTCGGACCCAGAATTCCTACCAAGCGATGGCACCGCTAGGGCCGGCGGTAGCACTGCTAGGAGACTTAGTCTCCTAGGAATTCTGGGCGGTAGTACCACCCCTGTCAAGCGATGGTACTATTGGCAATTATTATTACCAGCGGTGGTACTACCCCTGTCAGGTGGTGGTACCGCCTGAGCTCGGTCTTCGAGCAGTGTCAAGCGGTAGTACCACCCAAACTAAGTCGTAGAATCACTTAATGACAGATGACTGTTGAATCTCAGATTTTGATGATAAAATCAATTGATGGGTTAATTGATTTAATCCATATTATTGAATTAAGTGTACAGGATTAACTATGATAACAAGAAAACATAAAGCAAGAATACCGGAGTCAAGTTCGATGGACATTTAAGAGTTCGAAGAATCGTCGGAGATGCTGTCGGAACCAATCGAGAAGAAACCAGGAACTTGTCAGAATTTTCGAAAGTTCACCAAAGAGATCGTCGGAGGTTCACGGAGATCACCGAGAAGGCTCGGCTACTCGTTGAAGTCATCACAAGATCGGGAGCCTACTGGGAGTCCGTCGGAAGAAATCCGAGGGCATATCGAAAGTCCGCCGGAAGTTTGTCGGAAAGCTCGCTGGAACAAGACTCGACGTTCGTGGTTGAAAACTTGCTTGGGATGTTTTTAGTTATGTAGTTCACATGTAATTAGGATTAGGATTAAAAGATAATCCTATATCCTGGTTAGGGGCCAACTGGGCCCAAAATTAGACTTAGTTTGGGCTGAACTTAAAGCCCAACTAGTGAATCGAAGGGTCTGGCGGTGGCACCGCTAGACTGGGCGATGGCACCGCCCAGCACCCGAGAGCCAGGTAGTGGCACCGCCCAGCACCCGAGAGCCAAGAGGTGGTACCACTTGGCTGGGCGGTGGCACCGCTAGTACATTGTCAGTGTTAGACACTAACAGGTGGTGGCACCACCACTGACAGGCGGTAGCACCGCCACTGACAGGCGGTAGCACCGCCACTAACAGGTGGTGGCATCGCCAGCATCGGGAACCAAAGAGAATTCAAATTTTGGAGCCCAAATTTTAATCCTCTTGAGGCCTATAAATACCTCTCAATTCTCAGCTGAGATTACAACTTTTTGAGAAGCAATAGATTGAGAAAAAGGTCTTAGAAAAGTCTTAGCAAGTCTTGTTTTCAATTTGCTAGAGTGTTCACCTCCTTTTTTACTGAAAATTTGTAAGAGTGTGAACCACTTGTAAAAGGTTGTAAGAGGGGTATTTATCCTTCCCCTTCAAGAGATTTGCTAGTGGAAGGTGGGAGCCTCATCGAAGAGGGCCTCGCAAGTGGATGTAGGTCATTTGACCAAACCACTTTAAAATTGGAGCGATCTCTGGTTTGCATTTTCTTATTGCTATTTACATTACTACAAACCTTCGTACGTGCTTTATTTCCTAATTACCTTTGCTGTACACCTTTACGAACACGCGTTCAAGTTAAGCTTTTCAAGTTCGGTTTTTATTGTATCAAAGATTTGTCGAAACCAACGTTTTAATCCGCTACACGAATTCACCCCCCCCCCCCCCCCTCTTAGTGTTGAATCTCAGATTTTGATGATGAAGTCAATTGTAATTTGTTATCTAATCTATATGTTGATATAAGTGTGCCGGATTAACTACGATGAAAATAAGATATGCAGCAGGAGTTGCGCCGGAGTCAAGACAATGATCACGTTGGGAGTTCGAGAGTTCGACGGAAGTTCAGACAGTCGTCGGAGGTTCTAAGGGAACAAATCCGAGAAGTCCATGAGCTTGCCAAAGAAGCTTGTCGGAACTCGCCAAGTGGATCGTCGCAAGTCCAGGAGTTTGCCGGAAGTCCGCAGGAGCATCACCGAGGGTTCATCGGATGATCGACGGAAGTTCACCGGAAGCTCGCCGGAAGAAGCGATTGACGCACCGGAGCAAGTTGCAGTAAATGTCTTAGGAAATATCGTAGTTAGCACAATGATTAAGTTAGAAATGGGAGGTGATCCCATTAACTTAATCTTGGGGCAATTAGGCCCTTGAAAAACCCAAATTGGGCCGAATGGATCAACCCATTCGGACCCTGATTTCTGCCAGGCAGTTGAACCGCCCAAGCCAGGCGGTGGCACCACCTGGGCTCAGTCTCCGAGCGAGACTGGGCGGTGCAACCGCCCCAGCCAAGAGGTGGCACCGCCTGGGCTCGGTCTCCAAGCTCTGGCTGAGCGGTGCAACCGCCTCAATCAGGCGGTGGCACCACTTGGGCTCGGTCTTCGAGCTCTAGCAGGAGGTGCAATCGCCTCAGTCAGGCGGTGGCACCGCCTGAGCTCGGTCTTCGAGCTCTGGCAGGAGGTGCAACCGCCCCTAACAGAGGTGGCACCGCCCAGAGGCTTAGTCTTCGAGCTCTGCCAAGCGGTGCAACCGCTAGATCCCGGAATTCCGGGAATTGACAGTTTTGAGCTCCAAATTCAAACTAGGTTGGGGCCTATAAATACCCCACCCATTCAGCACTGAAAGGTAACTAAAAACACACCAAAATCCTGATCTTATTCTGTGATTCTTAGAGCTCAAAATTGTTGTAAAGGCCAAAAGTTCTTTTCCCTCTTTTCTTCCAAGTTCTGATCTTTAAAGAGAGGAGAGAAAATTCTGTAAGGGTTGCCTCCTAAGCCCGTCAAAAGGAGTGAAACTATAAAAGGGTAGTTGGCCTTCGCCTATTGAAGGAAGGCCTCTAGTTGACGTCGGTGACCTCGTCGGTGGAGGAAGCCAAAAGTGGAGTAGGTCAAGATTGACCGAACCACTCTAAATCTCGATTTGCATTTACTTTGAGCATATTATCTTTACTGCAAACCTCCTCAAGAGCTTACTGCTTTTTGCGCATATACGATTGGGTTTCAAGCTTTGCACTTTCCGAATCGGCGTTTAGACGTAAATTAGTTTTATCGTACGATCATCATATTTCAGTTTGCGCTTACGTTTTGATTTCTATCATAACTGCAAACTGCCTTTATATCCTTGCTTTAACTGCATCTCGCTTAATCAAGTGATTTCCGAATCAGCATTTAGACGTAAATTAGTTTTTTCGTACGAATATCATATTTCAGTTTGCTCCTACTATCTGATTTGAACCATAACTGTAAACTGCATTTATATCTTTGCTGCATCTCGCTTAATCAAAAGTTAAAGTGATTTACGAATCGGCTTTCTTACTGAAATCACTTTTATCGTACGAACACTTTTTTAATCGTCGAAAGTTTTCCGTTGCACTAATTCACCCCCCCCTCTTAGTGCTCTTGATCCTAACACTTAGTGTCGCTCCGATCCTAACAATTAGTATCAGAGCTAGGCTCACTCTCATATTTGATTTGATACCCAAGAGAGATGGCTTACTCCGACATACATGAGGGTCATTCTATCACACGTCCACCCATGTTTAATGGGTCGGATTATACTTATTGGAAGACTCGTATGAGGATCGTCCTCATTTCCATGGATTTCGAGCTTTGGACTATTGTCGAAAACGGATTTAAAAAATCTTCTCTTCCGATGAGCGAATGGAATGAATCAGAGAAGAAGGTTTTTGCTTTAAATGCAAAGGCTATGAATACCTTGTTTTGTGCACTAGAAAAAAAATGAATTTAATCGTGTTTCAATTTGTGATTCAGCTTTTGATATTTGGAGAACTCTTGAGGTCACTCATGAAGGCACTAGCCGAGTGAAAGAGTCCAAAATCAACATCCTTGTGCACTCTTATAAACTTTTCCAAATGAAACCAAGTGAGTCCATCGGAGACATGTACACCCGTTTCACGAATGTCATCAATGGACTCAAAGCTCTTGGTAAAAATTTTACTAACTTTGAACTAGTAACTAAAATCTTAAGATCCCTCCCTAAAAGTTGGGATCCAAAAGTTACAGCCATTCAAGAGGCCAAAGACCTTAAAACATTCCCTCTTGAAGAACTTATTGGGTCTCTAATGACCTACGAAATGACATGTCAAGCTCATGACGAGCTCGAGAACCCCCTTCCAAAGAATAGGAAGGATATGGCACTCACATCACAAGAAGATCACTTGAAAGGAACATCAAGTGACAAGGACAGTGATAATGACATTGCACTTTTGACTCAAAAATTTAAAAATTTTTAAGAAAGAATAAATTTAAAAATAATACAAAAAACAAATTTGAACACAAGAAGGACCAAGTTATTTGCTATGAGTGCAAAAAACCGGGACACTACAAGAACGATTGTCCCCAAGCCAAAAAGAGAACATCAAAGAAGAAGGCGCTCAAGGCAACGTGGGATGATTCAAGCGCGTCCGAAGAAGAAGAGTCCAACACCGAGCAAGTTGCTCATTATGCCCTAATGGCCATCGGAGAAGAGGTAACGGATTTAATTGATGCAGATTTACCATATCATGAATTATTAAATGCCTTCCATGAGTTATTTGATGAATGTAAGACAATTAGTAGAAAATACAAATTGCTAAAAATGAGCATGATAGTCTCACTTGTAATTTCGATAAATTAAAGACTGAATATCATGATAGTTTAGCTCCATGTATAAAATGCCATGATCTAGAAACTCTCCAAAAGGAGAACTTACTACTTAAGGACACCTTGAAGAAATTCGAGGTTGGTAGCAAGTCTTTGAACATGATCCTTACAAATAAGGGTCATGTTCCTAAAAGAAGTGGAATCGGATTTGTGAGAAGTCCTCACCAAAATCTAACCACCTTCATTAAAGGCCCTGTCTTATATGTTCGGCACCAAAGCAATTGCAACTTTTGTTGCAAATATGGACATAAAACTTATAAATGTCCATTCAAGAAAATTAGTCCGAACAAACTAATTTGGGATCCTAAAGGAACTATGATCAAGTCTATGCAATATGATGAACAAGTCAGATCAGTTTTTAAGGCACCCAAAAGAAAATGGGTACCTAAAAATAATCCCTTCTTGTAGAAACATACACCATCACAAGCTAGGAGCAAGAGATGGTATCTCGATAGTGGATGCTCAAGACATATGACTGGAGATCCATCTCATTTCTCTATGCTCACTAGCAAAGAAGAAGGGTACGTCACCTTCGGAGACAACAACCAAGGCAAAATCATTGGCAAGGGAACCATAGGTAACAAATTAAAATTTTCTATTGATGATGTCTTACTAGTTGATGGATTGAAACATAATCTCTTGAGTGTTAGTCAATTATGCGATAAAGGTTATATCGTTAGATTTGAATCAAATGTGTGTATTATTGAAAAACCAAACCATAACATAACTATGATTGCATTAAAACAAAACAATGTCTACACTATCAACCTTGATGAACTAAGTAATGAAATGTGCTTCAGAGCTTTAAATGATGATGCTTGGCTTTGGCATAGGAGACTAGGCAATACAAGCATTAAACTAATATCTAAGATCTCATCTAGAGAATTAGTACGAGGAATTCCAAATATGAAGTTTATTAAGGACAAAGTATGCGATGCATGTCAACTAGGTAAACAAATAAAAACAAGTTTCAAACCAAAAATTCAAATTAGCACCACTAGACCATTATAATTGATTCATTTGGACTTATTTAGATCAATTGACACGACAAGTCTAGGAGGAAGCAAATATACGTTTGTAATTGTGGATGACTATACTAGATATACTTGGACTTATTTCTTAGTTCACAAAAGTGATTGTTTCAAGTGTTTCTCTAAATTTTGTAAACTCACTCAAAATGAAAAAGGCTTCATGATTTCATCAATTTGGAGTGATCACGGTGGCGAATTTCAAAACCGTGACTTTCAAAATTTTTGTGAAGTTAATGGATACAATCACAACTTCTCCACTCCGAGAAATCCTCAACAAAATGGAGTAGTTGAAAGAAAAAATAGAAACCTATAAGAAATGACAAGAACGATGTTAAATGAACATAGTCTACCCAAGTATTTTTGGGCCGAAGCCGTGAATATGGCTTGCTACATCATGAATAGGGTTCTAATAAGACCGTCCCTATCAAAAACTCCCTATGAATTATGGAATAACAAAAAACCATATGTTTCCTATTTTAAAGTTTTCAGTTGTAAATGCTTTATTTTGAATGAAAGAGATGCCTTAAGAAAATTTGATGTAAAATCCGATGAAGGTATCTTTCTTGGTTACTCTTCCATTTCTAAGGCTTTTCGGGTTTTTAAAAAAAGAACCTTAGTAATAGAAGAGTCTATTCATGTAGTTTTTAATGAAATTTATGATTTAAAGAAAAATAATTTTGATGATGATCTTGGTTTTGATAATTTGAATTTAAATGAACCCCCTCCTCAAAATAGCAACTTGGATGCACCTTCTTCCGAAATTTCCTTATCCAAGGAATGGAAGTATATAGATGCTCATCCAAAGGAGCTAATTATAGGAGATACATCAAAAGGGGTTCAAACTCGTTCCTCTTTCAAAAATTTTTGTGCTAACACCGCCTTCCTTTCTCAAATCGAACCTAAATGCATTGACGAGGTCTTAAAAGATGATTTTTGGGTTATTGCAATACAAGAGGAATTAAATCAATTTGAGAGGAATAAGGTATGGAAGCTTGTTCCTAGACCTAGTGACCATTTAATCATTGGTACTAAATGGGTCTTTAGAAACAAGCAAGACGAAAATGGTATCGTGGTTAGAAACAAGGCTAGATTAGTAGCCAAAGGTTTCAACCAAGAAGAAGGTATCGACTACGAAGAAACCTTCGCTCCTGTGGCAAGATTAGAAGCCATTAGGATGCTCCTTGCCTATGCTAGTAGTAATAATTTTAAACTATTTCAAATGGATGTCAAAAGTGCCTTCTTGAATGGTTTTATTTCCGAAGAAGTATATGTCGAACAACCTCCCAGATTTGAAAAATTCTCTTCTTCCTCATCATTTATTCAAATTGACTAAGGCTCTTTATGGCTTGAAACAAGCTCCTAGAGCTTGGTATGAAAGGCTTAGTTCCTTTCTTATTTTAAATAATTTTACAAAAGGCAAGGTTGATACTGCTAGTCATAAGTGCCCAGCAAGCCAATCACGTGAGTGATGGCACGTGTGACTTGATACAGAATCTTTTTGCTTATTATATTTTGGCGTATATCACTTTATAACTATTGCATAAATGCATATATATTGTGATGTCCTTGGATTTGTGCAATGGGAATCGGATCGTGATGAGATCACGATAATGAGATCGATTCACCTTTAAACACATATCCTAAATAATCCCGGTCATAGGTTACTCGAGAGGGACATCGTGATAACCGGATAGACTGGTGTGCTGTATACCCGTCCATATGATGGATGCAGCTGGTCTCATAGCTGCTCGTGTAGGGACACTAGGGATACAGTACAGGTGCTCATTGGAGAATGAGTTCACTGATTGATCCGCTTACGGAATGCTGGATGGTTGATGATGCCTTATTGTCAGACAACGATTCCGTAGTCCTAGTGGTGTATCTGGTTCTTAGACTTGAGACACCAAGGATGTCCTGTATGAGTGCTCCACTCTTTGATACCAGACTTATAGGTTTGGCTGTTCCCAGATCTAGTACAGCTGGTCATTGGGAGTGGTAGTCGACCTTACGAGGGCTATTGAGTGTCGATAGAGGATCATCCACTCTCGGTATCATGAGAGGAATATCCCATGTGTTCTTGCTCAGACAAATCCCTGGCCAGGGTCATTCGGGTTGAGAGAGAAAGAGTTCTCCGGGAGAATCCGATTAGAGCGAGACTCGAGTAGAAACCGTATAGGTCTGACAGCACCATGCTCGATATACGGTCTCTGGGATATTAGATGGATGAGGGACTATAGGTACATGGTAACTGAGGACAGACAGGTCCAATGGATTGGATTCCCCTGTATCGTCTGGGGACTACGGCGTAGTGGCCTAGTACTTCCGTAGTCGATGAGTCGAGTGAATTATTACAGAGATAATAATTCACTGAGTTAGAAGGAGTTCTGACAGGTATGACTCACGGCCAGCTCGATATTGGGCCTAGAGGGTCACACACATATGGTAGGCATTGCGATGAGTAGAGGTTCGGATATGAGATATCCGACGGAGCCCTTGTCTTATTGGATGCAGATCCAATACCCACTAGGGAAAGGATCCATTAGGGTTTTGACACGGGATCTCTATAAATAGGAGGGATTCACAGCCTCATAGGCTAGAGTCTTTGCTTGCCCTTCCTATTCTCCTCTCCCTCTCCACCTCAGAGTAGGCCTGGAGTTTTGAGGAGCGTCGTCGCAACCCTGCTGTGTGGATCACCGCTAGAGAGGAGGACGCTTGACCTCCTTCACCCTCTCCTAAGGATCTACAAGGAAACAGGGATATACGATCTCCCTAGGTAACACAATCTCTATACGCAGTTTTTGTGTTTTTGCGGATTTTGCGCACCAATCTTCGCACGACGATGAACATCTTTTTGGGAATCGGGGATTTTTGTTTTCTTGTTCTTCCGCTGCGCATATGATGTCGCCCCCCCCTATGATTTCCCAACAGTGGTATCAGAGCCAGGTTGTTCGTGCGAATGATTGGTTTTTGAACTGCGTGTGTTGTGTTTAGGAAGAATATTGACGTCAAAATCGTTGACGCAAAAGCAAGGAAGGGCAGCAACAGTTGCTGCCCTCGATCTGCATGCCTGCAGCCAGCCGCAGCCGCAGCCAGGCAGCACAGCGCCGGCGCATGCGCAAGCGCTGTGCCTGCAGCAGCCGGCCGGCGGTCTGCTTGCAGCAGGCTTGCGGCCGGCGGGGCTGGCAGCCCGCTCGGTAGAAGCGCCTGCGGCCACTGAGCCCGCGGGCAGAGGCGCCGCGGGGCAGCAGCGCGGGCTGAGGCACCGCAGGGCAGCGGCGCCTGTGGCCGCTGCTCCCACGGGCAAAAACCCCGCAGGGGCGGCCGCCAGCGAGGCAGCACCACCTGCGGGCGCTGACTCGCGGGCAGAACCGCCCGCGGAGGCGACGGCGCCCGAAGAGGGCGCCCACCCACAGCGGCATCGCCGCCAGCGGGCGTGCCGCCTGCAGGCGAGGGCAGTGCCCTCGCCCCGCCGCACAGGCCGCCGCCGGCAGGGTGGCGGCGGCGGCAGTAGCGAAAAGGGGAAAGGGTATTAGGGTTTTCTGCGCAAAAGATAGTTTTGCCCCTCGGAATTTGAGAAATTCCAGTTTCTGTCTTTTGTCCAAATTACGAAAATACCCTTAGGAATTGAGAAATTCCCTATATATCCCTGATTTCAGAAAATATTAATTAATTAAAAGGTTTAGTTGATTATTATTTTTATTATTATCTAGTAGTCCTACATGATGATGATTATTTATACATGTGATGTATGATGAGTGGACCGATGATCATGGACCGTGTGATGTGTGTACTTGTGATTATTATTATTGAGGTCTGCGAACCTCCATTATATTTCTCGTTTATTGTCGGGCCTGCGTGCCTATGATTAAGTTGTAATCACATGAGGAGGCGCAGCGGGAGCGTGGAAGCCATAGCGGGACCCACGAGACGGACGATCGTGATGCATGGAGATGCATCAAGATGTCGACGGAACCGACGAGGACGAGATGGACGATCACAAGGCATGGAGATGCACCGTTGCACACATAGATCTTGATGTGAGTGATTAGGCCTACTGGCTCGGGCCTAATCATATTAGGTTGTGGTCCATGATCATCTGGTGTGATTGCTTATACACATACTAGATATGTATATATATTTGCATGCGATGTAGATATATATTAAATATGTATATGTGTGACATGTCATATTAGGAGACCAAATCATAGAAACATCTCTCGATAATATTAAGTCGGTAAACGTGAGGCAATTAGATTGACCCACGTGGCCTTCCATCGTTATGAGTAGGAACCGAATCCCGGTGTAGGTTGAGTTGGTCGAGTCCCTCGAGACTCACCTATATCGCGATTCGCTATCTTGCTTACGACATAGAGATGTCACCGGTGACCTGAGGGCATGATATGCTTGGTCGAGTCCCTCGAGGGTATATCATCAAATCAGACTCATCTTGTAACGAAGGTGTTGACTTAACCGAGCATCATGGTTGGTCGAGTCCCTCGAGGCCATGGTGATTCGGAGGCCGAACAAGACGGGAATCACAAGGAGTTGTGATCGGCAAGAGTTGTCTACCTTTTAGGCTTAGTGTGATTGGTCGAGTCCCTCGAGGTTACACTAAGACGCTGATTGGATCCTGATCCCCACTAGAAGTCTGCCGGAGACTTCCGTTTCACGTGCTGAGGGTGTCGCGTGACTCGTTAGTAAAATAGTGGGAGCATATTAAGATAGAAGTCCATATCTTGATAGTTTATTTCTTGCAAAATCTGCATGTTATTCATTTTTGCTACATCTTTATTTTCAGAAAATGTCGCTTTCAAATCCCTTACGTGGCATACTTGATGTCAACCGCCTCACTGGTCCAAATTATACGGATTGGCTCCGTAACTTGAGAATTGTTCTCACAGCGGAGAAAATCGTGTACGTCCTTGATACAGTGATGCCTACGCCCGAAGAAGGGGCAAGCGAGGATGAGATCGCTCGCTACGTGAAGTACATTGATGACTCCACTCTTGCTCAGTGCTATATGTTGGGCTCTATGACTCCAGAGTTACAGAGACAACATGAAAAGATGGATGCCAGATCCATTCTCCTACATATCCGTAAATTGTTTGAGGAACAGGGAAGGACTCAACGATATGAGATATCCAAGAGCCTTTTCCGCGCTAGGATGACTGAGGAGACACCGGTTCAGAACCATGTCCTAAAGATGATTGAGTGGATAGAGAAACTCACAGGTCTAGGAATGGTCCTAGAGGATAACTTGTGTGTGGACATTGTGCTTCAGTCCCTACCAGATTCCTTTTCACAGTTCATAATGAACTTTAATATGAACAAGCTTGAGGTGACTCTCCCAGAGCTCCTCAATATGTTGAGGGAGGCAGAGAGTACTATTAAGAAAGAGAAGCCAGTTCTCTACACTAGTGAGACCAGAAAGAAAAGGAAAGCAGAAAGGTCCCTTAAGAAGGGAAAGGGCAAGGGCAAACAAGGTAAAGCAAAGGTTGCTAAGAAAGACCCAACAAAGGACAAAGGCCAGTGCTTCCACTGTGGTAAAGATGGGCACTGGAAGAGAAACTGCAAAGAGTACCTTGCAGAAAGGGCGAAACAAAAGCTTGATGAAGCTTCAGGTACATTCATGATCAGTCTCCATTTGTTAGACTCTTATGATAACACATGGGTATTAGATACTGGTAGTGCTTATCATATATGTAATTCGTTGCAGGTTCTGGGAAGGCCTAGGAGACTAGAGAGAGGCGAGATGGACCTCAAGATGGGTAATGGAGCAAAAGTTGCTGTATTAGCTGTTGGCGAGGTCGCCCTACATCTGCCTAGTGGAGCTTTTATTGCATTAGATGCATGTTATTTTGTTCCTTCTATTATCAAAAACATTATCTCCATTTCATGTTTAACAGTTAGTGGATATAAATTTGTTTTTGAGAACAATGGTTGTTCGATATTATTAGATGATAAGATCATCACGAAAGGAACATTGCATAATGGTTTATTTATGTTAGACACCACTCCACATATCATGAATATAAATGTGTCCAAAAGGAAACGAGATGAGTTGAACAGTGCATACCTGTGGCATTGTAGGCTAGGTCACATCCATGAAAGAAGGATTCAAAAGTTGCTAAATGATGGATATCTAGATCCATTCGACTATGTGTCATATGCAACTTGTGAGCCTTGCATTCATGGAAAACTGACCAACTCTCCATTTAGTGGAACTGGAGAGAGAGCCACTGAGTTGTTGGAACTCATACATAGTGATGTATGTGGACCCATGTCAACTCATGCCATTGGAGGTTACTCCTACTTCATTACATTTACTGATGATTTCTCAAGGTATGGATATGTGTACTTAATGAAGTACAAGTCCGAGGCCTTTGAGAAATTCAGAGAGTATAAGAATGAGGTGGAGAACCAGACTGGAAAGAGTATCAAAACTCTTCGATCAGATCGAGGAGGTGAGTACTTAAGTACAGAGTTTACTCACTTCCTCAAGGACCATGGGATATTATCCCAATGGACACCTCCTTATACACCTCAGCTCAATGGTGTCTCTGAAAGGAGAAATCGTACATTATTAGATATGGTACGGTCCATGATGAGTTTCGCTGACCTACCCATCTCATTCTGGGGATATGCCCTAGAAACCGCAGCTTACCTTCTGAACAGAGTTCCAACTAAGTCGGTGGTGTCTACACCATATGAGATATGGAAAGGGAAGAAGCCTGATCTTAAAGTAGTTAAGATTTGGGGCTGCTCTGCCCATGTTAAAAGACACAACCCCGATAAGTTAGAATCAAGGACAGGGCGATGTAAATTTGTGGGATACCCCAAGGAAACTTGTGGGTATTACTTCTATCATCTCGAGGACCAAAAGGTCTTTGTAGCTAAGAGAGCAGTGTTCCTTGAGAAGGAACACATTCTTGACGGAGACAGTGGGAGAATGATAGAATTGAGCGAGGTTGGAGAACCAAGCTCAAGCACCACTCTACAGCCCGAGTCTGTTCAGGTATCTAATACACAAGTTTCAACTTTACGCAGGTCTGATAGAGTATCCCATCCTCCTGAGAGATATGTGGGACATATTAGAGCAGAGGATGTAGAGGATATTGATCCTCAGACCTACGAGGAGGCTATTATGAGTATAGACTCCGGGAAGTGGAAAGAAGCCATGAATTCTGAGATGGATTCTATGTACTCCAATAAGGTTTGGAACCTAGTTGATGCACCCGAAGGTATTGTACCCATCGGTTGCAAGTGGATCTTTAAGAAAAAGATCAGAGTAGATGGAAAGGTAGAGACCTATAAAGCAAGGCTAGTGGCTAAGGGGTATCGTCAAAGGCAAGGTGTTGACTACGACGAAACTTTCTCACCCGTAGCAATGCTAAAATCCATCAGAATTCTATTGGCTATTGCAGCACACTATGATTATGAGATCTGACAGATGGATGTGAAAACCGCATTCCTCAACGGGAACCTCGAGGAGGAGGTGTATATGATGCAACCTGAGGGATTCGTGTCCAAGAACTGCCCAGATAAGGTGTGTAGGTTGCTTAGATCCATTTATGGACTAAAGTAAGCTTCCCGAAGTTGGAACATAAGATTTGATTAGGCAATCAGATCTTATGACTTCGTTAAGAACGAAGATGAGCCTTGTGTATACAGGAAGGTAAGTGGGAGCGCTATTAGCTTTTTGGTGTTATATGTGGATGACATCCTCATCATTGGGAATGACATAGGAATGCTATCCACAATAAAGGCTTGGTTATCTAGACACTTCTCCATGAAGGACTTAGGAGAAGCATCTTATATCTTGGGGATTAGAATCTATAGAGATAGATCCAAAAGGATGCTTGGCTTGTCCCAGTCCAGGTACATAGAAACTATTGTCAAAAGGTTTGGCATGGAAAATTCCAAAAGAGGTCTCATACCGATGAGACATGGGATATCGCTTTCTACGAGTATGTCCCCAAAGACTCCAGAAGAAAGGGCGAACATGGATATGATACCTTATGCCTCAGCAATAGGGTCTATCATGTATGCCATGCTATGTACTAGGCCTGATATAGCGCATGCTCTGAGTGTCACGAGCAGGTATCAGGCGGATCCAGGCTTGGAGCACTGGAAAGCAGTAAAGTGTATCCTTAAGTACTTGAGAAGGACTAAGGATCTTTTACTAGTATATGGAGGTAATAGCCTTAAGGTTGAAGGCTACACTGACTCAAGTTTTCAGTCTAATGTCGATGATAGCAAGTCGAATTCAGGGTATGTGTACACCTTGAATGGAGGAGCAGTGTGTTGGAAGAGTTCCAAGCAAGATACCACTGCTGACTCGACCACAGAGGCGGAGTACATTGCTGCATCAGATGCAGCAAAGGAGGGAGTCTGGTTGAAGAAGTTCATCACAGATTTGGGAGTCGTGCCGGATAGTGAGGAGCCGATTTCCCTATATTGCGACAATAACGGGGCAATTGCTCAAGCGAAGGAACCTAGGTCTCATCAGAAATCTAAGCATGTTCTGAGGAGGTTCCACCTTATCAGAGAGATCGTGACCCGAGGAGATGTAGCAGTGGAAAGAGTTCCATCCGAAGATAACATTGCAGATCCACTAACAAAGCCATTGTCTCAGATTGTCTTTGAGCGTCACAGGGGTCTGATGGGGATCAGACACATAGGTGATTGGCTTTAGGTCAAGTGGGAGATTGCTAGTCATAAGTGCCCAGCAAGCCAATCACGTGAGTGATGGCACGTGTGACTTGATACAGAATCTTTTTGCTTATTATATTTTGGCGTATATCACTTTATAACTATTGCATAAATGCATATATATTGTGATGTCCTTGGATTTGTGCAATGGGAATCGGATCGTGATGAGATCACGATAATGAGATCGATTCACCTTTAAACACATATCCTAAATAATCCCGGTCATAGGTTACTCGAGAGGGACATCGTGATAACCGGATAGACTGGTGTGCTGTATACCCGTCCATATGATGGATGCAGCTGGTCTCATAGCTGCTCGTGTAGGGACACTAGGGATACAGTACAGGTGCTCATTGGAGAATGAGTTCACTGATTGATCCGCTTACGGAATGCTGGATGGTTGATGATGCCTTATTGTCAGACAACGATTCCGTAGTCCTAGTGGTGTATCTGGTTCTTAGACTTGAGACACCAAGGATGTCCTGTATGAGTGCTCCACTCTTTGATACCAGACTTATAGGTTTGGCTGTTCCCAGATCTAGTACAGCTGGTCATTGGGAGTGGTAGTCGACCTTACGAGGGCTATTGAGTGTCGATAGAGGATCATCCACTCTCGGTATCATGAGAGGAATATCCCATGTGTTCTTGCTCAGACAAATCCCTGGCCAGGGTCATTCGGGTTGAGAGAGAAAGAGTTCTCCGGGAGAATCCGATTAGAGCGAGACTCGAGTAGAAACCGTATGGGTCTGACAGCACCATGCTCGATATACGGTCTCTGGGATATTAGATGGATGAGGGACTATAGGTACATGGTAACTGAGGACAGACAGGTCCAATGGATTGGATTCCCCTGTATCGTCTGGGGACTACGGCGTAGTGGCCTAGTACTTCCGTAGTCGATGAGTCGAGTGAATTATTACAGAGATAATAATTCACTGAGTTAGAAGGAGTTCTGACAGGTATGACTCACGGCCAGCTCGATATTGGGCCTAGAGGGTCACACACATATGGTAGGCATTGCGATGAGTAGAGGTTCGGATATGAGATATCCGACGGAGCCCTTGTCTTATTGGATGCAGATCCAATACCCACTAGGGAAAGGACCCATTAGGGTTTTGACACGGGATCTCTATAAATAGGAGGGATTCACAGCCTCATAGGCTAGAGTCTTTGCTTGCCCTTCCTATTCTCCTCTCCCTCTCCACCTCAGAGTAGGCCTGGAGTTTTGAGGAGCGTCGTCGCAACCCTGCTGTGTGGATCACCGCTAGAGAGGAGGACGCTTGACCTCCTTCACCCTCTCCTAAGGATCTGCAAGGAAACAGGGATATACGATCTCCCTAGGTAACACAATCTCTATACGCAGTTTTTGTGTTTTTGCGGATTTTGCGCACCAATCTTCGCACGACGATGAACATCTTTTTGGGAATCGGGGATTTTTGTTTTCTTGTTCTTCCGCTGCGCATATGATGTCGCCCCCCCCTATGATTTCCCAACAGATACTACATTGTTTATCAAACATTTTGAAAATAATTTTCTTATTGTGCAAATTTATGTTAACGATATTATTTTTGGCTCTTCGGATGAATCACTATGTGAATCATTTGCCAAATGTATGAGTCATGAATTTGAAATGAGTTTAATGGGTGAATTAACTTTCTTTTTAGGATTACAAATCAAATAACTTAGTGATGGTATATTTCTTAACCAATCTAAATATATATTAGAATTGTTAAAACGATTTAACATAGATAATTCAAAAGCAATAAACACCCCTATGAGTACTTCGACTAAGTTAGATATCGATGAAAATAGTAAAAATTTCGATAAAAAAACATATAGGGGAATGATAGGTAGTCTACTTTACCTCACCGCGACTAGACCGGATATTATGTTTTGTGTAGGACTTTGCACTAGGTTTCAATCTAATCCTAAATTATCTCATCTTAAGAGTATTAAAAGAATATTTAGGTATCTTAAAGGAACTCCAAATTTAGGATTATAGTATCCAAAATCTGACAATTTTGATTTAATAGCTTATGCAGATGCCGATTTTGGCGGATGCAGGATAGACAGAAAAAGTACATCCGGAACATGCCAATTTTTAGGACTTGCACTTGTTTCTTAGACTTCCAAGAAACAAAATTCAGTTGCACTATCTACGGCGGAAGCCGAATACATTGCTGCAAGTGCTTGCTGTGCACAAGTTGTTTAGATAAAAAATACATTAGAAGATTATGAAATTCACTTCAAAAACGTTCCCATAAAATGTGATAATACTAGTGCCATATGTCTTACCAAAAATCTAATTCAGCACTCTAGAACTAAGCATATCGATATTAGGCATCATTTCATATGCGATCATGTCCTTAACAATAATGTTGTTTTAGAATTTATTGATACAAAGCATCAATTGGCAGATATTTTTACAAAAGCCTTAAATGAAGACCAATTTGAATTCATCAGAAGGGAACTAGGCATGTTAAATTATCCCTGAAAATAAGCCTGTTTGAATGTATTTTCCGAAAAATGTCTCATCTTTTTCCATTCTTCTATGGATTTGACTTCATCATTCTCCTTCGATTCAAAATGACATATTAAAGTACAACTCATTATCTTAACCTATCTTGAGTCAAACACCTCTGAAAAAGGATTTTTTTTGAATGAATGCTGAATTTTTTTTAAGATGAATTCTAGATAAATATTTTTAGCAAATTTGAATGATGAATTTTATATGATTAATCTTAATGCTGAATTCTATTTCTAATGATTTTATGATCACAAATTGTGTGCTTCACATCTCATCTCCTTTTTGTTGATGACAAAGGGGGAGAAAAGTGATGACTTGTACCATTTTGATAGCATGACTTATATGAATTGCAATAGCTTGTGTGATACGAATGTCTTATATGCCTTGCAAAATCTTTAAGAATATTACAAGATTGGTTGATCATATTGAAATCATGCCTTACGTTTATATCATGAAATTTATGTTGAAAATCTTTATCTCCTGTCGTAGTAAAAATTGTCCCTTATCATTCGACTTGAAAATGATTTAATCGAAGTTTCGTATTTACTTATGCTTAATGAGAATAACGATAAGTTCAACGGTTAGAACTTATCGGTCTATGCTTGAATTCAATGGGATGGAATTCAAGTATTTTTATCTTCTCATAATATGGCATATAGATAGGGGGAGTTATGTTTAACTCCGTCATCAATTGATTGTCATCATCAAAAAGGGGGAGATTGTTGAATCTCGGATTTTGATGATAAAATCAATTAATGGGTTAATTGATCTAATCCATATTATTGAGTTAAGTGTGAAGGATTAACTATGATAACCAGAAAATAGAAAGCAAGAATACTAGAGTCAAGTTCGATGGATGTTTAAGAGTCCGAAGAATCGTCGGAGATGCTACCGGAACCAATCGAGAAGAAATCAGGAACTTGTCGGAATTTTTGGAAGTTCACCAAAGAGATCATCAAAGGTTCGCGGAGATCACCGAGAAGGCTCGGCTACTCGTTAAAGTCATCACAAGATCTGGAGCCTGCTGGGAGTCCGTCGGAAGAAATCCGAGGGCATATCGGAAGTCCGCCGGAAGTTCGTCGGAAAGCTCACCGGAACAAGACTCGACGTTCGCGGTTGAAAACTTGCTTGGGATGTTTTTAGTTATGTAGTTCACATTTAATTAGGATTAGGATTAAAAGATAATCCTATATCCTGGTTAGGGGCCAACTGGGCCCAAAATTAGGCTTGGTTTGGGCTAAACTTAAAGCCCAACCAGTGAACCGAAGGGTCTAGCGGTGGCACCGCTCAGCACCCGAGAGCTAGGCGGTGGCACCGCCCAGCACCCGAGAGTCAAGCGGTGGTACCGCTTGGCTGGGCGGTGGCACCGCCAGTACACTGTAAGTGTCAGACACTGACAGGCGGTAGCACCGCCACTGACAGGCGGTGGCACCGCCAGCATCGGGAACCAAAGAGAATTCAAATTTTGGAGCCCAAATTTGAATCCTCTTGAGGCCTATAAATACCCCTCAATTCTCAACTGAGATTACAACTTTTTGAGAAGCAAAAGATTGAGAAAAAGGTCTTAGAAAAGTCTTAGCAAGTCTTGTTTTCAATTTGCTAGAGTGTTCACCTCCTTCTTTCTTGCTGAAAGTTTGTAAGAGTGTGAACCGCTTGTAAAAGTTTGTAAGAGGGGTATTTGTCCTTCCTTTTCAAGAGATTTGCTAGTGGAAGGTGGGAGCCTCATCGAAGAGGGCCTCGCAAGTGGATGTAGGTCATTTGACCGAACCACTTTAAAATTGGAGCGATCTCTGGTTTGCATTTTTTTATTGCTATTTACATTACTACAAACCTTCGTACGTGCTTTATTTTCTAATTACCTTTGCTGCACACCTTTACGAACACGCATTCAAGTTAAGCTTTTCAAGTTCGGTTTTTATTGTATCAAAGATTTGTCGAAACCAATGTTTTAATCCGCTGCACTAATTCACCCCCCCCCCCCTCTTAGTGCCGCTCCGATCCTAACAATGACAAGTGGTAGTACCGCCCAGTTATGGCAGTGGTACCGCTAGGACCCTAGAAATCTGAGAATTAATACTTATGAGCTCCGAATTCAAACTGATTGAGGCCTATATAAACCCCACCCTTTCTGCATGAAAGGGTAAACAAAAGCTTGCTTTTTTATGAGTATTTGAGAGCTTAAAAGTGTTGTAAAAGGCTAGAAGTTCTTCTCCCTCTTTCTTTCTAAGTGTTGATCATTCAAGAGAGGAGTGAAAATCTATAAGGGTTGTCTCCTAAGCCCGTCAAATGGAGAAAAGCTGTAAAAGGGTGGTTGGTCTTAGCCTATTGAAGGAAGGCCTCTAGTGGACGTCGGTGACCTCATCGGAGGTGGAAGCCAAAAGTGGATGTAGGTCAAGATTGATCGAACCACTCTAAATCTTGATTTGTATTGACATTCTGCTCTTTATCTTAACTGCAAATTGCCTCTATTGCTTTACATCAACTATACTTCCATTTGCTCTCAAGTTAAAGATCTTTCTGAAACGGTTTTCGTACAAAGTCTTTTTGAACCGACAAAAGTTTTCCGCTGCACTAATTCACCCCCCCCCTCTTAGTGCTCTTGATCCTAACAATATATTCATCCTTTTTTCTTAAGCAAAAGATGAATCTTTTCTGCAGCCTTTGAGTAGCAATTTGGAGGAAGGAACCCTTATAGACTTCCAAGGAGGCCGATCCGCTAAAGAGATCAACCCCAAGCTTAGAATTTGTAAGGGTTCTATCATCTGGTATCAGAGCAGCGATCTTGTTGCTTTTGCTGCCATCTATGCCGCCCACCACCAGCCAAGCAATTTCCACAATTGCTCTTGACATCACCATCTCCACCGTCATACCGTAGATCAAATCAATCTACTACCGTCACCTCTAATTGCATCAGAGATATGGTATTCTCCTATTACTAATACCTTTTGCGGTTGTAATTTTTCATTCAAAATACCAAGAAGAAGTCTTCTTGTCTATCCTGTGTTGTGAATTCCTTTCGTTGCAAAAGTTATCATCTTTATGAATGAAGGATTGCTGTAGAAAATTTCAACTGCATATTGTTGCCTTAACCGATCTATTTGCAATCCTTTTTTAACGAAATTTCTTATACACTTCATAGATCATCTTGGCTTCTATCTATGATTGATCTATTAAGGAATTTATCTCTAAAAACATTCTTGTGTTGCTGCAAATTTTCATCATATACTGCTAAAATTTTTCGACACGAATTCTGCTATCACAACTTGCACCAATTTCCTTGCTGTTATACTACCGAAATTTTCTAGATTAAATTGGTCATCTTTGCTGAATCAAAAGCGAGATATTTCTGTCAAATTATCTCCTCAAATCTCTTGGTTTTTGCTAGAAATTTCATCAAGAAACCATTGTTTCTTATACGACAATTCTGCTCTTACAAGATAACACATATATGCAGCAACTTCCACTGATTTCTATCAAAAACTTTGCTGCCATCTACCATAGATCTAAGATTTTTTTTCCCTAACCTTCATCCACTACCATCATAGATCTAAAACTCTACTAAACCACACCCTTAAACTGCACCCAAAACAGCCACAAGACAAGCCTAAACCGCAGCCTACATCCACCAATCCACCAACCCTTTCGACCACCACTTCTCTCAACCTATACATACCTTTAACCCTACAATAAAAGAGAGATCTTAACATTATAGATTTGGAGGCATATACTATGGCATCTGAGGAGGCAATCAATGCTAAATTCAAAGCCTTTGAGGTGCAAATGGAGGATAAGATTCGAACTCTCTTTATTGAACTCAATTTGGGCCAACCACCAAGCCCGAAGAAATCACATCAAGGAGAGAGCTCTAACAAATCACACTAAGCCCGAAGAGATGACTTCCAAGAGAGGGGAGGCTCTATGACCGATCTTTACTATCAACATATGAGGGTGGACTTTCCTAGATGGGAAGAAGGAGACCCGATTGGTCGAATCTCGCGCACGGAGCAATATTTTTGGTACCACAAAACCACGGATGCATCTATGGTGGAAATTGCAGCTATACATCTTGAAGGGGATGCCATACAATGGTTTGACTAATTTGAACACACTCATATAGTCCTCTTATGGCGACAATTCAAAGAAGGACTGCTGATCCACTTTGGACCAACCGATTACGAGAACATTAATGGATAGCTAGCAAAGATCCGACAAACCTCCACCATTCAGGAGTACCAAACCTAGTTTGAAAGGTTATCTAATTAAACTTGTGATTGGTATAAAAAATATCTATTAGGGACCTTCATTGTGGGCTTGAAGCTAGAGATCCGGAGAGAAGTTAAAGCACGACAACCATACACGCTTATGGCAACCATCTCTTTCGTACGACTTCAAGTGGAGCGATTGAACCATGAAGCCTAGAGGACTAGAGTCACTCCCTAACCAATAATACTAAAGCTCTTAGCCCCCCCTACTATCAACCGAGCCTTTTCACTAAAAAGGTTGACAAGAGAAGAGCTTCGGGAGCGATCTACGAAGGGGTTATGTTGGCATTGCGACGAGCTATGGAGCCGCGAGCATTGCTATAAAAAAGGGAGACTTCTTATAATTGAACTAGTAGAAGAAGAGATCATTGAACATCCAAAAGAGAGCCTTAAACATAAAGACAAAGATGTGAATGAAGAGCCACAATCGACCGACTTTATGGTACATGCACTAACCGGCTCCTTAAACCCACAAACGATGAAAGTTGGAGGCCTTCTCAAACAACAACCGATCACTGTTCTCATCGACATGGGCAGCACTAATAACTTCCTAAATAGTAAGGTTTCTACTCGAATGGTGCTCCACATTGAAGGTTGCAGCAAGTGCGATGTAAAGGTCACCGATAGAAGAATCCTAAAGTGCGACCAAAGATATCCGCTAGCGAAACTATTACTACAAGACCAAGAAATTATCATTGACTTCTTCCTCCTACCAATTGATGACTATGAGGCCATGCTTGGTATAGAATGGCTAATGATGTTAGGTGATGTCTCTTGGAACTTTTCCAAATTAATTATGAAATTCTACTGCAAAGGCAAATAGATCATCCTACGCGGGAAGCACGGAAGCAACGTAACCACCGTTTCGACCCAATGAATAGAGAAAGTTTTAAACAAGGTAAATAGTGGCTTTTTGATGCATTTCTAGTAGTAAAGAGAGGGAAAGAAAATAGAAATTGAAGATCAAAATCTTGCCCAATTGCTTGTTGAATTTGTCGATATTTTTGCTGAGCCACGCGGTCTTCCTCCTACTCGGCAACATGACCATTGGATTCCAATCCTTTCGGGCAAGCCACTAATGAATACTCGGCCGTACTGATATCCTCACCTCCAGAAGGATGAAATTGAAAAGATCGTAAAAGAGATACTTGAAACAGGGCTGATTCGGCCAAGTTGCAGCCCCCTATTCCTCACCGGTTCTACTTATACGCAAGAAGGATGAAACTTGGCGGATGTGCATTGACTACCAAGCTTTAAATGGCATCACCATCAAGGACAAATATCCAATACTAGTGGTGGATGAACTTTTTAATGAGTTAAAAGGAACTGAGTCTTCACGAAGTTGGACCTCCGATTTGGCTACCACCAAATTTGGGTATGTGAAGACGACATTCTAAAAACTACATTCCACACACATAGCGGCCATTATGAATTCTTGGTAATGCCTTTTGGACCCACTAATACTCCTTCAACCTTCCAAAGTTTCATGAATGATATTTTTTGAAGCTTTCTTCACAAATTTGTGCTGGTGTTTTTCGATGATATTCTTATTTACCGCTCTTCTCTTGATACTCACTTTATGCATTTACGGGTTGTTTTGATGATCTTTCGGGAGAATACTCTTTTTATTTAGTAGCCAAAGTATAGTTTTCTCTAGCAAAAAGTAGAGTACCTTGGGCACATAATATCAGAAGAAGGAGTGGTGGTAGACCCAATAAAAATTGAAGTAATGCAAGGCTAGCCGAAACCTACAAATGTGAAATTACTACGTGAGTTCCTTGGACTAATGGGCTACTATTGAAAATTTGTTAAGGACTATGGGAAGATCAGTGCACCCCTCATTTCTCTACTAAAAAAAGATACCTTCCAATGGTCGGACAAAGCCTCCACTGCCTTCGACAAACTTAAGATAGCCATGACAACAACGCTGGTGCTAGCTCTACTAGATTTCAGTCGTCCCTTCATCATTGAGGCCGACGCATCTGGAGTCAGAATTGGAGTCATTCTTATGCAAGATGGTCGACCACTCACATACACTAATAAGGCATTATCTCCCTCCCATCAAAATATGTCAATATATGATAAGGAGATGCTCGCCATTGTGCACACAGTAACGAGGTGGAGACCCTACTTGATCGGCTAGCGATTTCAAATTAAAATCGACCATAGAAGCCTCAAGTACTTTTTAGAGTAAAAGATATCATCCCCTAAGCAGCAAAAATGGGTAACGAAACTTCTTGGATTTGGTTATGAAATTATTTACAAAAATGGGAAAGAAAACGTTGTTGTAGATGCACTCTCATGGCTACCTAAGGAAGCTAAGTTTTCAGTCATCTCCCTTCCTACCACCAACTTCCTCGAGGATATTAGGGAAGAATGAAAGAATGATCTAGAGATCCGCAACATTATAAAAAAATTGGAGGAGGATCCAAGGGTAATAGCCCACTATACTTGGGATTCGAGGGATCTACGCTACAAAGGTCACATTATGCTTATACCTGACTCCCCTTGTATCAAAATCATCCTGCATGAAATGCACTCCACACCTTTAGCAGGGCACTCTAGATTCCTGAGAACCTATAAAAGAGTGATGTAAAATTTTTATTGGAGAGGGATGAAAACAATTATTGTTGAATATGTGGCACAATGTGATGTATGTCAACAACACAAGGGTGAAACAGTGGCAAGTCCAAGGAAGCTACAACCACTACCTATATCGGACTCAGTGTGGACTGATATCTCCATGGACTTCATCAAGGGCTGCCACCTTCCAAATCTAAAGGCACAATTCTCGTGGTGGTTGATCGACTTATGAAATATGCTCATTTTTGTGATGTGCGAAATCCCTACACTACTGCTAGTATTGCCCAGATTTTCATAGAAAATATTGTTAAACTGCATGGGATGCCAAGGTCAATTGTAAATGATCATGACAGAATCTTCACTAGTAAATTTTAGACCAAGTTATTTCAGTTACAAGGCACCAAACTCAAGATGAGCACAGCATATCATCCATAAACTGACGGCTAAATAGAGGTAGTAAACATATGTTTAGAGACGTACCTTCGGTGTTTCACTAGTGACTGGCCAAAGGAGTAGGCGATATGGCTTCCTTGGGCCGAATGGTAGTATAATACTACATATCATTCATCTACAAAATGTGCCCCTTATGAAGCATTGTATGGTCGGCCAACCCCTGTGATTCCAAAGTATGTAATTGGCTCAGCCAAGGCAGATCAGGTCGATCAAGAATCAATTGATAGGGATAAACTCCTACAACTATTAAAGGACAATCTCTCTACCGCTCAAGCCAGAATGAAGCAGCAAGCTAACACACTATGAAGTGAAAGAGAATTTTCAGTAGGAGGTTAGGTTTATCTTCGCCTATAGCCATACAAGCAACTCTCCATCAACACTCAAGCCTCCATGAAGCTATTCCCATGTTTTTATGGGCCTTATCATATCACAAAGCATATTAGAGCCATGGCGTACAAACTTAAATTGCTTGAGGATACCAAAATTTACCCTGTTTTTCACATGTCATGCCTGAAGCCCAAGTTAGGAGAGCATGAGTCACCCCAGATCCAACTGCCCAACACCATTGAGGATGAAATTATTCAAGCCCAAGCACAAGCCATCCTCGACCATAAGATCGTGATACGTCGTCGACATTCCTCTACTAAAGTACTAGTGCATTGGAATAATTTACTACTTGAAGACACTACATGAGAATCATATAAGGAGCTGAAAATCTAGTTCCCTAAGTTCATAGAATCTCAGCCTTGAGGACAAGGCTAATTTGGAGAGGGCAGGCTTGATAGGACCCTAGCAGGGTTAGGTCCTACTCAACCAAGAAGTAGCTAATAAAATCCTATGAGATTGTAATAAACCCCACCTAGCCACCTCTATCCTATAAAGAAGAATGACTAGGGTTTATATTTGGGCCTTTGGGCTTCCTAGCCACCGCCCCTTTTACTAGGCTGGTTGGTTAGGGTTGAGGGCAAAAGGGGCAACTCACTTAGCAAGCAGTCCCTAGGGCTAGAGTTAGGAGGTTATTTATTAGAGAAGTATTAAGAGTTGTAAAGGAATAGGAGTCTTGGGTAGGAGCCCTATTAGGAGTTGGTTAGAAGTCCTATTAAGAGTTAGGATTTAAAAGCCCTATAAATAGCTATGTATTTATCCTTTTTTCTTAAGCAATAGATGAATATTTTCTGTAGCCTTTAAGCGATAATTTGGAGGAAGAAATCCCTATAGAGTTGCAAGGAGGCTGATCTGCTAAAAAGATCAACCCCAAGCTTAAAATCTGTAAGGGTTCCATCATACATTGACCTATCCTTCGGCATGACGTCCAATCTTCTGAAATATTTTTCTCTAGCCCAACATGATTATTCCTGCTTTAATTGTCTCTCCATGATCGAAGCTTCCTGCATCACTCAAAACACAGATCAAATCATAAACTCTATCAATTGGTTTCATCATCAAAATCTGAGATTCAACAAAAGGAAGAAGAAGAAAACTTGCATAAGAAGAACCAAAAAGTCCTTGAGTAAAAATATTAGCTTGTCCAAAGAGAAATTATCATGCAAAAGTTTTGCTTACCTTCATTTATTACTTGGATACATTGGTGTGAAACTTGCTTAAATTTTTATCATACTTGCATTGTTGAATTGTTCTCCTTTTTGTTGATGATAAAAGGGGAGAAATGTGAAAAATTAATGATAAAATGAATGTCTTAGAAAAATGCATACAATGTATTATAAATGATTGAATGTCTTACGAATGCTTGAAATATGAGTAAATATGATTAGTTTTGTCAAATACATCATAAATATCAAAATGTTTGCTTGAAATGTATCGGAATGTAGCATGATTACTTGTAAATGTTTTATTCCTAGTATCATGCTTGATTTCATATCAATTTGATAAATGTCTATCATTATGATAAAGCATCGAGATTACCATGCTTTATTTTGTATTTCATATTGGAATCTTGCCACGGAATGATGAATTGTCATATTACTAAATTTCATATTCGAAACTCATATCATATTTGAAAACGATGATTGATTATCATTAGACTTGAAAATGGATGTCATGCCTTGACATCATTTTTATTGATAAATACGTAATATCGTATTTTGAATTAGTAAATCATGATAAGTATCATAATATGCATGTTGATAAGTTTAAATGAATATAACTTATCGGTTTGATACTTGAATTCAAAGCCCTTGAATTTAAGAATATCTTTTCTCAATAATGGCATATAGATAGGGAGAGTTAAGGTTAACTCCGTCATCAGTTGATTGTCATCATAAAAAATGGGGAGATTGTTGAATCTCGGATTTTGATGATGAAATCAATTGGTAAATTATTTGATCTAATCTATATATTGATAAAAGTGTATAGGATTAACTACGATAGTAGTAAGACATAAAGCAAATGTTATGCCAAAGTCAAGATTAAGATTTCGTTGAGAGTTCGAGAGTTCATCGGAAGTTCGGATGTTCGTCGAAAGTTCCACCAAAATTAATCGAGAAGTCTAGGAGCTTACCAAAGAAGCTCATCGGAACTTGCCAAGAAGATCATCGTGAAGTTCAGGAGCTTGTTGGTACTCTGCCGAAACATTGCCAAGAGATCGTCGGAAGTTCATCGGAAGCTCACTGGAAGAACAATTGACGTAGCGGAATAAGAATGTCTTATTAAATGTCTTAATTATCATAGTTAGATCTTAAGTTGAGTTAGAATTGGGAGGTAATCCTACTAACTCAGTTAAGGGCCAACTAGGCCCTTAATAAGGCTGAATTGGGCTGGTTGAATAGCCCATTCAGCACTTGAAGTCCGATCGACGGCAGCACTGCTTAGGACTCGGTCTCCCAAGTGTTTTGGGTGGTGGCACTGCCCAAACTGGGTGATGGTACCGTTGATAGTTATTACCTGCTAGCGGTGGTACCGCTTGTCAAGCGGTGGTTGTTGGGCTGACAGCCCATATTCAGCCCAATGTGGGCTTTATTAGTCCACATCTCACCCCCTCTTAACCTAACCCTAATTAACATTGGGGGGGTGTGGGTGGCTACGTTTTAGAGACAGAAAAATGCTATAAAAGGGCAGTAATGAGGGTAGCAAAGAAGATATCTTCGTAGTAGAAAAGAGGAGAAGAAAAAGATAGAAAAACAAGAGAAAGAAAGGGAAGAAAACAAGGACAACGCAGAGAGTGTTCTCAATCATCTAGTAGTATTCTCATCTCAGGTTAGATCAAATCTACAGTAGACTCTTATTGTGATTACTTGGGGAAGTTTTAGATATTGTGGACAATGACGTGATCCTTGTATCCTAGTTATTCTCTTGTGATTGTTGCTAGGGTTTAGGGCAAGAGATTGAGATTTGTATATTTATTATTCTAATAGTGGATTATCTCTAGTTTGCCCCGTGGTTTTTACTCTTCACATTGGAGAGATTTTCCACGTATATCTTGGTGCTCTATTTGATTGTGATTTCATTTAATTCCACTGCATATCATAGCCTACTAGTATTTGTTCATATACAAAAGTTATTCCACTTTATATCCCATCAACTAGTATTAGAGCAAGGGCTTTGGTGATTTAATTTTTGTATTTGAACATGGAGGCCAGTAATGTTTCTCTCATGATTAGTTTAAACGAAAACAATTGGATGATATGGAAACCAAGAATGGAAGATCTCTTGTATTGCAAAGATTTGTATGGACCTTTGTAGGGGGATAGTGCAAAACCCACAACTATGACAGATGATGAGTGGAAGAGGTTAGATCGAAAAACAGTTGTATTTATTCAACAATGGCTTTATGATAGTGTCTTTCACTATGTTTCTACTGAAATTTCTGCATATTCTCTTTGGAAAAAGTTGGAAAGTCTCTATGAAAGAAAAACAGCTGGCAACAAAGCTTTTTGATCAGAAAACTTATGAACCTAAAATATAGAGAGGGTGCTTCTATTGCCGAGCATTTGAATGAAATGCAAAGTATTACTAACCGGTTATCCTCTATGAAAATGTCTCTTGATGATGAGTTGCAGACATTGTTACTTCTTAGTTCATTACTAGAAAGTTGGGAGACACTAGTGGTTTCCCCTAGTAATTCTGCGCCAAATGGTATTGTCACCATGAGTCAAGTAACAAGCAGTTTGTTGAATGAGGAGTTGAGAAGAAAGAGTTCAGCAACATATCAGAATGATTCACAGGCACTTATCTCAGAGAATAGAGGAAGGTCAAAGTCTAGAAACAGTTCATGCATTGGTAGAAGCAAGTCAAGATCAAGAAAAGATATTATTTGCTATAACTGTGGTGAGAAAGGACATTACAAGAACCAATATAAGCAACCTAAGAAGAGCAAAAAAAAGGGAAAAGAAGTGGAGTGATTATATCACAGCTATAGTGCAGGGTGGTGATTATTTAATATCACAGCTATAGTGCAGGGTGGTGATTATTTAATTTTGTCTCCTTTTGATGATATTTTTTCTTGTGTGTGTCAGGATCTTGAGTGGGTTATTGACACAGGTGCTTCTTATCAAGCTACACCACGGAGGGAGTTTTTTGCTACATACAGATCTAGAAATTTTGGTATTGTCAAGATGGGTAACTATGGCATAGCAAACATCATAGGCATAGGTGATATCCATTTAAAGACCAACCTTGGCTGCAAGTTGGTGCTTAAGGATGTGAGGCATATGGTTGACTTGAGGCTGAATTTAATTTCAGTTGGAAGGCTAGATGATGAAGACTATGATAGCAGATTTCACAGAGGGCAATGGAAGCTCAGTAAGGGTTCTCTTGTTATAGCTAGTAGAAAGAAATGTCATACTTTGTATAGGTTGTAGGCTAAAGCTTATGGTGAGCAGTTAAATGCTATAGAAAAAGACTTCAGTATGGAATTGTGGCATAGGCGACTAGGACACATGAGCGAGAAGGGGTTACAAGCTCTTTCTAAGAAAGAGGTATTGCCAGACCTCAGAGGTATACATCTAAACCCTTGTATTGATTGTTTGGCTGGTAAACAATATAGAGTTTCATTTGCTAATCCTACTTTGTCTAGAAAAATGCATACCTTAGACCGTGTTTATACAGATGTATGTGGTCCTTTGAGGAAAAAAACTCCTGGTGGTCAATTGATGTTCTTGGTATAAGTGGTGTGCTTTATTTTATCACTTTTATAGATGATTTTTCCAGGAAAGTTTAGGCCTATGCTTTGAAGACCAAAGATCATGTTATTAATGTCTTCAAAGAGTTTCATGCTAGGATTGAAAGGGAGACAGAAAGGTAATTGAAATGCATAAGATCAGATAATGGTGGTGAGTATATAAGATTATTTAATAATTATTGTAGGTCACATGGGATCTAACATGAGATGACAGTTCCTGGTACACCTTAGCATAATGCAATTGTAGAGAGGATGAACCGCACCATCATGGAAAAGATCAGATGTATGCTTTCACAAGCCAAGCTACCCAAAAGGTTTTAGGATGAGGCTTTAAGGACTACAGTTGATGTGATCAACTTATCACCATGTACAACCCTAGATGGTGATGTTGCAGAGCATGTATGGTTAGGGAAAGATGTTTCCTACAAGCATTTGAGAGTGTTTGGTTGTCATACATTTGCACATATTCCAAATAATGAGAGGTCCAAGCTGGATGATAAGACTAAAGAATATATTTTTCTTGGCTACTCACATGATCATTTTGGTTAGTCTTTGGGATCCAGAAAAGTAGAAGGTGTTTAGAAGCAAAGATGTAGTTTTCTTTGAGGATCAAACCTTTGAGGATTTGAAGAAGAAGGCACCAGCCAAAACTTCTACAGAAGGATTAGTAGATTGTGACCTAGTTACTCCTCCAATATATTAGGGTAATGGGGGAGATGTGCAGGAAGATTGTGTAGAGCCTGATGCTGATCTACCTAGAGGACATATTGAGCAAGAAGAAGTTGGAGAGCAACTTTTAACAGAACCTTAGTTGAGAAGATCTTCTAGACAACATCAACCTTCTAGAAGATACTCTACAGATGAGTATGTGATGCTTACTGATGTAGGTGAACTAGAGAGTTACCAGGAAGTAGTTGAAAGTGAGCAAAAAGAGAAGTGGTTGGTTGCTATGTAGGAAGAGATGGATGCTCTTCAGAAAAACCACACTTATGATTTAGTGCTACTACCAAATGGAATGAAGGCCTTGAAGAACAAGTGAGTTTTCAGGTTGAAGACTCAAGAATATTGTTCTCAACCAAAGTACAAAGCTAGATTGGTTATGAAAGGCTTTAGTCAAAAGAAAGGTATTGACTTTGAAGAGATTTTTTCTCCTGTTGTTAAAATATCTTCTATTCGTGTTGCTTTTGGTATTGCTGCTAGCCAGGACTTGGAGGTTGAGTAGTTAGCTGTGAAGATAGCTTTCCTTCATGGGGATTTGAAGGAGAAAATTTATATGGAGCAACCAAAAGGTTTCAAAGTCAAAGGTAAAGAGAACTTTGTTTGCAAATTGAAGAAGAGCTAGTATAGACTAAAGCAAGCTCCAAGACAGTGGTACAGAAAGTTTGATTCATTTATGATAGAAAATGAATACAAAAGAACGACTTCAAATCATTGTGTATACATCAAATGGTTTGGTGAGGATTTTATTATTCTCTTACTTTATATTGATGACATGCTTATTCTTAGGAAAGATATGTCTAAAATTGATAGATTGAAAAAGGAACAGAATGAGTCTTTTGCAATGAAGGACATGGGGCCAGCAAAGCAAATATTGGGTATGCAGATTTCCCTTGACAAGAAAAATAAGAAGATTTGATTGTCATAGGAGAAATACATCGAGAAGGTATTGGAAAGATTCAGTATGAGGAATGCAAAACCAGTTGGTTCTCCTCTTGCAGGTCACTTCAAGTTGTGCTCATAATAGAGTCCGTCAAGTGATGAGGAGAAGGAGAAAATGCAAAAAGTTCCTTATGCTTCAGTAGTTGGAAGTTTAATATATGCAATGATATGTACGAGGCCAGACATCGCATATGCAGTTGGTGTTACTAGCAGATTTCTTGCAAATCTAGGTAAAGAGCACTAGGCAGTAGTGAAGTGGATTTTTAAATATCTCAGAGGGAGCTCTAGGGAGCTCTAAGGTTTGTTTAAGCTTTGGAGGTGGACCACATGTGTTAACAGGTTACACAGATGCAGATATGGCAAGAGATATAGATATGAGAAAGTCTACTTCAGGTTATGTACTTACTTTTATAGGGGGAGTTGTGTCATGGCAATCTAGGTTGCAAAGGTGTATTGCTCTCTCCACTACAGAAGTATAATATATTGCTGCTACAGAGATATGCAAAGAAATGTTATTGATGAAAGAATTCTTACAAGAATTGAGGCTAAAACAGGAAAATTATGTGGTGCATTATGACAGCCAGAGTGTCATCCATTTGTGTAAGAACCCAATGTTTCATTCCAAGTCAAAGCATGTAGATGTCAGATACCACTGGATTCGAAATGTATTTGAAGAAAAGCAGTTATAGCTTCAAAAAATTCATACAGATGACAACGGAGCAGATATGTTGACAAAGACTTTGTCAAAAGAAAGACAAGAGATATGCCGACAGTTGGTCGGCATGGCTTCATATTAAGGAGTCACGAGACAACCTCCCTTATGGGCTGAAGGGGGAGGTTGTTGGGCTGATAGCCCATATTCAGCCCAATGTGGGCTTTATCAGCCCACATCTCACCCTCTCTTAACCTAACCCTAATTAACATTAGGGGGGTGTAGGTGGCTACGTTTTAGAGGCAGAAAAAGGCTATAAAAGGATAGCAATGAGGGCAGCAAAGAAGAGATCTTTGCAGCAGAAAAGAGGAGAAGAAAAAGGCCGAAAAACAAGAGAAAGAAAGGGAAGAAAATAAGGACAATGCAGAGAGATTGTTCTCAATCATCTAGCAGTGTTATCATCTCAGGATAGATCAAATCTACAGTAGACTCTTACTGTGATTACTTGGGGAGATTTTAGATATTGTGGACAGTGACGTGATCCTTGTATCTCAATTATTCTCTTATGATTGTTGCTAGGGTTTAGGGCAAGAGATTAAGATTTGTATATTCATTATTCTCATAGTGGATTATCTCTAGTTTGCCCCGTGGTTTTTACCTTTCACATTGGAGGGATTTTCCACGTATATCTTGGTGTTCTATTTGATTGTGATTTCATTTAATTTCGTTGCATATCATGGCCTGCTAGTATTTGTTCATATACAAAAGTTATTCCACTTTATATCCCATCATTGGTACCTCCAGAGCTCAGTCCTCGAGAGCTCTATCAGGTGATGGTACTGCCAGACTAAGCAGTGGTACTGCCCAGTGTTAGAGAGTCAGACGGTGGTACCGCTTGTACCCTGAAATCTGGGGTTGTGACACTTTTTGGCTCTAATTCTAAAGCCATTGGGGCCTATAAATACTCCACTCTTTTATGCATAAAAGGGTAACAAAGTGCAATCAAAAGTGTGAAAAAATCTTAAGTGTTGGGGTGTTAAAATTATTGTAAAAGTGAGAAGAGTCCTCCTCCTCCCTCTCTTAGCTTTGTAATCATTTAAGAAAGAGGAGTGAGGCTTGTAAGGGTTATCTCCTAAACAGGTGGAAAAGAGAAAGCACGGTAAAGAGGTGGTTGGTCTTCGCCTATTGAAGGAGGACTATTAGTGGATGTCGGTGACCTCGACGGAGGAGGAATCAAAAGTGGATATAGGTCATAACAACCAAACCACTATAAATTCCGATGTGTTCTTTCCTTACTACAAATTCTCTTTATTGCATTCAACTTTACTACATTACAAACTGCCCAACCTTCTCTTCTCTAATTACTTAAAGTGAAACAAATGATTTTAGTCGAAACCAATTTTTATCGAAACAAAATATTTTTCAGAATTAACATAATTTTTTCGCTACACTAATTCACTTGTTAGGATCGGAGCGGCACTAAGAGGGGGGGGTGAATTAGTGCAGCGGATTAAAACTTCGATTTTAACAAAATCTTTCGTACGATAAGAACGGAACTTGAAAAGTTTAACTTGAAAGCGTATTCTTAAAGTTGCGCAGCGAGGGTAATAAGGAACTAAAGCAGTAAGAAGATTTGCAGTAATGTAAATGACAATAATAAAATGCAAACCAGAGATTACGCCGATTTTTAGAGTGGTTCGGTCAAATGACCTACTCCACTTGCGAGGCCCCTCTTCGAGGCTCCCACCTTCCACTAGCAAGTCTCTTGAAATGGAAGGGTAAACACCCCTCTTACAACCTTTTACAAGCAGCTCAACCTCTTACAAATTTTCAATAAGAAAGAAGGAGGAGAACTCTCTAGCAAATTGAAAACAAGACTTGCTAAGACTTTCTAAGACTTTTCTCTCAATCAAAATGCTTCTCAAAAGTTGTAACCTCAGTTGAGATTTGAGGGGTATTTATAGGCCTCAAGAGGATTCAAATTTTGGGCTTCAAAATTTGAATTCTCTTAGGGTTCCCGGTGCTGGAGGTGCCACCGCCCAGCCAGGTAGTGCCACCGCCCAGCGCTCGGGTGCTGGACGGTGCAACCGCCCAGCCAAGGAGGTGTCACCGCCCAGCACTCGGGTGCTGGGCGGTTTCACCGCCTGGCTCTCCAATTCATTTGTTTGGCTTAATTTTAGCCCAAACCAAATCTGACTTTGGGCCCAGTTGGCCCCTAACCAGGATATAGGATTATCTCTTAATCCTAATCCTAATTACAAGTGAACTACATAACACAAAAAAAAACATCCTAAGCAAGTTTTTTTTAACCGCGAACGTCGAGTCTTGTTCCGGCGAGCTTTCCGACGAACTTCTTCCGACGAACTCCCTGCAAGCTCCCAATCTTTGTGATGACTTTAACGAGTAGCCGAGCCTTCTCGGTGATCTCCGCGAGCCTCCGACGATTTCTTCGGCGAACTTCTGACACGTTCCCGATTTCTTCTCGGTTGGTTCCGGCAACATCTCCGATGATTCTTCGGTCTCTTAAACGTCCATCGAGCTCGACTCCGGTATCCTTGCTTTATGTTTTCTGGTTATCATAGTTAATCCTGCACACTTAACTCAATAATCTGGAGTAGATCAATTAACCCACCAATTGATTATATCATCAAAATCCGAGATTCAACAATCTCCCCCTTTTTGATGATGACAATCAATTGATGACGGAGTTAAACATTACTCCCCCTATCTATATGCCATATTATGAGAAGATAAAAAATACTTGAATTTTATCCCATTGGATTCAAGCATAACCCGATAAGTTCTAATCGTAGAACTTATCGTTATCCTCATTAAACAATAGTAAGTACGAAACTTCGATGAAAATCATAAGTTAAATGATAAGGAATGAATTTTGCTACGACAGAGGATAAAGATTTTCAATATAAATTTCATGATATCAATCTTGTGATATTTTCAAGGATTTGCAAGTCATATAAGACATTCATATCACACAAGTTTTTGTAATTCAAATTAGTCATGCTATCGTTCTGGTGTAAGTCATCACTTCTCCCCCTTTGTCATCAACAAAAAGAGACAAGCCAGCTAATTGATGATCATAGAAAAAGGTTTAGCATTTATCAAAGTTCATCATTCAAATTTGCCAGAAATAGTTTATCTAAAAGACATCATCATCTATGCAGATTAAGACAGTAGTTATCTAAAAGGAAAGATCAGTTATCGTTCAATCGATGACAAACTTGAACTTGTTTTTAAAAGCAAACAGAACAGAATAAAAAGATACATCAATTTAATCCTTAGGAGGTAATCCACAATGCTGATACATGATATCTATTTTTTCATTCATTTGTCGTAGTGTCTTCAAAATTTCAACTTGTTGATTCTGAATTTGTTCTTGCTGTGATTTGATCTGAGATAGCTCCGTCATAAGGATATCTTCAGAGGAGGAAACAGGAGCTGAAGGTGCTGCGCCAAAGGGACTAGGAGGAGAAGATTCATTTCCCATAAGAATTGGTGTTTCGGGTTGTTCTATTGGTGGAGGAATTGGATCCGTCCTTCTAGGCTGCCTAACCCATATGCCATTGCTAAAAGTGCACCTAAGTTTTTTCAGCAGGTTTTTATTTATTATGTTATATCGATCATTTTGAATAGATTCTTCATCGGGTGGAATGCAAATGTCATAGGCATGAAGAATTCTAGTGATTAACCTCCCATATGGCAATATAGTATCTTTAGTCATAATATCCTGCATGTGTTGGCGAATCAAGTACCCAAAACAATTATGCTGACCGGTCATAATCCAATACATGGTTCCTATCTCTATTTGACTTATTTCGTCAAGATGAAATTGTTTGGGGAATATGATGCTTGTGATAATGTGATGAAGAATTTTAGAGTTGAAAGGCAGTAAGTGTTCACAGCTCTTGGGTAGGAAGTCAAGGTTTGGATTTGCAAAAATTGTTTTCACGGCTTCGGTATAGGTTGCTCCTATTTTTTTTGACGTCCCATTTACCTTTAAAATAGCATCCCCTATCTTTTTCAGTTATACCAATTAGCTCACAAATGGTGCTGTCAAATATTCTAATGGGTGTTCCTAGAATGTAAGTGCTTAGGCTATCATTGTCTTCATATAGGTTGGCATAGAACAATCTCACTAACCGTGGATAGATTGGTTCATCTATTTGTAGTAGAGGTAGAGCTTCTAGGTGTGCAAACCACCTAATGGGTTCTAAGTCCTCTAGTTCATCCAAATCAACGTATTTTCCCTTATGGACACATCGTGTTTCAAATTTTGGAAAGCTAAGGGCTACCTCTTTTGATCTAAAAAGGTCATGGTTATATGAATCTCCTTCAATCCTTATTCCTTTTGATCTCTTTGGTGCCATTTTCTAGACAAGATGATGATGAAATTGTGAAAAATAAGCAAGAGAAAGAGAAAAGAAATGAGGGATTTCAAGTGTTACCTTGTGGAGATTATGTTGAGAGATGGAAAGCTTGGACCACCAAGAATCCTTCTCCAATGTTTCTAAGAGTTAGAATGAGGGTTAGAGGGAATGAGAGAGGTTTTTTGAGAGGTCTTTCTTCGGGTTGGGGGCGGTGTCACCGCCGGCCCTAACCCCTCGGGTTAAAAGGGTTACTCGGTCGGTGTCACCGCCAAACAGGTCGGTGTCACCGCCTGGCGCCCGAGCGCCAGTCGGTGCAACCGCCGGATCTGGCGGTGCCACCGCTGGCATCACGCGGAGGAAAGAAAAAAAATTTTCTTCCTTCCTTTTGTTTAGCTTCTTCTCTTAAGATCATAATTTATACTTTAATGGATCATTTTGAATTAAAGAAGAAGGAAGAATTCAAATTCATAAATGAAGGGAAAAGAACGAGTCCTTTTTGTGAAGTTCATTTTAGGGACAATTTAGCATGCCTAATTCCCTTCGGATGAATTCAAATTGGTCTTCATTCAAAGCTTTTGTAAATATATCTGCTAATTGATGCTTTGTGTCAATGAATTCTAGAACAACATCATTATTAAGAACATGATTGCGTATGAAATGATGCCTAACGTCGATGTGCTTAGTTCTAGAGTGCTGAATTGGATTTTTAGTAAGGCATATGGTACTAGTATTATCGCATTTTATGGGAATATTTTTAAGGTGAATTCCATAGTCTTCTAATGTATTTTTCATCCAAATTACTTGTGCACAACATGCACTTGCAGCAATGTATTCGGCTTCTGCCGTAGATAGTGCAACTGAATTTTGTTTCTTGGAAGTCCAAGAAACAAGTGCATGTCCTAAAAATTGGCATGTTCTGGATGTACTTTTTCTATCTATCCTGCATCCGCCAAAATCGGCATCTGCATAAGCTATTAGATCGAATTTTTCAGATTTTGGATACCACAATCCTAAATTTGGAGTTCCTTTAAGATACCTAAATATTCTTTTAACACTCTTAAGATGAGATAATTTAGGATTAGATTAAAACCTAGCGCAAAGTCCTACACTAAACATAATATCCGGTCTAGTCGCAGTGAGGTAGAGTAGACTACCTATCATTCCCCTATATGTTTTTTGATCGAAACTTTCACCATTTTCATCCATATCTAACTTAGTCACAGTACTCATAGGGGTGTTTATTGCTTTTGAATTATCCATGTTAAATCGTTTTAACAATTCTAATGTATATTTAAATTGGTTAAGAAATATACCATCACTAAGTTGTTTGATTTGTAATCCCAAAAAGAAAGTTAATTCACCCATTAAAATCATTTCAAATTCAAGACTCATACATTTGGCAAATGATTCACATAGTGATTCATCCGAAGAGCCAAACACAATATCGTCAACATAAATTTGCACAATAAGAAAATTATTTTCAAAATGTTTAATAAATAATGTAGTATCAACCTTGCCTTTGGTAAAATTATTTAAAATAAGAAAGGAACTAAGCCTTTCATACCAAGCTCTAGGAGCTTGTTTTAAGCCATAGAGAGCTTTAGTCAATTTGAATACATGATTAGGAAGAAGAGAATTTTCAAATCCGGTAGGTTGTTCGACAAATACTTCTTCGGAAATAAAACCATTCAAGAAAGCACTTTTAACATCCATTTGAAATAGTTTAAAATTATTACTACTAGCATAGGCAAGGAGCATCCTTATGGCTTCTAATCGAGCCACGGGAGCGAAGGTTTCTTCATAATCGATACCTTCTTCTTGGTTGAAACCTTTGGCCACTAATCTAGCCTTGTTTCTAACCACGATACCATTTTCGTCTTCCTTGTTTCTAAAGACCCACTTAGTACCTATGACTAAGTGGTCACTTGGTCTAGGAACAAGCTTCCATACCTCATTCCTCTCAAATTGGTTCAATTCTTCTTGCATTGCAATGACCCAAAAATCATCTTTTAAGGCTTCGTCAATGCATTTATGTTCAATTTGAGAAAGGAAAGCAGCGTTAGCACAGAAATTTTTGAAAGAAGAACGAGTTTGAACCCCTTTTGATGTATCTCCTATAATTTGCTCTTTTGGATGAGCATCAACATACTTCCATTCTTTTGGTAAAGAAATTTCGGAAGAAGATGCATTCAAATGGCTATTTTGAGGAGAGGGTTCATTTAAATTCAAATTATCAAAACCAAGATCATCATCAAAATCATTTTTCTTTAAATCGGAAATTTCATTAAAAACTACATGAATACACTCTTCAATTACTAAAGTTCTTTTATTAAAAACCCGAAAAGCTTTAGAAACGGAAGAGTAACCAAGAAAGATGCCTTCATCGGATTTAGCATCAAATTTTCCTAAAGCATCCCTTTCATTTAAAATAAAGCATTTACAACCAAAAACTTTAAAATAGGAGATGTTTGGTTTTTTATTATTCCATAATTCATAGGGAGTTTTGGATAAGGATGGTCTTATTAGGACTCTATTCATGATGTAGCAAGCCGTATTTACGGCTTCGGCCCAAAAGTACTTAGGTAAACTATGTTCATTCAACATAGTTCTTGCCATTTCTTGTAGGTTTCTATTTTTCCTTTCAACTACTCCATTTTGTTGAGGATTTCTTGGAGTTGAGAAGTTGTGATTGTACCCATTACTTTTGCAAAAATTTTGAAAGTCACGGTTTTGGAATTCACCACCGTGATCACTTCGAATTGATGAAATCATGAAGCCTTTTTCGTTTTGAGTGAGTTTACAAAATTTAGAGAAACACTTAAAGCAATCACTTTTGTGAGCTAAGAAATAGGTCCAAGTGTATCTAGAGTAGTCATCCACAATCACAAAAGCATATTTGCTTCCACCTAGACTTGTTATATCAATTAGTCCAAATAAGTCCAAATGGATCAATTGTAATGGTCTAGTAGTGCTAATTTGATTTTTTGGTTTGAAGCTTGTTTTTATTTGTTTGCCTAGTTGACATGCATCGCATACTTTGTCCTTAATAAACTTTATATTTGGAATTCCTCGTACTAATTCTTGAGATGAGATCTTAGATATTGTTTTCATGCTTGCATGGCCTAATCTCCTATGCCAAAGCCAAGCATCATCATTTACGGCGGAGAAGCACATTTCATTACTTAGTTCATCAAGATTGATGGTATAGACATTATTTTGTTTTAAAGCAATCATAGTCATGTTATGATTTGGTTTTTCAATAATGCACATATTTGATTCAAATCTAACGATGTAACCTTTATCGCATAGTTGACTAATACTCAAGAGATTATGTTTCAATCCATCAACTAGTAAGACATCATCAATGGAAAAATTAAATTTGTTACCAATAGTTCCCTTGCCAATGATTTTGCCCTTGTTGTTGTCTCCGAAGGTAACGTACCCTTCTTCTTTGCTAGTGAGCATAGAGAAATGAGATGGATCTCCAGTCATATGTCTTGAGCATCCACTATCGAGATACCATCTCTTGCTCCTAGCTTGTGGGTTTGTCTACAAAAGAGGATGATTTTTAGGTACCCATTTGATTTTGGGTGCCTCAAAAATTGACCCACTAACTTTGTTATTTATGATTGAATTCTTTATAGTTCCTTTAGGAACCCATATTAATTTTTGTGAACTAATTTTCCTAAATGGGCATTTGTAGGCAATATGTCCGGATTTGCAACAAAAGTTGCATTTCATATAAGAGGAAACATGTAATGTAGGTCCTTTTATGAAAGTGGTAGGATTTTGATGTAATCCTTTTACAAATCCAATTCCATTTCTATTTACGATGTGACCCTTGTGTGCAAGGATCATATCTAATCCTTTGCTACCAACCTTAAACTTGTTTAAGGTTTCCTTAAGAAGCAAATTTTCATTTTTTATTGCTTCTAAGTGCTCACACTTAGAGCATGGAGGAGTTTGAAGACTATCAAACTTATCTTGTAGCAAAGCATGCTCTTTCTTTAAGATACTTAACTTCTTGCTAACAGTTCTACATTCATCAAATAATTCATGAAAAGCGATAGATAGTTCTTCAAAAGATAAATCTTCATTAAATAAATCACATACCTCTTCTCCTAACGCCATTAGCGCGTAATGAGCAACTTGCTCGGTGTTGGACTCCTCTTCTTCGGATGCGCTTGAATCATCCCACGTTGCCTTGAACGCCTTCTTCTTTGATGTTCTCTTTTTGGCTTGAGGACAATCGTTCTTATAGTGTCCCGGTTTTTTGCATTCATAGCAAATCACTTGGTCCTTCTTTTGTTCAAATTTATTTTTTGTATTATTTTTAAATCTGTTCTTTCTTAAATATTTTTTAAATTTTTGAGTCAAAAGTGCAATGTCATTGTCACTGTCCTCATCACTTGATGTTCCTTTCAAGTGGTCTTCTTGTGATTTGAGTACCATATCCTTCCTGTTCTTTGGAAGGGGGTTCTCGAGCTCGTCATGAGCTTGACATGTCATTTCGTAGGTCATTAGAGACCCAATGAGTTCTTCAAGAGGGAATGCTTTAAGGTCTTTGGCCTCTTGAATGGTCGTAACTTTTGGATCCCAACTTTTAGGGAGGGATCTTAAGATTTTAGTTACTAGTTCAAAGTTAGTAAAATCTTTACCAAGAGCTTTGAGTCCATTGATGACATCCGTAAACCGGGTGTACATGTCTCCGATGGACTCACTTGGTTTCATTCGGAAAAGTTCGTAAGAGTGCACAAGGATGTTGATTTTGGACTCTTTCACTCGGCTAGTGCCTTCATGAGTGACCTCAAGAGTTCTCCAAATATCAAAAGCCGAATCACACATTGAAACACGATTAAATTTGTTTTTGTCTAGTGCACAAAACAAGGCATTCATAGCCTTTGCATTTAAAGCAAAAACCTTCTTCTCCGATTCATCCCATTCGCTCATCGGAAGAGAAGATTTTTGAAATCCATTCTCGACAATAGACCAAAGCTCAAAGTCCATAGAAATGAGGAAGATTCTCATGCGAGTCTTCCAATATGTGTAATCCGACCCATTAAACAAAGGTGGTCGTGCAATAGAATGGCCCTCTTGCATGCCGGAGTAAGCCATCTCTCTTGGGTATTAAACCAAATATGAGAGATAACCTTGCTCTGATACCACTTGTTAGGATCGGAGCGGCACTAAGAGGGGGGGGTGAATTAGTGCAGCGGATTAAAACTTCGATTTTAACAAAATCTTTCGTACGATAAGAACGGAACTTGAAAAGTTTAACTTGAAAGCGTATTCTTAAAGTTGCACAGCAAGGGTAATAAGGAACTAAAGCAGTAAGAAGATTTGCAGTAATGTAAATGACAATAATAAAATGCAAATCAGAGATTACACCGATTTTTAGAGTGGTTCGGTCAAATGACCTACTCCACTTGCGAGGCCCCTCTTCGATGAGGCTCCCACCTTCCACTAGCAAGTCTCTTGAAATGGAAGGGTAAACACCCCTCTTACAACCTTTTACAAGCAGCTCAACCTCTTACAAATTTTCAATAAGAAAGAAGGAGGAGAACTCTCTAGCAAATTGAAAACAAGACTTGCTAAGACTTTCTAAGACTTTTCTCTCAATCAAAATGCTTCTCAAAAGTTGTAACCTCAGCTGAGATTTAAGGGGTATTTATAGGCCTCAAGAGGATTCAAATTTTGGGCTTCAAAATTTGAATTCTCTTAGGGTTCCCGGTGCTGGAGGTGCCACCGCCCAGCCAGGCGGTGCCACCGCCCAGCGCTCGGGTGCTGGACGGTGCAACCGCCCAGCCAAGGAGGTGTCACCGCCCAGCCAGGCGGTGCCACCGCCCAGCCAGGCGGTGCCACCGCCTGGCTCTCCAATTCATTTGTTTGGCTTAATTTTAGCCCAAACCAAATCTGACTTTGGGCCCAGTTGGCCCCTAACCAGGATATAGGATTATCTCTTAATCCTAATCCTAATTACAGGTGAACTACATAACACAAAAAAAAACATCCTAAGCAAGTTTTTTTTAACCGCGAACGTCGAGTCTTGTTCCGGCGAGCTTTCCGACGAACTTCTTCCGACGGACTCCCTGCAAGCTCCCAATCTTTGTGATGACTTTAACGAGTAGCTGAGCCTTCTCGGTGATCTCCACGAGCCTCCGACGATTTCTTCGGCGAACTTCTGACACGTTCCTGATTTCTTCTCGGTTGGTTCCAGCAGCATCTCTGATGATTCTTCGGTCTCTTAAACGTCCATCGAGCTCGACTCTGGTATCCTTGCTTTATGTTTTCTGGTTATCATAGTTAATCCTGCACACTTAACTCAATAATATGGATTAGATCAATTAACCCACCAATTGATTATATCATCAAAATCCGAGATTCAACATCACTGCCCGCCCTCTTAGTGCCACTCTTGATCCTAATAAATACCTTTGCCATACAGGGTAGGGGGGCCTTGGTTAATGCATGTCCAGACAATTCGATGCCCCAAACAGTCATGCCTCTACATTAATAACTAACAACAAGCCGCCTTTATTAATACATCTACTATATAAGGTAATGCATCTACTATATAAAAACCATGCCCTAGGTTAAGCACTAGGGAGCCAAACATGCAAGAGTCTCTTTATTCTCCTATTTACATAGCTCATATTACTATCTTCCTCCCCCTTCGCTTTTCACTGATTTAAGCATCAAAGAGGTCGAGCTAGGAAGTCCCCAGTGTAGACCTGTTGTGTAGGACCACTGGTGGTCAGGAGATGACCTCACAGCCAAGAGGCAACCACACTGCCAGGAGATGACCCTACACCAAGAAAGACCCTCATTCCTCTATCGGACCTCTTCGTTCCATGGCTAGAGCATCCCCGGCAAGTGGCCTCTCACGTGGTCCTCTTACATTGATTCACCACGAGAAGACGTGAGGCTGGACCAACACCTTTGATAGTGAACTATCTAGACCGACTCATCAATCAACGATATATGTGACACCATCACCTTCGATGCAAACCTATTATACCACCAATACTCTATTGAATCTCGAATTTTGATGATGAAACTAATTGAGAGTGTTTATAATTTAATCTGCATTTTGAGTGACGTATGAAGCTTCGATTAGGATGAGACAATTAAAGCAGGAAGAATAATGTTGGGCCAGAGAAAAACTTGTCAGAAGATTGGACGTCGATCCATAGGATTAGTTGATATATCGGTAGAAGGCTTTGGGCCATAGGTTCGGGCATTGGGCTAAGAAGAGCGAAAATTTCACCAAGTAAATTGGAGTTACGAAGGTTAACTAACCGATTAGGGAATAGGCCGCAAGAGAGGATGATGCACCAAAGATTCGGACGAAGCGTCGATAAACCAATGACAGACCAGACAACACTTAATTCAAGCTTTGTAATAATTGTCTAGATCGAAGTAGGTTTTAAGCGTGCAGGATTAACTATAATAGCAAGACATAAAGCAAAATGAAGTTCTGGAGTCAATAACGAGATTTCGTTGGGAGTTCAAGAGTTCATCGGAAGTCTGGACGTTCTATCATGGACTTAGCTAGTTTTGCCTAGGTCGTGCAATACCCTTGCGTGTCCGTCTGCAAAGGTTAGCCTCTCCGAAGCCTCCCATAGTCCCTTAGGACCCACAAAAGAGAAAATGGGTTAGAGAAAATGCCTCACTCGGGATTCACAAGCAAACATTCCAGGAAACACTTCATAAACAATGCAAATTACAAACAGACTTTATAAGCTCTGAACAATTGCATAACAAAGGGTCAAAATGGTCCATTACAGATCAAAAATCTCTCATAAGTGTCCACATGACATAACTTTTATTTACAAGCCTAAAGTAGCCACCAAACCTAACTAAAATGGGACTATTAAGCCTTCGGCTATCCCTCTATATGCTAGGCAAAGTATGAACATACCAAAAGACACAGACATACATAAGCATTACATCAAACATCCTGTTTAGAAGTTTGTCCATGACATTCTCCCACACTTATTCCTTCGATGTCCTCGTCGAAGCCTTCGTGAACACTGCAACTCCTCGTCTTTGCTGAGTCTTCAATCTTCTACTCCAACTACAATGCGCCTCTTGGCTCCCAACTGCTCTCCATTGCTGTTTTTAAGTAGTCGAACCTTTGATCCGCTATGCTGCTTCAACTCATCAATGACTCTAACTCTGGTGTGGGGTTAGCTGAGTTGTGTTGATCCTTGTTGATTCTTGTGAATCCTCCAGATGAAGGAAAAGACCATCCTTACTGCGCAAGTCTCTCAAATGCCTCATGCTGCTTAAACTGGGTGGATGCTTGTTGGAGGTTTAACGAGCATCGTCTCATAAACTTATGAAGTTTTGGGTCCTTCCTCCATAAAATTAGCCCATTGACTCTTTTTTCACTTAGTTGTCATTTCCAAGTAGGTTCACATCACTTCCGCTTTCGATTGACATTTCGTTGGGAAATGAAGCGGACAATCTACTCTCAGTAGCACTGATCACCATTGGTGAGGATTTGACAACTATTGTCTTCCATTATATTCGAAGGATTTTTGAACCTATGCAGAGCTCCTCTATTGGATAGATAAGAAAATTAGGGTACTCAATTTCACCCATTCTCTTAAGGGTTGAGAAGGCAAAGGTTACTTGACTTCGCTTGCCTCCTCGAGGTTGTACTCTATGCATCGAGCTGGTTATTGGCCTTTGCCTGCTCTTTGCTCACACTTCTGAAGCACTTGAAGTGTTTGCACTCCTTGCATTGAGTTAGTTACTGTGATTCACCTTCTCAATGCTATCGAACTTCTGGAATGCTGGAAGTTTTCACCCCAACTTAGAGTAATTCTCTAATAGATTTGGTTGCCTCTAGGATTATACCATCTTCTCTATCAACCCTGCCGCCTACTCCACTAAGTAGCAAAGGTACAACACTGCATACTACATGCTTCGTTCCTTGGTTGTGCACTCTTGCCTGGCCCAAAGTCCTTCACTTTTGGCTATCTTGATGAGAAGCTCATTGACACCGGTCTTACGAAGTTCCTTGAACTCTGCCCTTCAGCCTTGTCTCGGTACTTGGAGTTTGCCTCTGTATGCTCCACCTCCTCGGCCCCTTTCATGACCAAGCGCTCTCCCTCCATGAGAGCAAGGGATCAATGACTTTCACGGAAGTCCCGCCTCTGCGGTACTATAGAACTGCCATGCCCATGGCCCTACTATCTGTTACCTCACATCTGCATCCTTTTTCTTCATGATTAATAGATTTGTCTCTGTGGCACTCCTCCGAGTCCACCTCCATTCTAACTAATGCTTGATTTTGGGTCGCTAAGTCCTTCTGGACTCGTCGTCGCTTCCTCGCCCCTTTCAACCCTCTGCTTCAACACCTTTGTGTTCTCCAAGCAGCTCCCTTTGATTGATGGAAAGACAGATTGCAACTCCTATGTATGGCCTCTGCCATCACATTGTAGAGTTTGCACCGATTCTGTTCTCCTTAGCTTCCTTGTTAGCAACGTTCGCTTACTCGACCTTGTCCTCTGACTTGCCGGGCTCCCTTAAGTGAATATGAGCTCTAGAGTAGTCCAATTCTCCAGTTGTTTCGATCATACCTTTGCATGATCAAGTCCCTCCTATGGGACTCACTAGTACTTGCATTCGAACTTTTCCCTTGATGGAACACAGCCCCCATATGATGATGACCAAGGCTTTCATCCAATGCAAATTTCGATGCACGTACAGAAGACCCACCTCTACGGTACCATGGCCTTCACTCCTTGAATCCATAGCCCTTCTTGCCATCGTGTTGTTCACCGAAGTGGAGCTTCCAATAGCTCCCGATCATACCTCTGTATGATCTAGTCCCTCATGGGACTATATCGTATGTATCACATTGCCACGAACTGTTCCACCACGATCCGTTGCACCATGTCGCCTCGTGGTGACATCTTTATTGTATTTTGACCCTTATATGTGGCCTCTGCCAATACATCGCAGGGTATCTTCCACCTTCGATTTTGTTCGCTCATTTGGCAATTGACTTTCATCCACCCACTCTTGGATCATACCTAGATGAAGCATCGCTTTAGGATAATCTGTCACCTAGTAGCTCCCAAAGTCCCCCGACTTCACTGCAATTAGTGTACCATTGTCTGGATCCTAGATCTCTGCCCTTATGTTAGAACCCTTGCAGATTCTAAACTTGGGGTTGATCTCTTTAGGGGATTGGCCTCCTTGGAACTTTATAGGGGTTCCTCCCTCCAAGTTGCTGCTCAAAGGCTGCAGAAAAGATTCATCTATTGCTTATGAGAAGAGAAGGAATACATGGCTATTTATAAGGCTTCTAAACCCTAACTCCTAATAAGACTCCTACTCAAGACTCCTATTCCCTTACAACTCCTAATTCTTCTCTAAGAAAAAATCTCCTACATAAATGTCCCTCTCAATTAGGACTCTCCTAGCTAGAGTCCTAACAGAATGTCCCTCTCAATTAGGACTCTCCTAGCTACAGTCCTAATAGACCCGCCCTCTTTAAATCAGCCTTGTCCTCAAGGCTGAGATTCCATGAACTCAGGGTACCGGGTCTTCAGCTCCTCATATGGTACCCATGTGGCGTCTTCAAGTGGTAGATTATTCCAATACACTAGTACTTCAGTAGAGGGATGTCGGCGACGCATCACGATCCTGCGATCGAGGATGGCTTGTGGTTGGGCTTGAATAACTTCATCCTCAGTTGTGTTGGGCAGTTGGATCTGGGGTGACTCATGTTCTCCCAACTTGGGCTTTAGGCATGATACGTGGAAGACAGGGTGAATTTTGGCATCCTCAGGTAATTTAAGTATGTACGCCACGGCTCCAATACGCTCTATGATATGATAGGACCCATAAAAATGTGGGGATAGCTTCATGGAGGCTCGAATATTGATAGAGAGTTGCTTGTATGGTTGTAGGCGAAGATAAACCCAATCTCCCATTGAAAATTCTCTTTCACTTCATCGTGTGTTGGCTTGCTGCTTCATTCTGGCTTGAGCGGTAGAGAGATTATCTTTTAACAATTGTAAGAGTTTGTCCCTATCAATCAATTCTTAGTCAACTTGATCTACCTTGGCTGAGCCAATTACATACTTTGGAATCACAGGGGCTGGTCGACCACACAATGCTTCATAAGGGGCACATTTTGTAGATGAATGATATGTAGTATTATACCATCATTCGGCCTAGGGAAGCCATTTCGCCCACTCTTTTGGTCGGTCACTAGCGAAACACCGAAGGTACGTCTCTAAGCACCTATTTACCATCTCTGTTTGGCCGTCAGTTTGTGGATGATACGTTGTGCTCATCTTGAGTTTGGTGCCTTGTAACTGAAATAACTCGGTCCAAAATTTACTAGTGAAGATCCTATCACGATCACTTACGATGGACCTTGGCATCCCATGCAGTTTAACAATATTTTCTATAAAAATCTGGGCAATATTAGCAGTAGTGTAGGGATTTCTCACATCACAAAAATGAGCATATTTCGTAAGTCGATCAACCACCACGAGAATCGTGCTTTTACCTTTGGAAGATGGCAGCCCTTCAATGAAGTCCATGGAGATGTCAGTCCACACTGAGTCTGGTATGGGTGGTGGTTGTAACTTCCCTGGATTTGCCACAGTTTCACCCTTGTGCTATTGACATACATCACATTGTGTCACATATTCAGCAATAATTTTTTTCATCCCTCTCCAATAAAAATTTTGCTTCACTCTTTTGTAGGTTCTTAGGAATCCAGAGTGCCCTGCTGAAGGTATGGAGTGCAATTCATGCAAGATAATTGCGATGCAAGGGGAGTTAGGTATAAGCACAATGCGACCTTTGTAGCGTAGATCCCTCGAATCCCAAGTGTAGTGGGCTATTGCACTTGGATCCTCCTCCAATTTTTTTATGATGTTACTGATCTCTGGATCCTTCTTCCATTCTTCCCTAATGTCCTCGAGGAGACCGGTGGTAGGAAGGGAGATGGCTGAAACCTTAGCTTATTCAGGTAGCCGTGAGAGTGCATCTGCAACAACGTTTTCTTTCCCCTTTTTGTAAATAATTTCATAATCAAATCCAAGAAGTTTGGTTACCCATTTTTGCTGCTCAGGGGATGATATCTTTTGCTCCAAAAAGTACTTGAGGCTTTTATAGTGAGTTTTAATTTGAAATCGCCGGCCGATCAGGTAGGGTCTCCACCTCGTTACTGCGTGTACAATGGCAAGCATCTCCTTATCATATACTGACATGTTTTGATGGGAGGGAGACAATGCCTTGCTAGTGTATGCGAGTGGTCAATCATTTTGTATGAGAACGGCTCCAATTCTGACTCTAGATGCGTCGGCCTCAATGATGAAGGGTCTATTAAAATCTGGTAGCGCAAGCACCGGAGTCATTGTCATGGCTGCTTTAAGTTTGTCGAAGGGAGCAGAGGCTTTGTCCGACCATTGGAAAGCATCTTTTTTCAGTAAAGAAGTGAGTGGTGCACTGATCTTCCCATAGTCCTTAACAAATTTTCGGTAGTAGCCCGTTAGTCCAAGGAACCCCCGTAGTAATTTTACGTTTGTAGGTTTCGGCCAGCCTTGCATTGCCTCAATTTTTGTTGGGTCTACCGCCACTCCTTCTTCTGATATTATATGCCCAAGGTACTCTACTTTTTGCTAGAGAAAGCTGCACTTTGGTTGCTTAACAAAAAGAGTATTCTCCCGAAGGATCGTCAAAACAATTCGTAAATGCTGAAAGTGAGTCTCAAGAGAAGGGCTGTAAACGAGAATATCATCAAAATATACCAGCACAAATTTATGAAGAAAGCTTCGAAAAATATCATTCATGAGACTTTGAAAGGTTGAAGGAGCATTAGTGAGTCCAAAAGGCATTACCAAGAATTCATAATGGCCATCATGTGTGCGAAATGTAGTTTTTGGAATGTCATCGTCACATACCCGAATTTGGTGGTAACCGGATCGAAGGTCCAACTTCGTGAAGACTCGAGCTCCTTTCAATTCATCAAGAATTTCATCCACCACTGGTATTGGGTACTTGTCCTTAACGGTGATGCCATTTAAAGCTCGGTAGTCGATGCACATCCGCCAAGTTTCGTCCTTCATGCGTACAAGTAGCACCGATGAGGAATAGGGGCTGCAACTTGGCCGAATCACCCCTGTTTCAAGCATCTCCTTTACGATCTTTTCAATTTCATCTTTCTAGTGGTGAGGATATCGGTACGGTCGAGTGTTCGCTGGTGGCTTGCCCGGAAGGATTGGAATTCGATGGTCATGTTGCCGAGAAGGAGGAAGATCGCGCGGTTCAGCAAATATGTCGGCAAATTCAGTAAGCAATTGGGCAAGATTTTGATCTTCAATTTCTATTTTCTTCTCTTCTTATTGTGGCTGGAGATGCATCAAAAAGCCACCATTTACCTTGTGCAAAACTTTCTCCATTCGTTGGGTCGAAACAATAGTAACGTTGCTTTCGCACTTCCCGCGTAGGATGATCTGTTTGTCCTTATAGTAGAATTTCATAATTAATTTAGAAAAGTTCCAAGAGACATCACCTAGTGTAGTCAGCCATTCTATACCAAGCACTGCCTCATAGTCATCGATTGGTAGGAGGAAGAAATCGGTGATAATTTCTTGGTCTTGCAGTAATAGTTTCACCTGCGAGCATCTTTGGTCACACTTTAGGATTCTGCCGTCGGCAACCTTTACATCGAACTTGCTGCAACCTTCAATATGCAGTGTCATCCGAGCAGCAACCTTACTATTTAGGAAGTTATTAGTGCTACTCGTGTCGATGAGAACAGTGATCGGCTGTTGTTTGAGAAGGCCTCCAACTTTCATCGTTTGCGGATTTGAGTAGCCGGCTAGTGCGTGTACCGTAATATCAATCAGTTATGGCTCTTCTTCTATATTTTCTTCTTCATGTTCAAGGCTCTCTTCTAGATGTTTAATGACCTCTTCTTCTACTGGTTCAATCATAAGAAGTCTACCTTTTTTACAGCGATGCTCGCGGCTCCACGGCTCGTCGCAATGCCAACATAACCCCTTCGCAGATCGCTCCCGAAGTTCTTCTCTTGTTAACCTTTTCGGTGTAGGGACTCGGTTGATTGTAGGGGGGGCTGAGGGCTTTAGTATTGTAGGTCGTGGAGTGATCCTAGTCCTTTGGGCTTCATGGTTCAATCACTCCTCTTGAAGTCGTGCGAAAGAGATGGCTGCCATAAGCGTGTATGGTTGTCGCGCCTTAACTTCTCCCCGGATCTCCGGCTTTAAGCCCTCAATAAAGGTCCCCAATAATAGTTTTTCAGACCAATCATGAGTTTGATTAGATAACCTTTAAAACCTGGTCTGGTACTCCTGAATGGTGGAGGTTTGTCGGATCTTTGCTAGTTGTCCGTCAATGTTCTCGTAATAAGTTGGTCCGAAGCGGATCAGTAGTCCTTCTTTGAATTGTCACCATGAAAGTGTTAGGATCGAGAGCACTAAGAGGGGGGGGTGAATTAGTGCAGTGGAAATTTTACAGCGATTAAAATCGAAAGCTGCGTTCGTTCGATAGAAACTATTATGATGCAAAAGCTGATTCACAGTTTGTATCTAAGTGCAGTTTGCGTCTAAGCGCAGATTGCGTCTAAGCGCAGTTTGCGTCTAAACACAGTTTGCGTCTAAACACAGTTTGCGTCTAAGCGTAGTTTGCGTCTAAACACAGTTTACATCTAAACGTAGTTTGCGTCTAAACGCAGTTTGCGTCTAAGCGCAGTTTACGTCTAAACGCAGTTTGTGTCTAAACGCAGTTTGCGTCTAAATGCAGATGACAGTTTGCAGTTCTAAATGAAATCAAGACGTAAACGTAAACTGCACAGAACCTTGTTCGTAAAAGCGCAGAAGATAGTTTGCAGTTGTAAATGAAATCAAGATGTAAACGTAAACTGCACAGAATTCGTTCGTAAAAGCGCAGAGAGCAGTAGCTATGTAGGAGGTTTGCAGTAATGATAAAGTGCTCAAAATAAACGCAAACCAGAGATTTAGAGTGGTTTGGTCAGTCTTGACCTACTCCACTTTTGGCTTCCTCCACCGATGAGGTTACCGACGTCAACTAGAGGCCTTCCTTCAATAGGCGAAGGCCAACTGCCCTTTTACAGTTTCTCTCCTTTTGACAGGCTCAGGAGACAACCTTTACAGACCTTTCTCTCCTCACTTTACAACTCAAGAACTTGAAGAACAGAAGGAGGAGACTTAAAGGCTTTACAACACTTTTGAGCTCTTAGAATCACAGAAAAGATCAAGATTTCGGTGTAGGTCTATTTCTTTTCAGTGCTGAATGGGTGGGGTATTTATAGGCCCCAACCCAATTCAAATTTCGAGCTCAAAACGATCAAATCCCGGAATTCTGGGATCAGGCGGTTGCACCTCTTGACTGGAGAGGTTGCACCGCCTGGCAGAGCTCGAAGACCGAGCTCAGGCGGTGCCACCTCTCTGTCAGGGAGGTTGCACCGCCCAGTCTTGCTCGAAGACTGAGCTCAGGCGGTGCCACCTCTCTGTCAGGGAGGTTGCACCGCCCAGTCTTGCTCGAAGACTAAGCTCAGGCGGTGCCACCTCCCGGCTGGGGAGGTTGCACCGCCCAGTCTCGCTGGGAGGCTTAGCCCAGGCGGTGCCACCTCCTGGCCTAGGCGGTTGCACCTCCTGGTGCAATCAGGGTCCGAATGGTTAGTTCCATTCGGCCCAATTTCAGTCTTTCAGGGGCCTAATTGCCCCAAGATTAAGCCAAAGGGATCACCTCCCATTTTTCAACTTAATCAATGTGCTAACTACGATTAAATCTAAGACAATTTCTGCAGCTTTGCTTCGGTGCGTCAATCGCTTCTTCCGGCGAGTTTCCGGCGAACTTCCGTCGATCATCCGATGAACCCTCGGTGATGCTCCTGCGGACTTCCGGCAAACTCCTGGACTTTGCGACGATCCACTTGGCAAGTTCCGACGAGCTTCGCTTGGCAAGCTTCTGGACTTCTCGGATCTGTTCTCGCAGAACCTCCGACGACCGTCCGAACTTCCGTCGAACTCTCGAACTCCCAACGTGATCATGAACTTGACTCCGGTGCAACTCCTGCTGCTTGTCTAACTTTCATCGTAGTTAATCCTGCACACTTAAAACAAAAACTTTGATGGAGACAATTAATCCTAAGCAATTAACCAAGTTGTCCGGCATGTCATTGGTCCCTCGACGCTTCGTCCGATTCTTCGGCGCATCGTCCTTTCCTGCAGCCTATTGCCCAATCGGCCTGTTGACTCCGCAACTCCGATATCCTTGGCATAATACCCGCTCTTCTTGGCCTGATGCCCGAGTCCACGACCCGAAGCCTTCTGTCGATACGTCGACCGATCCACCGGCCCGACGTCCAATCTTCTGACATGTTCCTCCGGCACAACATGATTTTCCTGCTTTAATTGTCTCATCCTGATCAAAACATCCTGCGTCACTCAAAACGCAGATTAAATCATAAACATATATCAAGTAGTTTCATCATCAAAATACGAGATTCAACAGAAAGGACTCCATAAGTGTGTTCAAACTAGTCAAACCATTGTATGGCATCCCCTTCAAGATGTATAGCTGCAATTTCCACCATGGATGCATCCACAGTTTTATGGTACCGAAAATATCGCTCCGCACGCGAGATCCAACCAATTGGGTCTCCTTCCCATTTAGGGAAGTCCACTCTCATGCGCGAATAGTTGGGGTCGGTCATAGAGCCTCCTATCTCTTGGAAGTCATCTCTTTGGGCATGATGTGATTGGTTAGAGCTCTCTCCTTGATGTGATTTCTTCGGGCTTGGTGGTTGACCCAAACTGAATTCGGTAAGGAGAGTCCGAATCTTATCCTCTATTCGTGCCTCAAATGCTTCAAATTTAGCATTGATTGCCTCCTCAGATGCCATAGTATATGACTCCAAATCTATGATGTTAAGATCTCTCTTTTGTTGACGGGTTAAAGGCATGTATAGGTTTGATAGAAATCAGTGAAAGTTTGCTACAGAATTGTGTTGTCTTGTAAGAGTAGAATTATCGTCGAAGAAACAGCGGTTTCTCGACGAAATCTCCACAAAAAATTTGAGAGATTTGAGGAGGGAATTGACAGCAATATCTCAGTTTATATGACAACAAGGATGTCCAATTTAATCAAGAAAATTGGTGTAAGTTGCGATAGCAGAATTCTCGTCGAAAAATTTTAGCAACTTACGATAAAAATTTACAGCAATATAGGAACAAAATTTTTTTTTTTTTTCAAATAGGGATAACTAAATTGCAGCAGTAGTAAGGTAGGAAACCAGAACCTGCTGCAATTCATGGGGAGATCAAAGGATGATATGCGGTGGTGGAGAAGACGGTGGAATTTGGCGACGATCTTTTAAGCAATTGTGGGAATTGCTTTGGGCGATTGTGGAAGGTTGATGGATGGCTGTGGAAGGGCAGCGAGACGCCAAGAACGCTGCTCTGATACCAGGTGTTAGAACCCTTGCAAATTCTAAACTTGGGGTTGATCTCTTTAGGGGATCGGCCTCCTTGGAACTCTATAGGGGTTCCTCCCTCCAAGTTGCTGCTCAAAGGCTACAGAAAAGATTCATCTATTGCTTATGAAAAGAGAAGGAATACATGGCTATTTATAGGGCTTCTAAACCCTAACTCCTAATAGTACTCCTACTCAAGACTCCTATTCCCTTACAACTCCTAATTCTTCTCTAAGAAAAAACCTCCTAAATGAATGTCCCTCTCAATTAGGACTCTCCTAGCTAGAGTCCTAACAGAATGTCCCTCTCAATTAGGACTCTCCTAGCTAGAGTCCTAACACCCTACCAGCACAATCTTCGCTGCGCACCGCTTCCTTCATGGCAACTTGAATGGCAACACTGTGGCATATTCTTCAAGAGTACCTGCTTTCGTGTCCTTTTGCCCCGTGCTAAGGCCTTCTGAACCTAACTTCGCCTCTACAATTTGAGTCACCTTAGTTCCTCTATCAAATGCTTCTCTGAGATAAGGTGCATGTGCCTAGAAGCTCCCTTCGTCTTTGGCACCATGCAAAATGTGTCTGCTCCATCAGAATGAAGGACCCATGGAACAACATGTTCCTGCTCTTGCCTCTGCAAGAGTTCATGTCCTTGACCTCTATCCAAGGAAAGCACTGTGCTTATGCTCTATGTTCTATCTTCTATGCTAGCTCCCTTCATGCGGCTTGGGTACTTCACTAAGTTATACCTAAATTGCTCCGCTCCTCTGTTTGCATTGAGTTAATGGTGGCCCTCACGCCCACCATTCCACGGGTCAGCCCTCCCTTGAGTCCGATCTCCATATCGACTCCAAGTGTACCTTCATTTGAGTTGCTTTGGGTCGCTCCCCCACTTGATCTCGCAATGCATCCACCAATACATTCTCTCAAGCGAGATCATGCGATGACTCTTCACCGCTTACTCGGTCCATTGAGCTTCGTGGAGTTGTTGCTTGTTGAGGTACTCCTCCTCAACATGTGAGGTACATCCCACATGATTCTCCCTCTAGAGAGCCGGGACTTATCCCTCCTGGATAACTGTCCCGTTGGAGCAACATTTCTCTTCGTTTTGGAGACCACCATCCCCTTGGACTACTCTGATTTGCTGAACAAACTATGCTGAACTCGTTACACACTTCAACCTCCTACGGACGTATCCTTCATATGCCAAAGAGAAAGTTTCAATGCTCCATGGTGCCGAGTTTCGGTCGCCTTGGGCTGGCCGTGAACATTCCATCGTCCGCATACAAGCCCATGTATGAGTACCGAATTCTTTGAGTTAGCAATTCCCCTCACCTCTATGAGCTTTACACAACTCTTATGGTCGCTAAGCAACTTATTCCACCTTGTATGGTCTCATCTTTTACCAAGCGCCTCGCTTGCCTTGAGCACCATCAAGTATAGTTGTCAACGTTGAGCCTAGCTCAAACTCAACCATCCCAACCTTTGTGTGCTCCACATTCTTCCAAGCTTGCCTGTTCTCATGGTGCCTCTTGCGCGAAGGGTTGGCTATTCCTCTGAAAGCCAATCTCAAATGCCCGCTCCTCCGAGCGACTCCTTTTCTCTATATCTCCATGCCCGTTTTCCCCCAAACGGTCGCGTGTGTGCTGATTTCCCTTAACGCAGCCCCGCTAGGGACCCCACATTTGCATGCTAAGTATTTCTATGAGTGCTTGTCCTGCTCTGATACCATCTGTCATGGACTTAGCTGGTTTTGCCTAAGTCGTGCGGCACCCTTACGTATTCGTTCATAAAGGTCAGCCTCCCCGAAGCCTCCCATGGTCCCTTAGGACCCACAAAAGAGAAAACGGGTTAGAGAAAATGCCTCACTCGGGATCCATAAGCAAACATTCTAGGAAACACTTCATAGACAATGCAAATTACAAATAGACTTTACAAGCTCTGAATAGTTGCACAACAAAGGGTCAAAATGGTCAATTACAGATCGAAAATCTCTCATAAGTGTCCACACAACACAACCTTTATTTACAAGCCTAAAGCGGCCACCAAACCCAACTAAAATGGGACTATTAAGCCTTCGGTTGTCCCTCTACATGCTAGGCAAAGTATGAACATACCAAAAGACACGGACATACATAAGCATTACATCAAACATCCTGTTTAGAAGTTTATCCGTGATAGTTCGTTAGAAGTTCTATCAGAATTGACCAAGAAGTCTAGGAGCTTACTAAAGAAGCTTGTTGGAACTCACCAAGAAGATCATCGTGAAGTCCAAGAGCTTGTCGAGAGTCCGTTGGAATATTGCCGAGAGATCTTCGGAAGTTCGTCGGAAACTCACAAGAAGAAACCTAGACTTACAGACTTATTTAGCTTAGTAAATGTCTTAAAATTCATAGTTAGCACATACTTAGGTTGTGTTAGGATCAAGAGCACTAAGAGGGGGGGGGGGGTTTTGGTGAATTATTGCAACGGAAAACTTTCGATGTTTAAAACTACGTTCGTATGATGAAATCATTTCCGACGTAAAATCATTTTCGGAAACTTAATTTGAAAGCGAGTTCATAAATGAGTGCAGCAAAAGTAATGAGGAAGTAAAGTACATATGGAGGTTTGCAGTAAGGTAAGCAACAAGAATAAATGCAAACTAGAGAAGACGAGAGTTTATAGTGGTTCAGTCAATCGTGACCTACATCCACTCCTCTGATTCCTCTTCCGTCAAGGCCACCGGCATCCACTAACGATCTTCCTTTACTAGGCGAAGATTAACCTCCTTCTTACACTCCTCTTCTCCTTTAACCGGGTTTAGGAGACAACCCTTACAAGCACTCACTCTCCTCTCTTAAAAAGAATTCTAACACTTATGCTAGAGGAGGGAAATTCTAGAGATTGCAGCAGCGTTTTCTCTCTTTTAATCTCTCTGTGCTTGTGTATTTTACCCAGGGATGGGAGGGGTATTTATAGGCTCTAAACTAGTTTGAATTTGGAGCTCAAAAATATCATCTCTCGGATTTTTGGAGTCCTGGCGGTACCACCTCCTGACTGGGGCGGTACAACCGCCTGGCAGCTCGGAGATTGAGCCTCTGGGCAGTGCCACCGCCTGACAGGGGTGGTTGCACAGCCCAGTCTCGCTCGGAGACTGAGCCCAGGCAGTGCCACCGCCTAACTAGGGTGGTTGCACCGCCTAGTCTCGCTCGGAGATTGAGCCCAGGCGGTGCCACCGCTTGACCTAGGCGGTTGCACCGCCCAGCTTTCCTGGGAGACCATCTCTTGGGCGGTGCCACCGTCGACCTTGGCGGTGCCACCGCTTGGCAGGAATTCTGGTCCGAATGAGTTAATCCATTCGGCCCAATTAGGGTCTATCAGGGGCCCAATTGCCCCCAGATTAAGTTAATGGGATCACCTCCCATTCCTAACTTAATCTACATGCTAACTACGACATTTCTTAAGACATTTACTACAACTTGCTCTGGTGCGTCAATCGCTTCTTCCAGCGAGCTTCCGGTGAACTTCCGTCAATCATCCGATGAACCCTCGATGATGCTCCTGCGGACTTTTGGCAAACTCCAGGACTTACAACGATCCACTTGGTGAGTTCGTATGAGCTTCTTTTGGCAAGCTCCTGGACTTCTCAGATTTGTTCCCGCAGAACCTCCGACGACCGTCCGGACTTCCGATCGAACTCTCGAACCCCCAACGTGATCATAGTCTTGACTCCGGCGTAACTCTTGCTTAATATCTTTCTTCCATCGTAGTTAATCCTGCACATGTAAAATAAAACTTTGATCGAGACAATTAATCCTAAGCAATTAACCAAGTTTTTCAGCATGTCATTGGTCCCTCGACGCTTCATCCGATTATTCGGCGCATCGTCCTCTCCTGCAGCCTGTTGCCCAATCGGCCAGTTGACTCCGCAACTCCGATATCCTTGGCACAATACCCGCTCTTCTTGGCCCGATGCCTGAGTCCTGTTGAATCTCGTATTTTGATGATGAAACTACTTGATACATGTTTATGATTTAATCTACGTTTTGAGTGACGCAGGATGCCTTGATCAGGATGAGACAATTAAAGCAGGAAAATCATGTTGTGCCGGAGGAACATGTCAGAAGATTGGACGTCAGGCCGGTGGATCAGTCGACGTATCGACAGAAGGCTTCGGGCCATGGACTCGGGCATCGGGCCACGAAGAGCGGGTATTGTGCCAAGAATATCGGAGTTACGGAGCCAACTGGCTGATTGGGCAATAGGCCGCAGGAAAGGACGATGCGCCGAAGAATCAGACGAAGCGTCGAGGGACCAATGACATGCCGGACAACTTGGTTAATTGCTTAGGATTAATTGTCTCGATCGAAGTTTTTTGTTTTGAGTGTGCAGGATTAACTACGATGGAAGAAAGACATGCAGTAGGAGTTGCGCCGGAGTCAAGACAATGATCACGTTGGGAGTTCGAGAGTTCTACGGAAGTTCGGACGGTCGTCGGAGGTTCTGCGGGAACAAATCCGAGAAGTCCAGAAGCTTGCCAAAGGAGCTCGTCGGAACTTGCCAAGTGGATCGTCGCAAGTCCAGGAATTTGCCGGAAGTCCGCAGGAGGATCACCAAGGGTTCGTCGGATGATCGACGGAAGTTCGCCGGAAACTCGCCGGAAGAAGTGATTGATGCACCGGAGCAAGCTGCAGAATTTGTCATAGGAAATAATCGTAGTTAGCACATTGATTAAGTTAGAAATGGGAGGTGATCCCATTAGCTTAATCTTGGGGCAATTGGGCCCCTAAAGAACTCAAATTGGGTCGAATGGATCAACCAATTCGGACCTAGGTTGTTGTGGGAGGTGCAACCGCCCAGGCAGGGAGGTAGCACCGCCCAGGCTATGTCTCCCAGCGAGACTGGGAGGTGCAACCACCCCAGCCAAGAGGTGGCACCGCCCCGGGCTCAGTCTCCGAGCGAGACTGGGCGGTGCTATTGAATCTCGGATTTTGATGATGAAACTAATTGATTGTGTTTAAATGTTTGACTACATTTTGAGTGATACAGGTCTACTCGATCAGGATTAGACAATTAACGCAGGAGGAATTGACGTTGCGTCGGAGGAGATCACGTCAGGATATTGGATGGCAGAAGGCTTCGAGCGTCGAGCATCGGGCCAAGGAGAGCGAAATTACACCAAGGATATCGGGGTTGCGGAGGTCAATCGCCGATTGGGCAACAAGCCGCAAGAGAGGACGATGCACCGAAGAATCGGACGAAGCGCCAACCAATGACGTGCCGGGCAACAGAATGTCAATTTGCGTTATAATAATTGTCTAGATCGGAGTAGAGTGTTTGCTTGTGTGTGCAGGATTAACTACGATAACGACAAAGACATAAAGCAAAACAAAGTGCCGGAGTCAAGCGCGAAGGATTCGTTGGGAGTTCGAGAGTTCGACGGAAGTCCGAAGGTTCGTCGGGAATGTTGCCGGAACTAACCGAGAATGAGTAGGGAGCTTGCCGAAGGGTTTTTCGGAAGCTCGCCGGAAGGTTCGTTGGAAGTTCGCGAAGCTCGCCGAGAAAGATCGGAGCTTGCCGAAGAAGCTCATCGGAACTCGCCAAGATCAAATCGTGAAGTCTAGGAGCTTGCCGAGAGTCCGCAGAATGGTTTCCGAGAGTTTATCGGAAGACCGCCGGAAGTTCGCCAGAAGCTCGCCGGAAGAAGTCTTGACTTACGGACTTTGTAATAGCTTAGAAAATGTCTTTAAATTCGTAATTAGCATGTTAATTAGGGTTAGGATTAGGTGTTAATCCTATAACCCAAGTAGGGGCCAATTGGACCCGAGTTCGGACTGGTTTGGGCCAAGTTTGGAGCCCAACCAGTGAGCTGATTTAGCCTAGGCGGTGGCACCGCCTGGGCTGGGCGGTGGCACCGCCTGGCACCCGAGAGCTGGGCGGCGCCTGGGCTGGGCGGTGGCACCGCCTGGCACCCGAGAGCTGGGCGGTGACACCTCCTGGCTGGGCGGTGGCACCGCCCAGCACCCGAGCGCTGGGCGGTGGCACCGCTTGGTTGGGCGGTGGCACCTCCAACAGCGGGAACCCAAAGAGAATTCAAATTTTGAAGCCCAAATTTGAATCCTCTTGAGGCCTATAAATACCCCTCAAATCTCAGCTGAGAGAACAACTTTTTGAGCAGCAAGTGTTTGAGATAAAGGCATTAGAAAAGTCCTAGCTAATCTTTTTTTCATTTTGCTAGTGTTCACCTCCTTCATTCTTGCTAAAAATTTGTAAGAGAGTGAACCGCTTGTAAAGAGTTGTAAGAGGGGTATTTACCCTTCCCTTTCAAGAGATTTGCTAGTGGAATGTGGGAGCCTCATCGAAGAGGGGCCTCACAAGTGGATGTAGGTCATTTGACCGAACCACTCTAAATCGGCGTAATCTCTGGTTTGCATTTCATTATTGTCATTTTCATTACTGCAAATATTCTTACTGCTTTAGTTCCTTATTACCCTTGCTGCGCAACTTTAAGAATACGCTTTCAAGTTAAACTTTTCAAGTTCCGTTCTTATCGTACTAAAAATTTGTCGAAATCAACGTTTTAATCCGCTGCACTAATTCACCCCCCCCTCTTAGTGCCGCTCCGATCCTAACAATTGATATCAGAGCTATGTTTTTCTACCTTGGTTTAACACCCAAATAGAAATGGCTCTTTACGGCTTTCAAGAGGGTCACTCTCTCATTTGTCCTCCCTTTTTCAATGGGACGGACTACACTTATTGGAAAACTCGAATGAGAGTTTTCTTACTTTCTTTGGATTTGAATTTATGGCACATAGTCGAAAATGGATTTGAAATGTCTTCTCTCCCAATGAATCATTGGAATGATTTGGAGAAGAAGATGTTTTCTCTAAATGCAAAGGCTATGAATGCCTTATATTGTGCACTTGACAAAAATGAATTTAATCGTGTTTCGATGTGTGACTCGGCTTTTGATATTTGGAGAACTCTAGAGGTCACTCATGAAGGCACTAGCCGAGTGAAAGAGTCCAAAATCAATATTCTTGTGCATTCTTACGAACTTTTCCGGATGAAACCAAGTGAGTCCATCGGAGACATGTACACCCGGTTCACGGATGTCATCAATGGACTCAAAGCTCTTGGTAAAAGTTTTTCTAATTTTGAACTAGTCACTAAAATCTTAAGATCCATTCAAAAAAGTTGGGATCCAAAAGTTACGGCCATTCAAGAGGCCAAGGACCTTAAAACATTCCCTCTTGAAGAAATTATTGGGTCTCTAATGACCTACGAAATGAACAATGTGACAAAAAAGAAACTCGAGAACAACCTTCCAAATGATAGGAAGGATTTGGGACATAGAACACATGAATACCACTCGAGCATAAGCTCAAGTGATGGTGAACTTAAACTACAAATGAAACAAAAATTAAAAAGAAAAAAGAATAGAACTACTTGCTTTGAACGCAAGAAGAACAAAAGTTGGGATGAATTGAGCTCTTCCGAAGACGAGGAGAAAATCAAGAAAGGCGAGATGGCAAACTATGCCTCACCCTCTTACAACAATAAGGTAATCAAAATCCCACTAATTTATTTCGATATTACATAATACTTTCTTGAGTTATTTTTAATTTAGTTTAGGATTAATTTTCTTGAAAATTGCATGTGTTATGTTAATGTAGTAAAATGTTAGATATAAATCTAATGCTTATACACCTAGTAAGATTAATCTTATATATGTGATTGAGAAGCAAGAATTTGTATTTTGACGATTTCCATATTGATTTTCAATGACGATGCATGACTTTTGAATGGAAGGCTTGATGATTTTTTTTTTTTTTTGAACCTTGTCTTTGGTTTTCAAACATGATGTATGGTTTTGACATATGAACAAAATTTGAGCATGCTAAGATAAAGTTAATCATATAAATTAAAACTAAAGAAGTTTTAGTTATCTATAAGAATCATTCAAAATTATGTTCAATAAAAATGTAAAATGATGGAATGAAAATATTAAATGTTTTAATACCATTTTATGCATGAGATTTTAAAAGTTATACATAATGATCTTGATGGTTGTTATGAAGAAATTTGTTTTTCGATCCTAAATGATTGATGATATATATATATTTTTTGGCACAAAAAGGACAAAGGCATACTTATATGAAACAACTAAATAGATAAAAGTATTTTTCTTGAAAATTCTTGGTTTGATGAATCTATTTTATCATCTTTTTATGAATATCTTGAAAATGATTTTGATTTGATGATTTGAATTTGAATGAGCTTTATCTTGATTTTTCGAGATTTATAACTTGAGATTTACTCTATAAAAATCAAGATCTTGTATCCTCAATGATCCTTTTTAGTATCTATTATCCAAATGAATTATGATTGGTATCATTGCTATATTTCTTCTTATCGTGCACTAAAGAGAAAATTTTTCTAAATGAATCGTGATATTTCGGAACCACAATTCTTTTTATGATTCATAATGAATTGAGAAATTTTATATGCTTGAATTAATATCTTATTCTAAGATTGAATGAATTTTATCTATATCATGATCTCCTAAGATTTTTTCTTGATTATTTAAGAGGAGATTTTTTAAAACAAAACGTGTCTTCTATTATTATCTTTTCATGATATGATTTTCATGCAATTCCTTGTACTCATGAAATATTTATCGCATCACCCAATAACTCTTCTTGATATTCCTTATGTGATGAAACAAAATAATGCATGAAATTCAAATAAGAAGTTAATGATCATGCATGATAGGATGTAATGAATTTTGACATTTAGATACTATCATTTGAATAGCTATGATCATGTTGCCAAAATGATTTATCATGAATGCTTGAATATCATGTATGATATGCCGATATTGATGATTGATTTATTTGTACCATGCATGAAAAATAAAAGATATAGTTTTGAAATTATGCATGTTCGAATTTAAAAATATGATGATGCATAATGATTAAATTGTGCAATGAAAATATTAAACATTTTGAAACCATGTTTTAGTGTCATGCATAATGATCATGCTTAATAAATTTCGAAATTATGAATGATGAATCTTTTACGATTTATGGATCATTGATTTTTACCATAATGAAAGTACCTTATTGATTTTTGTTGTAATAAATCTTACTCTTTCGGTTTTAAACATGATAAATATTTTTATTTGGTATAAATGAAACAAAATCATATGTTTTGAAATAATCAAAAAGAGGATAACATTCTTGAAAATTATTTTGCTCAATCTTATTGATTTTGATGAATCCATTTGTATCATCTTTGTGAATCTCTTGGATTTTGATAATGATTTTGATGATTTAAATTTGAATAATTTTTTATTGAAATCATGATCTTGATCTCTTGAAATTCATAACATGAAATCCTTTATGAATCAACATTTTCTTTTCTATTTAAAAGGAGATTTGTCGAAATGTTTCATAGTCTTTTAGTATTCATAATCTTGACAATTATGTTTTGAAACTTTATGTAAACCAAGAATGTTCATCATGATTCTCTCTTTGAATATTTAAAGAGGAGAATTTTCTAGATGGTTCATGATTTTGATGATTGAATATTTGATATGCATGAATTGAGATCTTGCTCTCCTACCACTCTTTCTGCTATTCACCAAAAGGAAGACTAATTCTAATAAACCATGATATGCTATATGAATTTTATTGTATTCATGAAGTAAGATCTCATCACTAATTTTTGTTTATATTCCTTCATGTGATGATATGAATGTATGAAACACTTATGATATGATTTTTTATACAATTCCATGTATTCGTGAAATATTAATCTCATCACCCAATTAATTCCTCTTGATACTCCTAATGTGATGAAGTGAAATTATGCATGAAATACAAATGGGGATAAGTTTTTGGTAGGATATAATTTGACAAATTGATACCATCATGATATGAAACATTTATGATTTGCAATGATATATGCAATACTTGTGTTTTCTAATTATGATGTGATGTATTACATATGATGTAAATCATGATTTAAAATACTATGAGTTGTCGCTAAAATGATGTATTATAAATATTGATTTAATGTTTTGTATCATGAATACTCTAAATGATGAATATTTGGTATCATGATCAAAATGTTGACAAATAGTTAAAAATTTTAGTATCATGTATGATATCCTTATAATGTTGATCGATTTATTCAATATCATGCATGAATGAATATAAGGTTTTTGAAAATGTGCATATTCTAATTTGAAAATATGATGATGCACAATTAAGATTGATACTTACCTTTGTCATAATTGATGTAATGGGTCTTCCCTTCTTTTTGACAATGACAAAGGGGGAGATAGCTTACTTGCACAAGTCAAGAAAATGCAAAAACTTGATTGCTTGCTTGCCTATCTTAAGTAGCAAAGATTGCTAACTTGCTTATTTCAAGAAGCAAAAGTTGTCTTCTTGAACATCATTATCTTGCCCATCTCAAGAAGCAAGACTTGCAACCTGCACATTGCAATAGGAAGTAAGAATCGATAGCTTACACACTTCAACAAGAAAGCTATCTTGTATTTGCTTTTCAAATTTTTACTAGCTTGTATGTTACAAAACTTGCTCACTTTTTCAAATACTTTGCTAGCTTGCACTTTGTAAAGGAAGCAAAAATAACACTTCTCAAAAGAGAAGAAAAACTTACTGTCTTGAACATCTTTAATATGCTAGCTAGCATGATGTACAATTTGCTATTTTGAATATTACAAAGAAATACTATCATGCACATTGCAAAGAAAAGCAAAGTGCAATCTTGCACAAGAAGCAAGTGTTGAATTGCCATGATTGAACTTAAGAATCTTGCTATACTTTTGTGCTTATATGTTGTGATGAAAATCTAGCTTTATGTTGCAAAAACTTGCATATCTTTTAAAATAGCTTGAGCTACTTCTCCTTTTTGTTGATGACATAGGGGGAGAAGTATATTGATGACTTCATGCATTGAATTAAATATTTCATATATTTGCATGATAGTTTAAATGTTTTTCATAACATGTGATGAATGTTACATGGATTTGGGATAATCCAAGTGTTCTATCAATGGCATATTGATAGGGGGAGTTTAGTTAAACTCCGGGGAGTTAAGGTTAACTCCGTTAGTCATCAATTAGTTGTCATCATCAAAAAGGGGGAGATTGTTGAATCTCGGATTTTGATGATGAAACTAATTGATTGTGTTTAAATGTTTGACTATATTTTGAGTGATACAGGTCTACTCGATCGGGATTAGACAATTAACGCAGGAGGAATTGACGTTGCGTCGGAGGAGATCACGTCAGGATATTGGATGGCAGAAGGCTTCGAGCGTCGAGCATCGGGCCAAGGAGAGCGAAATTACGCCAAGGATATCGGGGTTGCGGAGGTCAACCGCCGATTGGGCAACAAGCCGCAAGAGAGGACGATGCACCGAAGAATCCGATGAAGCGCCAACCAATGACGTGCCGGGCAACAGAATGTCAATTTGCGTTATAATAATTGTCTAGATCGGAGTAGAGTGTTTGCTTGTGTGTGCAGGATTAACTATGATAATGACAAAGACATAAAGCAAAACAAAGTGCTGGAGTCAAGCGCGAAGGATTCGTTGGGAGTTCGAGAGTTCGACGGAAGTCCGAAGGTTCGTCGGGAATGCTGCCGGAACTAACCGAGAATGAGTAGGGAGCTTGCCGAAGGGTTTTTCGGAAGCTCGCCGGAAGGTTCGTTGGAAGTTTGCGAAGCTCACCGAGAAAGATCGGAGCTTGCCAAAGAAGCTCATCCGAACTCGCCAAGATCAAATCGTGAAGTCTAGGAGCTTGCCGGGAGTCCGCAGAATGGTTTCCGAGAGTTTATCGGAAGACCGCCGGAAGTTCGCCAGAAGCTCGCCGGAAGAAGTCTTGACTTACAGACTTTGTAATAGCTTAGAAAATATCTTTAAATTCGTAGTTAGTATGTTAATTAGGGTTAGGATTAGATGTGAATCCTATAACCCAAGTAGGGGCCAATTGGACCCGAGTTCGGACTGGTTTGGGCCAAGTTTGGAGCCCAACCAGTGAGCTGATTTAGCCTAGGCGGTGGCACCGCCTGGGCTGGGCGGTGGCACCACCCAGCACCCGAGAGCTGGGCGGTGACACCTGCTGGCTGGGCGGTGGCACCGCTTGGTTGGGCGGTGGCACCTCCAGTAGCGGGAACCCAAAGAGAATTCAAATTTTGAAGCCCAAATTTGAATCCTCTTGAGGCCTATAAATACCCCTCAAATCTCAGCTGAGAGAACAACTTTTTGAGCAGCAAGTGTTTGAGAGAAAGGCATTAGAAAAGTCCTAGCTAATCTTTTTTTCATTTTGCTAGTGTTCACCTCCTTCATTCTTGCTAAAAATTTGTAAGAGAGTGAACCGCTTGTAAAGAGTTGTAAGAGGGGTATTTACCCTTCCCTTTCAAGAGATTTGCTAGTGGAAGGTGGGAGCCTCATCGAAGAGGGGTCTCGCAAGTGGATGTAGGTCATTTGACCGAACCACTCTAAATCGGCGTAATCTCTGATTTGCATTTCATTATTGTCATTTTCATTACTGCAAATCTTCTTACTACTTTAGTTCCTTATTACCCTTGCTGCGCAACTTTAAGAATACGCTTTCAAGTTAAACTTTTCAAGTTCCGTTCTTATCGTACTAAAAATTTGTCGAAATCAACGTTTTAATCCACTGCACTAATTCACCCCCCCCTCTTAGTGCCGCTCCGATCCTAATAGGTGCAACCTCTTCTGTCAAGAGGTAGCACCGCCAGAGCTCAAGTTTCGAGCTCTGTCAGGCGGTGAAACCTCTCTAGTCAGGCAGTGCAATCGCCTGAGCTCGATCTTCGAGCTCTGGCAGAGAGGTGCAACCGCCCCTGACAGAGGTGGCACCGCCTAGAGGCTCAGTCTTCGAGCTCTGCCAAGCGGTGTAACCGCCCCAGTCAGGAGGTGCAACCGCCTGATCCCGGAATTCCGGGAATTGACAGATTTGAGCTCCAAATTTGAATTGGGTTGGGGCCTATAAATACCCCACCCATTCAGCACTGAAAGCATAGAACACACACTCGAAATCTTGCTGTCTTTCTGTGTTTCTTAGAGCTCAAAACTGCTAGTTCTCCTCTTTCTATTCTTCAAGTTTGAGTTGTAAAGAGAGGAGAGAAAACTTCTGTAAGGGTTGTCTCCTAAGCCCGTCAAAAGGAGTGAATCTGTAAGAGGGTGGTTGGCCTTCGCCTATTGAAGGGAGGCCTCTAGTTGACGTCGGTGACCTCGTCGGTGGAGGAAGCCAAAAGTGGAGTAGGTCAAGATTGATCGAACCACTCTAAATCTCGGTTTGCATTTCCTTTGAGTATTTTACCTTCACTGCAAACTTCTCAATAGCTTACTGCCCTCTGCAATTTTACGAACGAGTTTCAAGGTTTAGATGTAAATCTGCATTTAGACGTAAAACTACGTTTAGACATAAATTGGCTTTCCTCGTACAATCATCATATTTCAGTTTACGTTTACATTTTGATTTCAATCATAACTGTTTACTGCCTTCTGCGATCTTACGAATAAGTTTCTAAGTTCAGAATTTTCCGAATCTGCGTTTAGACGTAAATCGGCTTTTCTTGTACGATCATCATATTTCAGTTTACGTTTACGTTTTGATTTCAATCATAACTTCTTACTGCCTTCTGCGATCTTACGAACAAGTTTCTAAGTTCAGAACTTTCTAAATCTGCACTTAGACGTAAATCGTTTTTTATCGAACGAACGCAGCTTTCGTTTTAATCGCTAAAAAATTTCCGCTGCACTAATTCACCTCCCCCCCCTCTTAGTGCTCTCGATCCTAACAATTGGTATCAGAGCCCGGTTTTTCTTATTTCGGATTTACACCCGAGAGAAATGGCTCTTCATGGCTTTCAAGAGGGCTTTTCGATTTTTCATCCACCGTTGTTTAACGGATTGGACTACACTTATTGGAAAACTCGAATAAGAGTTTTCTTGATTTCTATGAATTTGGATTTATGGAATATCATTGAAAACGGCTTTCATCTTCACTCTAAACCAATGAACGAATGGTCAAATTTAGAGTAGAAGCATTTTTCTTTAAACGCAAAGGCTATGAATGCCTTATTTTGCGCTTTGGACAAAAATGAGTTCAATCGGGTTTCTTTGTGCGAAACGGCTTTCGATATTTGGCGCACTCTTGAAATCACGCACGAGGGAACTAGTAGAGTCAAAGACTCGAAAGTTAATATTTTACTGCATGATTTTGAGCTTTTTCGAATGCAACCAAGCGAGACTATAGGCGACATGTACACCCGTTTCACGGATGTCGTCAATAGTTTAAGAGCTCTTGGAAAATGTTTTTCGGATTTTGAACTCGTAAACAAGATTTTGCGCTCACTTTCTAAACCTTGGGATTCAAAAGTAACTGCTATTCAAGAATCGAAAAACTTGAACCAGTTTTCACTTGAAGAACTAATTGGTTCATTGATCACATATGAAATGACGTGCAATGCACGTGAAGAACTTGAGAACCACCTTCCAAAGAACAGGAAGGATTTGGGACATAGAACATTTGAAGACCACTCGAGCATAAGCTCAAGTGATGGTGAACTTAAACTACAAATGAAACAAAAAGTAAAAAGTAAAAAGAACGGAACTACTTGCCTTGAACGCAAGAAGAAGAACAAAAATTGGGATGAATCGAGCTCCTCCGAAGACGAGGAGAAAATCAACAAAGGCGATGTGGCAAACTACGCCTTTACGCCTTTCGACGCTGAGGTAATCAAAATGCCTTTAATTTACTTTGAAATTACATTATGCTTTTCATAAAGCATTTTTCTTTTTTATTTAATTTTCTTGAAAATTACATGTTTAATAATTTTATAATGAAAATACAAACAATTAGGAATCATGCTTATCATTCTAGTAATTTTGAAAATAATCATGAAAATTGCATGTTTATGATAAACAAAATGATTTTGATTAAAAATACCTTATGAAATCATGCTATATGTGGTTGAGAAGTAATAATGTGTATCATGTTGACTTCCATTGTTATTTCTCGATTTTGAGTATATAAAATCATGTTTAATTTGAAGTTATGATTAATGAGTATATATTTTTGAAATTATGATGATTCTTGATATTTATGGATTATCGATTTTCATGATAATAACAGTGGCTTTAAAAAATTGATGCATGTTTTCATAAATGAAAAGGCATGCTAACATGAAATCGATCACTTAAAATGAAACACTTAAAAAGGGGTAAAATATATTATCAATGAAATCATGAATCTATTTATGTTATAAATTTTGTGAGCCATAAAAATTATTTTGATGATTTAAATTTGAAATGAGTTTTATCAAAATCATGATCTTGATTTATCAAATTGAATGAATTGAAAATGAATGATGATTTTTCTCTTGAATGATTGTGACTTGTATTCCTTGTATTCATGATATGATTTTTATGCAATTCTTTGAGTTCATGAAATACTTATCTCATTACCCAATTATTTCTTTTCAATATTCCTCAAGTGATGATATGAATGCATGAGATATTCATGAATTTATTTTGATGTATGCAAATGAGAAGTTTCGATCATGCATGGTAGGATGCAATGTGACAAATTAATACCATGATGATTTGAAATATTTATGATTTGGAATGATGCATATGCTTTTTATTATGATAATGTATGATGTATCATGAATGCTTAAAAAATTAAATAAATAAATGTTTATATCATGTTAGATGGTTTTACATATTATGCATGATAAGCTATAGTGATGAGTGAAACAATGATTGAAATAATATAAATGATGATTTGGAATCATACATATAATAATGAGTTTATATGTTTTGAAAATGTGCATGTTTTAATTTGAAAATATAATGATACACAAATGAGATTGATACTAACCTTTGTCATGATTTAAAAATTGATGTAAAGGGTTTTTCCCTTCTTTTTGACAATGACAAAAGGGGAGATAGCTAGCTTGCACAATTCAAGAAGAAAGCAAAAATTGCACTTCTCAAAAGAGAAGAAATTGCTATCTTGAACATCACCAAGAAGTGCTATCTTGCAAATCTCAAGACACACAAATGCAATCATGCAAAATTTGTAATTTTGCACATCATTAAAATTTATGATGCTTTGGTGATTATGCATGTTCTAAAATGTTATAAAATTCACTAGCTTGCATGATGTAGAACTTAGCTATATTGAACATCACCAAGGAATGCTATCTTGCCTATCTCAAGAAGCAAAAAGTTAACTTGCACATCTAGCAACACTTATATTTCAAGAGGCAAGAGTTGCTTTCTTGAACATCTCAAAATTGCTAGCTTGCGGGCCTTAAAATGTAGAAATTTTTTGCTAGCTTGTATATGGTAAACTTGCTATCATACTACCATGATGATGAGCATACCTTATCTTCATGATTATATTTGAAAAACTATGGCAAAAATATGTCCGAATGATTAAACGAGTTAAAATTATTTTTTGGACTTTTTTTGATTGAATGATCAAATCACTTGATTGCCATAATGATTTTACACAATTACTTGCCATGATTACATGTTGGAAATTATGTGCTTGAATACAAAAATTTCCATGATAATAAGCATGTTTTACCTTCATGATTGTAATTGAATATCTCTAGTAAAACCCTGTCCGAATGTATGAAAGTGTCAAATTTCATTTTCGGATTTTCTTGATCCTAACAATTGGATTTTCTTAATACATTATCCTCTTCCGAACTTAACAAGCATATGTCATATCAAGTTTAATTCATATCATTGATTTTTGACATATGGAATCATCTAGCAAATGCACTTATCATGTGAAAAATATTTTTCGAGAAACATATTTGATGATTCCCTCTTATAAAAGGAAGATATTTTTACATACAAGGATTTGACTCACTTACATATCTTAATCCCTGCAAAAATGAAGTGTGCTTTAATATCTTATCGATTTGAACTTCACATATGGCTTTCCTCCTTCATGTAAAAAGATAACAAATAAAAAGGAAGAAGCAATAAAAGCTATCTCCATGTCATGTTTTCCTCGAGATGTTTGCATAATTGGTATCCTATCACTCACTGTTGGAAAATGACATGAACCAACTTATGGCATCGCACTTATATTTAAAATTTGCTTATATCGTTCTCCTTGTTGTTGATGACAAAGGGGGAGAAATATATAATTGATACTATGAGTACCATATTTGAAGAATATGAATAGATGTTATGAATGTCATATTATGATGAGATATCAAAAGCAGCATTCATATGAATAGGTGCTATGAATGTCATATCATGTTAAGATATCAAGAACTTGAATCGCAATTTTACATGTTGATATCTTACCATTTGATGATAGCAAACTTGCATGATGATAACAATAGATATTATGTTTTTCATGCAATGAGTTGAACCAATATCACAAACACTTGATTGTGGTACTTCTCCTTTTTGTTGATGGCAAAGGGGGAGAAGTATGTTGATGACATGACATGTTATGCATAAGTTTATGATGACATGTTGCTTGGATTTTTGAATCCAAGAGTTTCTATCAATATGGCATATTGATAGGGGGAGTTTGTTTAAACTCTGGGAGTTAAGGTTAACTCCGTTTATGATGACATGTTGCTTAGATTTTTGAATCTAAGAGTTTCTATCAATATGGCATATTGATAGGGGGAGTTTGTTTAAACTCCAGGAGTTAAGTTTAACTCCGTCATCAAGTGGTTGTCATCATCAAAAAGGGGGAGATTGTTGAATCTCGTATTTTGATGATTAAACTACTTGATACATGTTTATGATTTAATCTACGTTTTGAGTGACGCAGAATGCCTTGATCAGGATGAGACAATTAAAGCAGGAAAATCATGTTGTGCCGGAGGAACATGTCAGAAGATTGGACGTCGGGCCGGTAGATCGGTCGACGTATCGATAGAAGGCTTCGGGTCGTGGACTCGGGCATCGGGCCAAGAAGAGCGGGTATTGTGCCAAGGATATCGGAGTTGCGGAGCCAACTGGCCGATTGGGCAATAGGCCGCAGGAAAGGATGATGCACCGAAGAATCGGACGAAGCGTCGAGGGACCAATGACATGCCGGACAACTTGGGTAATTGCTTAGGATTAATTGTCTCGATCGAAGTTTTTTGTTTTGAGTGTGCAGGATTAACTACGATGGAAGAAAGACATGCAGCAGGAGTTGCGCCGGAGTCAAGACAATGATCACGTTGGGAGTTCGAGAGTTCTACGGAAGTTCGGACGGTCGTCGGAGGTTCTACGGGAACAAATCTGAGAAGTCCAGAAGCTTGCCAAAGGAGCTCGTCGGAAATTGCCAAGTGGATCGTCGCAAGTCCAGGAGTTTGCCGGAAGTCCGCAGGAGGATCACCGAGGGTTCGTCGGATGATCGACGGAAGTTCGCCGAAAACTCGCCGGAAGAAGCGATTGACGCACCGGAGCAAGCTGCAGAATTTGTCTTAGGAAATAATCGTAGTTAGCACATTGATTAAGTTAGAGATGGGAGGTGATCCCATTAGCTTAATCTTGGGGCAATTGGGCCCCTGAAGAACTCAAATTGGGCCGAATGGATCAACCCATTCGGACCCAGGTTGCTGTGGGAGGTGCAACCGCCCAGGCAGGGAGGTAGCACCGCCCAAGCTATGTCTCCCAGCGAGATTGGGAGGTGCAACCGCCTCAGCCAAGAGGTGGCACCACCCCGGGCTTAGTCTCCGAGCGAGACTGGGCGGTGCAACCTCTTCTGTCAAGAGGTAGCACCACCAGAGCTCAAGTTTCGAGCTCTGCCAGGCGGTGCAACCGCCTGAGCTCGGTCTTCGAGCTCTGGCAGAGAGGTGCAACCACCCCTGACAAAGGTGGCACCGCCCAGAGGCTCAGTCTTCGAGCTCTGCCAAGCGGTGCAACCGCCCCAGTCAGGAGGTGCAACTGCCTGATCTCGGAATTCCGGGAATTGACAAATTTGAGCTCCAAATTTGAACTGGGTTGGGGCCTATAAATACCCCACCCATTCAGCACTGAAAGCATAGAACACACACTCAAAATCTTGCTCTCTTTCTGTGTTTCTTAGAGCTCAAAACTGCTAGTTCTTCTCTTTCTATTCTTCAAGTTTGAGTTGTAAAGAGAGGAGAGAAAACTTCTGTAAGGGTTGTCTCCTAAGCCCGTCAAAAGGAGTGAATCTGTAAGAGGGTGGTTGGCCTTCGCCTATTGAAGGAAGGCCTCTAGTTGACGTCGGTGACCTCATCGGTGGAGGAAGCCAAAAGTGGAGTAGGTCAAGATTGACCGAACCACTCTAAATCTCGGTTTGCATTTCCTTGAGTATTTTACCTTCACTGCAAACTTCTCAATAGCTTACTGCCCTCTGCAATTTTACGAACGAGTTTCAAGGTTTAGACGTAAATCTGCATTTAGACGTAAAATTGCGTTTAGACGTAAATCGACTTTCCTCGTACAATCATCATATTTCAGTTTACGTTTACGTTTTGATTTTAATCATAACTGTTTACTGCCTTCTGCGATCTTATGAATAAGTTTCTAAGTTCAAAATTTTTCGAATCTGCGTTTAGACGTAAATCGGCTTTTCTCGTACGATCATAATATTTCAGTTTACGTTTACGTTTTGATTTCAATCATAACTGCTTACTGCCTTCTACAATCTTACGAACAAGTTTCTAAGTTCAGAACTTTCTAAATCTGCACTTAGACGTAAATCGTTTTTTATCGAACGAACGCAGCTTTCGTTTTAATCACTGAAAAATTTCCGCTGCACTAATTCCCCCCCCTCCCCCTCTTAATGCTCTCGATCCTAACAAGTCCATGGCCCGAAGCCTTCTGTCGATACGTCGACCGATCCACCGGCCCGACGTCCAATCTTCTGACATGTTCCTCCGGCACAACATGATTTTCCTGCTTTAATTGTCTCATCCTGATCGAAGCATCCTGCATCACTCAAAATATAGATTAAATCATAAATATATATCAAGTGGTTTCATCATCAAAATACAAGATTCAATAGGTTAGAATTGGACCAACTTAATTAGGAGCTAATTGGGCTAAATTGGGAGTGATTTTGGCTCATTGGGAGGTGATGGTACCGCTCGTACCCTGAAGACCCGGAAGTTTAAATTTTTGGCTCCATTTTTGAAATTATTTGGAGCCTATAAATACCCCACTTGGGCAGCAAGAATTCTAGAGGAAAAAACTGAGTAAACTCTACCAAAACTTTTAATTCCCTCCTCCTAGTGCTTAGAGTTAGTCAGAAGGGAGGTGTGTGAGGGAATACTTGTAAAAGAGTAACTTGTAAAGGTTTTCTCCTAAACATGTGAAAAGGAGTAAGTATTGTAAGAGGGTAGTTGGTCTTCATCCATTGAAGGAAGACCAATAGTGGATGCCGGTGGCCTCAATAGAGGAGGAATCGAGAGTGAATGTAGGTCGCGATGACCGAACCACTATAAAATCGGTTTGCTGCCTTTTACTTTGTTATTTACCTTTGCTGCAAATCATTTTACTTGCTCACTGCTCTACTTCCTTATTACACACTTACATAAGTGTTTTTAAGTTAACATCCTTCCGAACGATTTTCAATGAACGAATATTTTATGAAATCAACGTTTTTACCGCTGCACTAATTCAAACCCCCCCCCCCCTCCTCCTCTTAGTGCTGACTCATTCCTGACAATTTGTATTAGAGCCTTGTTATTTCTTATTTGGTTTAACAACCAAGAGAAATTACTCTTTTTGGATTTCAAGAGGGTTTTTTAATCATTCATCCTCCTATGTTCAATGGGATGGGCTACACTTATTGAAAAACTCGTATGAGAGTTTTCTTGCTTTCGTTGAATCTCAATTTATGGAATATAGTCGAAGTTGGTCTTCAAAAGTCTTCTACTCCAATGAACAAATAGAATGATTTGGAGAAGAAAATGTTTTCTTTAAATCCTAGAACTATGAATGCTCTATTTTGCGCCTTAGACAAAAATAAAATCAATTGGGTTTTTACTTACGAAATGGCTTTCGATATTTGACATACTCTTGAAATCACACACGAATGCACAAGTAGGGTTAAAGAGTCTAAAGTTAATCTTTTGATATGTGATTTTGAATTATTTTATATGAAACTAAGCGAAACCATTGGAAACACGTATACTTATTTTACGGATATCGTCAATGGTTTAAAAGCATTTAGTAAAAGTTTTTTGAATCTTAAACTTGTTAATAAAGTTTTACGATCTCTTTTTAAAAATTTGGATTCGAAGGTAATTATAATACAAGAGACAAAGGATTTAAATAAATTTTCATTTGAACTTATCGGGTCTTTAATGACCTATGAAATGGCACATGATGAACTTAATGAACTTGAGAACTACCTTCCAAAGAAAAGGAAAGATTTTGCACTTAGAACAAAAGAAGACCACTCAAGCGAAAGCTCTAAGTGATGGTGAACTTGAACTTCTCACAATAAAGCTTAAAAAGTTCTTAAAATAAGAATCAAAGAACAAAAATAAACTTAAAAAGAACGTAACTACTCGCTATGAATGCAAGAAGAACAAAGTACCTTTAGATGAATCGAGCTCATTCGATGATGAGAAGCAAACCAATGAAGACGAAACGATAAACTTCGCTTTGATGACTCTTGACAATGAGGTAAACAACTCAAACAAAACTCGTTTACTTTATTTTAAAATTACTTAATGATTTTTCATGAATTATTTTTAAATTAGTTAGTAAAAAATTTAAAAATAAAAATTATAAAAAATTATATCATGCTTCTTTTTATTTTAAAAAATGATCATGAAAATTATATGTTTTATGATAATGTAATAAAATGTTAGATATAAATTTAATGCTTGTACACCTAAAAGGATTAATTCTATATATGTTTTAAAAAGCAATAATAAGTATCTTGATGATTTTTATATTGCTTTTTGATGATGATACATGGCTTTTGTATAGCTTGATAATTTTTGTGATGAATCTTGTCTTCCGTTTTCGATTTTAAACATGATGCATGGTCTTGACATAAGAACAAAAATTTGGGCATGCTAATATAAAGTCAATTACCAAAATTGAAACTAAAGAAGTTTAGATATCTTTAAGAATCATTCAACATTATGTTCAATGAAAACATGCTTGATGTTTTAATGAAAATATTAAGAGGCTTGATATCATGCTTAATGAGTTTATAGTTTAAAATTATGCATATTATACCTTAAAAACTTGAAATCATGTTTTGGTATCATGCCCAAAGTAATGATGCATAATGATCATGCTTAATAAGTTTATATTTCAAAATTATTCATGATGATTTTTGTGATTCATGGCTTATTGATCTTTGTCGCAATGAAAGTTACTTTTTCGATTTTAAATAAGATGGATTGTTTTCATATGAAAAACTTGAGCATATTTATATGAAATCAATCACTTAAAATGAAACACGTAAAAAGGAAAAATGTATTATCATTAGAATCAAAACGATAAATCATATCTCTTGTTTAAAGAAGCCTTATGTTTAATGTGTTATATTTTTGGTAATGATGACTTTGATGATGAAACATATTTTTTGGTTTTAATCAATGATGCATGGATTTAGCATAAAAGAAAAGGGTATGTAAGTATGAAATCAATCACATAAGTTGAAACACTAAAAAGAGGAAAGCTTTTTCTTTGAAAAATTTCTTTTTCTCTACTTTATAGATTTTTCAAAAAAGGGAGATTAATAAATCTATTTATGTCATTTTGAATCTATCGAAAGTAATTTTGATGATTTGATGATTTAAATTTGAATGAGTTTTATCTAAATCATGATCATGATTTCTTGGAATTACTTGAGATTTATTTTGAATCAAGGTCTCTTCTTTGTACTCCTACGATTTTTTTATGTATTTTATTTAACGAGGAGATTTACTATATGAATCATATCTTTTGGTATTCACATGATCTTATCTTTTATGATATGATTTTTTTTTTCTTGAATTCATGAAGTATATCTAATCATCAAAATTTTCTTGATATCTTCCATGTGATGACTTGAATATTTACTCCTTTGTACTGTTGAATCTCGGATTTTGATGATATAATCAATTGGTGGGTTAATTGATCTAATCCATATTATTGAGTTAAGTGTGTAGGATTAACTACGATAACCAGAAAACATAAAGCAAGGATACCGGAGTCGAGTTCGATGGACGTTTAAGAGACCGAAGAATCATCGGAGATGCTGCCGGAACCAACCGAGAAGAAATCGGGAACGTGTCGGAATTTTTGGAAGTTCGCCGAAGAAATCGTCGGAGGTTCACGGAGATCACCAAGAAAGCTCGACTACTCGTTAGAGTCATCACAAGATTGGGAGCTTGCAGGGAGTCCGTCGGAAGAAGTTCGTCGGAAAGCTCGCCGAAACAAGACTCGACGTTCGCGGTTGAAAACTTGCTTAGGATGTTTTTTTTTATATGTAGTTCACTTGTAATTAGGATTAGGATTAAGAGATAATCCTATATCCTAGTTAGGGGCCAACTGGGCCCAAAGTCAGATTTGGTTTGGGCTAAAATTAAGCCAAACCAGTGAATCGGAGAGCCAGGCGGTGGCACCGCCCAGCACCCGAGAGCTGGGCAGTGACACCTCCTGGGCTGGGCGGTTGCACCGTCCAGCACCCAAGCGCTGGGCGGTGGCATCGCTTGGCTGGGCGGTGGCACCGCCAGCATCGGGAACATAAGAGAATTCAAATTTTTTGGAGCCCAAATTTGAATCCTCTTGAGGCCTATAAATACCCCTCGAGTCTCAGCTGAGAACATAACTTTTTGAGCAGCAAGTGATTGAAAGAAAAGTCTTAGAAGAGTCTTTGCCTTTCTTGTTTTCAATTTGCTAGTGTTCACCTCCTTCTTTCTTGCTGAAAATCTGTAAGAGAGTGAACCGCTTGTAAAAGTTGTAAGAGGGGTATTTACCCTTCCCTTTCAAGAGATTTGCTAGTGGAAGGTGGAAGCCTCATCGAAGAGGGGCCTCGCAAGTGGATGTGGGTCATTTGACCGAACCACTCTAAAATTAGAGTAATCTCTGGTTTGTGTTTACTTATCGCAATTTATCTTACTGCAAACTTTCTTACGTACTTTATAATCTTGCTGCACTTTTTTACGAACACGCGTCAAAGTTAAACTTTTCAAGTTCAGTTTTTTTTGTGCCAACGATTTCAAAAACCAACGTTTTAATCCGCTGCACTAATTCACCCCCCCCCCTCTTAGTTCTCTTGATCCTAACAATTGGTATCAGAGCAAGGTTATCTCTCATATTTGGTTTAATACCCAAGAGAGATGGCTTACTCCGGCATGCAAGAGGGACATTTTATTGCACGACCACCTTTGTTTAATGGGTCGGATTACACATATTGGAAGACTCGCATAAGGATCTTCCTCATTTCTATGGACTTTAAGCTTTGGTCTATTGTCGAGAACGGATTTCAAAAATCTTCTATTCCGATGAGAAAATGGAATGAATCGGAAAAAAAGGTTTTTACTTTAAATGCAAAGGCTATGAATGCCTTGTTTTGTGCACTAGATAAAAATGAATTTAATCGCGTTTCAATTTGTGATTCGGCTTTTGATATTTGGAGAACTCTTGAAGTCACTCAAGAAGGCACTAGCCGAGTGAAAGAGTCCAAAATCAACATCCTTGTGCACTCTTACGAACTTTTTCGAATGAAACCAAGTGAGTCCATCGGAGACATGTACACCTGGTTCACAGATATCATCAATGGACTCAAAGCTCTTGGTAAAGGTTTTACTAACTTTGAACTAGTAACTAAAATCTTAAGATCTCTCCCAAAAAGTTGGGATCCAAAAGTTACGGTCATTCAAGAGGCCAAATACCTTAAAACATTCCCTCTTGAAGAACTCATTGGGTCTTTAATGACCTACGAAATGACATGTCAAGCTCATGACGAGCTCGAGAACCCCCTTCCAAAGAACAGGAAGGATATGGCACTCACATCACAAGAAGACCACTTGAAAGGAACATCAAGTGATGAAGACAGTGACAATGACATTGCACTTTTGACTCAAAAATTTAAAAAATATTTAAGAAAGAACAAATTTAAAAATAATACAAAAAATAAATTCGAACACAAGAAGGACCAAGTAATTTGCTATGAGTGCAAGAAACCGGGACACTACAAGAACGATTGTCCACAAGCCAAAAAGAGAGCATCAAAGAAGAAGGCACTCAAGGCAACATGGGATGATTCAAGCAAGTCCGAAGAAGAGGAGTCCAACACCGAGCAAGTTGCTCATTACGCCCTAATGGCCTTCGAAGAAGAGGTAACGGATTTAATTAATGCAGATTTACCTTATCATGAATTATTAAATGCCTTCCATGAGTTATTTGATGAATGTAAGACAATTAGTAGAAAATATAAATTACTAAAAAAGGAGCATGATAGTCTTACTTGTGTTTTTGATAAATTAAAAACTGAATATCATGATAGTCTAGCTCCATGTGCTAAATGTCATGATCTAGAAACTCTCCAAAAGGAGAACTTGGTACTTAAGGACACCTTGAAGAAATTCGAGGTCGGTAGCAAGTCCTTAAACATAATCCTTACAAATAAGGGTCACGTTCCTAAAAGGAGTGGAATTGGATTTGTGAGAAGTACTCACCAAAATCCAACTACCTTCATTAAAGGTCCTATCTTACATGTTCAACACCAAAGCAATTGCAACTTTTGTTGCAAATATGGACATATAACTTACCAATGTCCATTCAAGAAAATTAGTCCGAACAAATTGATTTGGGTTCCTAAAGGAACCATAATCAAGTCTATGCAACATGATAAACAAGTTAGATTAGTTTTTGAGGCACCCAAAAGTAAATGGATACCTAAAAATAATTCCTCCTTGTAGAAACATACACCATCACATGCTAGGAGCAAGAGATGGTACCTTGATAGTGGATGCTCAAGGCATATGACCGAAGATCCATCCCAATTCTCCAAGCTCACTAGCATGGACGAAGGCTCTGTCACCTTCGGAGACAACAACAAAGGCAAAATCATTGGCAAGGGAACCATAGGTAACAAATCAAGTTTTTCTATTGATGATATGTTACTGGTTGATGGATTGAAACATAATCTGTTGAGCATTAGTCAATTATGCGATAAAGGTTATATCGTTAGATTTGAATCAAATATGTGCATTATTGAAAAACCAAATCATAACATAACTATGATTGCTTTAAAACAAAATAATGTCTATACCATCAATCTTGATGAACTAAGTAATGAAATGTGTTTCTCCGCCGTAAATGATGATGCTTGGCTTTGGCATAGGAGATTAGGCCATGCAAGCATGAAAACAATATCTAAAATCTCATCTCAAGAATTAGTACGAGGGATTCCGAATATGAAGTTTATTAAGAATAAGGTATGCGATGCATGTCAACTAGGCAAACAAATAAAAACAAGCTTCAAACCAAAAAATCAAATTAGCACCACTAGACCGTTACAATTGATCCATTTGGACTTATTTTGACCAATTGATACAACAAGTCTAGGTGGAAGCAAATATGCTTTTGTGATTGTAGATGACTACTCTAGATACACATGGACCTATTTCTTAGCTCACAAAAGTGATTGCTTCAAGTGTTTCTCAAAATTTTGTAAACTCACTCAAAACGAAAAAGGCTTCATGTTCTCATCAATTCGGAGTGATCACGGTGGTGAATTTCAAAACCGTGACTTTCAAAATTTTTGCGAAGTTAATGGGTACAATCACAACTTCTCAACTCCAAGAAATCCTCAACAAAATGGAGTAGTTGAAAGGAAAAATAGAAACCTACAAGAAATGGCAAGAACTATGTTAAATGAACATAGTTTACCCAAATATTTTTGGGCCGAAGCCGTAAATACGGCTTGTTACATCATGAATAGGGTCCTAATAAGACCATCTCTATCAAAAACTCCCTATGAATTATGAAATAACAAAAAACCAAATATTTCTTATTTTAAAGTTTTTGGTTATAAATGCTTCATTTTAAATGAAAAGGATGCCCTAGGTAAATTTGATGCTAAATCCAATGAAGGCATTTTTCTTGGTTACTCCTCCGTTTCTAAAGCCTTTCGTGTCTTTAACAAAAGGACCTTAGTAATAGAAGAGTCTATTCATGTAGTTTTTAATGAAATTTCCGATTTAAAGAAAAATAATTTTGATGATGATCTTGGTTTTGATAATTTGAATTTAAATGAACCCCCTCCTCAAAATAGCCATTTGAATGCATCTTTTTCCGAAATTTCTTTACCCAAAGAATGGAAGTATGTAGATGCTCATCCAAAGGAGCTAATTATAGGAGATACAACAAAAGGGGTTCAAACTCATTCTTCTTTCAAGAATTTTTGTGCTAACGCCGCTTTCCTTTCTCAAATTGAACCTAAATGCATTGACGAAGCCTTAAAAGATGATTTTTGGGTCATTGCAATGCAAGAAGAATTGAACCAATTTGAGAAGAATGAGGTATGTAAGCTTGTTCCTAGACCAAGTGACCACTTAGTCATAGGTACTAAGTGGGTCTTTAGAAACAAGCGAGACGAAAATGGTATCGTGGTTAGAAACAAGGCTAGATTAGTGGCCAAAGGTTTCAACCAAGAAGAAGGTATCGATTACGAAGAAACCTTTGCTCCCGTGGCTCGATTAGAAGCCATTAGGATGCTCCTTGCCTATGCTAGTAGTAATAATTTTAAACTATTTCAAATGGATGTCAAAAGTGCCTTCTTAAATGGTTTTATTTCGGAGGAAGTATATGTTGAACAACCTCCCGGATTTAAAAATTCTCTTCTTCCTAATCATGTATTCAAATTGACTAAGGCTCTCTATGGTTTAAAACAAGCTCCTAGAGCGCGGTATGAGAGGCTTAGTTCCTTTCTCATTTTAAATAACTTTACCAAAGACAAGGTTGATACTACATTGTTTATCAAACACTTTGGAAATAATTTTCTTATTGTGCAAATTTATGTCGACGATATTATTTTTGGCTCTTCGGATGAATCACTATGTGAATCATTTGCTAAATGTATGAGTCATCAATTTGAAATGAGTTTGATGGGTGAATTAACCTTCTTTTTAGGATTACAAATCAAACAACTTAGTGATGGTATATTTCTCAATCAATCTAAATATACATTAGAATTGCTAAAACGATTTAACATGAATAATTCAAAAGAAATAAACACCCCTATGAGTACTTCGACCAAGTTAGATATGGATGAAAATAGTGAAAATTTCGATCAAAAAACATATAGGGGAATGATCGGTAGTCTACTCTACCTCACCGCAACTAGACCGGATATTATGTTTAGTGTAGGACTCTACGCTAGGTTCCAATCTAATCCTAAATTATCTCATCTTAAGAGTGTTAAAAGAATATTTAGGTATCTTAAAGGAACTCCAAATTTAGGACTATGGTATCCAAAATCAGATAAGTTCGATTTAATAGCCTATGCAGATGCCGATTTTGGCGGATGCAGAATAGATAGAAAAAGTACATCTGGAACATGCCAGTTTTTAAGTCATGCACTTGTTTCTTTGACATCTAAGAAACAAAATTCAGTAGCTCTATCTACGGCCGAAGCCGAATACATTGCTGCAAGTGCATGTTGTGCGCAAGTTGTTTGGATGAAAAATACACTAGAAGACTATGGAATTCACTTGAAAAATATTCCTATAAAGTGTGATAATACTAGTGCCATATGTCTCACCAAAAATCCAATTCAGCACTCTAGGACTAAACATATCGACATTAGGCATCATTTCATACGTGATCATGTCCTTAACAACAATGTGGTATTAGAATTTATTGACACAAAGCATCAATTAGCAGATATTTTTACAAAAGCCTTAAATGAAGACCAATTTGATTTCATCCGAAGGGAATTAGGCATGTTAAATTGTCCCTAAAATGAACTTCACGAAAAATGACTCGTCCTTTTCCTTTCTTTTGTGAATTTGATTTATTCCTTCTTCTTCAATTCAAAATGATCCATTAAAGTATAACTTATTATCTTGAGGGAAAAAAGCTAAACAAAAGGGAGGAAGAAAAATTTTTTTCTTTCCTCCGCGGGATTCCAGCGGTGGCACCGCCAGATCCGGCGGTAGCACCACCTGAGCGCTCGGGCGCCAAGCGGTGACACCGCTCGGTTTGGTGGTGGCACCGACCGAGCGACCCTTATTAACCCGAGGGGTTAGGGCCGGCGGTGACACCGCCCCCAACCCGAAGAAAAAGCTCTCAAAACCCTCTCCCATTCCCCCTAACCCTCATTCTAACTCTTAGAAGCATTGGAGAAGAATTCTTGGTGGTCCAAGCTCTCCATCTCTCAACATAATCTCCATAAGGTAACACTTGAAATCCCTCTTTTCTTTTCTCCTACTTATTTTTCACAATTTCATCATCATCTTGTCTAGATAATGGCTCCTAAGAGATCAAAAGGAAAAAGGATTGAAGGAGATTCATATGACCATGATCTTTTTAGATCAAAAGAGGTAGCCCTTAGCTTTCCAAAATTTGAAACACGAAGTATCCATAAGGGAAAATACGTTGATCTGGATGAACTAGGGGACTTAGAACCTATTAGGTGGTTTGCACACCTAGAAGCTCTACCTCTACTACAAATAGATGAACCAATCTATCCGCGGTTAGTTAGATTGTTTTATGCCAACCTATATGTGGACAACGATAGCCTAAGCACTTACCTTCTAGGAACACCCATTAGAATATTTGACAGCACTATTTGTGAGCTAATTGGCATAACTGAAAAAGATAGGGGATGCTATTTTAAAGGTAAATGGGACGTCAACATAATAGGAGCAACCTATACCGAAGCCGCAAAAACAATTTTTGCAAATCCAAACCTTGGCCTCCTACCCAAGAGTTATGAACACTTACTGCCATTCAACTCTAAAATCCTTCATCACATTATCACAAGCATCATATTCCCCAAACAATTTCATATTGACGAAATAAGTCAAATAGAGATAAGTACCATGTATTGGATTATGACCGGTCAGCATAATTGTTTTGGGTACTCAATTCGACAACACATGAAGGATATTATGGCTAAAGATACTATGTTGCCATATGGGGGGTTAATCACTAGATTTCTTCATGCCTGTGACATTTGCATCCCACCCGATGAAGAAACTATTCAAAGTGATCGATATAACATAATAAATAAAAACATACTGAAAAGACTTAGGTGCATATTTAGCAATGGCATATGGGTTAGGCAGCCTAGAAGGACTGATCCAATTCCTCCACCAATAGAACACCCCGAAACACCAATTCTTAGGGGAAATGAATCTCCACGTCCTAGTCCCTTTGGGGCAGCACCTTCAGCTCCTATTTCCTCCTCTGAAGATCTCATTATGGCGAAACTGTCTCAGATCAAATTCCAGCAAGATCAACTCAAATCACAGCAAGAATAAATTCAAAATCAACAAGTTGAAAATTTGAAGACACTACGACAAATGAATGAAAAAATAGATATCATGTATCAGCACTGTGGATTACCTCCTAAGGATTAAAGTGATGTATCTTTTTATTCTGTTCTGTTTACTTTTAACAACAAGTTCAAAGTTTATCATCGTTTGAACGATAACTGATCCTTCCTTTTAGATAACTACTGTTTTGATCTGCATAAATGATGATTTCTTTTGGATAAACTATTTCTAGCAAATTTGAATGATGAATTTTGTTTACTATTAAATGCTAAACATTTTTAATGATTCAATGATCATTTTCAGTGAATTCTATGATCATCAATTAGCTGGCTTGTCTCTTTTTGTTGATGACAAAGGGGGAGAAGTGATGACTAAGTGATGACTTACACCATATCGATAGCATGACTTATATGAATTACAAAAACTTATGTGATATGAATGTCTTATATGCCTTGCAAAATCCTTGAAAATATCACAAGATTGATTGATCATATTGAAAGCATGCCTTACATCTATATCATAAAATTTATATTGAAAATCTTTATCTTCTGTCGTAGTAAAATTCGTCCCTTATCATTTAACTTATGATTTTCATCGAAGTTTCGTACTTACTATTGTTTAATGAGGATTACGATAAGCTCTACGGTTAGAACTTATCGGGTTATGCTTGAATCCAATGGGATGGAATTCAAGTGTTTTTATCTTCTCATAATATGGAATATAGATAGGGGGAGTTATGTTTAACTCCGTCATCAATTGATTGTCATCATCAAAAAGGGAGAGATTGTTGAATCTCGAATTTTGATGATATAATCAATTGGTGGGTTAATTGATCTGATCCATATTATTGAGTTAAGTGTGCAGGATTAACTACGATAACCAGAAAACATAAAGCAAGGATACTAGAGTCGAGTTCGATGGACGTTTAAGAGACCGAAGAATCATCGGAGATGCTACCGGAACCAACCGAGAAGAAATCGGGAACATGTCGGAATTTTCGGAAGTTCGCCGAAGAAATCGTCGGAGGTTCACGGAGATCACCAAGAAGGCTCGGCTACTCGTTAAAGTCATCACAAGATCGAGAGCTTGCAGGGAGTCCGTCGGAAGAAGTTCGTCGGAAAGCTCGCCGGAACAAGACTCGACGTTCGCGGTTGAAAACTTGCTTAGGATGTTTTTTTTGTTATGTAGTTCTGTAGTTCACTTGTAATTAGGATTAGGATTAAGAGATAATCCTATATCCTGGTTAGGGGCCAATTGGGCCCAAAGTCAGATTTGGTTTGGGCTAAAATTAAGCCAAACCAGTGAATCGGAGAGCCAAGCGGTGGCACCGCCTGGCTGGGCGGTGACACCTCGTGGGCTGGGTGGTTGCACCGTCCAGCACCCGAGCGCTGGGCGGTGGCACCGCTTGGCTGGGCGGTGGCACCGCCAGCATCGGGAACATAAGAGAATTCAAATTTTTTGGAACCCAAATTTGAATCCTCTTGAGACCTATAAATACCCCTCAAGTCTTAGTTGAGAACACAACTTTTTGAGCAGCAAGTGATTAAGAGAAAAGTCTTAGAAGAGTCTTTGCCTTTCTTATTTTCAATTTGCTAGTGTTCACCTCCTTCTTTCTTGCTGAAAATCTGTAAGAGAGTGAACCACTTGTAAAAGTTGTAAGAGGGGTATTTACCCTTCCCTTTCAAAAGATTTGCTAGTGGAAGGTAGGAGCCTCATCGAAGAGGGGCCTCGCAAGTGGATGTAGGTCATTTGACCGAACCACTCTAAAATTGGAGTAATCTCTGGTTTGCGTTTACTTATCGCAATTTATCTTACTGCAAACTTTCTTACGTACTTTATAATCTTGCTGTACTTCTTTACGAACACGCGTCAAAGTTAAACTTTTCAAGTTTACTTTTTTTTGTGCCAACGATTTCAAAAACCAACGTTTTAATCCGCTGCACTAATTCACTCCCCCCCCCCCCCCCCCCCTCTTAGTGCTCTTGATCCTAACATGTACTATTCCCCTATCATTGCCTATAACAAAGGGGGAGAAAATAAATGATGAATGTTTGGTACCAACAATCATGAAGTGATAAATGATTAAAAATATTGATTTAATGTTTGATATCATGAATGCTTTAAATGATGAATATTTGGTTTCATGATCAAATTGTTGATAAATGCTTAAAAATTTTAATATCTTAGCATCATAAATGTTATGCCCAAAATGATGTATCACGAATGCTTGAGTATCATGTATGATATGCCAATAGTGATAATTGATTTAGTTTTGGTATCATGCACGAAGTAAGAATGGAATGAAAGGTTTTAAAATTATACATATTTTAATTTGAAATTATAATGATGCACAATCATATTGAAAAAAGATTAATACTTTAACTTTGTTATGCAAAGGGAAAAGAATTACAATATTGTATTCTTCCCTTCTTTTTGACAATAACAAAGATAGAGAAAAATTACTAGCTCAAGATGCAAAATTTAGAAACTTGGACTTTGCAGAGGAAGCAAACATGCTAAACTTTGCACATCTCAAAAGATGTAAAATTTTACTAACTTTCATATGTGTAAAATTTGATAGCTTACATATTCTAATATGATATAGAACTTACTATCTTGAACATCACTAAAAATTACTAGCTTGCAATCTTAAGAGAAGCAAAAGTGCTATCTTGCCTATCTCAAGAAGCAAAAATGTTAACTTGCACATCTAGCAAAATTTACAAACTTGCAAAACTCAAAATTATTGCTAGCTTGCATGATGATAAAACTTGAGATTATGTTTATTATATAATGATTTGAAATTATGTCAAAACATTTGGTAGTTGCATTTTTCATTTTTGTTGATGACAAAGGGGGAGAAGTTATGATGTCAATCATGCTTGGAATGATAATTATGTATGATTTTATGATGCATGCAATGATGTGATAAATCTGTTATTTCAATACTCATGTTGTATGCAATGTTAAAATACTATGATTTTAAAGTTTCTATCAATAAGGCATATTGATAGGGAGAGTTTGTTTAAACTCCATAATCAATTGGTCATCATCATCAAAAAGGGGAAGATTATTGAATCTCAAATTTTGATGATAAAATCAATTAAAAGTGTTTATGATTTAATCTAGGTTTTGAGTTACGCAGGAAGCTTCGATCATGATGAGACAATCAAAGCAAGAAGAATCATGTTGGGCCAAAGAAAAACATGTTAGAAGATTGGATGTCGAGCCATAGGATCGATCGACGTATCGGTAGAAGGCTTCAGACCATAAGTTCGTGTATTGGACCAAGAAGAGTAAAAATTACGCTAAGTAAATCGGAGTTACGAAGGTCAACTGGCTGATTAGGCAATAGGTCGCAAGAGAGGATGATGCGTCGAATATTCGGACGAAGCGCTGATGATTCGGACGAAGCACTGATAAACCAATGACATACCAGACAACACTTGATTCAAACTTTGTAATAACTGTCTAGATCGAAGTGTGTTTTAAGTGTAGAGGATTAACTACGATTGCAAGGCATAAAGCAAAATAAAGTCTCGGAGTCAAGAATGAGATTTCGTTGGGAGTTCGAAAGTTCGTCGGAAGTCCAGACTTTCATCAAAAGTTCTATCGAAATTGACCAAGAAGTCTAAGAGCTTACTAAAGAAGCTCATCAGAACTCGTCAAGAAGATCATCGTGAAGTCCAAGAGCTTTCCAAAAGTCCATTGGAACATTGCCGAGAGATCGTGGGAAGTTCGTCGGAAGCTCGCCAGAAGAAACCTAAACTTTCAGACTTATTTAGCTTAGTAAATATCTTAAAATTCACAGTTAACATATAATTAAGTTAAAATTAGGCCAACTCAATTAGGGGTCAATTAGGCCTAAATTGAGATTGATTTGGGCTTATTGGGAGGCCCATTCAATGACCCAAATGTTGGGTCAAGCGGTGGCATCGCCAAAATAGGCAGTAGAACTACCTATGAGTTGAAAATTTTAAAAAACTCAATCTTCGAGGTAGTGGTACCATCAAACTGGGTGGTAGTACCGTCCAGTAATAGTGTGTCAAGTGGTAGTACCGCTAGGTAGGACGGTGGTACCGTCCATACCCTAAAGACTTGGAAGTTTAAATTTTTGGCTCCATTTTTAAAACCATTTGGGGCCTATAAATACTCCACTAGGGCAGCAAGAATGCAATAAGAATTCTAGAGAAAAAAACTGAGTAAACTCTGTCAAAACTTTTAGTTCCCTCCTCCTAGAGCTTAGAGTTGGTCCTAAGTGAGGTGTGTGAGGGAATACTTATAAAAGAATGACTTGTAAATGTTTTCTCCTAAACTCGTGAAAAGGAGAAAATATTATAAGAGGGTAATTGGTTTTCACCCATTGAAGGAAGACTTATAGTGGATGTCGATAGTCTCAACGGAGAAGAAATCAAGAGTGGATGTAGGTCATAATGATCGAACTACTATAAAATCGATTTGCTGCTTTTTACTTTGTTGTTTACCTTTGACCTTTACTATAAATCATTTTACTTGCTCACTATCCTACTTCCTTATTACACTCCTCCTCTTAATGCGGACTCATTTCTAACATACTCTGAATCAAAATAATTATGCCACAATACAAATTGACATAATCATTTCTACTCTATAGGAAATCACCTCTATAACGGAGACGGACACAAACACATGCAAGAGCAACGTAGATTGCATTTTCTCTTTTTTGATTCTCAAATAGCTCATGGTGTTATAACCCACCCCCTCATCGGATATCTTTGAACTTTAATATCGAAGTAGAGTCGTTATAGAACTCTACATATTTCTTTATTTTGTAGGTCTCTCCGGATACTTATATTACCATTTAAGATGAACAAACAACCAGAACCTTGGCCTCTAATTTTTTTCCTTCGTCCTCATTGAGCGCGAGACGTCAGCACTCGAGTAAAAGAAACTAGTTAGCTCCATCCTCTCCCTTCATACGAATGATTGAACCTTAACTCATCAAATCTCAACATGATATATTGGTAGATTTATTAAGCCGTAATCAAGTCTAATTTTGACTTAATACAATTACAAACTCAAATCATATTATCATTAGAGGACACATTTCATTTAAGCTCAAAGCTCAAATCTCAAATCATATTTAAGAAATTTTTTATTTAAATATCTACTACAAGCATGAGTCAAGCACTATTTCAAATATAGTATTTCTGGATCTTGTTTGCACTATATTTCAAATTTATTATACTAATAAATTTGTTCGCAATTTGTGTCGGAAGATTCAATGGTAAGGAATGTAACGATACTGTCCTCCTTTACTAATCCACACCAATAAGTAAGCACTTCCCAAACCCAGTAACAATCGAAAGATCAACAATACTAGTCGTCATATACCTACCTCATCATAATATTAAATCTAGAAGCATTAGAATGGATTAATTAGCATAATGTCATTATGGCCAGAACACTATCCTTCGTTGTTTATTGATTCTAACGGTGGCTGATTGACCAACTCAGCCATCGACAGGAACATCTGGCTTTTCCAACCCGTTCAAATGTCACGTTCAACCATCGCACGCACCTTGTGACTACCTCTCGTGGCTGCTGCTGCTGCTTCGTCTTCTTCCTCTTATTGGGTTTTGCTTTCGACAGCAAAAGGCCTACACCTTGTTCATGAAGGCACCAACCCTTTGTCTTTAATCATCATGGCCTTTGCCGAGTGGCCAAACCACACTACGTGTTGCTTGGGAAGCAATTCCAGTTCATCCGAGTTGCATCCACAACGGTCAATGCAAGAAATCTATCCCCAAAACAAAGGATGGAGACAAGGCATCATAAACTGCTCCCCTTTTGTTGTTTGCTCACTGCCAAACTAATTATAATTTAACATGCAGCACAAATATTTCTTTTTGTTAACGAGAATAACAAGGATATAAACTCTGATGACAAGGGCGTTTTCGTCAGCGTGGGGCCAAAGAATCTTCTCACGCAGGACCTCGAAGACGTCAGTGCGCGTGTAAACGCGCTCCACCCATCTGTTATCCCGAAACTATCCCTGATTCTATGCTTAATACCGATTAGGTCCCTAGGGATCCCGGTTTATCAACAGCTTCCTCTCGATCCAACGGCAACGATTCCACGTGGTCCTCGTTGACAGACGTATCGACGAAATCCAACGGCCGTCTCCCACCGCGGAGTATTTGACCGAGATGAGCGCGTTTCCGACGCTTCCGACACCCAACGCGGCTGCCAGTTGGACAGGTCGCTACGTGTCCGTCTCGGACGAGGAGAAGCGCTCTAAACCCGCACGTGCCCGTAGCTGTTCTCGCACCGCACGGTCGCCGCCGGTCGCCCGAGGGCGTCAGATAAATAACGCTCGGAAGGGAGTTCGACTACTTGGATAACGCGAAATTAAATCGGAGCAGCAAAAAGATCGAAAGAAGCCCAAATTGAGAAGGAAATCAGAAACCCTAAGAGGAAGAGGAAACCGAATTCTGCTGCTGTTCTTCGAGCTAGATTACTTGAAGGTCGGATTTTGAGGAGATTTTTGGTCGCTCCTTGTCGAGGGGATTCGATTGGCACCGGGGAAGTGGGGGTTCTTTTGGATTCGAGATGGTGGCAGAAGCGGAGGTTATCCACCAGAGCCTCGACGTGCAGTGCCGCGTCGCTATGGAGATTGACGAGATCGTCGATATCTCCGCAGCGGCAGCGGCAGCGGCGGTAGCAGAGCTGGGACCCGAGGCTGCCGCGGTCACGGTTGATGTTACCGTTTCTGAGCTGGTTGGTTTAGACTCTTCTTCTTTCACCATTGATTTCTCTTTCTTGGCCCTTTTTCTTTGCTTTTTCCAAACTATTTTTTATTCTTTATGATTCTATCTTTATTCTTCGGTCTTGTTCTCGATTCCTCATATCATTTGAAAGATTTAGGGGCTGGAACCATAGATTTTTTATTTTGTTAGGAAACTCTGGAATATCCCATAGATCTCGCCATTTATTTTGCTAAAATTAGTTCTTGCTTTTAATGATTAGGTCTATAACCGTAGATCTTGATATGTTTGGTGTATGCTTTAGATTGTCATGTATTTTGCTAAAAAAATTATTCGCCTTCCCTAGTGATATCGGTGCAACCAAAATCATGTGTTTGTAATTGATTATCTCTCAAATACTCTTCGTTTAGTTCAGTAATAGAAAATTCATTATGCTCCATTTTTTCTGTTTCTATTCAAAAAGTTTTTCTTGGGTTTATTTGTAGAAATCTTTACTTGGCTAATCTATTTTAGCACTTAGTTTCCGCTTGTTAAGCTTTCAGATCCATTTGTTTAGCTGCAGTAATTTATTAGGTAGCCTGGTGATGGACTCGTAAAGATATGTTTCTATGCTCTCTCAGCTTACGTTATGACCAAATTGACATAAAATCGATTGATAATAGCTTCTGGTTAGGTTATGTTGCTTTAAAGAGTTATTTTCCGAATAAAGAATATAGAATTTTTTTTCCCAGCACAGAGTGAAAGATTAACTTCTGATTTGGAAATGATAATCGTGCATTGAAAGGCACAGAAGCAGGAAGGGTTAACGTGTATCATTATGCCTGTTAAATTAAATAAGTCATGCTGTCATCTCAAGAGTTGTTGAGCATCCCTGGTTGTTTGTATGTATCATCTTTCCTGAACTATTTAGCTCTCATTTCATTTGTTGTACCATTACCCTGATTTGGACTCTGATATATGTCTTTGTCTCCTGAACATGTTTGCCCCTTTTAGGTTGGTTGCTTGTGTTTTGGTATCTGGTACTGTGTTTTATTATCTCGGTACTTTGGTTTCTATGTCCCTGCATTATTTGTCTTGTTTTCTGTGCATGTAGGAATTGAGAAAGTCAGATGCCATTTTGGATATTTCTGTAAAGCCACTTCTGTTTGTTCCCAGCATCCGGTCTGGTAGTTTTGCGGACATTGGGCACCGGAGATACATGGAAGATGAGCATATTCGTATTGACAATCTCTCATCACATCTAGGCTCTCTGCTTAGGTGCCCTATGCCTAGCGCCTTCTATGGGGTAAGAAATTGATCCACCTCTGATGTGGAACCGGCTTTGCATTAGTTCCTAACTAAAAGTTGGTAATGATGGGGTTTCCTATTTTTCTGCAGGTGTTTGATGGCCATGGAGGTCCAGATGCTGCTGCTTACACTAAGAAGCATGCAACTAGGTTTTTGTTCAAAGATGCTAATTTTCCTCGGGCATCAGAAGCTGATAACAATTTTGTAGAATCTGTAGAGAACTCTGTTCGGGAAGCATTCCTTCTTGCTGATCTTGCTTTGGCTGAGGACTCCACTGTTAGCAGTTCTTCAGGGACTACAGCTCTCACAGCTATGGTGTTTGGAAGGTTTGTTACTTTGTTTTTCTTCGTCTTCCTTTTGTGTTTTTGTTTCCATGTATCAGTTTTAGAGCTGTGTTAATCCTTTGCTGATCTGTCTTCCCTACTGGGTGCAGGATTCTCCTGGTAGCCAATGCAGGTGACTGTCGAGCAGTCTTATGCAGGAAAGGTGAAGCAGTTGATATGTCGCAAGATCATAGGCCCATCAATGCAGCTGAGCGGCAAAGAGTTGAACAGTCGGGGGGTTTTGTTGATGATGGGTACCTCAATGGCATCCTGTCCGTCACACGAGCTTTGGGAGACTGGGACTTGAAAATGCCGCGAGGTTCTCCCTCACCACTCATTGCAGAGCCAGAATTCAGGCAGGCAATGCTGACCGAGGACGATGAGTTTCTAATAATCGGTTGTGATGGAATATGGGATGTCATGTCAAGCCAACATGCGGTTGGTGTAGTGCGCAGGGGCCTCAGGCGGCATGACGACCCTGAGCGGTGTGCGAGGGAGCTCGTCATGGAGGCACTAAGGCTCAACACAGTTGATAATCTCACAGTGATCGTGGTCTGCTTTTCGGATGAATATGGTGGGTCCTCTGCTTCACCATGCCATGAGCCAGGGCAGCAGCAGCCCAGGACGAGGTGTTGCAAAAGCTTGTCGGTGGAGGCCCTCTGTAATCTGAGGAGCTTGCTGGATAATGGTGGTAGCAATTGACTGTAGTAGAACGTGGCTTCGATGTACATAAATTTGGTGACGATGCTGAAAATTTATAGTAAGTTATCATCCTAATTTTGGCTGCTCGAGGGGGTACAAACAGCAGCTAAACAGTTTTGTAGGTCGTCTTGTTTCATTGTTTCTGTGGCCGGGGTGATGGAGGCACGGCATGTAGATAATTGTTTAGAAGTGATTTTAAACTTGATGTATCAGCAATTATAGGTCCATATTCTGAGATACTTTGACATGGTCACAAGTTTCGACTTGCTTGCAAATTATGGATACAGTGCAAAGTGGGTAATGTGGCGGGTGACAGACGACGGGAGAAGGATGAGAAACATGGCAGCCGCCTTGTTTGACAGTTGGAAAAGAAAGAAGGCAGGTGGTCGTTTAATCAACTAAGAGACCTTGTCTGTCTTTGATGTATATATCAATTCAAAACCATCCCAGCAATAGATTTTTCCTCTGATGCAAACATGCACTTTAGTGTCAGTGATTTGTGGGTGCAATGATATTGAGTTAATTCAATAATTCTATAACAATAATAAATAATATGAGCACAAACTCAACCTTTATATCAAGTTTTTCAGGTCGGAAAAGATTGTAGAACAGCTGATAAGAAAAAGGAACGATATGAAAGGGGAATGTACTACAACAAACCACAAATTAACACTCTACAGTATGGATATAAGTAGGGTCATAATCATACCACTTCGATACATCAAAAACTCTTCACAGAAAATTAAAATTTGACAAACCAATTAATGATGGATCCAGACGCATAATATATAGTCAATTAATGTTTTGAACCTTCAACCTTTAAAACGAGGGTTTAACAAACTACCACCAAACCATTGTTTAAAGTGTCACATTATGTGTTAACTTCATATTGTTGAGTATTTGGTTTAAGACCAATTTGGATCGCATAATTATAGGACGGAACTTTGTGGCCAAATTTGTTTGCATTTTGGTTTGAGGGCACTCCTAGCTAGATTCGATTATATTGTCATTAGGGGATACTTTATAATCAAATTCAATTATCTTGTTATTAGGGAACACTTCATGGCTTAATCACATGATCATTAGGAGACGTTTCATAGTCAGATTCAATCACGTTGTTATTAGTACATGCTTCATGCTATATTTAATCACATTATTATTAGAAAATGCTTCGTGGCCACATTTGATCATATCATCATTAATGAATAATTCATGGTTGGATTTGGTCACATGGTCAATATAAGATACTTCATGATCAAATTGGATAGATTATATCCCATCATCATTACGATAGATTCAATCACATCATCATTACGAGACACTTCATGATGGGATATGAAAAAATCATCATTATGAGATACTTAATTGCTAAATTTTTGCATGCCGACATTAGAGTAAGATTTATGGTTGGATTTGGTTATGCCACATCCCAGAGTTTTTGAAAAATAAACTATTATTTTAATATTCATAATTTATGAAAGATTTTTTATTTTTGAATTTAAATTCTTATCTTTATAAAAATAAATATTTTATTTTTAACTAGAAAAATGATCACATCTTCTTGGTAGGATTACAAGTGACAAAAAATGCTTTTATACCTAAGCCTTATATCTATTACAAAATAGTATGTTATTTTAAAAATAAATATAAGATAAAAACATATGAACAATCATACATGTTGGTAGAAATCTTTAAAAAATTATAAAAATAATTTTAATATTTATGAGATATATACAAATATCAAAAATTTAATACGAAATGGTAACACATCAATTCATTATAAAACTCATATATTGAAAAAATAATGATAATTCTAATGTAGTAAATAAAATCATGTATCATATGTAACACATCTCAATAATATACATAATAATCAAATAACAAAAACATACATCACACTCGATGGGTATACTCTCCCAATAACGAATAGAGATACATATTCTACGGGATAGATTCCTTCGAACAACAGATAGAAAAAACCCATATTACATTCCCAATTGTGAATGGAGTAGTATTTGTCACTCGTCCAAGAGGGGATACATTCCTTTCAATAGTAGATGGAGGAAACATATAACCATCATATTTGATGACCCGTTAATCTTTAAAGGGAATTGCCCTACTTACCCTTGTTAGGGATATAAAAATAACAATGATCATTTATTTATATTTATTCATTCACGCATATATCCAAAAATACTATGATAAAATATTATGAGAGACCATGATTAATTGATAATCTTTTAGACTATGTCCATTAGTGACTCTATATTATAATGGGCTCGTAGCTCTTTTCACATGTTGCACTTCCAATGTAGTAGATCACTAGTATAATCACATATACTATATGGTAATAGTCATATTAATATCATAAACTTAATTAAAAAAAAAGTAGAAAACCAATAATCATTTCCAAATCATAAATTCATATAAAATTTCTAAGTTCATCAAATCATAAAAACACTAGAGATCAATCTCTCAATAGTTCTCAATCAATCAAAATCATAATGGGAATAGCTTAATTGACTTAAATAAACCCAATTCAACTATGATATAACGAAACCAATCTCAAATCCTTATAGAATCAATTTAGAATCACCCTAGACTGGTTTAATTTATATTTAATTGATTTCAATTAGATTAAATAGTTTAAACTAGTCAAGTTGGTTTAGAATCACCCTAAACCAATATGAACTAATTAAACTTATCTGCTTCAATTAATTGACGAGCTCAAACTAACAAAAGAAGAGAAACTTGGACTATGTCATATAGTGCTAGCCTAGATCGAATCAACCCACTTAAGTCTTGGATGGATTACATGCGCCATATATGCCTATCCCAAGTAATAGGTTGAGTGAGGTATAATGGGTTGGATGGAGAGTCGACAATGTGTTTTATGCTAATTGCATAACAAGGAGAGCCTAGCTTCATGGGTCAAGCTGAGCCTTACTCACAAGTTAGGCTAAGCCTTATCACTAAACTAGACCATGCTTGGCTTACAAATTCGATCATACCTAGCCATATGATTTGGGTCACGCTTGATCACATGGGTTAGGTCATGTTTGGCCATATGAGTTGGATCTGTTAGGAACGAGTCGATACTAAGAGAGGGAGGGGGGGTAAATTAGTGTAGCGGTAAAAATATCGGTTCTAAAAATGTTTCGTATGATTAAAATCGATTTCGAAAATGCTTAACTTTGAAAGCAATAAGAAGGCAACTTGTAGTTAAAGTAAAGTGCTCAAAGGAAACATAAACTAGATTTTTATAGTGGTTCGGTCGTCGTGACCTACATCCACTCCGTCGATTTCTCTTCTGTCGAGGCCACTGGCATCCACTATCAGTCTTCCCTCAAAAGGCGCAAACCAATCACCTTTTACAACTTGATTCTCTTTTTACCTGGTTTAGGAGATAACCCTTACACCCCCACTTACTCCTCTCTCAAACTATTCTAACACTTAGAAGAAAGAGAGGAGTTCACATAATATTGTAGTAGTGTTTCTTTCGTTTTTTACTCTCAAGTCTTATATTTTTTAACCAGGGATGATAGAGGTATTTATAGGCTTCAAGTTGATTCAAATTTGGAGCCTAAAAATATCTCATCTTAGGTTTTTCGGGTATAGGCAGTACCACCGCCTGGCATCTTGACACTGGGTGGTACCATCGCCTAATAGAGCTCGGAGACCGAGCTCTAGCAGTACCACCGCCTGATAGGGGCGGTACCACCACTAGCAACATTTACTACTAGCGGTACCATCACCTAGACCACCTAGGAGACTGAGTCTCCCAAGTAGTGCCACCGTCGACTAGGCTTTTAGGTGCTGAATGAGCTGTTCAATATGACCAAATTCAGCCTTATTAAGGGCCCAATTGACCCCTAATTAAGTTAGTGGGATTACCTCTCAATCCTAATGTAATTTATAGACTAACTATAATATTTAAGACAATTGACAAAGCATTCTAGTTCCAGTACGTCAATTGCTCTTTCGGTGAGCTTCCGGCGATCTTCTGACGAACTTTTGACGAACTCTCGATAATGTTCCAACGGACTTCTGACAAGCTCCTGAACTTCACGATGATCTTCTTGGCAAGTTCTGATGAGCTTCTTTGGCAAGCTCCTGGACTTCTTGGTTGGTTCCAACAGAAATTCCAATGAACGTCCGGACTTCAGACGAACTCTCTAACTCCCAACAAAATCGTGTTCTTGACTCTGGGACTTCATTTTGCTTTATGCCTTGCTATCATAGTTAATCCCACACACATAAAAATAACTTTGATCTAGACAATTATTACAAAACTTTGAATCATGTTATCCGGCATGCCATTGGGTCATCGACACTTCGTCCGATTCTTCAACGCATCGTCCTCTCTTGTGGCTTATTGCCCAATCGGTCAATTGACCTCTGCAATTCCGATATCCTTGGCGCAATATCTGCTTTTCTTGGCCTGATGCCTGAATTCATGGCTCGAAGCCTTCTATCGATACGTCGACCGATCCTTCGGCCCGACGTCCAATCTTCTGACATGTTTGCTCCAGCTCAACATGATTCTTTCTGCTTCAATTGTCTCTCCTTGATCGAAGCTTCCTGTGTCACTCAAAACGCATATCAAATCATAAACACTTATCAATTGGTTTCATAATCAAAATACGAGATTTAATAGGATCATGCTTAATCACATCAGTTATGTCATACTTTGCGATGTTGGTTAAGCCATACCTAATCACATGGGCTAAACTATACCTGACCACATGGGCTTGATCATGCTTAGTTATATAGGCTAATTTGTACATTGCCATATGGGCTATGTTATGCTTGGCTATATGAGTTGGATCGTGCTTGGCCACATAGGTTGGGTCATGTTTAACCATATAGATTGGACCATATCTGGCCCATATAAGTTGGATCATGCCTAACCACATGTGTTGGACCATAACTAGTCATATATGTTGAGATATGCTTAACTATATGTACTAGGTTGTACTTGGCCATATGGGTTGGTTTGGTCAATCAACTTAACTCACGTCAAACCCCCAATTTGACCCATCTTATTAAATTAGATTTTTAATATTTTAATTATTAAAAAATAACTCAAATCCATAAATTAAATAATTTAGAATAACGGTCTTAAATTTAAAACTAATTAATTTATAAAAATTCACAAATAATTTTTGAAACATAGATATATCTAATTAAATAAATTAGAACTATCATGTAAATCTAAAAAAATTAACAACTAAATCAATCTTGAAATTTATTTATGCTTAAGAGACCATTATAAATCAAATAATCATTCTAACATCAAATAATTATCATTATTTATTAATAATAAAATTTTAAAATTAAAATATTATTATGCATCATAAAATCTAATAATCAAATATAAAAAAATTTAAAACATAAATCACAGATAGTTAGAAAAGAATAGAGGATCCTACCTCTTCTCGGGGACCCTCTTCTCAATCATCTCACTATGAGACTCGGTGAAGAATAAGAGAAGAGATGCACCCTAATATAAAAGATGAGTTCTTCCCAAAAGATAAATAATAATTTAATTTTTATTTTTAATTATTTTTATTTTACTTTCAGACAAAAAGATATAATCATAATATTTATTTCTTATGATTCATACACAAAAATAGAATTTGAACTATTTACTTTCTAAAATTCACATCACTTATTAGGAAATAAATCAATTATTAATAAAATTCTTAACTTATTCACATAATTAAGGAAATAAATTTTAATCAAATTATACTACACAAATAAAAAAGTTAATAATTTTAATAAAATAATATATTATTTTTACAAATTAATTTATATTAGGAGAAAAACTATTGGTGATTACATTTCTCCCTCATTTAATAGAAATTTGGTCCCTAAATTTGATTTGAAAAATAAAATTAATCAACATAGTTGGTACTTAAAATACTAAGTCAAAAGATAAATCTAAATCAGCTTAATAAAAAATATTTAGATGTAATTGTAGATCAACCATAATAAGAATATCAAATCCTACATTCAATAAATCGTTAAAATTTTTAAAATTTAAAAATTAATTGATGGTTGACATAAAACATAGGTTGGGGCTACATGTGTAACTCAACAAAAGCTAGAAAGTATTGAATCTTAGATTTTGATAATGAAATCGATGAATTAATAATCTAATCCATATGTAGGACTAACTACGATCGTGAGATAGGCTAAACGATTAAAGAAGAATCCGATATTGGGCCGGAGTCAATGATCAGGCATTGGGCCAGATAAATCGGGTGATATACCGAAGGATCAGACGTTGTAGTGAAAGCTTGCTGGGAGTTCACCGAAAGCTCACTAGAAGATCACCGGGAGTTTGCCGGAAGTTCACCAAGAGTTCGGGTGAAAAATTGACCTACTAGATAACTTAGATTACTTGTATGGTAATTGTTTTATCCTTAACTATCATAGTTAGGACTTTAATTTGAGTTATTTTTTTGGAGAAATCCTACTTACTCAATTAGGGGTTAATTGGGCCCAAAACAAGGCTAAATTGGGCTGGTTGTATAGCCCATGCTACTATTTAGAGCCACATCAGGCAGTGGCGCCACCTAGACTGAGCAGTGGAACCACTTGAGGCTCAGCCTCCTAGGTGGTCTGAGCGATGGTATCGCCGATAGTTAAATCTGTCCGAAGGTGGTACTACCCTGTCAAGTGGTGGTACCACTAGAGCCCAATCTCTGAGGCTCTATCAGATGGTAGTACCGCCAGACTAAGTGGTGGTACCGCTCAATATCAGTCTATAGGTGATGGTACCGCCTAATAATGGCGATGGTACTGCTAGTAACTCGAAAACCGGGGGATGAGACATGTTTTTATTGAATCTTGAATTTTGATGATGAAATCAATTGGTGAATTAATGATCTAATTCATGTGTTGAGATAAGTGATGCAGGATTAACTATGATTGTGAGAAAGGCAAAATGAATAAAGAAGAATCGAAGTTAGGTCGGAGTTAATGATCGGGCATCGGGCCCGATAAATTGGGGGATACACCGAAGGATCAGATGTTACAGTGAAAGCTCGTTGGAAGTTCACCGAGAGTTCACCAAAAGCTCGCCGGGAGTTCGCAAAATGCTCGTTGGAAGATCACCGGGAGTTCGTCGGAAGTTCACTGGGAGTTCATCGGAAGTTCACTGAGAGTTAATTTTGAGAGAAATCCTACTAACTCAATTATGGGCCAATTGTATAGGAAAATCTATAAGCGACATCACATGCGCGGTGGAAGAACAAAAAACAAAAACCCTAAAATTTCCAATATGTATTCATCGTCATGCGTAGATTGGTGGGAAAAACCCATGAAATAGAAAACCACGTGTGAGATAGTTATGTTACCTAGGGAGATCATATATCTCTGAATCCTTGCAGATCTGTAGGAGTGGATGAAGGAGGTCAAGCATTCTTCTCTCTAGTGGTGATCCACACAGTAGGACTACAACGATGCTCCTCAAATCTCCAAGCTTGCTATTTGAGGAGGAGAATTGGGAGAGGAGAATAGGAGGTGGCTACCAAGAAGCCCCAACCTATGAGCCTTTAGTTCCCTCATATTTATACAGGCCCCTAGTTAACCCTAATGGATCCTGCCCTATTGGGTACTAGATCTCCATCCAATTACCCAAACCTCTTAGATTAGTGGGTCTCTACCCAATAATCTCTTATTAGCTCTTATTGGATCTCATCCATGAGATCTAATAATTTAGGGGCTTATTGGATATCCAATAAGATAGAGGCTCCAATGGACATCTTATATCCGAACCTCCTACTCGTCACAACACCTACCATATGTGTGTGACCCTCTAGGCCCAATATCGAGCTGGCCGTAAGTCATACCTATTAGAACTCTTTCTAGCTCAATGAATTATTATCTCCATAATAATTCACTCAACTCATCAACTGCGGACGTACTAGGCCACTATGCCGCAATCCCCAAACGATATAGGGGAATCCAATCCTTTAAACATATCTATCCTCAATTACTATATACATATAGTCCCTCATTCATCTAATATCCTAGAGACCATATATTGGGCATGGTGTTGTTAGGCATATATGGTTTCTCCTAGAGTCTTGCTCTAATCAAATTCTCCTAGAGAACTCTTTCTCTCTCAATCCGAATGATCTAGGCCAAGGATTTATTTAAGCAAGAACATATAGGATATTCCTTTCATGATACCGAGAGCAAATGATCCTCTATCGACACTTAATAGCCCTCGTAAGATTGGCTGTCACTCCCAATAACTGATTGTACTTGATTTGGAACTTCTAAACCTATAAGTTCGGTATCAAAGAGTGTGGTACTCATACAAAATATCCTTGGTGTCTCAAGTCTAAGGACCAGATACACTACTGAGACTACGGAACCACTATCTAATAATAAAGCATCATCAACCATACAGTATTCCGTGAGCGGATCAATCAGTAAACTCATTCTCTAATAAGCACCTATATTATATCCTTAGTGTCCCCACATGAGCAACTATGAGACCAATTGCCTCCATCATATGGACGGGTATATAACACACCAATCTATTTGGTTATCTCGATGTCCTTCTCGAGTAACCTATAGCTAGGATTATTTAGAGTTTGTATTTAAAGGTGAATTTGTCTCATTATTGTGATCTCGTCATGATCTGATTCACATTGCACAGATCCATAAACATCACAATATATATATGCATATATATAATAGTAAATATAAAGTAATAAAATATCAAATAATAATAAGTATTAAGAATACATATCATGTCATACGTGTCATCACTCACGTGATTGGTTTATAGGGCACCTATGACTAGTAAATTAGGCCCAAAACAGGACTGAATTAGGCCGGTTGGATGACCTATTTAGCCACTTAGAGCCACGTTAGGTGGTGGCACCACTTGGGTGGTGGTCCCGCTTGAGGCTCAACCTCTTAAGTGGCCTAGCCGGTGGTACCGCTTAGACTGGGCTATGGTACCGCCAACAATTAATGTTGCCAAGCGGTGGCACCACCCTATCAAGCAGTGGTACCACTAGAGCCTGGTTTTTGAGGCTCTGTCAGGTAGTGGTACTACCTAGGCTAGGAGGTGATATTGCTTAGTGTCAGTCTGTAGGTGGTGATACTGCTAGTTATAGGTGCCCAGCAAGCCAATCATGTGAGTGATGGCACATGTGACTTAACACGGAATCTTTTTTTGCTTATTATATTTTGACATTTATCAATTTATATTAACTATTGCATATATGTATGCATATATTGTGATGTCCTTAGATCTATGCAATGGGAATCGGATCATGATGAGATCATGATAATGAGATCGATTCACCTTTAAAAACAGATCATAAATAATCCCGGTCATAGGTTACTCGAGAGGGACATCGTGATAACCGGATAGACTGGTATGCTGTATACCCGTTCATATGATAGATGCAGTTGGTCTCATAGTTGCTCGTGTGGGGACACTAGGGATACAGTACAGGTGCTCATTGGAGAATGAGTTCACTAATTGATCCGCTTACAGAATGTTGGATGGTTAATGATGCCTTATTGTTAAACAGTAATTCCGTAGTCCTAGTGGTGTATCTGGTCCTTAGACTTAAGACAACAAGGATGTCCTGTATGAGTGCTCCACTCTTTAATACCAGACTTATAGGTTTGGTTGTCCCAGATCTAGTACAGTTGGCCATTGGGAGTGGCAGTCGACCTTATGAGGGCTGTTGAGTGTCGATAGAGGATCATCCACTCTTGGCGTCATAAGAGAAATATCCCATATGTTCTTGCTTAGACAAATCACTAGCTAGGGTCATTCGGGTTGAGAGAGAAAGAGTTCTTTGGGAGAATCCGATTAGAACGAGACTTGAGTAGAAACCGTATGGGTCTAACAACACCATGCTCGATATACGGTTTCTAGAATATTAAATGGATGAGGGACTATAGGTACATTATAACTGAGGATAGATTGGTCCAATGGATTGGATTCTCTTGTATCATCTGGGGACTACGGCGTAGTGGCCTAGTACATCCGTAGTCGATGAGTCGAGTGAATTATTACAGAGATAATAATTCACTAAGTTAGAAGGAGTTCTGATAGATATGACTCACGGCTAGCTCGATATTGGGCCTAGAGGGTCATATACATATGGTAGGCATTGCAATGAGTAGAGGTTTGGATATGAGATATCCGTCGGAGCCCCTATCTTATTGGATATCCAATAGGCCCCTGAATTATTGGATCCCATGGATGAGATCCAATAAGAGCCCATGAGAGATTATTGGATAGAGATCCACTAATCTAAAAGGCTTGGGTAAGAGATCCACTAATCTAAAAGGCTTGGGTAATTGGATGTAGATCCTATACCGACTAGGGGAGGATCCATTAGGTTTTGACAAGGGGCCTCTATAAATAGGAGGGATTCAGAGCCTCATAGGCTAGAGCCTTTGCTTGTCTCTCCTATTCTCCTCCCCCTCTCCACCTTAGAGGAGGCCTGGAGTTTTGAGGAGTGTCGTCGCAGCCCTACTGTGTGGATCACCACTAGAGAGGAGGACGCTTGACCTCCTTCACCCTCTCCTAAAAATCTGTAAGGAAATAAGGATATACGATCTCCCTAGGTAACACAATCTACTCTATACGCAGTTTAAAGTTTCGCGGATTTTGTGCACCAATCTTTGCACAATGATGAACATCTCTTTGGGAATAGGGGATTTTATTTTCTTGTTCTTCCGCTGTGCATGTGATGTCACCCCCAGATTTCCTAATAGTGGTATCAAAGCCAGGTTGTTTGTGCGAAAGATTGGTTTTGAACTACGTGTGTTGTGTTTTGGAGAAGCTTTTGACGTCAAAATCATTGATGCAAAAGCGAGAAAGGACAGCAACTGTTGCTGCCCTTGCTGTCGTCGTAGATGGATCTGCGTGCAAGTAGGCAGCCGCAAGGCAGGCCGCATGTGGCCAGGCCCCTGCACACGGGCACGATGGTCACCTACGCGCGGGCATTATGCCCGCACGCAAGGGCGGCGCCTGCGTGTGCTGAACCCATGGGCAAAGGTGCCAGCAACTGCTACGTCCTTGGGCTGAGGCACAGTAGGGCAGTGGCACCTACGGTCGCTGCTCACGCGTGCAAAACCCCCCTGTAGGGGCGGCGGCGCCCGCGGGCGAGTCGCCCGCAAGCAGGGGCAATGCCCCCGTCGCCGACAGGGTGGCAGCGGTAGTAGTAGGGGAGAGGAAGAGGGGCTTAGGGTTTTGGAAAAAAGATAATTTTGTCCCTATGAATTTGAGAAATTTTAGTTTCTTTCTTTTATCTAAATTATGAAAATACCCCTAGGAATTTAGAAATTCCCTACATGTCTCTGATTTTAAAAAATATTAATTAATTAAAAAGTTTAGTTGATTATTATTTTTATCATTATCTAGTAGTCCTAGATGATGATGATTATTTATACATGTGATGTATGATGTGTGGACGGATGATCATGAATCATGTGTACTTGTGATTATTATTATTGGGATTTACGAGCCTCCATTATATTTCTCATATATTGTCGGGCCTGCGTGCCTATGACTAAGTTGTAATCATATGAGAAGAAGCAACGGGAGCGTGGATGCGATAGCGGGACTCACGAGATGGACGATTGCGATGCATGGAGATACATCGAGAGGTCGACGGAACCGACGATGATGAGATGGACGATCATAGGGCATGAAGATGCATCATTGCGCACATAGATCTTGATGTGAGTGATCAGGCTTACTGGCTCGGATCTGATCACATTAGGTTGTGGTCCATGATCATCTGGTGTGATTGCTTATATACATACTAAATATGTATATATATTTACATGCGATGTAGATATATATTAAATATTTATATGTGTGACATATCATATTAGGAGACCAAATCATACAAACATCTCTCTTGATAATATTAAGTCGGTAAACGTGAGGCAATTATATTGACCCACATGGCCTTCCATCGTTATAGGTAGGAATTAATTCCCGGTGTAGGTTGAGTTGGTCGAGTCCCTCGAGACTCACCTATATCGTGACTTGCTATCTTGCTTACGACATAGAGATATCACTGGTAACCTGAGGACATGGTATGCTTGGTCGAGTCCCTCGAGGGTATATCATTAAATCAGACTCATCTTGTAACGAAGGTGTTGGACTTAATCGAGCATCATGGTTGGTCGAGTCCCTCGAGACCATGGTGATTCGGAGGCTGAACAGGACGGGAATCACAAGGAGTTATGATCGGCAAGAGTTGCCTACCTTTTGGGCTTAGTGTGATTGGTCGAGTTCCTCGAGGTTACACTAAGATACTGATTGGATCCTGATCCCCACTAAAAGTCTCCCGAACACTTTCGTTTCATGTGTTGAGGGTGTTGCATGACTCGCTAGCAAAATAGTGGGAGCATATTAAGATAGAAGTCCATATCTTGATAGTTTATTTCTTGTAATATCTGCATGTTATTCATTTCTACTACATCTTTATTTTCAAAAAATATCACTTTTAAATCACTTACGTGGCATACTTGATGTTCACCGCCTCATTGGTCCAAATTATATGGATTGGCTCTGCAACATGAGAATTATTCTTATGGCGGAGAAAATCGCGTATGTCCTTGATATAGTGATGTCTATGCTAAAGGAAGGGGCAAGCGAAGATGAGATTGCTCGCTACGTGAAGTACATTGATGACTCCACTCTTGCTCAGTGCTATATGTTGGGCTCTATGACTCTTGAGTTATAGAGACAACATGAAAAGATGGATGCCAGATCTATTCTCCTACATGTCTATAAATTGTTTGAGGAACAAGGAAGGACTCAGTGATATGAGATATCCAAGAGCCTCTTCTGCGCTAGGATGACTGAGGGGACATCGGTTCAGAACCATGTCCTAAAGATGATTGAGTGGATAGAGAAACTCACAAGTCTAGGAATGATCCTAGAGGATAACTTGTATGTGGACATTGTGCTTCAGTCCCTACCAAATTCCTTTTCATAGTTCATAATGAATTTTAATATGAACAAGCTTGAGGTGACTCTCTCAGAACTCTTCAATATGTTGAGGGAGGTAGAGAGTACTATTAAGAAAGAGAAGCCAGTTCTCTACACTAGTGAGACCAGAAAGAAAAGGAAAGCAGAAATGTCCCTTAAGAAGGGAAAGGGCAAGGGCAGACCAGGTAAAGCAAAGGTTGTTAAGAAAGACCTAACAAAAGACAAAGCTAGTGCTTCTACTATGGCAAAGATGGGCACTGGAAGAGGAACTGCAAAGAGTACCTTGCAGAAAAGGCGAAACAAAAGCTTGGTAAAGCTTTAGGTACATTCATGATCAGTCTCCCTTTGTCAGACTCTTATGATAACATATGGGTATTAGATACCGGTAGTGCTTATCGTATATGCAATTCGTTACAAGTTCTAGCAAGGCCTAGGAGACTAGAGAGAGGCGAGATGGACCTCAAGATGGGCAATGGAGCAAAAGTTACTATAGTAGCTGTTGGCGAGGTTGCCCTACATCTACATAGTGGAGCTTTTATTGCATTAGATGTATGTTATTTTATTCCTTCTATTATCAAAAACATTATCACCATTTCATGTTTGATAGTTAGTAGATATAAATTAGTTTTTGAGAACAATGGTTGTTCGATATTATTAGATGATGAGATCATCATGAAAGGAACATTGCATAATGGTTTATTTATGCTAGACACTACTCCACATATCATGAATGTAAGTGTGTCTAAGAGGAAACGATATGAGATGAACAGTGCATACCTGTGGCATTGTAGGCTAGGTCACATCCATGAAGAAAGGATTCAAAAGTTGCTAAATGATGGATATCTAGATCCATTCGACTATGAGTCATATGCAACTAGCGAGCCTTGCCTTCATAGAAAAATGACAAACTCTCCATTTAGTGGAACTAGAGAGAGAGTCACTGAGTTGTTGGAACTCATACATAATGATGTATGTGAACCCATATCAACTCATGCCATTGGTGGTTACTCCTTCATTACCTTTACTTATAATTTCTTAAGGTATGAATATGTGTACTTAATGAAGTACAAGTCCGAGGCCTTTGAGAAATTCAGAGAGTATAAGAATGAGGTGGAGAATCAGACTAGAAAGAGTATCAAGACTCTTCGATCAGATCGAGGAGGTGAGTACTTAAGTATAGAGTTTACTCAATTCCTCAAGAACCATGGGATATTATCCCAATGGACACCTCCTTATACACCTCAGCTCAATAGTATCTTTGAGAGAAGAAATCGTACGCTATTAGACATGGTACAGTCCATGATGAGTTTCGTTGACTTACCCATCTCATTCCGGGGATATGCCCTAGAGACCACAGCTTACCTTCTGAACAGAGTTCGAACTAAGTCGGTAATGTCTACACCATATGAGATATGGAAAGGGAAGAAGCCCTATCTTAAGGTTGTTAAGATTTGGAGCTGCCCTGCCCACGTTAAAAGACACAACCCCGATAAGTTAGAATCGAGGACAGAGCGACACAAATTTATGAGATACCCCAAGGAAACTTGTGGGTATTATTTCTATCATCTCGAGGACCAAAAGGTCTTTATAGCCAAGAGAGCAGTGTTCCTTGAGAAGGAACACATTCTTGGCGGAGATAGTGGGAGCATGATAGAGTTGAGCGAGATTGGAGAACCAAGCTGTTAGAACCCTTGCAGATTCTAAACTTGGGGTTGATCTCTTTAGGGGATCGGCCTCCTTGGAACTCTATAGGGGTTCCTCCCTTCAAGTTGCTGCTCAAAAGCTGCAAAAAAGATTCATCTATTGCTTATCAAAAGAGGAGGAATACATGGCTATTTATAGGGTTTCTAAACCCTAACTTCTAATAGGACTCCTACTCAAGACTCCTACTTCTAACCAACTCCTAATAGGACTTCTACTCAAGACTCCTATTCTTTTACAACTCCTAATTCTTCTCTAAGAAACAACCTCCTAACCCTAGTCGGCCTCTTCACCTCTTTAATAGGGGTCAGCTTAGGTAGGTTTTACATGAATGTCCCTCTCAATTAGGACTCTCCTAGCTAGAGTCCTAACAGACCCGCCCGCCCTCTTCAAATCAGCCTTATCCTCGAGGTTGACAATTAATGAATTTTGGGAATTTGATCTTCAAGTCGTTATAGTTCTCCCAAGTGGCATCTTCTTTCAGTAGGTTCACCCACTGTATTAGCACTTTAGCAGTGGGTCGTCGTCATCGAGTCACGGTCCATCGAGCAATAATGGCACTTGGCTGGGTCTGGAGTTCTCCTTGGATAGTTATATTTGGTTAGTGGCTTTGGGTTGTCTCCAAGCACCTATTTACAACTTTTGTCTGACCGTTGATTTGTGGGTGATATGCCATACTCCATTTCAATTTAGTACCCTGCATATAGAATAACTTTGTCCAAAATCTGCTCGTGAAGATGCAAGTAGAATTTATTATAAGCACAATGCATCCCTTATAGTATAAATCTTTTGAGTCCCAATTGTAATGAGCCACGGAGCTTGGTGTTTTCTTCAATTTTTTTTTGATCTTACTAGTCTCCAAATCTTCCTGCCATTCCATCTTAATATCCTCAAGGAAGTTGCTGGTTGGAAGTAAAATGACCGAAAATTCAGTTGGCTCAAGTAGTTGCGAAAGCGCATCTGCAACAACATTCTCTTTCCACTTTTTGTAAGATATTTCATAATCAAATCCATGAAGTTTTGTTACCCATTTTTGCTGCTCGGGGGAAGATATCTTCTGCTCCAAGAGATATTTTAGGCTTTTATGGTCGATCTTGATTTGAAAGTATCGCTTGATCAAGTACGATCTCCACCTCGTTGCTGCGTGCACAATGGCGAGCATCTCCTTATCATATGTTAACATGTTTTGATAGGGGGGAGACAATGTCCTGCTAATGTATGTGAGTGGTTGACCATCTTGCATGAGAACGTCTCCCTTTCTGTCTCCAGATGCATCGGCCTTAATGATGAAGGGTCGGTTGAAATCTGGTAGCGCTAGCATTGGCGTCGTCGTTATGGCTGCCTTAAGTTTGTCAAAGGTAGTTGAGGCTCTGTCCGATCATTGGAAGACATCTTTTTCTAGTAAGGAAGTAAGTTGTACACTGATCTTTCCATAGTTTTTCACGAACTTACGATAGTAGCCTGTTAAACCCAAAAAGCCATATAGCAATTTTATGTTCCTCGGGGTAGGCCAGTTTTGCATTGCTTCAATCTTGAAGGGGTCCACCATCACACCTTCCTCTGATATGGTATGCCCAAGATATTCCACCTTTTGTTGAAGAAAGTAAAAATTCGTAGTGGCCGTTATATGTTCGAAAGGCGGTTTTCGGTATGACTTATTCATACACTCGTATTTGATAATACCCGGATCGAAGGTCCAGCTTTGTGAAGATTTGTGCTCCCTTTCATCTAGCAATTCATCTACTACTGGAATAGGGTATTTATCCTTGATGGTTATGCCATTGAGAGCTCGGTAATCAATGCATATTCGCCATGTTCCGTCCTTCTTGCATACAAGTAGCACCGGTGAAGAGTAGAGGCTGCAACTTGGCCGAATAACTCCTGTTTCATGCATCTCTTTTACAATCCTTTCAATTTCATCCTTCTGGAGATGTAGATACTGATATGGCCGAGTATTTGCTGGAGGTTTGCCTGAAAGAATCATTATATAATGATCATGCCGACGGGTAAGAGGTAGGTTATGCGGTTCGTCAAATATATCTGAAAATTCAGCAGGCAAAGGAAGTAGGTTTAGATCTTCAAATTCTATTGGCTCTCCCTTAGTTTGCTGCTCAAGTTGTACCAAAAAGCTGCTATATGCTTTATGCAAAACCTTCTCCATTTGTTGTGTGCAAATCGTCGTTACGTTGCCCCCACGTTTCCCATTCAGTATCACCTGTTTCTCCTTATTGTAAAATTTCATAATTAGTTGCATAAAATTCCAAGAAATATCACCTAATGTCATCAACCATTTAATTCTGAGCATGGCCTCATGATCATCAAGAGGGAGAAGGAAGAAATATGCAATTATCTCTTGGTAAGGCCTCATGATCAGCAATAGTTTCACTTGCGGGCGCCTTTGATCATACTTCAAAATCCATCCATCGGCGACCTTAACGTCAAACCTGCTACAATTCTCGATAGGTAAGGCCATTTGGATAGTAACCTTACTGTTTAGAAAGTTATTAGTACTGCCCATGTTGATGAGAACAGTGATCGGTTGTTGTTTGAGAAGGCCTCCAACTTTCATCGTTGGCGGGTTTGAGTAGCCGGCTAGTGCATGTACCGTAATTTCGGTCGGTTGTGGCTCTTCTTCTGCATCTTCTTCTTCATGTTCAAGGTTCTCTTCTAGATGTTCAATGATCTCTTCTTCTATTGGTTCAATCATAAGAAGTCTCCCTTTACTATAGTGATACTCACGGCTCCACGGCTCGTCACAATGCCAACATGACCCCTTCGCATATCGCTCCCGAAGCTCTTCTCTTGTTAACCTCTTTGGTGTAGGGACTTGGTCGACAGTAGGTGGGGCTGAGGGCTTCAATATTACTGGTTGAGGAGTGACCCTAGTCCTCCGAGCTTCATGGCTCAATTGCTCCTCTTGATGTCGTGCGAAAGAGATGGCTGCCATAAGCGTATACGGTTGTCACGCTTTAACTTCTCCTCGGATCTCCGGCTTCAAGCCCTCAATGAAGGTCCTCAATAGCTATTTTTGAGACCAATCATGAGTTTGATTAGATAACCTGTCAAACTTGGTTTGGTACTCCTGAATGGTGGAGGTTTGTCGGATCTTTGCTAGTTGTCCGTCAATATTCTCGTAATCGGTTAGTCAGAAGCGGATCAGCAGTCCTTCTTTGAATTGTTGCCATGAAAGGACTCCATAAGTATGTTCAAACTAGTCAAACCATTGTATAGCATCCCCTTCAAGATGTATAGCTGTAATTTTTACCATAGATGCATCCGTGGTTTTGTGGTACCGAAAATATTGCTCCGCGCGCGAGATCCAACCAATCGGGTCTCCTTCTTCCCATCTAGGGAAGTCCACTCTCATGCATGGATAGTTGGGGTCGGTTATAGAGCTTCCCCTCTCTTGGAAGTTATATCTTCGGGCTTGGTGCGATTGGGCAAAGCTCTCTCCTTGATGTGATTTCTTCGGGCTTAGTGGTCGGCCCAATCTGAGTTCAGTAAAGAGCGTCCGAATCTTATCCTCCATTCGTGCCTCGAAGACTTCGAATTTAGCATTGATTACCTCCTCAGATGCCATAGTATATGCCGCCAAATCTATGATGTTAAGATCTCTCTTTTGTTGTCAAGTTAAAGGCATGTATTGGTTGAGAGAGGTGATGGTCGAAAGGGTTGGTGGATTGATGGATTTAGGCTACGGTTTAGGCTTGTTTTATGGCTATTTTGGGTGCAGTTTGAGGGTGTGGTTTAGTAGAGTTTTAGGGCTGTGGATGAATGTTTTGGATCTGTGGTAAATGGTAGCAAAGGTTTGATAGAAATCAATGGAATTTGCAGCAAGTATGTGCTGTCTTGTAAGAGTAGAATTGTCGTCGAAGAAACAACGGTTTCTCGATGTAATTTCCACCAAAAACTTGAGAGAATTGAGGAGGGAATTGATAGCAAAATCACAGTTTATATATAGCAAGGATGTCTAATTTAATCAAGAAAATTTCGGCAGTATAACAGTAAGAAAATTGGTACAAGTTGCGATTGCAGAATTCTCGTCAAAAAATTTTAGCGGCTTACGACAAAAATTTGCAGCAACACAAAATCATTTTTAGAGATGAATTCCTTAACATATCAATCTTAGATAGAAGCCAAGATGATCTATGAAGTGTAGAAGAAATTTCATTCAAAAAAGATTGCAAAAAGATGGGTTAAGGTAACAATATGTGGTTAAAACTTTCTATAGCACAGATTTTCAAGTATAGCAGATTAGATGTAAAATATCAATGGTTTATATTAAGATTTTTTTTGACAAAACCAAAGGAAATCTGCTGTTAGGAAATGTCAAATATGTCTTAAAAATTTTGTAGAGATTTGGATAGAAAAAACATTGTAGCAAGATTAAACAGACGGTGCTATACGATTGGAATTCTGCAATGTCTTTCGTCGTAGAGATGAAAACTTTATGACGAAAAGTTTATATAGCAATATAGAAATAATTTTTTTTTGAGATTTTCAAATAAGGATAACTAAATTACAGCAGCAATAAGGTAGAAAATTAGAACCTGTTGTAATTCATGGGGAAATCAAAGGATAATCCGTGGTGGTAGAGATGACAGCGGAATTTGGCAACGATCTCTTAAGCAATTGTGGGAATTGCTTTGGGCAATTGTAGAGGGTTGATGGATGGCTGTGGAAGGGCAGTGAGATGCCAAGAACACTGCTCTGATACCAGGTGTTAAAACCTTTGCAGATTCTAAACTTGAGATTGATCTCTTTAAGGGATCGGCCTCCTTGGAACTCTATAGGGGTTCCTCTCTCCAAGTTACTGCTCAAAAGCTGCAGAAAAGATTCATCTATTGTTTATCAAAAGAGGAGGAATACATGGCTATTTATAGGGTTTCTAAACCCTAACTCCTAATAGGACTCCTACTCAAGACTCCTACTTCTAACCAACTCCTAATAAGACTTCAACTCAAGATTCCTATTCCTTTACAACTCCTAATTCTTCTCTAAGAAACAACCTCCTAACCCTAGTTGGCCTCTTCACCTCTTTAATAGGGGTCGGCTTAGGTAGGTTTTACATGAATGTCCCTCTCAATTAGGACTCTCCTAGCTAGAGTCCTAACACAAGCTCAAACACCACTCTACAGCCCGAGTCTGTTCAGGTATCTAATACACAAGTTTCAACTTTACATAGGTCTGGTAGAGTATCCTATCCTCCTGAGAGATATGTGGGACATATTAGAGGAGAGGATATTGAGGATATTGATCCTTAGACCTTCGAAGAGGCTATTATGAGTATAGACTCCGGAAAGTGATAAGAAGCCATGAATTCTGAGATGGATTCCATGTACTCCAACAATGTTTGGAACCTTGTTGATGTGCCCGAGGGTATTATACCCATCGGTTGTAAGTGGATCTTTAAGAAAAAGATCGGAGTAGATGGAAAGGTAGAGACCTATAAAGCAAGGCTAGAGGCTAAGGGGTATCGTCAAAGGCAAGGTGTTGACTATGATGAAACCTTCTCTCCCATAGCAATGCTAAAATCCATCCAAATTCTATTGGCTATTGCAGCACACTATAATTATGAGATTTGACAGATGGATGTGAAAATTGTATTCCTCAATGGGAACCTTGAGGAGGAGGTGTATATGATACAACCTGAGGGATTCGTGTCCAAGAATTGTTCAGATAAGGTGTGCAGGTTGCTTAGATCTATTTATGGACTAAAGCAAGCTTCCCGAAGTTAGAACATATGATTTGATGAGGCAATCAGATCTTATGACTTTGTTGAGAACGAAGATGAGCCTTGTACATAGGAAGGTAAGTGGGAGCGCTATCACCTTTTTTGTGTTATATGTGGATGACATCCTGATCATTGAGAATGACGTAGGAATGCTATCAACAGTAAAGACTTGGTTATCTAGACACTTCTCCATGAAGGACTTAGGGGAAGCATCCTATATCTTGGGGATTGGGATCTATAGAGATAGATCAAAGGGGATGCTTGGCTTGTCCCAGTCCAGGTACATAGAAACCGTTGTCAAACGGTTTGACATGGAAAACTCCAAGAGAGGTCTCATACCGATGAGACATGGGATATCACTTTCTAGGAGTATGTCCCCAATGACTCTAGAAGAAAGGACGAACATAGATATGATACCTTATGCCTTAGTGATAGGGTCTATCATGTATGCCATGCTATGTACTAGGCCTAATATAGCGCATGCTTTGAGTGTCACGAGTAGGTATCAGGCAGAACTAAGCTTGAAGCACTGGAAAGCAGTAAAGTGTATCCTTAAGTACTTGAGAATGACTAAGGATCTTTTACTAGTATATGGAGGTGGTAACCTCAGAGTTGAAGGCTACACGGACTCAAGTTTTCAGTTTGATGTCGATGATAGTATGTCAAATTTGGGGTAGGTGTATACCTTGAATGGAGGAGTAGTGCGTTGGAAGAGTTCCAAGCAAGATTCTACTGCTGACTCGACCACAAAGGCGGAGTACATTGCTACATCAGATGCAACAAAGGAGGGGGTCTAGGTGAAGAAGTTCATCACAGATTTAGGAGTCACGCCGGGTAGCGAGGAGCCAATTTCCTTATATTGCGACAACAACGGGGCAATTGCTCAAGCGAAGGAACCCAGGTCTCATCAGAAATTTAAGCATGTTCTGAGGAGGTTCCACCTTATCAGAGAGATCGTAACCCGAGGAGATGTAGCAGTGGAAAGAGTTTCATCCGAAGATAACATTGCAGATCTACTAACAAAGTCATTGTCTCAGATTGTCTTTGAGCGTCACAGGGGTTTCATGGGGATCAAACACATAGGTGATTGGTTTTAGGTCAAGTAGGAGATTACTAGTCATAGGTGCCCAACAAGCCAATCACGTGAGTGATGGCACGTGTGACTTGACACGAAATATTTTTTTGCTTATTATATTTTGGTATTTATCACTTTATATTAACTATTGCATATATGCATGTATATATTGTGATGTCCTTGGATCTGCGCAATAGGAATCGAATCGTGATGAGATTACGATAATGAGATCGATTCACCTTTAAACACAGATCATAAATAATCCCGGTCATAAGTTACTCGAGAGAGACATCGTGATAACCGGATAGACTAGTGTGCTGTATACCCGTCCATATGATGGATGCAGCTGGTCTCATAGCTACTCGTGTGGGGACACTAGGGATATAGTACAGGTACTAATTAGAGAATGAGTTCACTGATTGATCTGCTTACGGAATGCTGGATGGTTGATGATGCCTTATTGTTAGATAATAATTTCGTAGTCCTAGTGGTGTATCTAGTCCTTAGACTTGAGACAACAAGGATGTCCTGTATGAGTGCTTCACTCTTTGATATCAGACTTATAGGTTTGGCTATCCCAGATCTAGTACGACTAGCCATTGGGAGTGGCAGTTGACCTTACGACGGCTATTGAGTGTCGATAGATGATCATCCACTCTTGGCGTCATAAGAGAAATATATCATGTGTTCTTGCTTAGACAAATCCTTGGCCAGGGTCATTCGGGTTGAGAGAGAAAGAGTTCTTTGGGAGAATCCGATTAGAACGAGACTTGAGTAGAAACCATATGGGTCTAACAGCACCATGCTCGATATACGATTTCTAGGATATTAAATGGATGAGGGACTATAGGTACATTGTAACTGAGGATAGATTGGTCCAATAGATTGGTCCAATAGATTGGACTCTCCTGTATCATCTTGGGACTACGGCGTAGTGGCCTAGTACGTCCATAGTCGATGAGTCGAGTGAATTATTACAGAGATAATAATTCATTAAGTTAGAAGGAGTTCTGACAGGTATGACTCACGGCCAGCTCGATATTAGGCCTAGAGGGTCATACACATATGGTAGGCATTGCGATGAGTAGAGGTTCGGACATGAGATATCCGTTAGAGCCCCTGTCTTATTGGATATCCAAAAAGCCCTTGAATTATTGGATCCCGTGGACGAGATCCAATAAGAGCCCATGAGAGTTTATTGGATAGAGATCCACTAATCTAAAAGGCTTGGGTAATTGGATGCATATCCAATACCTACTAGGGGAGGATCCATTAGGTTTTGATAGGGGGCCTCTATAAATAGGAGGGATTCAGAGCCTCATAGTCTAGAGCCTTTGCTTGTCACTCCTATTCTCCTCCCCCTTTCCACCTCAGAGTAGGCCTGGAGTTTTGAGGAGCATCGTTGTAGCCCTGCTGTGTGGATCACCGCTAGAGAGGAGGACACTTGACCTCCTTTATCCTCTCCTAAAAATCTGCAATGAAATAGGGATATACGATCTCCCTTGGTAACATAATTTACTCTATACGCAGTTTTAAGTTTCACGGATTTTGCGTACCAATCTTTGCATGACAATGAATATCTCTTTGGAATAGGGGATTTTGTTTTCTTGTTCTTCCCTGCGTATGTGATGTCGCCCTCAGATTTCCCAATAGGTACTGCCTAATACTAACGGTGGTACCGCTAGTACCCCTAAAACTCGGGATGAGATACTTTTTTGCTATATTTTTGAAGCCGTTGGGGCTTATAAATCTCCCACTCTTTCCTGCATGAAAGAGCATGAAAGGTGTGAAGAAAATCTTGAGATTTTGGTTATAAAAGTGTTGAAAAGGTGCTAAGTGTCCTTTTCCTTCTTTAATCTTGTGATCAATCTAAGAGAGGTGTGAGGCTTGAAAAAGGTTATCTCCTAAACCTGTAGAAAGGAGAAAGTATTGTAAGAAGGTGGTTGGTCTTTATCCATTGAAAAAAGATCGTTAGTGGACACCGGTGACCTCAACAGAGATAGAATCGTTAGTGGATGTAGGCCACGACAGGGAAAAGAAAAGAAGAGAAGAGAGGCTGCAGCACCTTTGTTTCTCGCAGGAGGAAACATAAGAGAAGAGAGGCTATGTGTTGGGGAAAAGAAGGGTAGGAAGGAGAAGAGAAGAAGAAGAAGGGAAGAGAGGGAAGAAGAGAAGGGAAAGAAAAGGTGCTGCGACTGCAGTGGTGGCAGCTGCAGCTAGAAGAGAAGAAGGCGAGGAAGAAGATCAGTGGAGGAAGAAGAGGATGCGGCTATGGCAGCTGCAACTGGAAGAGAAGAACGAGAGGGAAGAAGAGGAAGAGGGGAAGGTGGCTGTGGTAGCTGCGGCAGTGGTGGTGGCGGTGGCAGCAGCTTTTGGGAAAGAGAAAGAAAGGAAAAGGAAAAAAAAAGGGGCTGCGGCCATGATTGCGGCTGCGGTGACAGTGGCGGCAGCTGCGTTTGCATCAGTTGTGTTTGCGAAAGAAGAGGAGGAAGAAGGCACTGCTGTGGAAGGGGCTGCGATTGTGGCTGTGGCAGTGGCAGTGGCTGCGGTAGCAACATTTGGGAAAGAAAAAAAGAAGTAACGATAGTAAGGGAGAGTAAGTGAATGTGCCCCTATATTCTGCATGAGCTACAGTTGTGGAGGAAGAAAGAAGATTGGTGAAGAAACAAAAACAGGGTGAGGAGATAGAGGAAAAATGTAAGAACAATTTGGACGTACACCTTCTTTGGATCTTCGGATCAAAATCTTCAAAAGGTAAGTGTTCCGATCCTTCCTATTGCAAGCTTTCTAAATCTTTCTTATTGCAAGTGTCTCGATCTTTTCTCCTGCAAGTGTTCCTTCCTATTGCAAGCTTTCTAATCTTTCTGATTGCAAGTGTCCTGATCTTTTCTTATTGTAATTTTATCTTTATATTTGCTTTGAATATGAGGAACTTTGAATTGTTCAAGCCTTGCTTTGATATATCTCTTGTTTAGATGTAATGATTTGAATCTGTGAAACTTCCGAGATTCTGATCTTTCTACCTTGTTATGGTTATAACTTCATGCATTGACCTCTGATTTATACAAAACTTATTTGATCAAAATATAGACACATAAATATTTCTTTTGATAGCATATTTTAAGAATTTGGAGTAAGTTTTCCTATCCAAACTTCTATTTCAAATGAGCCTACGAATTCTACAAAATAGGGATCGTAATTTATGACCTTTTGTTACTGAACTGCCTATAAGTCCCTATTGGAAACTTTCATTTATTCCAAACTTATTTCATTTTAAATTAGACTCATAGATCTTTCATTTGATACCTAGATTGAAAGATTTAGAGTCCAAATGCCTACCCATATTTCTATTGAATCTGACCTTGTTAATCCAGTAAAATTGAGATTTGTTCTTTGATCTTGGGTTACTAAATCTATTGTAACTCTTTGTTGGAAACTACGATTCAGACAAAACTTATTTTATTTGAAAGTAGATTGAAACATCTTTTATAATAGCTTTCTTGAGTATATTAGAGCAAAATTGATAGTTTGAATCATTTGTTCAATGTGCCTCTTGAATTTTGCAAGAAATCGAGCTTTGGTCGATTTCGCATATTCTGATTTCATTCTTGTATGCTCTTGTCCTTAAAATTATTTACATTCTTGAAAACTGTTGTGTAACATTTATGCTATATCATATTGACTCATATAGGTACATGTATATCCCATTGTTTTGCATTTGCTTATGATATGTGCCTATTCCAGTTTCATTCCTTTGGACATTGAATTCATGTAACCTTCTTATTTGAATTGAGTTATATGTGATTGCTTGGAATCCTTGAGTGCTCTTACTTTCATTTCCTTTCAAATCTGAATACATTTATAAAAGATTATATTTGTATCGTATTGACTCATAAAGGCACATGTATGTTTTGTTATTCCGCGTGTGCTTCTGATATGTGCTATTTATTGTTCATATTGTTCTTTTGTACTCTGGTGTTTGTTGTTCCGCGTAAAGGTACATGTACGATGCTCTGCTAGCCCCCTCTAACTTCACCTAGACGTGGGTGGATGGAGCTCCCAAACGTGGGAGACTTCTGTCTAGTGGTCATTCAGAAATGGATGAATCACATTCTGTCTGTGGTCCCACTACACCTTTTGTATATTTGATATGGTATCCAGAGCTTTGGTTATGTATTTATGTATGCACTTTGGATAAGAAAGATATGAATGCAACGTCAAATATGATGTTTCAGCTTCTGTTTCGTATTCGTTCTTTGATATGCTCTGAAATATTCCTACGCCATTGATATGCTTTGAAATATTCCATATGCCATTGATATGTTCTGAAATGTTCCATTTGTCATTGATATGCTCCAAAACATTTCATACGCCATTGATAAGCTCCGAAATATTTCATTCGTTATTGATATGCTCCGAAATGTTTCATATGTTATTGGGATGCTTCGAAATGTTCCATATGCCGTTGATATGCTCCGGAACATTTCCTACGCTATTGATATGCTCCAATTACTCTATGCTCCATTTGTTTTGGAACCAAATATGTTTCGATTGAAATGACACATATGATTTTGTATCTAATTAGATGATATCATTGAGAATTCTTATATTATGTCTTGCATTATAATACCTTACTTGTTTGAAATCATTCCTTTTATTCTGAATATGCTTTGTCACTTGCTGAACTGTTTTTAGCTCACTCCATTGTTATATAAAATCTTTAATGTCAGCTTGTCACTCTTTGAGATGTTTGAATTGGGCTGAGGCAGTGGAAAGCTATTCAGAATTATGGGGAAGTCTTGTTGGTTATTATATTATTGTTATATATGTATATTTTGTATGTAATGAATGTTGTCGATGAACCGAAACGGATATACCTTGTAAAAGTGTTAGAAGATCTCTCTTATTTGGAATTTCGAAATGTTAAGTCTAGTTTACGATGATATGAACTTGTGGTAAATGGTTGGAGTTCTAATTGTATAAATTACTTAGCTTGTTGATTTATAAATATTGTTCATGTTTATTAAGTTGGCTTGGGTTGCCATAAATGTGAATTATCGAGTGACGTGATTTATGATTATAAACTGCATAGGTTTTATAGATGTGAATTTGATAGAATATTTTTCAGTATCATCAAATGTTAGTTTGGATCCTAGATTGGTTTGTGACAAACCTATAATATTATTGGTTTGTCACGCCCCTCAAAAATATCACCTTTGGCACGCCCCTCAAAGATATCGATGATATTAAAATTTTCATCACAAACTAATCCAGGATCTAAAGTAACATTTGAGGATACTGAAAAACATTCTATCAAATTCACATCTATAAAACCTGTGCAGTTTATAATCATATATCACATCACTCGATAATTCACATTTATAGCAACCCAAGCCAACTTAACAAACATGAACAATATTTATAAATCCATAAGCTAAGTAATTTATACAATCGGAACTCCAATATTTATACATGAACCAAAATGGATATACCTTGTAAAAGTGTTAGACGATTTCTCTTATTTGGAATTTCGGAATGTTAAGTCTAGTTTACGATGATAAGAACTTGTGGTAAATGGTTGGAGTTCTGATTGTATAAATTACTTAGCTTGTGGATTTATAAATATTGTTCATATTTGTTAAGTTTGCCTGGGTTACCATAAATGTGAATTATCAAGTGATGTGATATATGATTATAAACTGCACATGTTTTATAGATATGAATTTGATAGAATGTTTTTCAGTATCCTCAAATGTTAGTTTGGATCCTTGATTGGTTTGTGATGAAAATTTTAATATTATTGATCTAATTTTGAGGGGCATGATAGAATATAAATTTATTAATAAGAATTTATTTGTAATTCTTAATAATATCCCTCACTTTTAAAATTTATTAATAAGAATTTATTTGTAAATCGAAGGACCTATATGTAAATATAGAAATTTCAAGGACTAAACTATGAAGTTACAACGAGGAGTTGTGGGGTGTTGGGGAGGTGAAAGGAAGAAGAGGACAAGAAGAGAAGAAGAAGATGAGAAGAAGAGAATAAGAAGAAGAGAGAGGAGAGTGGCTGCGGTAAGGGTTGCAGCGAGGAGGTGTGGGGCGTCAGGGAGAAGAAGGGAAGAAGAGGAGACGAAGAGAAGGAGAAGAAGAAGAAGAGGAAGAGAAGAAGGAGAAGCAGGAGAAGACATTGTGATACCTTTGTTTCCTATAGGAGGAAACAGAGGAGAGGGTGTATGTGGCGTCGGGGAGAAGGGAAGGAGAGAAAAAGAAGAGAAGAAGAAGAGCAGGGGAGGAAGAAGAGGCTGTGGCTGCAGCGGTGGCAGCTACAGCTGGAAGAGAAGAATGAGAGGGAAGAAGAGGAAGAGGGGAATGTGGCTGTGGTTGCAGCTGCGGTAGCAGCTGTGGTGGCAGCGGTGGCAGCGGTAGCTGCGGCATCGGTGGTGGCTGCAGCAGCTGCTTTTGGGAAAAAGAAAGAAAGGAAAGGGAAAAAAAGGGGGGCTGTGGCCATGATTGCGGCTGCGACGGCGACGGCTGCATTTGCAACAGTTGTGTTTGTGAAAGAAGAGGAGGAAGAAAGTAGTGCGGTGGAAGGGGCTGTGACTGTGGCAGCGGCAGTGGCGGTGGCTGCGGCAGCTGCGTTTGGGAAAGAAAAAAAAAAGAAGGAACGAAAGTAAGGGAGAGCAGGTGAATGTGCCCCTATGTTCTGTACGAGCTGTAGTTGTGGAGGAAGAAAGAAGATTGGTATAGAAAATGAAAACAGGGAAAGGAGATAGAGAAAAATAGAAGAAGGATTCGGCCATACACCTTCTTCGGATCTTCGGATCAAAATCTTCGAAAGGCAAGTGCCCTGATCTTTTCTCCTACAAGTGTTCTGATCCTTCCTATTGTAAGCTTTCTAATCTTTTGTATTGCAAGTAGTCCTGATCTTTCCTTATTGCAATTTTATCTCTACATTAGCTTTGAATATGAGAAACTTTGAATTGTTCTAACCTTGCATTGGATATATCTCCTGCATAGACATAACGATTTGAATCTGTGAAACTTCCGAGATTCTAACCTTTCTACCTTGTTATGGTTATAACTTTATGCACTGACCTCTGATTTGGATAAAACTTATTTGATATGAATATAGACTCATAAATCTTTCTTTTGATAGCTTATTTTAAGAATTTGGAGTAAGTTTGTCTATCCAAACTTCTATTTTAAATGAGCCTATGAATTCTGTAAAATAGGGATCATAATTTCTGACCTTTTGTTATTGAACTGCTTATAAGTCCTTGTTGGAAACTTTAATTTATTCCAAACTTGTTTCATTTTAAACTAGACTTGTAGATCTTTCATTTGATACCTACGAATTCTGCAAAATATACAGCTTTCTTGAGTATATTGAAGCGTGATTGATATTTTGAATCATTTGTTCAATATGCCTCTCAAATTCTACAAGAAATCGAGCTTTGGTCGATTTCGCATATTCTAGTTTCATTCTTTTGGAAATTGATTTCATTTAGCTTTCTTATTCAATTGAGCTTTATATTACTACTTTGAATTCTTGTATGCTCTTATCCTTAAAATTATTTGCATTCTTGAAAACTATTGTGTAACGTTTATGCTATATCGTATTGACTCATATAGGCACATGTATATCCCATTGTTCCGCATTTGCTTTCGATATGTGCATATTCCAATTTCATTCTTTTGGACATTGAATTCATTTAACTTTTTTATTTGAATTAAGTTATATGTGATTCCTTGGAATCCTTGAATGCTCTTGCTTTCATTTCCTTTCAAATCTGAATACATTTGTGAAATATTATGCTTGCATCGTATTGACTCGTAAATGCACATGTACATTTTGTTGTTCCGCGTGTGCTTCCGATATATGCTATTTATTGTTTATACTATCCTTTTGTACTATGGTTTTTGTGGGATACTATGAACCTTTACCAGAAATGATAAAGGGAGTTATGCATAAAGCCTGCGATGCTTTACCGGCCCTCGCTGACTTCACCTAAACATGGGTGGACGGAGCTCCGAGACGTGGGAGACTTCTGTCTGGTGGTCATTCAGAAATGGATGAATCACATTTTGTCTATGGTCCCACTACACCTTCTGTATGTTTGATATGATATCCAGAGCTTTGGTTATGTATTTATGTATGCGCTTTGGATAAGAAAGATATAAATGCAACGTCAAATACGACGTTTCAGCTTTTGTTTCATATTCATTCTTTGATATGCTCTGAAATGGTTCATATGCCGTTGATACGCTCTGAAATATTTCCTATAATATTGATATGTTCCGAAATGGTCCCTATGCCTCTAAAATGTTCCTACGCCATTGATATGCTTTAAAATATTCCTTATGTCATTGATATGTTCCGAAATGTTCCATTTGTCATTGATATGCTCCGAAACATTTCATATGCCATTGATAAACTCCGAAATGTTTCATTCATTATTGATATGCTAGATATATCAATCTATTTTCTGATGAAATAAGTTTCATATGAATCAAGGTTTCCAACAAGGAGTTACCATTATTTAGTAACCAAAGGTCAAAAACAAAATCACTATTTTGCAGAATTCATAGGGTCGGTTTCAATAGATAACAGGATAGGCTTTTGAATTCCAAATTTTTTAATCTATATATCAAGAGAATTTATTTGTTATCAAAGATAGGCTTTTGAATAGATAACCAGAGGTGGTATCAGAGCATGGTTTGAGGATTACTGAAATATTTGATATGTTGACATGCAAAATATATTGAGGTCTAATGAACTATAGTGATTGGTGGAAATGTTCTTTGATGCATTTTAGGAAATGTAAGATGATGAGGACATTTGGTCCTCCTATTTCATTTGTTTTTGATTAATTAAGGGGGATGAAAGGGTTGATCGAGGATACTAAATCAGAGTAATGCAATGAAAGCATGGTTGACCTAATTTCATTGGTGGTAGAAAAATGGAAGATGTAAACGGAGAAGATATATGATGTACAAAATTATTCTGATGATCAAAATATTTATTTTACCACCTTATATTGGAAGTAGATGCTTATTATTAATGGGAACAATTAAAAGAATTTCTGGAGATCAAGGATAAGAATAGCTAGGACAAGTTTACTAATAAAAATATGATTGGAAATGAATCAGAAAGTGATAACAAGAGGGTCAAGACATTTAGATTTGAAAAGGGAAGTCACCACAAAAGACTCAATCAGGTGTGAATTACAAGTTAAATTATGAAACATGTTTGTATTTGTAGGTGACTAGAGTCTATTTTGCTTGTGGAAAGTTAGATCATAAAATAAAAGAATACCCTTTGAACAAGAAGAAAGAGTCACTGCCTCCTAAATCATCAACCCATGTTAGAGTGTATGCTATCACTGAATATGATTCTAAAACTTCTGAATTAGTGGTCGAAGGTATTATTCATGTTTATGAAAGAATGCAAATATTTGTTTGGCCATGGGTCCCATCTACGATTTGATTCGTAATATTTTGCTTATCACTTGGGTATTCAACCTAGACCACTGCAAGTGTTCTGATCCTTCCATTTGTTCGAGCCTTGCATTTGATATATCTCCTATTTAGAGGTAACGATTTGAATCTGTGAAAGTTGAAACTTCTGAGATTCTGACCTTTTTATTGCAAAAAATTTGAACAATTGCTATAATATTATCCATGGCTTTGATACCAAATGTCATGACCCGAGTCTGATGAGCCAACTGGCTAATAACTTTATTTTGATCTTTCAACCACGGACCAAAATGCTTAAGTGAGAGTTAATATAGAATACTCATCAGACCCATATAAGCCAATTTTACACATTGCTCACTTCCGATGTGGGACTAATGAGATGTTATAATATTCCCAACTCAATTAGCTTGACATCCTCGTCAAGGCCCAACATAACCTAGATCGAACCCTAGCATAGTGCATGTGAGGTTTAACTCAGTGGTGGCTCAACGCTGTGATGAGTTCTCGACTCCATCCACGGGTAGCCCTTTCCTACTCGAGCCCTCTCACCCTGCCCAAATGCTAGGTCGGCTCTAATATCACCTCTATCACGCCCCTTAAAAATATCAATGATATTAAAATTTTCATCACAAACCAATATAGGATCCAAACTAACATTTGAGGACACTGAAAAATATTCTATCAAATTCACATACACTTTATAATCAGATATCACATTACTCGATAATTCACATTTATGGCAACTCAAGCCAACTTAACAAATATGAATAAAATTTATAAATCCACAAATTAAGTAATTTATACAATCAGAACTCCAACCATTTTTCATAAGTTCATATCATTACATGAATTAAACTTAACACTCCAGAATCCTAAATATGAGAGGTTCTTTAAACTTGTCCAAAATCCACAAGCTTAGATTCACCGTCAACAGCACCAAATGTGGATTTAGACAGGGCCTTGTTCATTTGAAATTAGACTCTTGTACCTTTCTTTTGACACTGATATTAAAAATTTTGGATACCGAATACTTACCCAAACTTCTATTTCAAATGAGCATATGGATGCTGCAAAACAGGGATCAAAATTTCTAACCTTTCAATACTAAAATGCCTATAAGTCCCTTTTTGGGAATTCTGATTTATACCAAACTAATGTCAATTGAAAATAGACTTGTAGATCTTTCTTTTGATATATAGATTGAAAAATTTGGAATTCATATGCTTATCCTCTTATCTTTTGAATCCAACCCTATGAATTTTACAAAACAGTAATTTTGTTTTTGACCATTGGTTACTAAATCAATGGTAACTTCTTCTTTGAAACTTTGATTCATACGAAACTTAATTCATCATAAAATAGATTGATATATCTTTCGACAATAGCGTTCTTGAGGGTATTGGAGTATAATTGATAATATAAAGTATTTGTTCAATGTGCCTCTCGAACTCTGTCAGAAATTGAGCTTTGGTCGATTTCGCATATTCTGTTTTCATTCATTTGGAAATAGATTTCATTCAGTTTCCTTCACTCAATTGAGGTTTATATTAATGCTTGAATTCTAGTTTGCTCTTATCTATAAGTTATTAACATTCTTGAAATATATTGTGTAACGTTTATGCGATATCGTATTGACTTATATAGGCACATGTATATCCCATTGTTCCGCATTTACTTTCGATATGTACCTATTCCAATTTCATTCATTTGGATATTGAATTCATCTAACCTTCTTATTTGAATTGAGCTATATATGATTGCTTGGAATCCATGTGTACTCTTGCTTTTATTTCCTATCAAATCTGAATACATTTGTGAAAGATTATTGCTTGCATCGTATTGACTCGTAAAGGTACATGTATGTTCTGTTGTTCCACGTGTGCTTCCGATATGTGCTATTTATTATTCATACTGCCCTTTTGTACTCTGGTGTTGTGGGATAATGTAAACCTTTGCCAGAAATGATAAAGGGAGTTATGCATAGAGCCTGTGATGCTTTGCCGGCCCCCTCTGACTTCACCTAGACGTAGGAGACTTCTATCTGGTGGTCATTTAGAAATGGATGAATCATATTCTGTTTGTAGTCCCACTACACCTTTTGTATGTTTGATATGATATCCTGAGCTTTGGTTATGTATTTCTGTAAGTGCTTTGGATAAGAAAGATATGAATGCAACATCAAATACGACGTTTCAGCTTCTGTTTCGTATCTTTCTTTGATATGCTCCGAAATGTTCATACACCATTGATACACTTTGAAATATTTTATATGCTATTGACATGTTCTAGCATGTCCTATTTGCCATTGATATGCTCAGAAACCTTTCATACATCATTGATAAGCTCCAAAACGTTTCATAGGTTTTTAATATGCTCCAATTACTCTATGCTCCATCTGTTATGAACCAAATATGTTTGATTGAAATAACATTTGTGATTCTGCACCTAGTGAGATTACATCTATGAATTATTTATATTCTGCCTTGTATTTTAAAACCTTATTTGTTTGGAAATTGTCCTCTTTTGCCATGGATATGTTAGTCACTTGCTGAGCTTTATATGCCCACTCCGTTGCTATATAAATTTTTTAGGATAGCTTGTCGCTTGCTTAAATGTTAAAATTGGGCTGAGACAGTAGAGAGCTATTCAGAATTATGGGCAAGTCTTGTTGATTATTATATTATTGTTGTATAAGTATATTTTGTATGAATGAAATGTTGTCGATGAACCAAAATAGATGTACCTTGTAAAAGTGTTAGACAGTCTCTCTTATTTGGAATTTTGGAATGTTAAGTCTAGTTTACGATGATATGAACTTGTGGTAAATGGTTGGAGATCTCTTATGAACTTGTGATAAATAGTTGGGTTGTCATAAATGTGAATTATCGAGTAATATGATATATGATTATAAACTACATAGGTTTGGTTTGTGATGAAAATTTTAAATATCATCGAACCTTTCTAAGTGGATCAAGGAGCCAACTATTACCAAATGTCACAACCCTGTTGAATCTCGGATTTTGATGATGTAGTCAATTGTCATTTGTTATCTAATCTATATGTTGAGATAAGTGTACAGGATTAACTACGATGAAAGTAAGATATGTAGCAGGAGTTGCACCGGAGTCAAGACAATGATCACGTTGGGAGTTCGAGAGTTCGACGGAAGTTCGGACAGTCGTCAGAGGTTCTGCGGGAACAAATCCGAGAAGTCCATGAGCTTGCCAAAGAAGCTCATCGGAACTCGCCAAGTGGATCGTCGCAAGTCCAGGAGTTTGCCAGAAGTCCGCAGGAGCATCACCGAGGGTTCATCGGATGATCGACGGAAGTTCGCCGGAAGCTCGCCGGAAGAAGCGATTGACGCACCGAAGCAAGTTGCAGTAAATGTCTTAGGAAATATCATAGTTAGCAAAATGATTAAGTTGGAAATGGGAGGTGATCCCATTAACTTAATCTTGGGGCAATTGGGCCCCTGAAAAACCCAAATTGGGCCCAATGGATCAACCCATTCGGACCCTGATTTATGCCAGGCGGTTGAACCACCCAAGCCAGGCGATGGCACCGCCTGGGCTCAGTCTCCGAGCGAGACAGGGCGGTGCAACCACCCCTGACAAGAGGTGGCACCGCCTGGGCTCGGTCTCCGAGCTTTGGCTGAGCAGTGCAATCGCCTCAGTCAGGCGATGGCACCGCTTGAGCTCGGTCTTCGAGCTCTGGCAGGAGGTGCAACTGCCCCTGACAAGAGGTGGCACCGCCTAGAGGCTCTGTCTTCGAGCTTTGCCAGGTGGTGCAACCGCCTCAGTCAGGCGGTGCAACCGCCAGATCCCGAAATTCCGGGAATTGACATTTTTGAGCTCCAAATTCAAACTGGGTTGGGGCCTATAAATACCCCACCCTTTCAGCACTGAAAGGGCACCCAGAAACCACCGAAATTCTGATTTTACTTTATGATTTTTAGAGCTCAAAAGTGTTGTATGAGTTGAAAGTTCTTCTTCCTCTTTTCTTCCAAGTTCTAATCTGTTAAGAGAGGAAAGGAAATTCTGTAAGGGTTGTCTCCTAAGCCCTTCAAAAGGAGTGAAACTGTAAAAGGTTGGTTGGCCTTCGCCTATTGAAGGAAGGCCTCTAGTTGACGTCGGTGACCTCGTCGGTGGAGGAAGCCAAAAGTGGAGTAGGTCAAGATTGACCGAACCACTCTAAATCTCAGTTTGCATTTACTTTGAGCATATTATCTTTACTGCAAACCTCCTCAAAAGCTTACTGCTTTCTGCGCATATACGATTGGGTTTCAAGCTTTGCACTTTCCGAATCGGCATTTAGACGTAAATCAGTTTTATCGTACGATCATCATATTTCAGTTTGCACTTACGTTTTGATTTCTATCATAACTGCAAACTGCCTTTATATCCTTGCTTTAACTGCATCTCGCTTAATCAAGTGATTTACGAATCAGCATTTAGACGTAAATCAATTTTTTCGTACGAATATCATATTTCAGTTTGCGCCTACTATCTGATTTGAACCATAACTGCAAACTGCATTTATATCTTTGCTGCATCTCGCATAATCAAAAGTTAAAGTAATTTACGAATCGGCTTTCTTACTGAAATCACTTTTATCGAACGAACGTTTTTTTTTAATCGTAGAAGGTTTTCAGTTGCACTAATTCACCCCCCCCCCCCCCCCCCCCTCTTAGTGCTCTTGATCCTAACAATTGGTATCAGAGCGGGGTTAACTCTCAAACGGATTAAAACCCAAGAGAGATGGCATACGCCGGAAACCAAGAGGGCCATTCTATTACATGTCCACCCATGTTCAATAGGACGGACTACACCTATTGGAAGACCCGAATGAGGATCTTTCTTATTTCTATGGATTTTGAACTTTGGAATCGTATCGAAAATGGATTTTCGAAGTCTTCTCTTCCAATGATCGATTGGAATGAATTGGAGAAGAAGGCTTTCACTCTTAATGCAAAGGCTATGAATGCCTTATTTTGTGCACTTGATAAAAACGAGTTCAACTGTGTTTCGGTTTGTGAAACCGCATTTGATATTTGCACACACTCGAAGTAACTCACGAATGTACAAGTAGAGTGAAAGAGTCAAAAATCAATCTTTTGTTACATTCTTTCGAACTTTTCCGGATGAAACCGAGTGAGACTATTGGCGACATGTTTACCCGTTTCACGGATGTCGTCAACGGTCTAAAAGGACTCGGAAAAAGTTTTTCGGATTTTGAGCTCGTAAATAAGATTCTAAGATCCCTTCCTAAGAGTTGGGATCCTAAAGTCACTGCTATTCAAGAGACGAAAGATCTAAACAACTTCCCTCATGAAGAACTAATCGGGTCATTAATGACCTACGAGATGACTTGCAAAGCTCATGAAGAGCAAGAAGACATCCTTCCAAAGAACAGGAAGGATATGACACTCAGAACTTTAGAAGACCACTTGAGAGAAACTCAAGTGATGAGGACTGTGACGATGACTTGGCACTTCTAACAAGAAAATTTAAAAAATTCATTAAAAGAAACAAGTTTAAGAATGACACAAAAAATAAACTTGAACCCAAGAAGGACCAAGTTATTTACTACGAGTGCAAAAAGCCGGGATACTACAAAAATGATTGTCCCCAAGTCAAAAAGAGAACATCAAAGAAGAAGGCGCTCAAAGTAACATGGGATGACTCGAGCGCGTCCGAAGAAGAGGGGTCCAACACCGAGCAAGTTGCTCATTACGCCTTAATGGCCATCGGAGAGGAGGTAACAAATTTAATAGATGCAGATTTATCATTTGATGAATTATTAAATGTCTTCCATGACTTATTTGATGAATGCAAGATTATTAGTAGAAAATACAAATTGCTAAAAAAGGAGCATGATAGTCTTACTTGTAATTTCGATAAGTTAAAAACTGAATATCATGATAGTTTAGGTTCATGCATAAAATGCCATAATCTAGAAACTCTCCAAAAGGAAAACTTGCTACTTAAGGACACCTTGAAGAAATTCGAGGTTGGTAGCAAGTCCTTGAACATGATCCTTGCAAACAAGGGTCATGTTCCCAAAAGAAGTGGAATCGGATTGGTGAGAAGTCCTCACCAAAATCCAACCACCTTCATGAAAGGCCCCATCTTACATGTTCGACACTAAAGCAAATGCAACTTTTGTTGCAAACTTGGACACAAAACGCATTATTGTCCATTCAAGAAAATTAGTCCGAACAAATTAATTTGGGTACCTAAAGGAACCATGATAAATTCTATGCAAAAAGATAAACAATGTAGATATATTTTTGAGGCACCCAAAAGCAAATGGGTACCTAAAGATCATCCTTTCTTGTAAAGACATAAAACATCATAAGCTGGGAGCAAGAAATAATATCCTGCTCTTTGGATTCTCGATATTCATGACCCGAGATCCAAAAAGAAGTCGCGATGCTCTCTAGCCTAAATAACAGAAGAGGATTAGAAAATTAAAATTACAAATGCGATATAGATATAATCATATTTGATCTCTCAGAATTGGAAACCCATGATTCTCACTTCACATATCCTCTAGATTTTCGAACCCATTGATTTCATCTGTTCGTTACTTTCGAATCCAACTATATCATGAACTTACTAAGTTTGTCATGAACTAGCAAGGCTTACCAACTTGAACAATCTGTCACAAACATGTGCACGACATTTAGAGTATGCACGTCACAAGATCTATCTTGATCATGCAAAATTTCTTATCTTACAATGAAAATTCTTACGTAATTACGTAAGTAAAGTTGATTGCTCTAAATGAAAATTCTTCTCAAGTCAAAAAAAATATTTAAATCATATCACACTGCAATCAGAACAAGTGCTCACTACCTACAGGCGGTGGCACCGCCCTAGTTGGAGGTAGCACCTCCGGCTGTCACGTGTTGCAAGCGGTTGCACCGCCCCAACCAGCAGTGCAACTGCCTGCAATTCTGCCTCTTTTTAACCTGAGCTAGGGCCGGCGGTGGAACTGACCCCAACTCACTCCCTTCCCCTCTTTACTCTTCCAAAGCTTCACCACCTCCATTTCACCCCTCATATCATCCCAAATACTCCTTATTTTGAAGCAAAAGATCAACAATCTCTCCTTCTTTTGAAGATCTCACTAAGGTATTCTCTAAGAACCCCTTAAATTCTGTTTTTGATTCATTTACTCTTGCTCATTACTATCCCCTTAAATAGCAATAGTTATAGGGTCTAGAAGATCCTCAAGGGACAAAGGGAAGAGGAGATTAGTGGAAGATTTTGATCTTACCCTTTTCGATTCAAAATATTATGCTGAAAAGTTTTCCTCTTTCGAACTTAGAAGTGTCAATAAGGGAAAACATGTAGATTTAAATGAACTAAGAGACTCAGAGACAATCCAATAGTTTGCAAACTTAGATCTACTCCCTATTTTACAAATTAGTGAACCCATCTATCCAAGACTTGTTAGATTATTTTACAACAATATACAAGTAGATGAAGAAGAAAGAATGTCTACCTATCTCTTAGGACAACACATCTCCATTACGGATAAATTCATTTGCGACATGATAGACATTCCCATAAAAGAATAGAGGACTTTACTTTAGAGGATCATGGGATGATGAAACTATTGGGACAACATATGTTGAAGCCTTAGGAACAATTTTCGCCAATCCCAACTTAGCATTTATTCCTAAAAGTTGTGAACATCTACTGCCACTAAACACTAAGGTACTTCATCATATCCTAACTAGTATCATTCTCCCTAAACAATGCCATCATGATGAAGTAAGCCAAATAGAATTAGGAACTATGTATTGGATCATGAAAGGACATGACATCTGTCTTGGTTATCTTATCCAGCAAAACATGTTAGAACTATCTAAGAAAGACATGATGCTTCCATATGGTGGTATAATCACTAGAATACTGAAAGCCTACGATATTCCAATACCACCGGAAGAAGAAGTAATAAAAGTAGATAGGTTTAGCATAATAAATAAAAATCTACTTCACCGATTAAGATGTGTTTAGAGAAACGGTAACTGGGTTAGAATGCCTAGAAGAACCGATCCCCCTCAACCTAAACTAGAACTAGAAACACCAGTCTTTAGGGGTACTCAATCTCCTCCGATCTGTCCCTTTGAGGAAACACATTCATTTGAGCAAGCTCATACATCATCTGTCGAAGATATTGGGATTCGGATGGACCGATTTGAACAAAGACAAGAACGACTTGATCATCGACAAGATCAAATCCTATCTAAGCTGCAGCAAATTCATCGACAATTTGACTCTTTATTTAGGCACTTTAATTTTTCACCTCCTGAATGAGTTTGTATATGTATATATGAACACAATCACCTATTGTTATTGTAAACTCTTTATGTTACTCACCATGATGCCCTTTGCCTTGATCCTTGATATGGTTACCTGATGTATTTATTTGTCAGCATATGCAGAGTTACAAACATCTCTCATTGTTTAATCTCGTTATTCATTGTCAGATTTTACATTGAAACTAAATGTTTTTATAACTACTTTGAAAACCTTGTGCCTCGGTTTCCATGATAAAAATGATTTGAGAAAATGATATACCAATGCAGTTGATGAGTCATGACATTGCCATGATATTATTATTGCCATAACACTAAACATCAACTAGCTGATATTTTTACAAAACCTCTAAGTGAAGAACAATTTGATTTTATAAGAAGAGAATTAGGAATGTTGATGTGTCCGAATACATAAACTTGTTGAAATTATTTTTCGGACTTTATTGATTGATCGATCAATTTCACTTAATTGCTATGATGATTTTACACAATTACATGTTAGAAATTATGTGTATGAATATAAAAATTTCCATGATGATAAGCATGTTTTGTCTTCATAATCATATTTGAAAATCAATAGCACAGTCTCGTCCGAATGCATGAAAGTCTTAATTTCGTTTTCGGATTCTCTTAAAAATCAGAGTTTCTCGATACATTATCCTCTTCCAGACTTAATAAAGTATATGTCATAACGAGTTTAATTCTCATCATTGTTGACATATGAAACACATCTCTCATACACCTATGTGAAGAATATTCTTTAAAGAAATGAATTTAATAAAATGATTCCTGATTATATGAATGATAGTGTTTTTACTAACAAGGATTCGTTTCTAATACATATCTTGATCCTTGTGAAAATGAAGAAAGATTTAATCTCTCATCAATTTTAACTTCATTTAAAGTAAACTCACAAATAGATGGTGGAGATGCGGGGTAAAAACAGAATTGATATTTTCATGTCATGGTTGCATAATTGACTCACTATTGAAAATGACATGAACCTAGTAAAGGCATCACACTTATGCTCAAAATTCGCTTATATTGTTCTCCTGGTATCACAATTACCATGCTTTTTGTTGATGACAAAGGGGGAGAAATATATGAGTATTAATGCCATGCTTGCATCACCAAGAGATATATGAATTGCTATACTATGATTGCTATAATTTGCATTATGCCTTGTTTGTATCATGTCAAGATATCAAACAAAAAATCTTACTTCGCAGTTTTACATGTTGATATCTTACAATATGATGAATTGCTACTATTACCATCATTCAAACTTGTAATGTAAAATTTGAAAATGAATGTCAAGCCTTGACATCATCTTCAGAGAGATACATCATGATCGGAATCATGATGGGAGTATTGATAAGTTTAAATGATTTTAACTTATCAATATGTCTCTTGAATTCAAAGGTTTTGAATTCAAGAATGACTTATCTCAAGTATGGCATATAGACAGGGGGAGTTAAGGTTAACTCCATTATCAATTGATTGTCATCATCAAAAAGGGGGAGATTGTTGAATCTCGGATTTTGATGATGTAGTCAATTGTCATTTGTTGTCTAATCTATATGTTAAGATAAGTGTGCAGGATTAACTACGATGAAAGTAAGATATGCAGAAGGAGTTGCGCAGGAGTCAAGACAATGATCACGTTGGGAGTTCGAGAGTTCGACGGAAGTTCGGACAATCGTCGGAGGTTCTGCGGGAACAAATCCGAGAAGTCCATGAGCTTGCCAAAGAAGCTTGTCGGAACTCGCCAAGTGGATCGTCGCAGGTCTAGGAGTTTGCCGGAAGTCCGCAGGAGTATCACCGAGGGTTCATCGGATGATCGACGGAAGTTCGCCAGAAGAAGCGATTGACGCACCATAGCAAGTTGCAGTAAATGTCTTAGGAAATAACGTAGTTAGCAAAATGATTAAGTTGGAAATGGGAGGTGATCCCATTAACTTAATCTTGGAGCAATTGGGCCCCTGAAAAACCCAAATTGGGCCGAATGGATCAACCCATTCGGACCCTAATTTCTGCCAGGCGGTTGAACCGCCCAAGCCAAGTGATGGCACCGCCTGGGCTCAGTCTCCGAGTGAGACTGGGCGGTGCAACCGCCCCTGACAGGAGGTGGCACCGCCTGGGCTCCGTCTCCGAGCTCTGGCTGAGCGGTGCAACCGCCTCAGTCAAGCGGTGGCACCGCCTGAGCTCGGTCTTCGAGCTCTGGCAGGAGGTGCAACCGCCCATGACAGGAGGTGGCACCGCCCAGAGGCTCAGTTTTCGAGCTTTGCCAGGCGGTGCAACCGCCAGATCCCGAATTATCGAGAATTGACAGTTTTGAGCTCCAAATTCAAACTGGGTTGGGGCCTACAAATACCCCACCCTTTTAGCACTGAAAGGGCACCCAGAAACCACCGAAATTCTGATTTTACTTTGTGATTTTTAGAGCTCAAAAGTGTTGTATGAGTTGAAAGTTCGCCTTCCTCTTTTCTTCCAAGTTCTAATCTGTTAAGAGAGGAAAGGAAATTCTGTAAGGGTTGTCTCCTAAGCCCGTCAAAAGGAGTGAAACTGTAAAAGGGTGGTTGGCCTTTGCCTATTGAAGGAAGGCCTCTAGTTGACGTCGGTGACCTCGTCGGTGGAGAAAGCCAAAAGTGGAGTAAGTCAAGATTGACCGAACCACTCTAAATCTTGGTTTGCATTTACTTTGAGCATATTATCTTTACTACAAACCTCCTCAAAATCTTATTGCTTTCTGCGCATATACGATTGGGTTTCAAGCTTTGCACTTTCTGAATCAGCATTTAGACGTAAATCAGTTTTATCGTACGATCATCATATTTCAGTTTGCGCTTACGTTTTGATTTCTATCATAACTTCAAACTGCCTTTATATCCTTGCTTTAACTACATCTCGCTTAATCAAGTGATTTACGAATCAGTATTTGGACGTAAATCAGTTTTTTCGTACGAATATCATATTTCAGTTTGCACTTACTATCTGATTTGAACCATAACTGCAAACTGCATTTATATCTTTACTGCATCTCGCTTAATTAAAAGTTAAAGTGATTTACGAATCGGCTTTCTTACTGAAATCACTTTTATCGAACGAACGTTTTTTTTTAATCGTAGAAGGTTTTCCGCTGCACTAATTCACCCCCCCCCCTCTTAGTGCTCTTGATCCTAACAAACCCGAGTCTGATGAGCCAACTAACCAATAACTCCATTTTGGTCCTTCAACCATGAACCAAAATGCTTAAGCAGGAGTTATTGTAGTGCACTAATCAGACCCATATAAGCTAATCATACACATTGCCCACTTCTGATGTGGGACTAATGGGATGTTACAATATCCCCAACTCAATTAGCTTGACGTTCTCGTCAAGGCCTAACATAACCTAGATCGAACCCTAGCATAGTGCATGTGAGGTTTAACTCAGTGGTGGCTCCACGCCGTGATGAGCTCTCGACTCCATCCACGGGTAGCCCTTTCCTATCGAGCCCTCTCACCCTGCCCAAATGCTAGGTCGGCTCTGATACCACCTCTATCATGCGCATAAAAAATATTGATAATATTAAAATTTTCATAACAAACCAATCCAGGATCCAAACTAATATTTGAGGATACTGAAAAACATTCTATCAAATTCATATTTATTGAACTTTGCATACAACTTCTTTTCTTTTAGTTTGGACAATACATTTCTCAAGTGTTCCTCATGCTCCTGATTACTCCTTGAATACACCAATATGTCATCAATGAATACAATTATACAGTCATCCAAGAGTGGTTGAAATATCCTATTCATTAGTTCCATAAAAGCTGCAAGGGCATTAATCAAACCAAAAGACGTCACCAAGAATTCATAGTGACCATATCGAGTTTTAAAAGCTGTTTTTGGAATATCCTCCTCCTTGATCTTCAATTAATAGTAACTTGACCTCAGGTCAATCTTAGAGAATACTTGTACACCCTATAGTTGATTAAACAAATCATCAATTCTGGGTAGGGGATACTTGTTTTTTATGGTCACCTGATTCAATTGTCTATAGTCAATACAAAGTCTCAATGTCCCATCCTTCTTTTTAACTAACACCGAAGCACCCCATGATGAAATATTAAGCCAAATAAAATCCTTATTTAATAGTCCTTGTAGTTGCTTTTCCAATTCCACTTACTCAAATAATGTCATTCTGTAGAGAGGCTTAGATATTGGGATTGTCCCAAAGACCAAATCAAAAGCAAAGTCACGTTTTGGAGGTAATCCGGGCAAATCATCCTGTGATACATTAGGCAAGAAGATAAATCATGTCCAATACTCTCAAAATAAAAGATGGGTCGTTCTAATATGCAAAAAGTGATCATTTGTTATATAACAATCCATACTGATATGATAAGAAGATAGCCAATCCATACCAAGTATAATATCAAAACTCCAAATCTCTAGGAGAACTAAATCGGTATAAAGTTTAAGTTCTCTAATAAAAATCAAGCAAGAGGACTATATTCAAGTTTGTTATCAAAGAATCTCTAATGATTGTATTTACATATAGCACATAATGCAGTGGTCTAGGTTGAATATCCAAGTGATAAGCAAAATATTACGAATCAAATCATAGATGAGACCCATGGTTAAACAAATATTTACATTCTTTCATAAACATGAATAATACCTTTGACCGCTAATTCAGAAGTTTTAGAATCATATTCAGTGAGAGCATATATTCTGACATGGGCTGATGATTCAAGAGGCAATGACTCTTTCTTCTTGTTCAAAGGGCTGTCTTTTATTTTATAATCCAACTTTCCACAAGCAAAATAGGCACCCGAAAACATAAACTTATTTCATAATTTAACTTGCAATTCACACCTGATCGAGTCTTTTGTGGTGACTTCCCTTTTCAAATTCAGATGTCTTGACCCTTTTGTTATTACTTTCTGATTCATTTTCAATCTTTTTTTTTTTTAGTAAACTTGTCCTTATCATTCTTTCCACTGATCTCCAAAAATTCTTTTCATTGTTCCCATTAATGACTAGCCTCTACTTCCAATATACGGTGGCAAAAGAAATCGTTTGGTCATCGAAACAATTTTGAACAGCAAATATCTTCTCCATTTGCATCATCCATTTTTCTGCTACCAATGGATTAGGTTCATCATGCTTCTGCTGCGCCACTTTGATTCAATATCCCCGATCACCCCTTTTATCCCACTTAATTAATCAAAACCAGATGAAGTAGGAGAACCAAATGTCCTCGTCCTCCTAGACTCCTAAAAGACATCAAAGAAAATTTTCCCCGATCACTATAGTTTACTAGACCTCAATATATTTTGCACGTCAACATATCAAATATTTTAGTGATCCTTAAACCATGCTCTGATACCACCTCTATCATGCCCCTCAAAAATATCGATGATATTAAAATTTTCATCACAAACCAATCCAGGATCCAAACTAACATTTGAGGATACTGAAAAACATTCTATCAAATTCACATCTATAAAACCTATGCAATTTATAATCATATATCACATCACTTGATAATTCATATTTATGGTAACCCAAGCCAACTTAAAGAACATGAACAACATTTATAAATCCACAAGCTAAGTAATTTATACAATCGGAACTCCAACTATTTACCACAAGTTCATATCATTATAAACTAGACTTAACATTCCGAAATTCTAAATAAGAGAGATCTTCTAACACTTTTACAAGGTATATCAATTTTGGTTCATTGATAATATTTTATTGCATACAAAATATGCTTATATAACAATAACATAATAACCAATAAGACTTGCCGATAATTCTGAAGAGCTCTCCACTACCTCAGCCCAATTCAAACATTTAAGGAAGCGACGAGCTATCCTAAAATATTTATACAATAACAGAGTGAGCATATAAAGCTCAGCAAGTGACTAACATATCCATGACAAAAGAGGACAGTTTCCAAACAAATAAGGTTTCAAAATGCAAGGCAGAATATATGAATTTATATATGTAATCTCATTAGGTGCAGAATCATAAATGTCATTTCAATCAAACATATTTGGTTCATAACCAATGGTGCATAGAGTAATTGGAGCATATTAATAACCAATGAAACATTTTGGAGTTTATCAATTATGTATGAAAGGTTTTTGAGCATATCAATGGAAAAGAGGACATTCCAGAACATATCAATAGCATATGAAATATTTCAAAGTGTATCAATGGTGTACGAACATTTCGGAGCATATCAAAGAATGATACGAAACAAAAGCTAAAACATCATATTTAACGTTGCATTCATATCTTTTTTATCCAAAGCGCATATAGAAATACATAACCAAAGCTTTGGATATCATATCAAACATACAGAAGGTGTAGTGGGACCACAGACAGAATGTGATTCATCCATTTCTGAATGACCACCAGACAAAAGTCTCCCACGTCTGGGAGCTCCATCCACCCACGTCTAGGTGAAATCAGAGGGGGCCGACAAAGCATCGCAGGCTCTATGCATAACTCCCTTAACCATATCTGGCAAACGTTCACATTATCCCACAACACTAGAGTACAAAAAGACAGTATGAACAATAAATAACACATAACGGAAGCACACATGGAACAACCAAATGTACATATGCCTTTGCGAGTCAATACGATGTAAACAATAATCTTTCACAAATGTATTCAGATTTGACAAGAAATGAAAGCAAGAGTACACATGGATTTCAAGCAATCATATATAGCTCAATTCAAATAAGAAGGTTAGATGAATTCAATATCCAAAGGAATGAAACTGGAATAGGCATACATCGAAAGCAAATGCGGAACAATAGGATATAAATGTGCTTATATGAGTCAAAACGATATAGCATAAACGTTACACAATATGTTTCAAGAATGTAAATAATTTACAGGCAAGAGTAAACCAGAATTCAAACATTAATATAAACCTCAATTGAGTGAAGGAAACTGAATGAAATATTTTTCCAAATGAATGAAAACAGAATATGCAAAATCGACCAAAGCTCGATTTCTGACAGAGTTCGTGAGGCACATTGAACAAATACTTCAGATTATCAATTATACTCCAATACCCTCAAAAAAGCTATTGTCAAAAGATATATCAATCTATTTTTTGATGAAATAAGTTTTGTACGAATCAAGATTTCCAACAAGGAGTTACTATTGATTTAGTAACCAAAGGTCAAAAACAAAATCACTGTTTTGCAGAATTCATAGGGTCAGCTTCAATAGATAATAGGATAGGCTTTTGAATTCCAAATTTTTCAATCTATATATAAAAGAAAGATCTACAAGTCTAGTTTCAAATGAAGTTAGTTTAGTATAAATTAGAATTTCCAACCGGGACTTATAGGCATTTTAGTATCGAAAGGTTAGAAATTTCATTCCCTGTTTTGCAGCATCCATAAACTCATTTGAAACAGAAGTTTGGGTACGTATTCGGTGTCCACAATTTTCAATATTAGTGTCAAAAGAAAGGTATAAGAGTCTAATTTCAAATGAATAAGGTCTTACCTAAATCTACGTTTGGTGCTAAAAATTATTGCTGAAATAATCTATAGGGGTTAGTTTACCAAAAAATTCTAGATCCATAGTTTTATGTCTAACAAGAGAAATATCAAGTTCTAAGCAGAAATCTTTCAGATTATTCAGAATTAATATGAGAACAGAGACTAATATTTTTGTAGGATGAGATTAGAATACTTGCCTTTAAGAATTATGATACTAAATGGGAAGATTTGAGCAAGGAAAACCCCAAATTTGTCTTTTTCTTCTTCCCCTTTTTTTTTCTTCTTCTTTCTCTGTTCCTCTGTTCTTCCATGCAGTTGCCTTCTCTAGTTCCTTCAGAATGAAGGCAGAGAGGCTTAAGCGGTGGGATTTGTAATTTTATATATTTTATAGTTTAGTCCTTGTATTATTATATTTACGATTAGGTCCTCAGGGTTTACATATAGGTCCTCAAATTTTTTTTCCTCTTTGAACAGATCCCCAAATCTTATGAATAAGTTCTCAGATTTATACTTTAGCTTTTTTATCAAATATAAAATGGATTCTTACATTATAATTAGAAATTTGTAAGAAAATTTAGAAATGAGGGATGTTACACTCTCCCCCCCTTAAAAGAAAATTTTTGTCCTCTAAATTTATCATATCTCTATCAATGAAAAGATGAGGATAAACCTTTTTCATTTACTCTTCTAGCTCCAAGGTTGTTTTCTCTCTCGAATGATGTCTCGAAATTACTTTAACTAGAGGAATAACCCGATTCCTTAGGATCTTTTCCTTCTTATCAACAATCTGAGTGGGCTCTTCCACATAAGATAAATTTTTATCGATCTCCATCAGCTTATACTTAATGATATGAGAAGGATCAGGTATATACTTTCTAATCATTGAAACATGAAATATATTATGGATATGGCACAACGATGGTGGCAAAGCAATCCTGTAAGCGAGAGAACTAACCCTCTTAAGGACCTCAAAAGGTCCAATAAATCTTGGGCTTAACTTTCCTTTCTTTCCAAACCTTACAATGCCTTTGGAAGGGAAGACCTTTAAGAACACAAAATCTCCAATTTCAAACTCAATACCTCGTCTTCTATTGTCAACATAACTCTTTTGACGATTCTAAGTAGTTTTCAACATTTTCCTTATAACTTGAATTTTCTCGATAGTTTCTTATACTTTGTCTGGTGCTAATAATTTTCTGTCACCAACTTCCTCCCAACATATAGGTGTTATGCACTTTCGCCCATATAAAGCTTCATAAGGAGCCATCTGAATACTTGAATGATAACTATTATTATAAGTGAACTCAATAAGTGAAATATCTTTATCCCATTCACCTTTCCAATCCAGAAGATAGGCTCTAAGCAAATCCTCAAGTGTTTGAATTGTTCTTTCTGATTGACCATCCGTTTGAGGATGATATGCAGTGTTAAACTTGACTTTAGTGTCCATAGATTCCTGTAATCTTCTCCAGAATCTAGAGAGAAATCTGGAGTCTCTATCAGAGATGATCTCCTTTGGAATACCATGAAGTCTTACTATTTCATTGACATATAAATCTGTAAGTCTGTCAAGCAAATAAGTCATATTAATCGGTGGGAAATGTATAGATTTTGTTAACCTATCAATGATAACCCAAATAGCATCATGCTTTCGAGAGGTTTTGGATAGTCCTGAAACAAAATCCATGGTAACACATTCCCATTTCCATTCATGAATATCTAAACATTGCAACAACCCTCCAGGTCTTTAGTGTTCTCCTTTGATTTGCTGACAAGTCAAACATTTTTAAACATACATTGTAATTTCCTTCTTCATGCCTTCCCACCAATAATGACTTTGGATATCTCTATACATCTTAGTGCTCCTAGGATGCATGGTGTACTTTGAAGTATGACTTTCCTTTAGTTTTTGGTTCTTGATATCTGGTTCATTTGGTACACATAATCTATCCCCAAATCTCAATAGGCCATCCTTTGAAACTTAAAATTTTAGCTTCAATTTCCTTTCTACTTCATTCCTCAAGTAGATTAAACGTGGATCTCATAATTATCCTTCCTTAATTTGTTGAATAAGATTATATTGCACTTGGATGGAGGTCATCAATATCATTGAGTCTTGCTTTTTCCTCATAGCATTCAAATCAAAATTTTCTTCTAATAACTTCCATTGCTTCACGAACAGGATAGCTATAAAATTTGTAGATTTTCTACTAAGTGCATCAGCTATAACATTGGCTTTGCCCGGGTGATAACGGATGGCACAATCATAATTCTTTAGAAGTTCTATCCATCTTTGCTACCTCATGTTTAACCCTTTCTGAGTGAAAATATATTTTAAACTCTTGTGATCAATAAAGATTTCAAATTGCCGCCTATACAAATAATGTCTCCAAATCTTTAGAGCAAAAACAATTGCTGCCAATTCCAAATCATGAGTTGGATAATTTAGTTCATAACCTTTTAGTTGTCTAGAAGCATAAGCTATCACTCTCCCTTCCTACAACAAAACACACCCAAGGCCCTTTCTTGTCAGTTCATAACCATGGATCGAAATAGAAGAGCCCACTCAGATTGTTGATAAGAAGGAAAAGATCCTAAGGAATCGGGTTATCCCTCTAGTTAAAGTAATTTGGAAACATCATTCTAGAGAGGATACAACTTGGGAGCTAGAGGAGGAAATGAAAAAGGTTTATCCTCGTCTTTTCATCGATAGAGGTATGATAAATTTAGAGGAATAAAATTTTCTTTTAAGGGGGAGAGAGTGTAACATCCCTCATTTCTAAATTTTCATATAAATTTCTAATTGTAATGTAAGAATCCATTTTAAATTTGATAAAAGAGCCAAAGTATAAATCTAAGAACTTATTCATAAGATTTGGGGATATGTTCGAAGAGAAATAAAAAAAATCTGAGGACCTATATGTAAACCATAAGGACCTAATCGTAAATATAATAATGCAAGGACTAAACTACAAAATATACAAAATTACAAATCCCACAGCTTAAGCCTCTCTGCCTTTATTATGAAGGAACCAGAGAAGGTAGTTGTATGGAAGAACAGAGGAAGAAAGAAAGAAGAAAAAAAAAAATGGGAAGAAGAAGAAGAGAAATTTGGGGCTTTGGGGTTTTCTTTGCTCAAATCTTCCCATTTGGGGTCATAATTATCAAAGGCAAGTATTCCAATCCCATTCTACAGAAATATTAGTCTCTATTCTAATATTAATTCTGAATAATCTGAAATATTTCGGCTTAGAACCTGATATTTCTCTTGTTAGGCACAAAACCATGGATCTGAAATTTTTTGGTAATTGACCCCTATAGATTGTTTCAACCATAATTTTTAGCATCAAACATGCATTTAGGTAGGAACTTATTCAACACTTACCCAAACTTCTGTTTCAAATGAGCCTATGGATGCTGCAAAACAGGGATTGAAATTTCTAATCTTTCGATACTAAAATGCCTATAAGTCCCTGTTGGAAATTCTAATTTGTACCAAACTGACTTCATTTGAAACTAGACTTGTAGATCTTTCTTTTAATATATAGATTAAAAAATTTAGAATTCAAATGTCTATCCTCTTATCTATTGAAACTGACCCAATGAATTCTGCAAAACAGTGATTTTGTTTTTGACCTTTGGTTACTAAATCAATGGTAACTTCTTGTTAGAAATCTTGATTCGTACGAAACTTGTTTCATCATAAAATAGATTGATATATCTTTTGACTTCTTGAGGGTATTGGAGTATAATTAATAATATGAAGTATTTGTCCAATATGCCTCTCAAACTTTGTCAGAAATCAAGCTTTGGTCGATTTCGCATATTCTGTTTTCATTCATTTGGAAATAGATTTCATTTAGTTTCCTTCATTCAATTGTGGTTTATATTAATGCTTGAATTCTGGATTGCTCTTGTCTGTAAGTTATTTACATTCTTGAAACATATTATGTAATGTTTATGTTATATCGTATTGACTCATATTGGCACATGTATATCCCATTGTTCCGCATTTGCTTTCGATGTGTGCCTATTCTAGTTTCATTCCTTTGGATATTGAATTCATCTAACCTTCTTATTTAATTGAGCTATATATGATTGCTAGGAATCCGTGTGTACTCTTGCTTTCATTTCCTGTCAAATCTGAATACATTTGTGAAAGATTATTGCTTGCATCGTATTGACTCGTAAAGGTACATGTACGTTTGATTGTTCCGCGTATGCTTCCGATATGTGCTATTTATTATTCATACTACCCTTTTGTACACTAATGTTGTGGGATAATGTGAACCTTTACCAGAAATGGTAAAGGGAGTTATGTATAGAACATGTGATGCTCTGCCGGTCCCCTTTGACCTCACCTAGACGTGGGTGGATGGAACTCCCAGGTGTGGGAGACTTCTGTCTGGTGGTCATTCAGAAATGGATGAATCACATTCTGTCTATGGTCCCACTACACCTTTTGTATATTTGATATGATATCCAGAGCTTTGGTTATGTATTTTTGTATGCGCTTTTGATAAGAAAGATATCAATACAACGTCAAATACGACGTTTTAGCTTCTGTTTCGTATTCGTTCTTTGATATGCTCTGAAATGGTTCATATGCTATTGAAATGCTCTAAAATATTTCCTATGCTATTGATATGTTCCAAAATGCTCCCTATTCCTTTAAAATGTTCCTACGCCATTGATATGCTTTGAAATATTCCATATGCCATTGATATGTTCCGAAATATTTTATTTGTTATTGATATGCTCCAAAACATTTCATACGCCATTGATAAGCTCCGAAATTTTTCATCTATTATTGGGATGCTCCGAAATATTCCATATGCCGTTGATATGCTCCGGAACATTTCCTACGCTATTGATATACTCCAATTACTCTATGCTCCATTTGTTTTGGAACCAAATATATTTCGATTGAAATGACACATATGATTTTGTATCTAATAAGATGGTATCCTTGAGAATTCTTATATTCTGCCTTGCAATATGATACCTTGTTTGAAACTGTTCCTTTTGTTCTGAATATGCTATGCCACTTGTTGAGCTGTTTTTAACTCACTCCGTTGTTATATAAATCTTTCAGGTCAGTTTGTCACTCTTTGAGATGTTTGAATTGGGCTGAGGTAGTGGAGAGCTATTTAGAATTGTGGGTAAGCCTTGTTGATTGTTATGCTATTGTTGCATAAGCATATTTTGCATGCCTTTGTCACGACCCTCAAAATATCGATAATATTAAAATTTTAATCACAAACTAATCTAGGATTCAAACTAACATTTGATAACACTGAGAGACATTCAGTCAAATTCACATTAATAAATCCTGTATAGTTTATAATCATATATCACATCTCTCGATAATTCACATTTATGGCAACCCAAACCAACTTAACAAATATGAACAATATTTATAAATCCACAAGCTAAATAAATTATACAATCAGAACTCTAATTATTTATCATAAGTTCGTATCATCGTAAACTAGACTTAACATTCTAAAATTCCAAATAAGAGAGATCTTCTAACACTTTTACACGGTATATCCATTTTGATTCATCGACAACATTTCACTACATACAAAATATGCTTATCGAACAGTAACATAATAACCAACAAGACTTGCCCATAATTCTGAATAGCTCTTCACTGCCTCAGCCCAATTCAAACATCTCAAAGAGTGACAAGCTAACCTGTAAAATTTATATAACAATGGAGTGAGCTATAAATAGCTCAGCAAGTGACAGTATATTTAGAATAAAAGGAACGGTTTCAAACAAGTAAGGTATCATAATGCAAGGCAGAATACAAGAATTCTCAAGGATACCATCTCATTAGATACAAAATCATATGTGTCATTTCAATCAAAACATATTTGGTTCCAAAACAAATGGAGCAAAGAGTAATTGGAGCATATCAATAGCGTAGGAAATGTTCCGGAGCATATCAACAACATATAGAATATTTCGGAGCATCCCAATAATAGATGAAATATTTCGAAGCATATCAATAACGAATGAAATATTTCGAAGCTTATCAACGGCGTATGAAATGTTTCGGAGCATATGAATGACAAATGGAACATTTCAGAACGTATTAATGGCATATGGAATATTTCAAAGCATATCAATGGCGTAGGAATATTTCAAAGGCATAGGGAGCATTTCGGAACATATCAATAGCGTAGGAAATATTTCAGAGCATATCAACGACATATGAACCATTTCAGAGCATATCAAAGAACGAATACGAAACAGAAGCTAAAATGTCGTATTTGACGTTGCATTCATATTTTTTTATCCAAAGCGCATACATAAATACATAACCAAAGCTCTGGATATCATATCAAACATATAGAAGGTGTAGTGGGACCATAGACAGAATGTGATTCATCCATTTCTGAATGACCACTAGACAGAAGTCTTCTACGTCTAGGAGCTTCATCCACCCACGTCTAGGTGATGTCAAAGGGGGCTGGCAAAGCATCGCAGGCTCTATGCATAACTCTTTTTACCATTTATGGTAAAGGTTCATATTATCCCATAACACCATAGTACAAAAGGGCAGTATGAATAATAAATAGCACATATTGGAACCACATGTGGAACAAAAAAACATACATGTGCCTTTACGAGTCAATACAATGCAAGCAATAATCTTTCACAAATGTATTCAGATTTGACAAGAAATGAAAGCAAGAATACACATGGATTCCAAGCAATCATATATAGCTAAATTCAAATAAGAAGGTTAGATGAATTCAATATCCAAAGGAATGAAACTAAAATAGGCACATATCGAAAGCAAATGCGGAACAATGGGATATATATGTGCCTATATGAGTCAATACGATATAGCATAAACATTACACAATATGTTTCAAGAATGTAAATAACTTACAGACAATCGCAAACTAGAATTCAAGCATTAAAATAAACCTCAATTGAGTGAAGAAAACTGAATGAAATCTATTTCCAAACGAATGAAAACAGAATATGCAAAATCGACCAAAGCTCATTTTCTGAAAGAGTTCGAGAGGCACATTGAACAAATACTTCAGATTGTCAGTTATGCTCCAATACCTAGAAGAAAGCTATTGTTGAAAGATATATCAATCTATTTTTTGATGAAATAAGTTTTGTACGAATCAAGGTTTCTAACAAGGAGTTACCATTGATTTCGTAACCAAAGGTCAAAAACTAAATCACTGTTTTGTAGAATTCGTAGGCTCAAAATTTTTAATCTATATATCAAAAGAAAGATCTACAAGTCTATTTTCAAATGGAGTCAGGTTGGTATAAATCAGAATTTTCAACAGGGACTTATAAGCATTTTAGTATCGAAAGGTCAGAAATTTTGATTCCTATTTTGTTGCATCCATAGACTCATTTGAAATAGAAGTTTAGGTAAGTATTCGGTGTCCAAAATTTTCAATATCAATGTCAAAAGAAAGGTATAAGAGTCTAATTTCAAATGAACAAGGTCCTGCCAAAATCCACGTTTGGTGATAAAAATTATGGCTGAAATAATATATAGGGGTTAGTTTATCGAAAAATTCCAGATCCATGGTTTTGTGTCTAACAAGAGAAATATTAGTTTCTAAGCAGAAAATTTTCAGATTATTCAGAATTAATATGAGAATAGAGACTAATATTTCTGTAGGATGGGATTAGAACACTTGCTTTTGAGAATTATGACTCTAAATGGGAAGATTTGAGCAAAGAAACCCCCAAAGCCCTAAATTTCTCTTCTTCTTCTTCCCCCCCTTTTTTTTTCTTCTTCTTTCTCTCTTCCTTTGTTCTTCCATGCATCTACCTTCTCTGGTTCCTTCAGAATGAAGGCAGAGAGGCTTAAGCAGTGAGATTTGTAATTTTGTATATTTTACAGTTTAATCCTTGTATTATTATATTTACGATTAGGTCCTTAGGGTTTACATATAGGTCCTCAGATTTTTTTTTTCTCTTTGAACATATCCTCAAATCTTATAAGTTCTCAGATTTATACTTTGGCTCTTTTATTAAATTTAAAATAAATTTTTACATCACAACTAGAAATTTATATGAAAATTTAGAAATGAGGGATGTTATACTCTCCCCCCCCCCCTTAAAAGAAAAATTTAGTCCTCTAAATTTATCATATCTCTATCGATGAAAAGATGAGAATAAACCTTTTTATTTCCTCCTCTAACTCCCAGGTTGTTTCCTCTCTAGAATGATGTCTCCAAATTACTTTAACCAGAGGGATAACCCGATTCCTTAGGATCTTTTCCTTCTTATCAACAATCTGAGTGGGCTCTTCCACATAAGATAAATCTTTATTAATCTCCATCAACTCATACTTAATGATATGAGAAGGATCAGGTATATACTTTCTAATCAATGAAATATAAAATATATTATGAATATAGCACAACAATGGTGGCAAGGCAATCCTGTAAGCGACAGAACCAACCCTCTCAAGGACCTCAAAAGGTCCAATAAATCATGGGCTTAACTTTCCTTTCTTCCCAAACCTTATAATGCCTTTGGAAGGGGAGACCTTTAAGAAAACAAAATCTTCGATTTCAATCTCAATATCTCGTCTTCTATTGTCAGCATAACTCTTTTGACGACTCTGAGCAGTTTTCAATCCAGGATCCAAACTAACATTTGAGGACATTGAAAATATTTTATCAAATTCACATCTATAAAACCTATGCAGTTTATAATCATATATCACATCACTCGATAATTCACATTTATGGCAACCCAAGCCAACTTAACAAACATGAACAATATTTATAAATCCACAAGCTAAGTAATTTATACAATCAGAACTCCAACCATTGACCACAAGTTCATATCATCATAAACTAGACTTAACATTCTGAAATTCCAAATAAAAGAGATCTTCTAACACTTTTACAAGGTATATCCATTTCGGTTAATCGACAATATTTCATTACATACAAAATATTCTTATACAACAATAACATAATAACCAACAAGACTTGCCCATAATTTTGAATAGACCTCCATTGCCTCAGCCCAATTCAAACATCTCAAAGAGTGACAAGCTGACCTGAAAGATTTTATATAATAATGGAGTGAGCTAAATATAGCTCAGCAATTGACAAAGCATATTCAGAACAAAAAGAATGATTTCAAACAAGTAAGGTATCATAATGAAAGACAGAATACAAGAATTCTCAAGGATACCATCTCATTAGATACAAAATCATATGTGTCATTTCAATCGAAATATATTTGGTTCCAAAACAAATATAGTATAGAGTAATTGGAGCATATCAATAGCGTATAAAATGTTCCAGAGCATATCAACGACATATAGAACATTTTGAAGCATCCCAATAACCGATTAAACATTTCGAAGCATATCAATGACATATGCAATATTTCGGAGCATAACAATAGTAAATGAAACATTTTGGAGCATATCAAAGGCGTATGAAATATTTCGGAGCATATCAATGACAAATAAAATATTTCGGAACATATCAATGGTATGTGAAGCATTTTAAAGTATATCAATGGCATAGGAAACATTTTGGAGAATATCAATACAAAATACGAAACAAAAGCTCAGACGTCGTACCCTAACATAGTGCATGTGAGGCTTAATTCAGTGGTGGCTCCACGCCGTGATGGGTTCTCGACTCCATCCATGGATAGCCCTTTCCTACTCAAGCCCTCTCACCCTACCCAAGTATTAGGTCGGCTCTGAATTTTATATCAAATAGATAGAAGGTGAAGTGGGATTCCAAACATAATATGGTCCATCCATTTCTGAATGACCACCAAACATAATCTAGAGTATCGCGGGCTCTAAGCACACACCCTTTACCATTTCTGGCAAAGGTCCAAATAATCCCACAAACACTATAGTACAAAAGGGTATTGTGAACAATAAATTGGGACATATCGGAAACACATGCGGAACAACGAAATGTATGTGTCTATACGAAACATTATGATACAAACATGAACTTTACATAATAGGTTTCAAGAATGCAAATAATTTTAAGGACAAGAGCATATTAGAATTCAAAGTAGTAATATAAAGCTTAATTGAACAAAAAAGCTAAATGAAATCAATTTTCAAATAAATGAAACCAAAATATGTGAAATCGATCAAAGCTCGATTTCTTGCATAATTCGAGAGGCACATTGAACAAATGATTCAAACTATCAATCGTGCTCCAATATACTTAAGAAAGCTATTGTGAAAGATATTTCAATCTAATTTCAAATAAAATAAGTTTGTATGAATCGAAGTTTTCAACAAAGAGTTACAATAGATTTAGTAACCCAAGATCAAAGAACAAATCTCAAATTTACAAGATTCACAAGGTCAGTTACAACATAAAACTAGGCAGGCATTTGGACTCTAAATCTTTCAATCTAGGTATAAAATGAAAGATCTATGAGTCTAGTTTAAAATAAAATAAGTTTGGAATAAATCAAAGTTTCCAATAGGGACTTATAGGCAGTTCAGTAACAAAAGGTTAAAAATTACGATCCCTATTTTGTAGAATTCATAGGCTCATTTGAAATAGAAGTTTGGGTAGGTAAACTTACTCCGAATTCTTAAAATAAGCTATTGAAAGAAAGGTTTATGAGTCTATAATCATATTAAACATGTTTTGTCCAAATCAGAGGTCAGTGTATAAAGTTATAACCATAACAAGGTAGAAAGGTCAGAATCTCGAAAGTTTCATAGATTCAAATCGTTACGTCTAAATAGGAGATATATCAAATGCAAGACTAGAACAATTCAAAGTTTCTCATATTCAAAGCAAATGTAGAGATAAAATTACAGTAAGGAAATATTAGGACCACTTGCAATAGGAAAGATTAGAAAGCTTGCAATAGGAAGGATCAGAACACTTGTAATAGAAAGGATCGAAACACTCGCAATAGAAAAGACAACACTCGCAATAGAAAAGATAACACTCGCAATAGAAGTATTTGTTTAATGTGCCTCTCGAACTCTATCAGAAATCGAGCTTTGGTCGATTGCGCATATTCTGTTTTCCTCCATTTGGAAATATATTTCATTCAGTTTCCTTCACTCAATTGAGGTTTATATTAATGCTTGAATTCTGGTTTGCTCTTGTCTGTAAGTTATTTACATTCTTGAATCATATTATGTAACATTTATGCTATATCGTATTGACTCATATAGGCACATGTATATCCCATTGTTCCACATTCGCTTTCGATATGTGCCTATTCCAGTTTCATTCCTTTGGATATTGAATTCATCTAACCTTCTTATTTGAATTGAGCTATATATGATTGCTTAAAATCCATGTGTACTCTTACTTTTGATTCCTATCAAATATGAATACATTTATGAAAGATTATTGCTTGCATCGTATTGACTTTTAAAGGCACATGTACGTTTGGTTGTTCTGCGTGTGCTTCCGATACGTGCTATTTATTGTTCATACTACCCTTTTGTACTATGATATTGTGGGATAATGTGAACCTTTGCCAGAAATGATAAAAGTAGTTATGCATAGAGCCTACGATGCTCTGCCAGCCCCCTCTGACTTCACCTAGACGTGGGTGGATGGAGCTCCCAGACGTGGGAGACTTCTGTCTGGTGGTCATTCAGAAATGGATGAATCACATTCTGTCTGTGGTCCCACTACACCTTCTGTATGTTTGATATGATATCCAGAGCTTTGGTTAGGTATTTTTGTATGAGCTTTAGATAAGAAAGATATGAATGCAACGTCAAATATGACATTTCAGCTTCTATTTCATATTTGTTCTTTGATATGCTCTGAAATGGTTCATATGTCATTGATATGCTATGAAATATTTCCTACACTATTGATATGTTTCGAAATGCTCCCTATGCCTCTGAAATATTCCATATGCCATTGATATATTCTGAAATATTTCATTTGTCATTAATAAGCTCAGAAACCTTTCATACGTCATTGATAAGCCTCAAAACGTTTCATTGGTTATTAATATGCTCCAATTACTCTATGCTCTATCGGTTACGAACCAAATATATTTTATTGAAATGACATTTGTGATTCTACACCAGTGAGATTACGTCTATGAATTCTTTATATTCTGCCTTGTATTTTTAAACCTTATTTGTTTGGAAATTGTCCTCATTTGCCATGGATATGTTAGTCACTTGCTGAGCTTTATATGCTCACTCCATTGTTGTATAAATTTTTCAGGATAGCTTGTCGCTTGCCTAAATGTTTGAATTAGGCTGAGGCAATGGAGAGCTATTCAGAATTATGGGCAAATCTTGTTGGTTATTATGTTATTGTTGTATAAGCATATTTTGTATGTAATGAAATGTTGTCGATGAACCAAAATGGATATGCCCTGTAAAAGTGTTAGAAGATCTCTCTTATTTGAAATTTTAAAATATTAAATCTAGTTTACGATCATATGAACTTGTGGTAAATAGTTGGAGTTCCAATTGTATAAATTACTTAGCTTGTGGATTTATAAATGTTGTTCATGTTTGTTATGTTAGGATCAAGAGCATTAAGAGGAGGGGGGGGGGGGTGGGGGGTTGAATTAGTGTAGAGAAAAAACTTTCTACGATTAAAACTGCATTCGTACGATGAAATCGTTTCTGACGTAAAACTGTTTTTGGAAACTTAACTTGAAAGCGAGTTCATAAGGGAGTGCAGCAAAAGTAATAAGGAAGTAAAGCACATATGGAGGTTTGTAGTAAGGTAACCAGTAAGAAGAAATGCAAACCAGAGAGCACCACAATTTTAGAGTGGTTCGATCAATCTTGACCTACATCCACTTTCGGCTTCCTCCTCCGACAAGGTCACTGACATCCACTAGAGGCCTTCCTTCAATAGGTGAAAACCAACCACCCTTTTACAATTTCACTCCTTTTGACAGGCTTAGGAGACAACCCTTACAGAATTTTCACTCCTCTCTTGAATGATCGAAACTTGGAAGAAAAGAGGGAGGAGAACTTTTTGCATATACAACACTTTTGAGCTCTAAAAATCACAGAGTAAGATTGGATTTTTGGTGCCTTTTGGTTATCCTTTCATGCAAGAAAAGGTGGGGTTTATATAGGCCCCAACCGATTTGAATTTGGAGCTCAAATGTGTCATCTCTCGGATTTCCAGGGTCCTAGCGGTACTATCGCCATAACTGGGCGGTACTACCTCTCGGAGACCGAGCTCAAGCAGTACCACCGCCTGACAGGGGCGCTACCACCGCCCAATCTCGCTCAGAGACTAAGCCCAAGCAGTACCACCGCTTGATAGGGGCGGTACCACCACCTAGTCTCGCTCGGAGACTGAGCCCAAGCAGTACCATCGTCTGACTTAGGCGGTTGCATCGCCTAGCTTTCCTGAGCTCCTGGGCGGTGCCACCACCGACCCAGGCAGTGCCACCGCCAGCCAGGAAATCTAGGTCCGAATGGGCTGATCCATTCGGCCCAATTTGGGTCTGTCAAGGGCCCAATTGCCCCCAGATTAAGTTAATGGGATGACCTCCCATTCCTAACTTAATCTACATGCTAACTATGATATTTCTTAAGACATTTACTGCAATTTGCTCTGGTGCGTCAATCGCTTCTTCCAGCGAGCTTCCGGCGAACTTCCAACGGATATCCGATGAACCCTCGGCGATGCTTCGGCAGACTTCCGACAAACTCCTGGACTTGCAACGATCCACTTGGCGAGTTCTGACGAGCTTCTTTGGCAAGCTCCTGAACTTCTCGGATTTGTTCTCACAGAACCTCCGATGACCTTCCGGACTTCCGTCGAACTCTCGAACCCCCAATGTGATCATGGTCTTGACTTCGGCGTAACTCCTACTGCATGTCTTACTTCTATCGTAGTTAATCCTACACATGTAAAACAAACTTCGATCTAGACAATTAATACTAAGCATTAATCAAGTTGTCCGGCATGTCATTGGTCCCTCAACGCTTCATCCGATTCTTCGACGCATCGTCCTCTCTTGCGGCCTATTGCCCAATCGGCTGGTTGACTCCGCAACTCCAATATCCTTGGTGCAATACCCGCTCTTCTTGGCCCAATGCCCGAGTCCACGATCCGAACCCTTCTATCGATACGTCGACCGATCCACCGGCCCAACGTCCAATCTTCTGACATGTTCCTTCAGCCCAATATGATTTTTTCTGCTTTAATTATCTCATCCTAATCGAAGCATCCTGCGTCACTCAAAATGTAGATTAAAACATAAACACAATTATCAATTGGTTTCCTCATCAAAATATGAGATTCAACATGTTAAGTTAGCTTGGGTTGCCATAAATGTGAATTATCGAGTGATGTGATATATGATTATAAACTGCATAGGTTTTATAGATGTGAATTTGATAGAATGTTTTTCAGTATCCTCAAATGTTAGCTTGGATCCTGGATTGGTTTGTGATGAAAATTTTAATATTTTTGATATTTTTGAGGGGCATGACAGAGGTGGTATCAGAGCCAACCTAGCATTTGGGCAGGGTGAGAGGGCTCGAGTAGGAAAGGGCTACCCGTGGATAGAGTTGAGAACTCATCATGGCGTGGAGCCACCATTGAGTTAAACCTCACATGCACTATGCTAAGGTTCGATCTGGGTTATGTTAGGCCTTGACGAGGACGTCAAGCTAATTGAGTTGGAGATATTGTAATATCTCATTAGTCCTACATCGGAAGTGGGCAATGTGTATGATTGGCTTATATGGGTCTGATGAGTATACTACGTTAACTCTCGCTTAAGCATTTTGGTCTATGGTTATAGGACCAAAATGGAGTTATTGGCCAATTGGCTCATCAGACCCGGGTCGTGATATTTAGTATCAAAGCATACTTCAAAGTAATAGCTCAAAGTATGACTTTCCTTCGAAGTATCGATATACCCAAATAGCTCGATGATTCATAAAATCTGAACCCAACTCACCAAAATAATAACAACAATAGACTCTGAGCAGTTTTCAACCTTTTCCTTATAACTTAAATTTTCTCAGTAGTTTCTTGTACTTTGTCTTGTACTTCCTCCTAACATATATGTATTATGTACTTTTGCCCATATAAATCTTCATAAGGAGCCATCTGAATACTTGAATGATAACTATTATTATAAGTGAACTCAATAAGTGAAATATCATTATCCCATTAACCTTTCCAATCTATAACATAGGCTCTAAGCAAATCATGTTTGAATTATTCTTTCTAACTGATTATCAGTCTGAGGATGATATGCAGTGCTAAACTTGACTTTAGTGCCCATAGATTCCTGTAATCTTATCCAGAATCTAGAGAGAAATCTGGAGTCTCTATCAGAGATGATCTCCTTTGGAATACCATGAAGTCTTACTATTTCATTCATATATAAATCTGCAAGTCTATCAAGCGAATAAATCATATTAATCGGTAGAAAATGTGCAGATTTTATTAACCTATCAATGATAACCCAAATAGCTGAATGATAATATTATCGATAATATTCAAAATTTTTGAATAATCTCATTCTTGCTTTCTATGGATTTTGAATTGTAGAACATTGCTGAAAGTAGTTTTGAGAAGTCTTTTAAACTAATAAATGAATGAAATGATTTGAAAAAGAAGACTTTCTTTTTGAATGCTAAAGCGATGAATGCTTTATTTTATGCTCTTGATAAGAACAAATTTAATTGAGTTTCTCTATATGAAACTACACATGAGATTTGGCACACGAAGGCATAAGTAGGGTTAAAGATTCGAAAATTAATCTTTTAGTTCATAGTTATGAGTTGTTTCATATGAAACTAAGCGAGAATATTGGAGACATATACACCCGTTTTATGGATGTTGTCAAGTCTTTCTAATTTTGAACTTGTTAACAAGATATTAAGATCCCTTCTAAAAAGTTGGGATCCTAAAGTAATGGCAATACAAGAAGCAAAGGATCTAAATTACTTTCCACTTGAAGAACTTATCGAGTCCTTGATGATCTATGAAATGACGTGCATAACACATGATGAACTTGAGAATAACTTTTCAAAGAATAGGGAAGATATGACACTTACAACCAAAGAAGGCCACTTGGGTGAAAACTCAAGCGATGACGATGATGATGATAATGACTTAGCACTCCTTACAAGAAAGTTTAAAAAATTCTTAAAAAGGAACAAAACAAAACAAGACTTTAAGGACAAAAGTAAATTAAAAAATGATCAAATAATATGCTATGAATGCAAGAAGCCAAGATAGTTCAAAAATGAATGTCCCCAAGTGAAGAAGAAGCTGCCAAAGAAAAAGAAGATATTCAAAGTAACTTGGGATGATTCGAGTGCATCTGAAGATGAGGAGCAATCAACAAAGATGAAGTTACAAATTACGCTCTATTGGTGTTCAATGACGAGGTAAGTGATTCAATCGAATCTCATTTAGCTTATGATGATTTACTTACTGCTTTCAATGATCTATATGATGAATATAAGCTAGTTGGTAAAAAAATATAAGTTATTAAAAAGGAGCATGCTTCTCTTGTTAGTGAATTTGATAAACTAAAAAATGAGTATGATGATAATATGTTAACTTCTTGCACTAAGTGTGATGAGATAGATTCACTTAGAAAAGAAAATGTCTTACGACAAGAAATATTAGAAAATTTTAAAATAGGTAATAAATCTCTAAACATGATCCTTGCTAATAAGGGTCATGTTCATAGAAAGGAACGAATTGGCTTTGTGAGTAACACTCAACAAAAGCCAACCATCTTCATTAAAGGTCCTACATTACATGTCTCACCTAGAGAAAAATATAAATTTTCTGGAAAATATGATCATTTTACCTACAAATATCCATTTAAAAGATATAGTCCACATAAATTAGTTTGGGTTCCCAAAGGAATCATAAATCACTCAATGATAGATAGATCTATTTATGAGAGACCCAAGGTTAAATGGGTACCTAAAAGAAAACGCGCTTTCTTGTAGATATGTCTACAATCACAAGCTAAAAGCAAGAGATGGTACCTTGATAGTGGATGCTTAAGGCACATGACCAGAGATCCAACACACTTCTCTAAGCTTACTAGCCAAGACAAAGGATTTGTTGCATTCGAAGACTATTAGGATCAAGAGAGGCACTGAGAGGGGGGGTGAATTAGTGTAGCAAGAAAATTACAACTTTCAAAAGTCTATGTTTTGATTAAAACCGATTCCGGCGAAAATCATTTTGTAAGGAGTTTAACTTGAAAACGTATGTGAGTGTAGAGAAGACAGTAAGAAGGTAATGTTGGTAATTTAACTTGCATAAATTGAAAAGCAAACCAGAATTTAGAGTGGTTCAGTCTTTGTGACCTATATCCACTTTTGGATTCCTTCTCCATTGATGTCACTAGCATCCACTAAAGGCCTTCCTTCAATAGGCGAAGACCAACCACCTTTTACAGCACTTTCTCCTTTTCACAGGTTTAGGAGAGAATCCTTACAAATCTCACACCTCTCTTGAATGATCTCAAAACTTAGAAAGGGAGGAGGAGGACTCTAGCACTTGTTTACAATACTTTTACACCCTAATAACTCAAGATTATAATCACACTTCAGTGTCCTTTCATACAAAAAAGGGTGGGGTATTTATTGTTGGGAAATCTTGGGGGCGATATTAGATGCGCAGCGGAAGAACAAGAAAACAAAATCCCTGATTCCCAAAGAGATGTTCGTCGTCGTGCGAAGATTGGTGCGCAAAATCTACAAAACATAAAACTGCGTATAGAGTAGATTGTGTTACCTAGGGAGATCATATATCCCTGTTTCCTTGCAAATTCTTAGGAGAGGGTGAAGGAGGTCAAGCGTCCTCCTCTCTAGCGGTGATCCACACAGCAGGGTTGCGACGACGCTCCTCAAAACTCCAGGCCTGCTTTGAGGTGGAGAGGGAGAGGAGAATAGGAAAGGTAAGCAAAGGCTCTAGCCTATGAGGCTCTGAATCCCTCCTATTTATAGAGGTCCCCTATCAAACCCTAATGGGTCCTCCCCTAGTGGGTATTAGATCTGCATCTAATAAGACAAGGGCTCCATCGGATATCTCATATCCGAACCTCTACTCATCGCAATGCCTACCATATGTGTGTGACCCTCTAGGCCCAATATCGAGCTGGCCATGAGTCATACCTGTCAGAACTCCTTCTAACTCAGTGAATTATTATCTATGTAATAATTCACTTGACTCATCGACTACGGACGTACTAGGCCACTACACCGTAGTCCCTAGACGATACAGGGGAATCCAATCCATTGGACCTGTTTGTCCTCAGTTACCGTGCACCTATAGTCCCTCATCCCTCTAATATCCCAGAGACCGTATATCGATCATGGTGCTGTCAGACCCATACGGTTTCTACTCGAGTCTCACTCTAATCGGATTCTCCTAGAGAACTCTTTCTCTCTCAACCCGAATGACCTTGGACAGGGATTTGTTTGAGCAAGAACACATGGGATATTCCTCTCATGACGCCGAGAGTGGATGATCCTCTATCGACACTCAATAGCCCTCATAATGTTGACTACCACTCCCAATGACCAGCTGTACTAGATCTGGGATAGCCAAACCTATAAGTCTGGTATCAAAGAGTGGAGCACTCATACAGGACATTCTTGGTTTCTCAAGTCTAAGGACCAAATACACCACTAGGACTACGGAATCGCTGTCTGACAATAAGGCATCATCAACCATCCAGCATTCCGTAAGCGGATCAATTAGTGAACTCATTCTCCAATGAGCACCTGTACTGTATCCCTAGTGTTCCTACACGAGCAGCTATGAGACTAGCTGCATCCATTATATGGACGGGTATATAGCACACTAGTCTATCCGGTTATCACGATGTCCCTCTCGAGTAACCTATGACCGGGATTATTTAGGATATGTGTTTAAAGGTGAATCGATCTCATTATCATAATCTCATCACGATCTGATTCCCATTGCACAAATCCAAGGACATCACAATATATATATGCATTTATGCAATAGTTATAAAGTGATATACGCCAAAATATAATAATAAAAAAGATTCTGTATCAAGTCACACTTGCCATCACTCACGTGATTGGCTTGCTGGACACCTATGACTAGCAATCTCCGACTTGACCTAAAGCCAATCACCTATGTGTCTGATCCCCATCAGACCCCTATGACGCTCAAAGACAATTTTAGACAACGGCTTTGTTAGTGGATCTGCAATATTATCTTCGGATGGAACTCTTTCCACTGCTACATCTCCTTGGGTTACGATCTTCAACCAAACTCCCTCTTTTGCTGCATCTGATGCAGCAATGTACTCTGCCTCTATGGTCGAGTTAGCAGTGGTATCTTGCTTGGAACTCTTCCAACACACTGCCCCTCCATTCAAGGTGTACACATACCCTGAATTCGACTTGCTATCATTGATATCAGACTGAAAACTTGAGTCAGTGTAGCCTTCAGCCTTAAGGCTATTACCTCCATATACTAGTCAAAGATCCTTAGTCCTTCTCAAGTATTTAAGGATACACTTTACTGCTTTCCAGTGCTCCAAGCCTGGATCCCCTGATACCTGCTCGTGACACTCATAGAATGCGCTATATCAAGCCTAGTACATAGCATGGCACACATGATAGACCCTATTGCTGAGGCATAAGGTATCATATTCATGTTCGCCCTTTCTTTTGGAGTCTTTGGGGACATACTCGTAGAAAGCGATATCCCATGTCTCATCGGTATGAGACCTCTCTTGGAATTTTCCATGTCAAACCTTTTGATAATGGTTTCTATGTACCTGGACTGGGGACAAGCCAAGCATCCTCTTGGATCTATCTCGATAGATTCTAATCCCCAAGATATAGGATGCTTCCTCTAAGTCTTTCATAGAGAAGTGTCTAGATAACCAAGCCTTTACTGCGGATAGCATTCCTACGTCGTTCCCAATGATGAGGATGTCTTCCACATATAACACCAAAAAGGTGATAGCACTCCCACTTACCTTCCTATACACACAAGGCTCATCTTCGTTCTTAACGAAGTCATAAGATCTAATTGCCTCATCAAATCTTATGTTCTAACTTCGGGAAGCTTGCTTTAGTCCATAAATGGATCTAAGCAACCTACACACCTTATCTGGGCAGTTCTTGGACACGATTCCCTCAGGTTGCATCATATACACCTCCTCCTTGAGGTTCCCATTGAGGAATACGGTTTTCACATCCATCTGCCAGATCTCATAATCATAGTGTGCTGCAATAGCCAATAGAATTCTGATGGATTTTAGCATTGCTACGGGTGAGAAGGTTTCGTCATAGTCAACACCTTGCCTTTGACGATACCCCTTAGCCACTAGCCTTGCTTTATAGGTCTCTACCTTTCCATCTACTCCGATCTTTTTCTTAAAGATCTACTTGCAACCGATGGGTACAATACCTTCGGGCGCATCAACTAGGTTCCAAACCTTATTGGAGTACATAGAATCCATCTCAAAATTCATGGCTTCTTGCCACTTCCCGAAGTCTATATTATAATAGCCTCCTTGTAGGTCTGAGGATCAATATCCTCAACATCCTCTCCTCTAATATGTCCCACATATCTCTCAGGAGGATGGGATACTCTATCAGACTTGCGTAAAGTTGAAACTTGTGTATTAGGTACCTAAACAGACTCGGGCTGTAGAGTGGTGCTTGAGCTTAGTTCTCCAACCTCGCTCAACTCTATCATTCTCCCACTATCTCCGCCAAGAATGTGTTCCTTCTCAAGGAACACTGCTCTCTTAGCTACAAAGACCTTTTGGTCCTCGAGATGATAAAAATAATACCCACAAGTTTCCTTGGGGTATCCCACAAATTTGCATCGCTTTGTCCTTGATTCTAACTTATGGGGTTGTGTCTTTTAATGTGGGCAGGACAGTCCCAAATCTTAACAAACTTAAGATCAGGATTCTTCCCTTTCCATATCTCATATGGTGTAGACACTACCGACTTAGTTGGAACTCTATTTAGAAGGTAAACTGCGGTTTCTACAGCATATCCCCAGAATGAGAAGGGTAGGTCAGCGAAACTCATCATGGACTGTACCATGTCTAATAACGTACGATTTCTCCTTTCAGAGACACCATTGAGCTGAGGTGTATAAGGAGGTGTCCATTGGGATAATATCCCATGGTCCTTGAGGAACTGAGTAAACTATGTACTTAAGTACTCACCTCCTCGATCTGATCGAAGTGTTTTGATACTCTTTCCAGTCTGGTTCTCCACCTCATTCTTATACTCTCAAAATTTCTTAAAGGCCTCGGACTTGTACTTCATTAAGTACACATATCCATACCCTGAGAAATCATCAGTAAATGTAATGAAGTAGGAGTAACCACCAATGTCATGAGTTGACATGGGTTCATATACATCAACTATGTATGAGTTCCAACAACTCAGTGGCTCTCTCTTCAGTTCCACTAAATGGAGAGTTGGTCAGTTTTCCATGAAGGCAAGGCTCGCAAGTTGCATATGACACATAGTCGAATGGATCTAGATATCCATCATTTAGCAACTTTTGAACCATTCCCTCATGGATATGACCTAGCCTACAATGTCATAGGTATGCACTGTTCACCTCATCTCGTTTCCTCTTAGACACTTACATTCATGATATGTGGAGTAGTGTCTTGCATAAACAAACATTTATACAATATTCCTCTCGTTAATCTCCCCTCGGCTTTGCTAGATTTACAATAAATTGTAGATGTGATATGCAATACTGGTATCTAATACCAATACACTATCACAAAAATCTAATAATTGGAGATTGATCATGAATGTACCTGAAGCTTCTCCAAGCTTCTATTTCGCCCTTTCTGCAATGTACTCTTTGCAGTTCCTCTTCCAATACCCATCTTTGCCATAGTGGAAGCACTGGCCTTTGTCCTTTGCTGGGTCTTTCTTAGCAACATTTGCTTTACCTGGTCTACCCTTGCCCTTTCCCTTCTTAAGGGACCTTTCTGCTTTCCTTTTCTTTCTAGTCTCACCAGTGTAGAGAACTGGCTTCTCTTTCTTAATAGCACTCTCTTCCTCCCTCAACATATTTAGGAGCTCTAGGAGAGTCACCTCAAGCTTGTTCATATTAAAATTCATTATGAACTGTGAAACGGAATCTGGTAGGGACTGAAGCACAATGTCCACACACAAGTTATTCTCTAGGACCATTCCTAGACCTATGAGTTTTTCTATCCACTCAATCATCTTTAGGACATGGTTCTGAACCGGTGTCCCCTTAGTCATCCTAGCACGGAAGAGGCTCTTGGATATCTCATAAGTCCTTCCCTGTTCCTCAAATAATTTACGAACATGTAGGAGAATGGATCTGGCATCCATCTTTTCATGTTGTCGCCCCTGTGGGGGGGTTTCGCCCGCGAGAGCAGCGGCGACAGGCGCCGCTGCCCTGTGGCGCCTCACCCCCCGGGAGAAGCGGACGCAGGCGCCTCTGCCCGCGGGCTGCCAGCCCCGCCGGACGCAAGCCTGCTGCAAGCAGGCCGCCGACTGGCTACTGCAGACGCAGCCCCTATGCTGCCCGCCTTTGGCTGCGCTGCACGCACGTAGATCGAGGGCAGCAACTGTTGCTGCCCTTCCTTGTTTTTGCGTCAATGATTTTGACGTCAAAATTCGTCCTAAACACAAAACACGCAGTTCAAAACCAATCATTCGCACGAACACCCTGGCTCTGATACCATTGTTGGGAAATCTTGGGGGCGACATCAGATGCGCAGCGGAAGAACAAGAAAACAAAATCCCCGATTCCCAAAGAGATGTTCGTCGTCGTGCGAAGATTGGTGCGCAAAATCCGCGAAACTTAAAACTGCGTATAGAGTAGATTATGTTACCTTAGGAGATCGTATATCCCTGTTTCCTTGTAGATCCTTAGGAGAGGGTGAAGGAGTTCAAGCGTCCTCCTCTCTAGCGGTGATCCACACAGTAGGGTTGTGACGACGCTCCTCAAAACTCCAGGCCTGCTTTGAGGTGGAGAGGCAGAGGAGAATAGGAACGGCTAGCAAAGGCTCTAGCCTATGAGGCTCTGAATCCCTCCTATTTATAGAGGTCCCCTGTCAAACCCTAATGGGTCCTCCCCTAGTGGGTATTGGATCTGCATCCAATAAGACAAGGGCTCCATCGGATATCTCATATCCGAACCTCTACTCATCGCAATGCCTACCATATGTGTGTGACCCTTTAGGCCCAATATTGAGCTGGCCATGAGTCATACCTATCAGAACTCCTTCTAACTCAGTGAATTATTCTCACTGTAATAATTCACTTGACTCATTGACTACGGACGTATTAGGCCACTACGCCGTAGTCCCCAGACGATACAGGGGAATCCAATCAATTGGACCTGTCTGTCCTCAGTTACCGTGTACCTATTGTTGGGAAATCATAAGGGGGGGCGACATCATATGTGCAGCGGAAGAACAAGAAAACAAAAATCCCCTATTCCCAAAAAGATGTTCATCGTCGTGCGAAGATTGGTGCGCAAAATCCGCAAAAACACAAAAACTGCGTATAGAGATTGTGTTACCTAGGGAGATCGTATATCCCTGTTTCCTTGCAGATCCTTAGGAGAGGGTGAAGGAGGTCAAGCGTCCTCCTCTCTAGCGGTGATCCACACAGCAGGGCTGCGACGACGCTCCTCAAAACTCCAGGCCTACTCTGAGGTGGAGAGGGAGAGGAGAATAGGAAGGGCAAGCAAAGACTCTAGCCTATGAGGCTGTGAATCCCTCCTATTTATAGAGATCCCGTGTCAAAACCCTAATGGGTCCTTTCCCTAGTGGGTATTGGATCTGCATCCAATAAGACAAGGGCTCCGTCGGATATCTCATATCCGAACCTCTACTCATCGCAATGCCTACCATATGTGTGTGACCCTCTAGGCCCAATATCAAGCTGGCCGTGAGTCATACCTGTCAGAACTCCTTCTAACTAAGTGAATTATTATCTCTGTAATAATTCACTCGACTCATCGACTACGGAAGTACTAGGCCACTACGCCGTAGTCCCCAGACGATACAGGGGAATCCAATCCATTGGACCTGTCTGTCCTCAGTTACCATGTACCTATAGTCCCTCATCCATCTAATATCCCAGAGACCGTATATCGAGCATGGTGCTGTCAGACCCATACGGTTTCTACTCGAGTCTCGCTCTAATCGGATTCTCCCGGAGAACTCTTTCTCTCTCAACCCGAATGACCCTGGCCAGGGATTTGTCTGAGCAAGAATACATGGGATATTCCTCTCATGATACCGAGAGTGGATGATCCTCTATCGACACTCAATAGCCCTCGTAAGGTCGACTACCACTCCCAATGACCAGCTGTACTAGATCTGGGAACAGCCAAACCTATAAGTCTGGTATCAAAGAGTGGAGCACTCATATAGGACATCCTTGGTGTCTCAAGTCTAAGAACCAGATACACCACTAGGACTACGGAATCGTTGTCTGACAATAAGGCATCATCAACCATCCAGCATTCTGTAAGCGGATCAATCAGTGAACTCATTCTCCAATGAGCACCTGTACTGTATCCCTAGTGTCCCTACATGAGCAGCTATGAGACCAGCTGCATCCATCATATGGACGGGTATACAGCACACCAGTCTATCCGGTTATCACGATGTCCCTCTCGAGTAACCTATGACCGGGATTATTTAGGATATGTGTTTAAAGGTGAGTCGATCTCATTATCGTGATCTCATCACGATCCGATTCCCATTGCACAAATCCAAGGACATCACAATATATATGCATTTATGCAATAGTTATAAAGTGATATACGCCAAAATATAATAAGCAAAAAGATTCTGTATCAAGTCACACGTGCCATCACTCACGTGATTGGCTTGCTGGGCACTTATGACTAGCAATCTCCCACTTGACCTAAAGCCAATCACCTATGTGTCTGATCCCCATCAGACCCCTGTGACGCTCAAAGACAATCTGAGACAATGGCTTTGTTAGTGGATCTGCAATGTTATCTTCGGATGGAACTCTTTCCACTGCTACATCTCCTCGGGTCACGATCTCTCTGATAAGGTGGAACCTCCTCAGAACATGCTTAGATTTCTGATGAGACCTAGGTTCCTTCGCTTGAGCAATTGCCCCGTTGTTGTCGTAATATAGGGAAATCGGCTCCTCACTATCCGGCACGACTCCCAAATCTGTGATGAACTTCTTCAACCAGACTCCCTCCTTTGCTGCATCTGATGCAGCAATGTACTCCGCCTCTGTAGTCGAGTCAGCAGTGGTATCTTGCTTGGAACTCTTCCAACACACTGCTCCTCCATTCAAGGTGTACACATACCCTGAATTCGACTTGCTATCATCGACATCAGACTGAAAACTTGAGTCAGTGTAGCCTTCAACCTTAAGGCTATTACCTCCATATACTAGTAAAAGAACCTTAGTCCTTCTCAAGTACTTAAGGATACACTTTACTGCTTTCCAGTGCTCCAAGCCTGGATCCGCCTGATACCTGCTCGTGACACTCAGAGCATGCGCTATATCAGGCCTAGTACATAGCATGGCATACATGATAGACCCTATTGCTGAGGCATAAGGTATCATATCCATGTTCGCCCTTTCTTCTGGAGTCTTTGGGGACATACTCGTAGAAAGCGATATCCCATGTCTCATCGGTATGAGACCTCTTTTGGAATTTTCCATGCCAAACCTTTTGACAATAGTTTCTATGTACCTGGACTGGGACAAGCCAAGCATCCTTTTGGATCTATCTCTATAGATTCTAATCCCCAAGATATAAGATGCTTCTCCTAAGTCCTTCATGGAGAAGTGTCTAGATAACCAAGCCTTTATTGTGGATAGCATTCCTATGTCATTCCCAATGATGAGGATGTCATCCACATATAACACCAAAAAGCTAATAGCGCTCCCACTTACCTTTCTGTATATACAAGGCTCATCTTCGTTCTTAACGAAGTCATAAGATCTGATTGCCTCATCAAATCTTATGTTCCAACTTCGGGAAGCTTGCTTTAGTCCATAAATGGATCTAAGCAACCTACACACCTTATCTGGGCAGTTCTTGGACATGAATCCCTCAGGTTGCATCATATACACCTCCTCCTCCAGGTTCCCGTTGAGGAATGCGGTTTTCACATCCATCTGCCAGATCTCATAATCATAGTGTGCTGCAATAGCCAATAGAATTCTGATAGATTTTAGCATTGCTACGGGTGAGAAAGTTTCGTCGTAGTCAACACCTTGCCTTTGACGATACCCCTTAGCCACTAGCCTTGCTTTATAGGTCTCTACCTTTCCATCTACTCCGATCTTTTTCTTAAAGATCCACTTGCAACCGATGGGTACAATACCTTCGGGTGCATCAACTAGGTTCCAAACCTTATTGGAGTACATAGAATCCATCTCAGAATTCATGGCTTCTTTCCACTTCCCGGAGTCTATACTCATAATAGCCTCCTCGTAGGTCTGAGGATCAATATCCTCTACATCCTCTGCTCTAATATGTCCCACATATCTCTCAGGAGGATGTGATACTCTATCAGACCTGCGTAAAGTTGAAACTTGTGTATTAGATACCTGAACAGACTCGGGCTGTAGAGTGGTGCTTGAGCTTGGTTCTCCAACCTCGCTCAATTCTATCATTCTCCCACTGTCTCCGTCAAGAATGTGTTCCTTCTCAAGGAACACTGCTCTCTTAGCTACAAAGACCTTTTGGTCCTCGAGATGATAGAAGTAATACCCACAAGTTTCCTTGGGGTATCCCACAAATTTACATCGCCCTGTCCTTGATTCTAACTTATCGGGGTTGTGTCTTTTAACATGGGCAGAGCAGCCCCAAATCTTAACTACTTTAAGATCAGGCTTCTTCCCTTTCCATATCTCATATGGTGTAGACACCACCGACTTAGTTGGAACTCTGTTCAGAAGGTAAGCTGCGGTTTCTAGGGCATATCCCCAGAATGAGATGGGTAGGTAAGCGAAACTCATCATGGACCGTACCATATCTAATAATGTACGATTTCTCCTTTCAGAGACACCATTGAGCTGAGGTGTATAAGGAGGTGTCCATTGGGATAATATCCCATGGTCCTTGAGGAAATGAGTAAACTCTGTACTTAAGTACTCACCTCCTCGATCTGATCGAAGAGTTTTGATACTCTTTCCAGTCTGGTTCTCCACCTCATTCTTATACTCTCTGAATTTCTCAAAGGCCTCGGACTTGTACTTCATTAAGTACACATATCCATACCTTGAGAAATCATCAGTAAATGTAATGAAGTAGGAGTAACCTCCAATGGCATGAGTTGACATGGGTCCACATACATCACTATGTATGAGTTCCAACAACTCAGTGGCTCTCTCTCCAGTTCCACTAAATGGAGAGTTGGTCAGTTTTCCACGAATGCAAGGCTCACAAGTTGCATATGACACATAGTCGAATGGATCTAGATATCCATCATTTAGCAACTTTTGAATCCTTCTTTCATGGATGTGACCTAGCCTACAATGCCATAGGTATGCACTGTTCAACTCATCTCGTTTCCTTTTGGACACATTTGTATTCATGATATGTGGAGTGGTGTCTAACATAAATAAACCATTATGCAATGTTCCTTTCGTGATGATCTTATCATCTAATAATATCGAACAACCATTGTTCTCAAAAACAAATTTATATCCACTAACTGTTAAACATGAAATGGAGATAATATTTTTGATAATAGAAGGAACAAAATAACATGCATCTAATGCAATAAAAGCTCCACTAGGCAGATGTAGGGCGACCTCGCCAACAGCTAATACAGCAACTTTTGCTCCATTACCCATCTTGAGGTCCATCTCGCCTCTCTCTAGTCTCCTAGGCCTTGCCAGAACCTGCAACGAATTACATATATGATAAGCACTACCGGTATCTGATACCCATGTGTTATCATAAGAGTCTGACAAATGGAGACTGATCATGAATGTACCTGAAGCTTCATCAAGCTTTTGTTTCGCCCTTTCTGCAAGGTACTCTTTGCAGTTTCTCTTCCAGTGCCCATCTTTACCACAGTGGAAGCACTGGCCTTTGTCCTTTGTTGGGTCTTTCTTAGCAACCTTTGCTTTACCTTGTTTGCCCTTGCCCTTTCCCTTCTTAAGGGACCTTTCTGCTTTCCTTTTCTTTCTGGTCTCACCAGTGTAGAGAACTGGCTTCTCTTTCTTAATAGTACTCTCTGCCTCCCTCAACATATTGAGGAGCTCTGGGAGAGTCACCTCAAGCTTGTTCATATTAAAATTCATTATGAACTGTGAAAAGGAATCTGGTAGGGACTGAAGCACAATGTCCACACACAAGTTATCCTCTAGGACCATTCCTAGACCTGTGAGTTTCTCTATCCACTCAATCATCTTTAGGACATGGTTCTGAACCGGTGTCCCCTCAGTCATCCTAGCGCGGAAAAGGCTCTTGGATATCTCATATCGTTGAGTCCTTCCCTGTTCCTCAAACAATTTGCGGACATGTAGGAGAATGGATCTGGCATCCATCTTTTCATGTTGTCTCTGTAACTCTGGAGTCATAGAGCCCAACATATAGCACTGAGCAAGAGTGGAGTCATCAATGTACTTCACGTAGCGAGCGATCTCATCCTCGCTTGCCCCTTCTTCGGGCGTAGGCATCACTGTATCAAGGACGTACACGATTTTCTCCGCTGTGAGAACAATTCTCAAGTTACGGAGCCAATCCGTATAATTTGGACCAGTGAGGCGGTTGACATCAAGTATGCCACGTAAGGGATTTGAAAGCGACATTTTCTGAAAATAAAGATGTAGCAAAAATGAATAACATGCAGATTTTGCAAGAAATAAACTATCAAGATATGGACTTCTATCTTAATATGCTCCCACTATTTTACTAACGAGTCACGCGACACCCTCAGCACATGAAACGGAAGTCTCCGGCAGACTTCTAGTGGGGATCAGGATCCAATCAGCGTCTTAGTGTAACCTCGAGGGACTCGACCAATCACACTAAGCCTAAAAGGTAGACAACTCTTGCCGATCACAACTCCTTGTGATTCCCGTCCTGTTCGGCCTCCGAATCACCATGGCCTCGAGGGACTCGACCAACCATGATGCTCGGTTAAGTCAACACCTTCGTTACAAGATGAGTCTGATTTGATGATATACCCTCGAGGGACTCGACCAAGCATATCATGCCCTCAGGTCACCGGTGACATCTCTATGTCGTAAGCAAGATAGCGAATCGCGATATAGGTGAGTCTCGAGGGACTCGACCAACTCAACCTACACCGGGATTCGGTTCCTACTCATAACGATGGAAGGCCACGTGGGTCAATCTAATTGCCTCACGTTTACCGACTTAATATTATCGAGAGATGTTTCTATGATTTGGTCTCCTAATATGACATGTCACACATATACATATTTAATATATATCTACATCGCATGCAAATATATATACATATCTAGTATGTGTATAAGCAATCACACCAGATGATCATGGACCACAACCTAATATGATTAGGCCCGAGCCAGTAGGCCTAATCACTCACATCAAGATCTATGTGTGCAACGGTGCATCTCCATGCCTTGTGATCGTCCATCTCGTCCTCATTGGTTCCGTCGACATCTTGATGCATCTCCATGCATCACGATCGTCCGTCTCGTGGGTCCCGCTATGGCTTCCACGCTCCCGCTGCGCCTCCTCATGTGATTACAACTTAATCATAGGCACGCAGGCCCGACAATAAACGAGAAATATAATGGAGGTTCGCAGACCTCAATAATAATAATCACAAGTACACACATCACACGGTCCATGATCATCCGTCCACTCATCATACATCACATGTATAAATAATCATCATCATGTAGGACTACTAGATAATAATAAAAATAATAATCAACTAAACCTTTTAATTAATTAATATTTTCTGAAATCAGGGATATATAGGGAATTTCTCAATTCCTAAGGGTATTTTCGTAATTTGGACAAAAGACAGAAACTGGAATTTCTCAAATTCCGAGGGGCAAAACTATCTTTTGCGTAGAAAACCCTAATACCCTTTCCCCTTTTCGCTGCTGCGCCGCCGCCGCCGCCACCCTGCTGGCGGCGGCCTGTGCGGCGAGGGCGAGGGCACTGCCCTCGCCTGCAGGTGGCACGCCCGCTGGGGTCGCTGCCGCTGCAGGTGGGCGCCCCCGCGGGCGCCGCCGCCTTGGCGGGCGGTTCTGCCCGCGAGTCAGCGCCCGCAGGTGGTGCTGTCTCGCTGGCGGCCGCCCCTGCGGGGTTTTTGCCCGTGGGAGCAGCGGCCATAGGCGCCGCTGTCCTGCGGTGCCTCAGCCCGCGCTGCTGCCCCGCGGCGCCTCTGCCCGCGGGCTCAGTGGCCGTAGGCGCTTCTACCGAGCGGGCTCCCAGCCCCGCCGACCGCAAGCCTGCTGCAAGCAGACCGCCGGCCGGTTGCTGCAGGCACAGCGCTTGCGCATGCGCCGGCGCTGTGCTGCCTGGCTGCGGCTGCGGCTGGCTGCAGGCATGCAGATCGAGGGCAGCAACTGTTGCTGCCCTTCCTTGCTTTTGCGTCAACGATTTTGACGTCAATATTCTTCCTAAACACAACACACGCAGTTCAAAAACCAATCATTCGCACGAACAACCTGGCTCTGATACCACTATTGGGAAATCATAAGGGGGGGCGACATCATATGCGCAGCGGAAGAACAAGAAAACAAAAATCCCCGATTCCCAAAAAGATGTTCATCGTCGTGCGAAGATTGGTGCGCAAAATCCGCAAAAACACAAAAACTGCGTATAGAGATTGTGTTACCTAGGGAGATCGTATATCCCTGTTTCCTTGCAGATCCTTAGGAAAGGGTGAAAGAGGTCAAGCGTCCTCCTCTCTAGCGGTGATCCACACAGCAGGGCTGCGACGACGCTCCTCAAAACTCCAGGCCTACTCTGAGGTGGAGAGGGAGAGGAGAATAGGAAGGGCAAGCAAAGACTCTAGCCTATGAGGTTGTGAAACCCTCCTATTTATAGAGATCCCGTGTCAAAACCCTAATGGGTCCTTTCCCTAGTGGGTATTGGATCTGCATCCAATAAGACAAGGGCTCCGTCGGATATCTCATATCCGAACCTCTACTCATCGCAATGCCTACCATATGTGTGTGACCCTCTAGGCCTAATATCGAGCTGGCCGTGAGTCATACCTGTCAGAACTCCTTCTAACTAAGTGAATTATTATCTCTGTAATAATTCACTCGACTCATCGACTACGGAAGTACTAGGCCACTACGCCGTAGTCCCCAGACGATACAGGGGAATCCAATCCATTGGACCTGTCTGTCCTCAGTTACCATGTACCTATAGTCCCTCATCCATCTAATATCCCAAAGACCGTATATCGAGCATGGTGCTGTCAGACCCATACGATTTCTACTCGAGTCTCGCTCTAATCGGATTCTCCCGGAGAACTCTTTCTCTCTCAACCCGAATGACCCTGGCCAGGGATTTGTCTGAGCAAGAACACATGGGATATTCCTCTCATGATACCGAGAGTGGATGATCCTCTATCGACACTCAATAGCCCTCGTAAGGTCGACTACCACTCCCAATGACCAGCTATACTAGATCTGGGAACAGCCAAACCTATAAGTCTGGTATCAAAGAGTGGAGCACTCATACAGGACATCCTTGGTGTCTCAAGTCTAAGAACCAGATACACCACTAGGACTACGGAATCGTTGTCTGACAATAAGGCATCATCAACCATCCAGCATTCCGTAAGCGGATCAATCAGTGAACTCATTCTCCAATGAGCACCTGTACTGTATCCCTAGTGTCCCTACACGAGCAGCTATGAGACCAGCTGCATCCATCATATGGACGGGTATACAGCACACCAGTCTATCCGGTTATCACGATGTCCCTCTCGAGTAACCTATGACCGGGATTATTTAGGATATGTGTTTAAAGGTGAGTCGATCTCATTATCGTGATCTCATCACGATCCGATTCCCATTGCACAAATCCAAGGACATCACAATATATATGCATTTATGCAATAGTTATAAAGTGATATACGCCAAAATATAATAAGCAAAAAGATTCTGTATCAAGTCACACGTGCCATCACTCACGTGATTGGCTTGCTGGGCACTTATGACTAGCACCTATAGTCCCTCATCCCTCTAATATCCCAGAGACCGTATATCGAGCATGGTGCTGTCAGACCCATACGGTTTCTACTCGAGTCTCGCTCTAATCGGATTCTCCCGGAGAACTCTTTCTCTCTCAACCCGAATGACCCTGGCCAGGGATTTGTTTGAGCAAGAACACATGGGATATTCCTCTCATGACCCCGAGAGTTGATGATCCTCTATCGACACTCAATAGACCTCGTAAGGTTGACAACCACTCCCAATGACCAACTGTACTAGATTTGGGACAACCAAACCTATAAGTCTGGTATCAAAGAGTGGAGCACTCATACAGGACATCCTTGGTGTCTCAAGTTTAAGGACCAAATACACCACTAGGACTACGGAATCGCTGTCTAACAATAAGGCATCATCAACCATCCAGCATTCCGTAAGCGGATCAATCAGTGAACTCATTCTCCAATGAGCACCTGTATTGTATCCCTAGTGTCCCTACACGAGCAGCTATGAGACCAGCTGCATCCATCATATGGACGGGTATACAGCACACCAGTCTGTCCGGTTATCACGATGTCCCTCTCGAGTAACCTATGACCAGGATTATTTAGGATATGTGTTTAAAGGCGAATCGATCTCATTATCGTGATCTCATCACAATCCGATTCCTATTGCACAAATCCAATGACATCACAATATATATATGCATTTATGCAATAGTTATAAAGTGATATACGCCAAAATATAATAAGCAAAAAGATTCTGTATCAAGTCACACGTGCCATCACTCACATGATTGGCTTGCTGGGCACCTATGACTAGCATTTATAGGCCTCAATGGTATTAAAAAATAGAGCCAAAAAGTGTTGCATCCTAGATTTCCGGGGTACTAGCTATACTAGTGCCATTACTAGATAGTACTACTACTTGCAGTCTAACACTAGGCGGTACTATTGCTCAGTTTGGGCGGTACCACTTCTTGACAAAGCTCGGAGATCGAGCTTTGGTGGTACCACCGCTTGATAGGGGCGGTATTAACTTCCAACGCCACCACTGGCAGTATTAACTGCCTATGGTACCAATGCCCAGACCACATGGGAGACTGAATCTCCTAGGCGGTGCTTCCGCCAGCTAGGCATTTAGGTGCTGAATGGGCTTATCAATCTGGCCCAATTTAGCCCTGTTAAGAGCCCAGTTGGCCCCTAATTAAGATAGTGGAATTACCTCCTAATTCTAACTTAATCTACTGTCTAACTATAATTATTAAGACATATTCTAAGGAACTCTTATTCCGGTACGTTAATTACTCTTCCGGAGAGCTTCCGACGATCTTCTAACGAACTCTTGGTAATGTTCCGGTGGACTTCCGGCAAGCTCCTGGACTTTACGACAATCTTCTTGGCGAGTTCTGATGAGCTTGTTTGGCAAGCTCCTGGACTTCTTGGTTGGTTCCGGTAGAACTTTCGATGAACGTCCGGACTTCCGATGAACTCTTGAACTTTCAACGAGACCTCCATCTTGACTCTGGCACAACACTTGCTTTATGTCTTACTGCTATCGTAATTAATTCTGCATACTTTTCTCAACATATAGATTAGATCAAATAAATTATAATTGACTTCATCATAAAAATCTGAGATTCAACAATCTCCCCCTTTTTCATGATGACAATCAATTGGTGACGGAGTTACCATTAACTCTCCTTTGTTGAATCTCATATTTTGATGATGAAACCAATTGATAATTGTTTATGTTTTAATCTATGTTTTGAGTGACATAGCATGCTTCGATCAGGTTGAGACAATTAAAGTAGGAAAAATCATCTTGTGCCGGGGGAAAATATGTCGAAAGATTGGACGTCGGGCCGGAGGAACGGTGAACGTATCGACAGAAGGCTTCAGGTCATGGATTCGGGCATTAGGCCAAGAAGTGCAGATATTGAACCAAGAATATTGGAGTTGCAGAGTCAACTGGCCGATTAGGCAATGGGCTGCAAGAGAGAACGATGCGCTAAAGAATCGGATGAAGCGTCGAGGGACCAATGACATACCGGACAACTTGATTAATGCTTAGTATTAATTGTCTATATCGAAGTATATTTTACATATGCAGGATTAACTATGATAGTAATGCATGAAACAAAATGAAGTCCCGGAGTAAAGGATGCGACTTCATTTGGAGTTCGAGAGTTCGTCGGAAGTTCGAACATTCGTCGGAAGTTCTGGCAGAACCAGTCGAGAAGTCTCGGAGCTTGCCAGAGAAGCTCGTCGGAACTCAGCAAGAAGATCATCATGAAGTCCAGGAGCTTGCCGAGAGTCCGCCAGAACATTGCCGAGAGATTGTCGGAAGTTCGCCGGAAGATCGCTAGAAGAATAGACATAGGGACTTGTTTAGCTTAACAAATGTCTTAGTATTTCGTAATTAGCACGTAATTGGGCTTGGATTTGGGCCAACCCAATTAGGGGCTAGCTAGGCCCATGTAAGAACTATGTTGGGATCAATAAGAGGCCCAAACATTGCCCCAAGAAGTCTTACCATCGTGGCACAATCTTCGAGACTGTGTCAAGCGGTGGTACCGCCAGTCTGGGCGGTTATACCGCCCCTGGCAGGGCACTTTCCCCTAAGCAGTGGTACCACCAAACTTTGGTGGTGGAACCGCCTAGGATAGTGTCAGTGTCAAACTAACTCTGGGCGGTGGTATCGCCCGTGCTTGGGGAACCCGGGATGGGAAAGTTTTATGCTCCATGTTTGAATCAACTTGAAGCCTATAAATACCCCTCTTATCCTTGGTTAAAGCACACAAGCACAGAAAGTCTAAAAGCAAAGAAACACTGCTGCAATCTCTTTAAAAATTCTCTCCTCCAAGTCTAAGTGTTAGAATTCTATTTAAGAGAGGAGTGTTAGAATTCTATTTAAGAGAGGAGAGTGAGTGCGTGTAAGGGTTATCTCCTAAACCCGGTAAAAGGAGAAGAGGGGTGTAAAAGGTGATTAGCCTTCGCCTATTGAAGGATGGCCTCTAGTGGACGCCGGTGACCTCGTCGGAGGAGGAAACTAAAAGTGGATGTAGGTTACGTTGACCGAACCACTCTAAAATCTGGTTTGCATTTTATTTGTGTAATTTATCTTTACCACAAACCTCTTTAATTGCTTACTGCTTTCAATACATTTACAAATGGGTTTCAAGTTAAGATATTTACGTAAAGGTTTTCGTCGGAATCGGTTTTTGTCACAACGAAGTTTTTGAAGATGTGATTTTTCTGCTGCACTAATTCACCCCCCCTCTTAGTGTCGACTCTCGATCCTAACAATTGGTATCAGAGCAAAATTCACTCTCAGTTCGATTAAAACCCAAGAGAGATGACATTTGCCAAAAACCAAGAGGGTCACTCAATTACACGTCCGCCCATGTTCAATGGGATGGATTACACCTATTGGAAGGCTCGAATGAGAATCTTCCTTATTTCTATTGATTTTGAGCTTTGGAACATTATTGAAAATGGTTTTCAAAAGTCTTCTCTTCCAACGAACGTTTGGAATGAGTTGGAGAAGAAGACTTTCACGTTAAATGCCAAGGCTATGAATGCCTTGTTTTGTTCACTAGATAAAAACAAGTTTAATCGTGTTTTGATTTGTGAAACAACTTTTGATATTTGGCATACACTCGAAGTGACTCATGAAGGCACAAGTAGAGTGAAAGAGCCAAAAATCAACCTTTTAGTACATTCTTATTAACTATTCCGAATGAAACCGAGTGAGACCATAGGAGACATGTACACCCATTTTACGGATGTCATCAATGGTCTGAAAGGACTTGGTAAAGGTTTTTTGGATTTCATGCTCGTTAATAAAGTTTTAAGATCGCTTCCAAAGAGTTGGGACCCTAAAGTCATGACCATTCAAGAGGCTAAAGATTTAAACAACTTTCTTCTTGAAGAATTAATTGGGTCACAATGACCTACGAAATGATATGCAAAGCTCACGAAGAGCATGAGGACACCCTTCAGAAGAACAGGAAGGATTTCGAAATTAGAACATTTGAAGACAACTCGAGCATAAGCTCAAGTGATGGTGAACATGAACTACACACTAAGAAAATTAAAAAGTTCATGAAACAAGAATTAAAGAACAAGAACAAAAAGAACACAACTACTTGTTTTGAACGCAAGAAGAAGAACACCAAGTGGGATGAATCAAGCGCCTCCAAAGATGAGGAGAAAATAAACAAAGGCAATGTGGCAAATTACGTCTTAACGGCTTTCGACGTTGAGGTAATCAAAACGCCTTTAGTTTATTTTGAATTTACAAGATATATTTCATGAGTTATTTTTCATTTAGTTTAGAATTAAATTTTCTTAAAAATTACATGTTTAAAAATGAAAATGCAAAAATTATGATCATGCTAGTAATTTTGAAAATGATAATGAAAATTGTATGTTTTATGTTAATGGAATAAAATGTTAGATTTAAATCTAATGATGATCCTATGAATGTTTTTTAAGAAGTAATAATGTGTATCATGTTGATTTCCATTGTTATTTCTTGAATTTGATTAAATGAAATCATGTTTGATTTGAAGTAATGCATAATAATGTAATGAAAATATTAAATATTTTGATACCATGATTGACGACTTTATGCATGAGATTTTAAAGTTATACATTATAATTTTTGTGATTTATTGGTCTTGATGGTTTTTACGATGAAATTCACTTTTTGATCCTAAAAGTTGATGCATGTTTTTATTTGCTATAAAAAGATAAACACATACTTGTATGAAACCAATAACTTAAGATGAAACATCTCTATCTTATTGATTTTTCGATAAAAGATTAATGAATCCATGTATATTATGCTTTTGTGAATCTCTTGGACTATGAAAATGATTTGATGAAATTGAATGAGTTTTATTGAAATCATAATCTCTCATGAAATCTTTTATATGAATCAAGATTTTTCATGATCTCCTAAGAATTCTTTACGTTATTTATTTAAGAGGAGATTTGTTAAAATGAATCAAGGTTTCTCTTGATTTTTCAGAATTATATTTTTTATGATTCATAATGAATTAAGAGATATTATACATGAATCAAGATTGTTTATGTTTTCTCTCATGACATCTCTTAAGGTTTATGACTTGAATTTTATTATGTAAAATTTTTTGAATTTATGAAGTATATCTCATCACCAAGTTCTTTTTGATATTCTTCATGTGATGATATGAATGCATGAAATACTCATGATATTATTTTGATGCATGCAATGATGAAATATTCATGATGAAAAATTATTTTGATATTCACAACTTGATATTTCATCTTTGTTACCTTACCTTCGCCATAATTTGAAAATTGATATAAAGGGTCTTCTCTTTTTTTTGACAATGACAAAGAGGGAGCAAAACTTGCTAGAAAGTAAACTTGTTAGCTTGCACAATTCGAAAAGAGGCAAACTTGCTAGCTTGCTAATCTCAAAAAGGAAGCAAGAAGTGTTATCTTGCAAATCTCAAGAGAAGCAATGTTTGTCAAGTTACACATTTCAAAAAGAAGCAAAATAGTACATCTTGCACATCAAAAAGATGTAAAATTTTGCTAACCTTTTTATATGTAAAATTTGATAGCTTGCATACTATAAATTTGTATACCAAAAGTGCTATCTTGCCTATCTCAAGATGCAAAACATGCTAACTTGCACTTTGCAACGGAAGCAAAATTGCTAGCTCAAACATCGCAAAGGAAGCAAAGATTTGCTAGCTTGCAACTTGCATATTTCAAGAAGCAAGAGTTGCTTTCTTGATCATCTCTAATTTGCTATCTAACATGATGTAGAACTTACTATCTTGAACATTATAAAGAAATGCTATCTTGCACATCGCAAAGAAAAGCAAATATACCAATTTGCACATCTTTAAATTTGCTAGCTTGTATGTTGTAAAACTTGCATATCTAAAACTTGATAGCTTGAATATTCTAAGCATGATGTAACAATTGCTAAATTTTCTAGCTTTAAATTACATGATGATAAAACTTGATATTATATTTTTCATGCAACGATTTGAACTTGTATGTTTAAACATCTCCTTTTTGTTGATGACAAAGGGGGAGAAGTATGTTGATGTCATGCATGATTTGAACATGACATGTTGCTTGAATTTTTTAATCCAAGAGTTTTTATCAATACGACATATTGATAGGGAGAGTTTGTTTAAACTCTGGGAGTTAAGGTTAACTCCGTCATCAATTGGTTGTTATCATAAAAAAGGGGGAGATTGTTGAATCTCATATTTTGATGATGAAACCAATTGATAATTGTTTATGTTTTAATCTACGTTTTGAGTGACATATGATACTTCGATCAGGATGAGACAATTAAAGTAGGAAAAATCATGTTGTGCCGGGGGAAAACATGTCAGAAGATTGGACGTCGGGCCGGAGTAACGGTCGACGTATCGATAGAAGGCTTCGGGCTGTGGATTCGGGCTTCATGCCAAGAAGAGCGGATATTGCACCAAGGATATCGGAGTTGCAGAGTCAACTAGCCGATTGGGCAATAAGCCACAAGAGAAGACGATGTGCTAAAGAATCAGATGAAGTGTCAAGAGACCAATGACATGCTGGACAACTTGATTAATGCTTAGTATTAATTGTCTAGATCGAAGTATGTTTTACATGTGCAGGATTAACTACAATAGCAAGACATAAAGTAAAATGAAGTCTCGGAGTCAAGGACGCAACTTCGTTGGGAGTTCGAGAGTTCGTCGGAAGTCCGGACATTCGTCGGAAGTTCTGGCGGAACCAGCCGAGAAGTCTCGGAGCTTGCTAGAGAAGCTCATTGGAACTCGCCAAGAAGATCATCGTGAAGTCCAAGAGCTTGCCGGGAGTTCGCCGGAATATTGTCGAGAGATCGTCAAAAGTTCGACGGAAGATCACTGGAAGAATAGATATAGGGACTTGTTTAGCTTAGTAAATATCTTAGGATTTCGTAGTTAGCACGTAATTAGGTTTGGATTTGGGCAAACTCAATTAGGGGCTAGCTAGGCCCTTGTAAGAACTTTGTTGGGCCCAATAAAAGGCCCAAACAGTTCCCCAAGAAGTCTCACTGTCGTGGCACAGTCTTCGAGACTATCAGGCGGTGGTACTACCATTTTGGGCGATTGTACTGCCCCTGGCAGGGTGCCAAGCGGTGGTACCGCTTGTCTGGGCGGTGGTACCGCCCAGCACTACCCCCTAAGCGGTGGTACCACCAGACATGGGTGGTGGTACCTTTTGGGAAATCTTGGGGGCGACATCATATGCGCAGTGGAAGAACAAGAAAACAAAATCCCCGATTCCCAAAAAGATGTTCGTCGTCGTGCGATGATTGGTACACAAAATCCGTGAAACTTAAAACTGCGTATAGAGTAGATTGTGTTACCTAGGGAGATCGTATATCCTTGTTGCCTTGCAGATCCTTAGGAGAGGGTGAAGGAGGTCAAGCGTCCTCCTCTCTAGTGGTGATCCACACAGCAGGGTAGTGACGACGCTCCTCAAAACTCAAGGCCTTGCTCTGAAGTGGAGAGAGAGAGGAGAATAGGAAAGGAAACCAAAGGCTCTAGCCTATGAGGCTCTGAATCCCTCCTATTTATAGAAGTCCCCTGTCAAACCCTAATGGGTCCTCCCCTAGTGGGTATTGGATATACATCCAATAAGACAAGGGCTCCGTCGGATATCTCATATCCGAACCTCTACTTATTGCAATGCCGACCATATGTGTGTGCCCCTCTAGGCCCAAAACCGAGCTGGCCGTGAGTCATACCTATCAGAACTCCTTCTAACTCAGTGAACTCCTTCTAACCTCTACTTATCTCTGTAATAATTCACTTGAATCATCGACTACGGACGTACTAGGCCACTACGCCGTAGTCCCCAGATGATACAGGGGAATCTAATCTATTGGACCTATCTGTCCTCAATTACCATGTACCTATAGTCCCTCATCCATCTAATATCCCAGAGACCGTATATCAAGCATGGTGCTGTCAGACCCATACGGTTTCTACTCGAGTCTCGCTCTAATCGGATTCTCCCGGAGAACTCTTTTTCTCTCAATCCGAATGACCCTAGCTAGGGATTTGTCTGAGCAAGAACACATGGGATATTCCTCTCATGACGCCGAGAGTGGATGATCCTCTATCAACACTCAATAGCCCTCGTAAGGTCGACTACCACTCCCAATGACCAGCTGTACTAGATCTGGGACAATCAAACCTATAAGTCTGGTATCAAAGAGTGGAGCACTCATACAGGACATCCTTGGTGTCTCAAGTCTAAGGACCAGATACACCACTAGGACTACGGAATCGCTGTCTGACAATAAGGCATCATCAACCATCCAGCATTCCGTAAGCGGATCAATCAGTGAACTCATTCTCCAATGAGCACCTGTACTGTATCCCTAGTGTCCCTACACAAGCAGCTATGAGACCAGCTGCATCCATCATAGGGACGGGTATATAGCATATCAGTCTGTCCGGTTATCATGATGTCCCTCTCGAGTAACTTATGACCGGGATTATTTAGGATATGTGTTTAAAGGTGAATCGATCTCATTATCGTGATCTCATCACGATCCGATTCCCATTACACAAATCCAAGGATATCACAATATATATGCACATATACAATAGTTATAAAGTGATATACGCCAAAATATAATAAGCAAAAAGATTATGTATCAAGTCACACGTGCCATCACTCACGTGATTGGCTTGTTGGGCACTTATGACTAGCAATCTCCCACTTGACCTAAAGCCAATCACCTATGTGTCTGATCTCCATCAAACCCCTGTGATGCTCAAAGACAAAATGAGACAATGGCTTTGTCAGTGGATCTGTAATGTTATCTTCGGATGGAACTCTTTCCACTGCTACATATCCTCGGGTTATGATCTCTCTGATAAGCTGGAACCTCCTTAGAACACTTCTGATGAGACCCGGGTTCCCTTATTTAAGTAATCGCCCCGTTGTTGTCGCAATATAAGGAGATCGGCTCCTCGCTACCCGGCATGAATCCTAAATCTATGATGAACATCTTCAACCAGACTCCCTCATTTGTTGCATCTGATGCAGCAATGTACTCCGCCTCTGTGGTCGAGTCAGTAGTAGTATCTTGCTTGGAACTCTTCCAGCACACTGCCCCTCCATTCAAGGTATACACATACCCTGAATTTGACTTGCTATCATCGACATCAGACTAAAAACTTGAGTCTGTGTAGCCTTCAACCTTAAGGCTACTACCTCCATATACTAGTAAAAGATCCTTAGTCCTTCTCAAGTACTTAAGGATACACTTTACTGCTTTCCAGTGCTCCAAGCCTGGATCCGCCTAATACATGCTCGTGACACTCAGAGCATGCGATATATCAGGCCTAGTACATAGCATGGCATACATGATAGACCCTATTGTTGAGGCATAAGGTATCATATCTACGTTCGCCCTTTCTTTTAGAGTCTTTGGGGACATACTCGTAGAAAGCGATATCCCATGTCTCATCGGTATGAGATATCTCTTGGAATTTTCCATGCCAAACCATTTGACAATAGTTTCTATGTACCAGGACTGGGACAAGCCAAGTATCCTCTTGGATCTATCGCTATAGATTCTAATCCCTAAGGTATAGGATGCTTCCCCTAAGTCCTTCATGGAGAAGTGTTTAGATAACCAAGCCTTTATTGTGGATAGCATTCCTACATCGTTCCCAATGATGAGGATGTTATCCACATATAACACCAAAAAGGTGATAACGTTCCCACTTACCTTCCTGTACACACAAGGCTCATCTTCGATTTTAACGAAGTCATAAGATCTGATTGCCTCATCAAATCTTATGTTCCAACTTCAGGAAGCTTGTTTTAGTCCATAAATGGATCTAAACAATCTACACACCTTATCTGGGTAGTTCTTGGACACGAATCCCTCAGGTTGCATCATATACACCTCCTCCTCGAGGTTCCCATTGACGAATGCAGTTTTCATATCCATCTGCCAGATCTCAAAATCATAGTATGCTGTAATAGCCAATAGAATTCTGATGGATTTTAGCATTGTTACGGGTGAGAAGGTTTCGTCGTAGTCAACACCTTGCCTTTGACGATACCCCTTAGCCACTAGCCTTGCTTTATAGGTCTCTACCTTTCTATCTACTCTGATCTTTTTCTTAAAGATCCACTTGCAACCGATGGGTACAATACCTTCGGGCGCATCAACTAGGTTCCAAACCTTATTGGAATACATAGAATCTATCTCAGAATTCATGGCTTCTTGCCACTTCCTGGAGTCTATACGCATAATAGCCTCCTCGTAGGTCTGAGGATCAATATTCTCAACATCGTCTCCTCTAATGTCTCACATATCTCTTAGGAGGATGAGATACTCTATCAGACCTACGTAAAGTTGAAACTTATGTATTAGGTACCTGAACATACTCGGGCTGTAGAGTAGTGCTTGAGCTTGGTTCTCCAACCTTGCTCAACTATATCATTCTCTCACTGTCTCTGCCAAGAATGTGTTCCTTCTCAAGGAACACTACTCTCTTAGCTACAAAAACATTTTGGTCCTCGAGATGATAGAAATAATACCCACAAGTTTCCTTGGTGTATCCCACAAATTTACATCGCTCTGTCCTTGATTCTAACTTATCGGGGTTGTGTCTTTTAACGTGGGCAGGACAACCCCAAATCTTAACAACCTTAAGATCAGGCTTCTTCCCTTTCCATATCTCATACGGTGTAAACACTACCGACTTAGTTGGAACTCTATTCAGAAGGTAAGCTGCGGTCTATAGGGCATATCCCTAGAATAAAATGGGTAGGTCAGCGAAACTCATCATGGACCGTACCATATCTAATAGCGTACGATTCCTCCTTCCAGAGACACCATTGAGCTGAGGTGTATAAGGATGTGTCCATTGGGATAATATCCCATGGTCTTTGAGGAACTGAGTAAACTATGTACTTAAGTACTCACCTCCTCGATCTGATCGAAGAGTTTTGATACTCTTTCCAGTTTGGTTCTCCACCTCATTCTTATACTATCTGAATTTCTCAAAGGCCTCGGACTTGTACTTCATTAAGTACACATATCCATACATTGAGATATCATCAGAAAAGGTAATGAAGTAGGAGTAACCACCAATGGCATGAGTTGACATGGGTCCACATACATCACTATGTATGAGTTCCAATAGCTCAGTGGCTCTCTCTCCAGTTCCACTAAATGGAGAGTTGGTCAGTTTTCCATGAAGGCAAGGCTCGTAAGTTGCATATGACACATAGTCGAATGGATCTAGATATCCATCATTTAGCAACTTTTGAATCATTCCCGCATGGATATGACCTAGCCTACAATGCCATAGGTATGCACTATTCACCTCATCTCATTTCCTCTTAGACACTTACATTCATGATATGTGGAGTAGTGTCTTGCATAAACAAACCTTTATGCAATATTCCTCTCATCAATCTCCCCTCGGCTTTGCTAGAATTTACAATAAATTGTAGATGTGATAAGCATTACTGGTATCCAATATCAATGCACTATCACAAAAATCTAATAATTGGAGATTGATCATGAATGTACCTGAAGCTTCTCCGAGCTTCTATTTCGCCCTCTCTGCAAGGTACTCTTTGCAGTTCCTCTTCCAGTGCCCATCTTTACCATAGTGAAAGCACTGGCCTTTGTCATTTGCTGGGTCTTTCTTAGCAACCTTTGCTTTACTTGGTTTGCCCTTGCCCTTTCCCTTCTTAAGGGACCTTTCTGCTTTCCTTTTCTTTCTGGTCTAAACAGTGTAGAGAACTGGCTTCTCTTTCTTAATAGTACTCTTTGCCTCTCTCAACATATTGAGGAGCTCTGGGAGAGTCACCTCAAGCTTGTTCATATTAAAATTTATTATGAACTGTAAAAATGAATCTGGTAGGGACTAAAGCATAATATCCACACACAAGTTATCCTCTAGGACCATTCCTAGACCTATGAGTTTCTCTATCTACTCAATCATCTTTAAGACATGGTTCTGAACCGATGTCCCCTCAGTTATCCTAGCGCGGAAGAGGCTCTTGGATATCTCATATCGCTGAGTCCTTCCCTGTTCCTTAAACAATTTGCGGACATGTAGGAGAATGGATTTGGCATCCATCTTTTCATGTTGTCTCTGTAACTCAGGAGTCATAGAGCCCAACATATAGCATTGAGCAAGAGTGGAGTCATTAATGTACTTCACGTAGCGAGCGATCTCATCCTCGCTTGCCCCTTCTTCGGGTGTAGGCATCACTGTATCAAGGACGTACACGATTTTCTCCGCTGTGAGAACAATTCTCAAGTTACGGAGCCAATCCGTATAATTTGGACCAGTGAGGCGGTTGACATCAAGTATACCACGTAAGGGATTTGAAAGCGACATTTTCTGAAAATAAAGATGCAGCAGAAATGAATAACATGCAGATTTTGCAAGAAATAAACTATGAAGTTATGGACTTCTATCTTAATATGCTCCCACTATTTTACTAACGAGTCACGCGACACCCTCAGCACGTGAAACGGAAGTCTCAGGTAGACTTCTAGTAGGGATCAAGATCCAATCAGCGTCTTAGTGTAACCTCGAGGGACTCGACCAATCACACTAAGCCTAAAAGGTAGGCAACTCTTGACGATCACAACTCCTTGTGATTCCCATCCTATTCGGCCTCCGAATCACCATGGCCTCGAGGGACTCGACCAACCATGATGCTCGGTTAAGTCAACACCTTCGTTACAAGATGAGTCTGATTTGATGATATACCCTCGAGGGACTCGACCAAGCATACCACGCCCTTAGGTCACCGGTGACATCTCTATGTCGTAAGCAAGATAGCGAATTGCGATATAGGTGAGTCTCGAGGGACTCGACCAACTCAACCTATACCGGGAATCGGTTCCTACTTATAACGATGGAAGGCCACGTGGGTCAATCTAATTGCCTCACGTTTACCGACTTAATATTATAGAGAGATGTTTCTATGATTTGGTCTCCTAATATGACATGTCACACATATACACATTTAATATATATCTATATCGCATGTAAATATATATACATATCTAGTATGTGTATAAATAATCATACCAAATGATCATGGACCACAACCTAATGTGATTAGGCCCGAGCCAGTAGGCCTAATCACTCACATCAAGATCTATGTGTGCAATGGTACATCTCTATGCCCTATGATCGTCCATCTCGTCCTCGTCGGTTACGTTGACATCTTGATGCATCTTCATGCATCGCGATCATCCGTCTCGTGGGTCCCGCTATCGCATCCACGCTCCCGCTGTGCCTCCTCATGTGATTACAACTTAATCATAGGCACGCAGGCCCGACAATAAATGAGAAATATAATGGAGGCTCGTAGACCTCAATAATAATAATCACAAGTACACACATCACACGGTCCATGATCATCCGTCTATACATCATACATCATATGTATAAATAATCATCATCATGTAGTACTACTAGAAAATAATAAAAATAATAATTAACTAAACATTTTAATTAATTATTATTTTCTGAAATCAGGGATATATAGGGAATTTCTTAATTCCTAAGGGTATTTTCATAATTTGGACAAAAGACAGAAACTGGAATTTCTCAAATTCACAGGGGCAAAACTATCTTTTTGCCCAAAACCCTAATTCCCTCTTACTGCTGCCGTTGCCGCCACCCTGCTGGCAGCGGCCTATGCAGCGGGGCGAGGGTTGCTTTGAAGTGGAGAGGGAGAGGAAATAGGAAAGGCAAGCAAAGGCTCTAGCCTATGAGGCTCTGAATCTCTCCTATTTATAGAAGTCCCCTGTCAAACCCTAATGGGTCCTCACCTAGTGGGTATTGGATCTGCATCCAATAAGACAAGGGCTCCGTCGGATATCTCATATCCGAACCTCTACTCATCGCAATGCCTACCATATGTGTGTGACCCTCTAGGCCCAATATCGAGCTGGCCGTGAGTCATACCTATCAGAACTCCTTCTAACTCTGTGAATTATTATCTCTGTAATAATTCACTTGACTCATCGACTACGGACGTACTAGGCCACTACGCCGTAGTTCCTAGACGATACAAGGGAATCTAATCCATTGGACCTGTCTGTTCTCAGTTACCATGTACCTATAGTCCCTCATCCATCTAATATCCCAGAGACCGTATATCAAGCATGGTACTGTCAGACCCATACAGTTTCTACTCGAGTCTCGCTCTAATCGGATTCTCCCGGAGAACTCTTTCTCTCTCAACCCGAATGACCCTGGCCAGGGATTTGTCTGAGCAAGAACACATGGGTAATTCCTCTCATGACGCCGAGAGTGGATGATCTTCTATCGACACTCAATAGCCCTCGTAAGGTCGACTACCACTCCCAATGACCAGCTATACTAGATCTGGGATAGCCAAACCTATAAGTCTGGTATTAAAGAGTGGAGCACTCATTCAGGACATCCTTGGTGTCTCAAGTCTAAGGACTAGATACACCACTAGGACTACGGAATCGCTGTCTGATAATAAGGCATTATCAACCATCCAGCATTCCGTAAGCGGATCAATCAGTGAACTCATTCTCCAATGAGCACTTGTACTGTATCCCTAGTGTCCCTACACGAGTAGCTATGAGACCAACTGCATCCATCATATGGACGAGTATATAGCACACCAGTCTGTCCGGTTATCACGATGTCCCTTTCGTGTAACCTATGACCGGGATTATTTAGGATATGTGTTTAAAGGTGAATCGATCTCATTATCGTGATCTCATCACGATCCGATTCCAATTGCACAAATCCAAGGACATCACAATATATTTACACATATGCAATAGTTATAAAGTCATATACGCCAAAATATAATAAACAAAAAGATTCTGTATCAAGTCACACGTGCCATCACTCATGTAATTGGCTTGTTGGGCACTTATGACTAGTAGTACCATCAGACCTAGGTGGTGGTACCGCCCAGCACTACCCCCCAGGCAGTGGTACCGCTAGACTTGGGCGGTGGTACCACCCAAGACAGTGTCAGTGTCAAATTGACACTAGGCGGTGGTACCGCCCATGCTCGGGGAACCCAGGATGAGAAAGTTTTAGGCTCTAAGTTTGAATAAACTAGAAGCCTATAAATACCCCTCTTATCCCTGGTTAAAAACACATAAGCATAGAGAGTCTAAAAGCAAAGAAATACTACTGCAATCTCTTTAGAAATTCCCTCATCTTAGTCTAAGTATTAGAATTCTGTTTAAGAGAGGAGAGTGAGTGCTTGTAAGGGTTATCTCCTAAACCCGGTAAAAGGAGAAGAGGAGTATAAAAGGTGGTTGGCCTTCGCCTATTGAAGGAAGGCCTCTAGTGGACGCCGGTGATCTCGTTGGAGGAGGAAGCCGAAAGTGGATGTAGGTCACGTTGACCGAACCACTCTAAAATCTGATTTGCGTTTTATTTGTGCAATTTATCTTTACTGCAAACCTCTTTAGTTGCTTACTGCATTCAATACATTTACAAACGGGTTTCAAGTTAAGATCTTTACGAAAAGGTTTTCGTTGGAACCGGTTTTTATCACAACGAAGTTTTTGAAGACGTGATTTGTCCACTGCACTAATTCACCCCCCCTCTTAGTGCCAACTCTTGATCCTAACACCCCTATCTATATTCCATACTTGAGAAAAGATATTCTTGAATTCAAGGCCTTTGAATTCAAGAAACAAATTGATAAGATAAGTTCATTAAACATATCAATCATGATTCCTATCATGATCTAACATTCTCAAAATACGATGCCAAGTATTTCTCAAAATGATGTCAAGGCATGACATCCATTTTTAAGTATGATATTTCAAATATAAAAGATGACAGAGATAGCAATTCATCATTCTATGGCAAGATATTAATTATAAAATAGCAAGTTAAGTTCTAGATATCTTATCATAATGAAAGAAATTTATCAAGCAAACATTTCAAGTATATATGATGAAATACATTGCATATATTTGTTATCAATTTACCATATTTTGGTATTATTTCTCCCCCTTTGTCATCAACAGAAAGGAGAACAATTCAACAATGCAAGTGTGGTAAAAAAAATCAAGCAAGTTTCACACTCAAAAGTTCTCATCATTAAATGTTATCAACATTAAAGCGACAGATTACAACAACTTCTCCCCCTTTGTCATCTATTTTGCATGAAGAAGAGGAAAGAAGGTAATTAGGGAATCCATTAAGAACTAAATTTGTGAAATAATTTGAATTAAGTAAACAAAAATGATAAATAAGTTTTCATTAAAAACATGCTTTCATTTTGACAAAGAGAAGGGATTCATGAAAAAGATCGAGATATCCATATGAAATCAAATCCTCACGAAATATTTCACACACATGCTTTCATTATCACACACGAGAAAGGATTCGTTAAAACATGCTTTCATTATCACACATGAAAATTCATCTTTTAAGGATTAAGATATCCATTGGAATTCCTTCAATTTTCATGAGAGATGCATTTGTTAATGACTTCCATATATCAAACATCAAGATATGTATAAACACATCATGCATTTATAAAATGTTTCGTCATAGCCTTTCATCATTACTTGCAATGAGGTAATATCATTAGTGCTTGTAGCACTCAAAAGTTAAGAATCCGATGATTAAAACTTCTCAATATTCAATAGAGATCATAATCATCATAGAAATTTTCAGCATCAAAGTAAACACGATATTGCATCATTGTATTATATCATGCTCATCATTTAAAGAGATCACAACATCATAGAACCTTTTAGCATCAAAGCGCAGAATTCCAACATCAAAGTAAACATTTTATTATCATGAAGCACACAACCTTATTTGTTGAATCTCGGATTTTGATGATAAAATCAATTGATGGGTTAATTGATCTAATCCATATTATTGAGTTAAGTGTGCAGGATTAACTACGATAACCAGAAAACACAAAGCAAGAATACCGGAGTCAAGATCGATGGACGTTTAAGAGTCCGAAGAATCGTCGGAGATGCTGCCGGAACCAACCGAGAAAAAATCGGGAACCTATCGGAATTTTCGGAAGTTCGCCGAAGAGATCGTCAGAGGTTCATAGAGATCACCGAGAAGGCTCGGCTACTCGTTAAAGTCATCACAAGATCAGGAGCTTGCAGGGAGTCCGTCGGAAGAAGTTCATCGGAAAGCTCGCCGGAACAAGACTCGACGTTCATGGTTGAAAACTTGCTAAGGATGTTTTTTTTGTTATGTAGTTCACTTGTAATTAGGATTAGGATTAAGAGATAATCCTATATCCTGGTTAGGGGCCAACTGGGCCCAAAGTCAGATTTGGTTTGGGCTAAAATTAAGCCAAACCAGTGAATCGGAGAGCCAGGCAGTGGCACCGCCTGGCTGGGCTGTAGCACCGCCCAGCACCCGAGAGCTGGGCGGTGACACCTCTTGGGCTGGGCGGTTGCACCGTCCAGCACCCGAGCGCTGGGCTGTGGCACCGCTTGGTTGGGCGGTGGCACCGCCAGCATCGGGAACATAAGAGAATTCAAATTTTTTGGAGCCCAAATTTGAATCCTCTTGAGGCCTATAAATACCCCTCAAGTCTCAGCTGAGAACACAACTTTTTGAGCAGCAAGTGATTGAGAGAAAAGTCTTAGAAGAGTCTTTGCCTTTCTTGTTTTTAATTTGCTAGTGTTCACCTCCTTCTTTCTTGCTGAAAATCTGTAAGAGAGTGAACCGCTTGTAAAAGTTGTAAGAGGCGTATTTACCCTTCCCTTTCAAGTGATTTGCTAGTGGAAGGTGGGAGCCTCATCGAAGAGGGGCCTCGCAAGTGGATGTAGGTCACTTGACCGAACCACTTTAAAAACGGCGTAATCTCTGGTTTGCATTTCATTACTGCTATTTACATTACTGCAAACCCTCTTACTTGCTTTATTTCCTCATTACATTTACTGCACAACTTTGCGAATATGCTTCAAGTTAAGCACTTCCGATTCCGATTTTTATCGTACGAAAGATTTGTCGAAACCAACGTTTTAAGCCACTGCACTAATTCACCCCCCCCTCTTAGTGCTGCTCCGATCCTAACAATTGGTATCAGAGCAAGGCTCACTCTCATATTTGGTTTAATACCCACGATAGATGGCTTACTCCGGCATGCATGAGGATCATTCTATCACACGTCCACCCTTGTTTAATGGGTCAGATTATACTTATTGGAAGACTCGGATGAGGATCTTCCTCATTTCTATGGATTTCGAGCTTTCGACTATTGTTGAAAACGGATTTCAAAAATCTTCTCTTCCGATGAGCGAATGGAATGAATCGGAGAAGAAAGTTTTTGCTTTAAATGCAAAGGCTATGAATGCCTTGTTTTGTGCACTAGACAAAAATGAATTTAATCATGTTTCAATTTGTGATTCGGCTTTTGATATTTGGAGAACTCTTGAGGTCACTCATGAAGGCACTAGCCGAGTGAAAGAGTCCAAAATCAACATCCTTGTGCACTCTTACGAACTTTTCCGAATGAAACCAAGTGAGTCCATCAGAGTCATGTACACCCGGTTCACGGATGTCATCAATGGATTCAAAGCTCTTGGTAAAGATTTTACTAACTTTGAACTAGTAACTAAAATCTTAAGATCCCTCCCTAAAAGTTGGGATCCAAAAGTTACGGCCATTCAAGAGGCCAAAGACCTTAAAACATTCCCTCTTGAAGAACTCATTGGGTCTCTAATGACCTACGAAATGACATGTCAAGCTCATAACGAGCTCGAGAACCCCCTTCCAAAGAACAGGAAAGATATGACACTCAAATCACAAGAAAACCACTTGAAAGGGACATCAAGTGATGAGGACAGTGACAATGACATTGCACTTTTGACTCAAAAATTTAAAAAATATTTAAGAAAGAACAATTTTAAAAATAATACAAAAAATAAATTTAAACAAAAGAAGGACCAAGTGATTTGCTATGAATGCAAAAAACCGGGACACTACAAGAACGATTGTCCTCAAGCCAAAAAGAGAACATCAAAGAAGAAGGCGCTCAAGGCAACGTGGGATGATTCAAGCGCGTTCGAAGAAGAGGAGTCCAACACCGAGCAAGTTGCTCATTACGCGCTAATGGCTTTAGGAGAAGAGGCATGTGATTTATTTAATGAAGATTTATCTTTTGAAGAACTCTCTATCGCTTTTCATGAATTATTTGATGAATGTAGAACTGTTAGCAAGAAGTTAAGTATCTTAAAGAAAGAGCATGCTTTGCTACAAGATAAGTTTGATAGTGTTCAAACTCCTCCATGCTCTATGTGTGAGCATTTAGAAGCAATAAAAAATAAAAATTTGCTTCTTAAAGAAACCTTAAACAAGTTTAAGGTGATGGGGATATAAAGAGGAATAACCTTTGTATATGAACAAATGCTAGAAGACCATAATACGCAGCGGAATAAAATGGAAACACAATCAAACAGAACACCAAGATATACGTGGAAAACCCCTTCAATGTGAAGGGTAAAAACCACAGGGCAAACTAGAGATAATCCACTATGAGAATAATGAATATACAAATCTCAATCTCTTGCCCAAAACCCTAGCAACAACCACAAGAGAATAACTGGGATACAAGGATCACGTCACTGCCCACAATATCTAAAACCTCCCCAAGTAATCACAGCAAGAGTCTACTATAGATTTGATCTAACCTGAGATGAGAACACTGCTAGATGAATGAGAACAATATCTCTGCGTTGTCCTTGTCTTCTTCCCTTTCTTTTCCCTTGTTTTTCTGCCTTGTTCTTCTCTCTTTGTTGCTACGAGGATGTCAACGTTGCTGCCAATGTTGCTGCCTTTTTCTGCCTCTTTTCTGCATCTAAAACGTAGCCCCCACACCCCCCTTATATTGATCTAGGGTTAGGTCAAAAGGGTGTGGGTTGTGGGCTGATAAAGCCTACCATGGGCTGAACCCACTTTAGGCTGCCAGCCCAACAACCTCCCCCTTCAGCCCATAAGGGAGGCTGTCCCATGACTCCTCAATGTGAAGCCATGCCGACCAACTGTCGGCATATCTCCTGTCTTTCTTTTGGTAAGGTCTTCGTCAACATGTCTGCTCCGTTGTCATCTGTATGAATTTTCTAAAGCTGCAACTGCTTCTCTTCAAATACATTTCGAATCCAGTGGTATCTGACATCTATATGCTTTGACTTGGAATGAAACATTGGGTTCTTACACAAATGGATGGCACTCTGGCTATCACAATGCACCACATAATTTTCTTGTCTCAGCCCCAATTTTTGTAAGAATTCATTTATCCATAACATTTCTTTGCATACCTCTATAGCAGCAATATATTCTGCTTCTGTGGTGGAGAGAGCAATATACCTTTGCAACTTGGATTGCCATGACACAGCTCCCCCTGCAAAAGTAAGTACATAACCTGAAGTGGACTTCCTCGTATCTATATCTCTTGCCATATCTGCATATATGTAACCTGTCAACATAGGTGGTCCACCTCCAAAGCTTAAACAAATCTTAGAGCTCCCTCTGAGATATCTAAAAATCCACTTCACTGCTGCCCAGTGCTCTTTGCCTGGATTTGCAAGAAATCTGCTAGTAACACCCACTGCATATGCGATGTCTGGCCTCATACATACCATTGCATACATTAAACTTCCAACTGCTGAAGCATAAGGAACCTTTTGTATTTTCTCCTTCTCCTCATCACTTGACGGACTCTGTTCTGAGCACAACTTGAAGTGACTTGCAAGAGGAGAACCAACTGGTTTTGCATTGCTCATACTGAATCTTTCCAATACCTTCTCGATGTATTTCTTCTGTGACAACCAAATCTTCTTATTTTTCCTATCACGAGAAATCTGCATGCCTAGTATTTGCTTTGCTGGCCCCATGTCCTTCATTGCAAAAGACTCACTCAGTTCCTTCTTCAACCTGTCAATTTTAGACATATCTTTCCCAAGAATAAGCATGTCATCAACATAAAGTAAGAGAATAATAAAATCCTCACCAAACCATTTGATGTACACATAATGATATGAAGTCGTTCGTTTGTATCCATTTTCTGTCATAAATGAATCAAACTTTCTGTACCACTGTCTTGGAGCTTGCTTTAGCCCATACAAGCTCTTCTTCAACTTGCAGACAAAATTATCTTTACCTTTAACTTTGAAGCCTTCTGGTTGCTCCATATAAATTTCCTCCTCCAAATCACCATGAAGGAAAGCTATCTTCACATCTAACTGCTCAACCTCTAAGTCCTGGCTAGCAGCAATACCAAGAGCAACACGAATAGAAGACATTTTAACAACAGGAGAAAATATCTCTTCAAAGTCAATACCTTTCTTTTGACCAAAGCCTTTCACAACCAATCTAGCTTTGTACTTTGGTTGAGAACAATATTCTTGAGTCTTCAACCGAAAAACCCACTTGTTCTTCAAGGCCTTCATTCCATTTGGTAGCAGCACCAAATCATAAGTGTGGTTCTTCTGAAGAGCATCCATCTCTTCCTTCATAGCAACTAACCACTTCTCTTTCTGCTCACTCTCAACTGCTTCCTGGTAACTCTCCGGTTCACCTGCATCAGTAAGCATCACATACTCATCTGTAGAGTATCTTCTGGAAGGTTGACGTTGTCTAGAAGATCTTTTCAACTAAGGTTCTGCGGGAACTTGCTCTCCTACTTCTTCTTGCTCAACATGTCCTACAGGTAAATCAACATCAGGCTCTACACTATTTTCCTGCACATCTCCCCCATCACCCTGATATACTGGAGGAATAACTGGGTCACAATCTGCTAATCCTTCTGCAGAAGTCTTAGATGGTGCCTTCTTCTTCAAATCCTCAAAGGTTTGATCCTCAAAGAAGACCACATCTCTGCTCCTGAACACCTTCTGCTTTTCTGGATCCCAAAGCCTGTAATCAAACTGATCATGTGAGTAACCAAGAAAAATACATTCTTTAGACTTACCATCCAGCTTGGACCTCTCATTATCTGGAACATGTGCAAATGCACGACAACCAAACACTCTCAAATGCCTGTAGGAAACATCTTTCCCTGACCATACATGCTCTGCAACATCACCATCTAGGGTTGTACATGGTGATAAGTTGATCACATCAACTGCAGTCCTCAAAGCCTCATCCCAAAACCTTTTGGGTAGCTTGGTTTATGAAAGCATACATCTGATCTTTTCCATGATGGTGCGGTTCATCCTCTCTGCAATTGCATTATGCTGAGGTGTACCAGGAACTGTCATCTCATGTTGGATCCCATGTGACTTGTAATAGTCATTAAACAATCCCGTATACTCACCACCATTATCTGATCTTATGCATTTCAATTTCCTTTCGGTCTCCCTTTCAACCCTGGCATGAAACTCTTTGAAGACATTAATAACCTGATCTTTGGTCTTCAAAGTATAAGCCCAAACTTTCCTGGAAAAATCATCTATAAAAGTGACAAAATAAAGTGCACCACTTATACCAAGAACATCAACAGATCCACCAAGAGTTTTTGTCCTCAAAGGACCATATACATCTGTATAAACACGGTCTAAGGCATGCATTTTTCTAGACAAACCAACACTAGCAAATGAAACTCTATGTTGTTTACCAGCCAAACAATCAATACAAGGGTTCAGATGTATACCTCTAAGATCTGGTAATACCTCTCTCTTGGAAAGAGCTTGCAGCCCCTTCTCGCTCATGTGTCCCAATCGCCTATGCCACAACTCCATACTGAAGTCTTTCTCTGTAGCATTTAACTGCTCACCATAAGCTTTAGCCTGCAACCTGTACAAAGTATGACATTTCTTTCCACTAGCTATAACAAGAGAACCCTTACTGAGCTTCCATTGCCCTCTGTGAAATCTGCTTTTATACTCTTCATCATCTAGTCTTCCAACTAAAATTAAATTCAGCCTCAAGTCAACCACATGCCTCACATCCTTAAGTACCAACTTGCAGCCAAGGTTGGTCTTTAAATGGATATCACCAATGCCAATGATGTCTGATGTGCCATAGTTGTCCATCTTGACAACACCAAAGTTTCCAGACCTATATGTAGCAAAAAACTCTTTCCGAGGTGTAGCATGATAAGAAGCACCAGTGTCAATCACCCACTCAAGATCCTGACATACACAAGAAAAAATATCATCAGAAGGAGACAAAATCAAATAATCACCACCCTGCACTATAGTTGTAGTATTATCCTTTGACTCTGTAGACTCCACTTCTTTTCCCTTTTTCTTGTTCTTCTTAGGTTGCTTACATTGGTTCTTGTAATGTCCTTTCTCACCACAGTTATAGCAAACAATATCTTTTCTTGATCTTGACTTGCTCCTACCCATACGTGAACTGCTTCTAGACTTTGACCTTCCTCTGTTCTCTGAGATAAGTGCCTGTGAATCATTCTGAGATGTTGCCGAACTCTTTCTTCTCAACTCCTCATTCAACAAACTGCTTGTTACTTGACTCATAGTGACAATACCATCTAGCGCAGAATTACTAAGGGAAACCACTAGTGTCTCCCAACTTTCTGGTAATGAATTGAGAAGTAACAATGCCTGCAACTCATCATCAAGAGACATTTTCATAGAGGATAACTGGTTAGTAATACTCTGCATTTCATTCAAATGCTCAGCAATAGAAGCACCCTCTCTATATTTTAGGTTCACAAGTTTTCTGATCAAAAAAGCTTTGTTGCCAGATGTTTTTCTTTCATAGAGACTTTCTAATTTTTTCCAAAGAGAATATGCAGAAATTTCAGTAGAAACATGGTGAAAGACACTATCATCAAGCCATTATCTAATAAACCCAATTGTTTTTCGATCTAACCTCTTCCACTCATCATCTGTCATAGTTGTAGGTTTTGCACTATCCCTTTGCAAAGGTCCATACAAATCTTTGCAATACAAGAGATCTTCCATTCTTGGTTTTCATATCATCCAATTATTTCCATTCAAACTAATCATGCGAGAAACATTACTGGCCTCCATGTTCAAATATAAAAATTAAATCACCAAAACCCCGCTCTGATACTAGTTGATGGGGATATAAAGAAGAATAACCTTTGTATAGGAATAAATACTAGAAGACCATAATACACAGCAAAACCCTAGCAACAACCACAAGAGAATAACTGGGATACAAGGATCACGTCACTGCCCACAATATCTAAAACCTCCCAAGTAATCATAGCAAAAGCTTACTGTAGATTTGATCTAACCTGAGATGAGAACACTGCTAGATGATTGTGAACAGTCTCTCTACATTATCATTGTCTTCTTCCCTTTCTTTCTCTTCCTTTTCTGCCTTGTTCTCCTTCTTCTCTTTGGAATCTCGTGGCTCCAAAGATCTGCCTCATTGCTGCCTTTTTATAGCTTTAATCTGCCTCTAAAACGTAGCCACCACACCCCCTAATCTTAATTAGGGTTAGGTTAAGAGGGGGTGTGGGCTGTGGGCTGATAAAGCCCACATGGGCTGAATATGGGCCATCAGCCCAACAACCAAGTGATCTTGAATAATCATAAACTTTTGTATAAAACTCAAAGATATATAAGATGAAATACATATCAAATTCTAACTTAAAATAGAATCATTTAGAGGTTAAACTACTCTCCTAATTTGACTACTAACACCAATTATGTTTTGTTAAAACTGGGTTAGAATAATCTAAACATATAAACCTCATATCTTAGTATACAAAAGTGGTATTTACCTAATTCTAAATCTTATAAGATCCTAAAAGAATTTTTTTTAATATATCAAAAGGATATAATCTAATTATATATCTAAGAGAGTTACTTTAGATCAAATAGAATCCCATTTCAAAAAATAGGGGATTCTAAATATCTCATAGTAGGGTAATTATAATTGAATGCAATGATCATAGATTAAAGTTATACTAGAGGTTTTAGAATTACAAGATATTCATACAAAATATATCTAAAAATCATAGATAAATTTGAAGTTTAGATTAATTAAAAGTAGTTAAAAGTATTAGTCTATAATTTATAAAACTGAAACCCTAAATATAACAAGAGAAGAATTAGGTTTTTCTTACCTCAATCTTCCTTAGAGCTAGGGTTTCTTAGCTTCCATAAGAAAAGCTAAAAGAATGGCTAAAGAAGAAGAGGAAAGGTTATATGTTATCAGGTTGGTAAAGAGGATGATGCTGAAATAAATTAAAGGTGCTAAGAGATTATCTTGAGATCTAGGATTCAATCTCATTCTCCTCATTTAAAGTTTTTTTTTCAAAGTTATCGCAACCTTAATTAAATATAATTTGGTTTGACAAAGGTGACATTTTTTTGTTTAAAATCATCCTTCAATCTGATTTGTGTATCTTAACATTTAATATAATACTCCTCTTTGATTTACATCTTCATTTAATTTTTAATTACACTATCCATGCCTAAGTAGCTTATGATCCTCCACATATATAATATTTAAAACCTAAAGTTCTTTGTGTTAATCATGGTCAAATTCATTCAAGCCTTGTGATTCACTTAAAACCGATTACAATTCAACCATAACTTCTAATCAATATATACATACTTATTATCATAACTTAACTTCATATTTAAGTCCACCAGTATTTTTTGATTTATTATACTATACTTAACATAAACATTAATGCTTATGTATGCTCAATTAATATTTTGTAAAACAGTGAGAATTATATTTTTTTGTAAAGTATATGCTTCAATCTTAAAAGCCAAAAATATAAGCATATCATTTATCATATTTATAAAACATAAATATCATAAATCATATGATGAAGTGAGGATAACATATATATTATTTATATTTCTATTGTCATACTAGTTATAGTTCAAAGTGTCTAAAATATAAGGCACTACAAGAATTTTATATGCTAATTCTTGCCACAAAGTAGTGATGTAGTGGAGACTCTTATGGGGCCGACTATTTCAAAAAAGCATTGGTTCATTCATTGAAGATGTGTAGCTATATAGTATCAATATAATATCAATCCCGGTAAGGGAAAGTAATACACTCATTTTTTATTATAAATTAAAATTGATATTAATGATGTTATGATAAGAAAGGCCTATTTATATTTTTTTACAATTAAGTGGTTGTTACAATTTGGAGGGTTTACACTCAATTTAAGAATGATTATGATCTGTGTACTTTCATAAATGGTAACATCGAGTAGTTATGAATATAGTTGGTTAACGTTTATCTTGATTCACTCAAAAGTCTACAATAGATTATCATATAGACAACTAGAGAAACATATATATGTTCACTATAATATGCGGCTAAGATTACAGTGTATCAATATAGATAAGGGGCCATAGGAATTAGGGACTGATCATTTTGACCTCCAATAGTATAACAAGGATTCACAATTAATATTGGAATTGGTCAAAGCAACGAAGAACTAAGGAGATCCTTTACTTAATGAAACAGGAGATCCTCCATGTCTTTATTATTTTATTACCAAAGTAATAGAAGAGGAGGAACAATATCTCCCAATAGAAGAAAAATCGACCTCAATCAAGATATAGTGGAAAGAGTTAGATAATCTCAAATTATATTACTTAGGCACAAGGAAGAAAGTAACATTAGCCAATAATTAAAAAGAATTAAGTTTGACGATGAAATATCTACTCAAGTGTGACTTAAAGAACCATTAGAAAGAATTCTAGCAATTTGACAATCATGGTAAAGCGACGGCCAAATCTGTCGTTAGATATTTGCAGCCTCTTAAGTGTGAGCCTAATGATATATGGGCAGGGTGGCAATGTTTTTGAATCTTTCAGTTTGGCCGCACATTAATATTTTTTTATTGAAAGCTACTATTGTTACAGCCTCGATAGGCTTGTTGCACTTGGAATTAGAGTCAATCCTGTTTGTGTTTGTTGTAATCGCTTCCATGAAACTATTGAACAACTTTTCCTTCAATGCCACTTATGCCAAATATATGTGGGAGTTGGTCTCTAATTTTGATTGTTGGATAGATGGAGAGTGGCTTAGTCAGGGTCGACAGCTCGGATATATTGGCATGAAACGTGTTAGGGCCCTTATTGCTTCGGTCCTATAGTTTCTTTGGAAGAAATTATTTTCTAACAGATATACAAATCCTTGGCCCTTCGTTTGTAGGATTGTTGCTATATTTCATTCTAACGTGCTCACTAACTAGCCTGGTAGAGTAAACAAGATAGATCAAATCCTTATCAAATGGACTCCACCTACTGAGAGGATCACAATTAGTTGAGGGTTGTGGATTTATTCTGAGATAATTCTTTGTGGGTGGAGGAAATAGACGAGTAGCAATGCTTCATAGTGTGAAGCATAGGCAATTCTGAATGGGATGCAAAGGACTCTAGCATTGCGAGTTACAAGACTAGCAACGGATACTGATTCTCAAACTTTTGTGGATATTTTAATAATTGACTCAGTGCCAGCTTGGAACATTTCTATTGTGATCAATAATATTTTATTCCTTACAAAGCATTTTTTGGATTCTGTTCATTTAATATATCTGAAGGGATGGAAATCATCCAACTAATTGATTTGCCAACTTTGCTAGAAACTCAAGTCTTGATTGTACTTGGCAGGGAGATTTTTTTAATTTATAGTGATATGAATGGAGTTGGGTGCATTAGAGGTGGCTGATTTTTTTTATTTATAACATCTTATTTTCTTTGCAAAAAATAAAAACTTATGACCAACAAAACCATATTTAAAATATATGGATGGAATATTTTCATATGAAATAATTTTAAAATTATTGGAATGAGATTTTTCAATCCAAATACTTGAAAGGAATTGAGAGATCTATTTCAACACATGCATGAACATATCTTCCTCGTTTAAGAACGATTATATAACCTCAATGCACGTCCTATAATACAACTAATTTGAAAAAATAAATATATTTCTTATTTTAATACTCTATTGAGAAATCCAATAATTATATCCACTAAAATTGTTCCAATATGACCTAAAATTTTGGATGTCAAAGTATCAAATGGAGAGCAATCTTCTGAAATATTATGGTCACTTAATAATAGATGGAGAATTCTTTCTTGAAAAATCTATAAATAACAACAACAATTTGGGATTAGCTTCATTAATCTTTTACCACTACTAAGATCTATAAAAAAACTATATGTTTAGCTAAGTTAAAGTTAAGGATAATTAAATATTTATTTATAATTTCTATTAAGATCTTTTCAGGACTTCCTTCCTCTACCGCTCCTTATATCACTAATAGTATTCATCTTACTTCTTCTAACCGTTACATTTATACAAGTATATGTCAATATCATCTTAAATATTCTCTTTTATTTTATCCTCTATCTAAATTATATCTAAATATTTTCAAAAGATATAGACTGAAAATAAGGAGCCACCTTCCCTAATCTACACTCCCTAAAAAAATATTTTAAAAAATCAACCAGGACACATATGCTATAACAAAGTTTCCATGGATTCTCACATTGTATCAATTTGTAAAGGGTTCCTAATCCAATCCTAATAGCAATCTGACTGAGAATACTAGGTTGAATCAATTTTAACAGTAAAACCTAAGCAATTGAATTCATGTGGGAGCAGCTTCTTTCTTTTCCTTCAAGTGTGGGAAATTTTCTCCCCATGCAATCAAGAACAAGGCTTACTCGACATTGCGTGCTCTATAAAACAAGCTTACTCGACATTTTGGAAGACAAGGAAGACAGACTTGAGAGTTTTTAACTCTTTTCCACAAAGAGGTTTCTGGGATGTGTATTATGAAGATCAAGAGGAAGGCTAGGAGGATGTAGAAGGAAAGCCCTAGGGTTTAGGCAAGGTATGCCGAACCATTGTTGCACTGTTATGGCTCTTATTATTGTTGTTCAATTTTCTTATTGTTTTATTTTGTCTTAGATATCATATATATTACTTCACGATTAATTTGACATTATAATTATATTCTTGATTGCAATTTTCAGAAGGGAGATCAGAAATTAATCCATATCCAATTTAATCCCGGGTGGATCCAAGGACAGCACCACTGGGCTAACCAATATTAACATATCAATTTATCTTGTGAGCTCTGGATCACCTGCTTTGGCATTTTAATTGGTGCACATTTGTTGGCCATTGCACTGATTGCACTAGAATAAAATAAAAATTTAAGATCAAGAGTTTTTGTAGCAGTAATGTGTTCCACATTCTGAATACGTCATGGATAAATATGACATAGCCTAAGGGCAATCCATATGTATCAAACACAAATTATGTACATATGGACCATTACAGAAACAAACTATAACATACAAACTATATTCTAAGAGTAGTCAGACTTGGATGATGGCTACAAATAAATGAATGCCTGGTGACCTTAAAACCCACCTGAAAAAATGAAGCATTGATGATCAATAAATAGCAAAGCAAAATCACTCAGTGAGATAAATCAACAAGGAGCCAAATACCAAAGCCGAAGCAGAATGAGCTGAATAGGTTGTGGCTCGAGGATGCAAAAAAAACGCTTAGAAGAGATCCACCTTTCTTTTCTGCATATCCTGTTTCCACTTGGGTTGTTGATAAAACGCCTCTTTAGTCATACCCAGAACCGTCTCAAACTCGGCATCAGATAAGTAGGCCTAAATATTTGAGAAGTTGAATAGAACCAAGATCACCTCTAAATCTCTTGTAGGCAAAGCATGTATGGAAGCAAAAGAAATTTGGTTTGCACTACCTCTCTTTGTTTGTAGTCAATTCCGCTGACAGGATCGCTAGACTTAGCTTTCAAGCGCTCATAACTGAATGTAGCTTCACCCCCGTTTTCATCTATCTTTGGTTCATGTGTCACCTCAGAATCTGCATCATTGCTCTCTGATACAGAGCCATCTCCTTCTATGGGTTCCTTCTCTGATGAAAGCTCAAAGGAATGTTCTGACTCCGAGCCCATCATTTTAATCTTTGTAGAATCTGCAGCAGGTAATGATGGTCAGAAATATTCTCAATTACGAACATTAGAGTTAAGAGTACATCTCTCATCTCATCTAGAAGGTCTTTGATCTCATTTAAAAACAAGGCTGGTTGTCCAGGCTTACTGATTCTATGGGACAATAAGCTATAATTTTCACCCAGGCAATTGGCGCATGTTTCCCATTACCTCACATCAAACGATAAGTTGTTTTTGAAAAAATGGCATACACTGTCTTGTGGAAAAAGAAAACAAAAAGCATTTAGGAGATGATCCATCTCTATGACCTTGTTCTTATACTCAGCATGCACTATAAAGCAGCCATTAGCAATCATCAATCATATAAGATAACCTACTTATACTACATGGGATGATTGATAGACATTACCATTTGCAGTCATATCTGGAGTAGGGGAAGGACTTCTGCTAATTGTTGTTGTGGAGGTTTCTGAATCCCCCCTCTTTTGTTCAGCAGTTAAAACAGAAGACAGCGCAGCAACAGCAGCTGCTCGCTGTGACCCTTGGTTTGACCGTGAAGGCTTTGGTGCTGTAGTTTTGGTGCCTGAAGATGGATTAAATGCAGATGAAAGTGCCGCCAGGGCAGACGCCCTTTGAGTAGGTCCATCATGATGCACACCAGTAGACTTATCTTTAGACTGCAGTAAAACATAGGGAAGAACAATAAATTAAAATGAATCACTGAATATCTTCGTCTCTCAACTGTCAGAAGCATGTTCGTCAAACTACATGGTGTTAGATATGTTCTGCACTCAATTAAAACCCAACAAATAGTATGTTCAATTAACGTGCACAAAAAAATTCCCCATGAAAGTTGCAAGATAATAGGAATAGGAGAACCCAAGAAGGATAATATTCAAAATGGGAAGATTGATATTATTTGAGTGAAAGAAAGATGCACTTGATCTTTTTCTTGTTTCAAGCAATAACAAATATTGTTATTGCTAAGACCTAAGAATATGAAGACCACTAATACTGGAAATTATCATGAAGAATAAGACATGAGATCTCCAATAAACAAACAAAACTCAACTCAATTTAGTGCATCTAAACAAAAAAAATTGCACATTATTTTGCCAACACATTGAAATCAAGTGTAGATTCAGAGAGGTACAAGTTCCAAATGTTCTAAGAATTGTAAACATTGGACAAAAGTTAAAAAAGATGGATTTCTTGGATTCAAAGAATCATGTCAAAAAAGCCTTTCTTGATAATAACTAAAGAGATATTGTATATATGAGTTTATATTGATATCAAAAAACAAAGCAAAGAACACAATTTTTTCATAAGATAATTATATTTCTTTCCACATGATTTTCAGAAGTTACCAACCAACGTATAAAAAGAAGTATAAGCTTTTATAGTTAGTGTTGATACTGCATGTTGTGTGTTAAAAATACTTGTCTTAGGATAGAAACCAAAGCTTTAAATACAAATGAGACTAGATAGCAGTACTGGTCATCACATAATGGTTGCAACAAAATCATCTTAGTCAGCCATGAAGATAAGAGATAAATTCAAATACTTCCATGCAGAATGCCCTGACAAACTGATAGTAACACAAATATACTATACATAAGAATAAAAAGATAAGCTAAATTCATGCTTAATGCCTTTTCTTTTCTTTAATTAGGGTTATGTCATCAATAAAAGGTCAACCCAGAACATGAGGCTTCAACAAAACATTACCCTAACACATTCATTTTGTAGAACTAAACCTCCAGTTAAAGAGTAGCAGTGTACTATGCTTGCTTTGTTAACATGTTGAGATTGTTAAACATCTAAAGTAGCTCCACAGTGACTAATTCTGACACAGGATACAAGGTTTAGCCAGGCAATTATATTGCTGAGCTATGCTGGTGCCTATGCTAGTTATTTTATACCATGAACAGACTAAGTTTTTAAACAATTTTGGACACCATAAAGAGCATCCTATTGTTGATCCATATCACTCTGATATGGTTTGGTTTGTAACATAGGTGTAAACAATTTGAAACCAATGAGAGAGTCCAAGTAATTGCAATTGTGTCAACTTGCAATTCATTATTGGTTCTGATATTAACTAAGATGGCAAGAATCACATCAAGGACAATTAACTTGTATTTGAGGAGTCCTTCATGTCTACTTTTGTAACTATTTACACTTGGAAAGTTATAATACCAAGTGACAAACATGATAAAGAATTTTAAAAGTCATCCAAGTGGTCAATGATTAATGATTAAAAAGTTAACAAAACAACAGCAACAATAATAACAAAAGAATTGTAAGGTCCCAACTATATGGGGTCAGTTATATGGGTCTTTTGAGACATCAAAATTTATAAAAAGTCATATCTAAGTTAAGAGTATGTAAATCTTTGTTTACAATTTTTATTACGATCTTCTTAGGTCTTCCTTCACCTCTCCTCACACTCTACTATTAATAGCAATCATTTCACTTTTCTAAGAACAATATTTGCAGGTATAGTGCATGTTCCTACTATCTTAAGCAATTCTCTTTCATTTGATACTCTACCAAGACTACACCTAATTATTTACAAATGAAAATAATTTTCTTTTATTATATTTCCTAGTAACTCTATGTATTCTCCAAAACGTTCTCATACCAGTAACATAAAACTTTTATATTTGTTGTATTTTAATTGTTCAACACTTTGATCCATAAAGTATTGTTGGTCTAACAATTATCTAATAAAATTTTTATTTTGTTCTTAAATATACCCATTAATCACAAAAAACTCTCAACATGTTATTTTAATCATCTAATTTTTACTCTATGATTAACATATTCATCAATCTCTACATCTTATCCATCTAATTAGAAGTTCTTATAAAACACAAAACTTTTACATAATAAAAGTTCTTATCCATCCAATTAATTATATCTTCAAGTCTATTCTTGGTATTTTTAAAATTATTTCTCATATATTCAGTCCTAGTACTATGTAATCTATATTCAGTCCTTATACTACATAATATAATACCTTTAGTTTCTAAAGATTTTTTCTATAGCTCAAGTTTAAAATTAATTTCATTCAAACTTTCATCAAATAGAATAATATCATCCACAAATAACATATACTAGGGAGATCTAATCTATAAATGATGATCTATCTTTTAAATAACTAATAAGTTTATCCATTACCAATGAAAACATATAAGGATTTTATGTCGATTTTATGTCGTCCTATAGTACAAGGTAACTCACTAGACACACTCCTAATAATTCTAATACTAATGACTTCACTATCATACATCCTTTATAACATCAATATAATTAGAAGATACATCTTTCTTTTCTGACATTCACCATAATAAATCTCTAAGAAGTCTATCATAGTACTTTAAATTAATATAAACTATATACAAATCATTCTTTTTCTTTATATATTTTTCATTAATAGTCCTAATAATTAAATAACTTCTATTATTGCTATTCCTAGCATAAAACCAAATTGATTTTCAAAGACATTTGTTTCATATGTTATTTGATTTTTAATCACTCTTTCTCAAAGTTTTATATCAGTGATTTAAAAAGCACTATGCACCAAAAGGTGCCAAGGTCCCAAAATGCTTGAGGTGCCTAGGTACTCGCTCGAGTGAAGCTTAATGCTCTGAAATATTAAAATATAAAAATATACAATAAAATTGATAAATATGATTATATAAATTAAAATACTATTAACAGTAGTTAGAGGGGGAGAAAAGAACTGTTTATAATAGTTAGAGGGGTAGAAAAGAGTCATTGACACTAGAAAGTGGAGAAGGAGAGGGCCGCAGTGATAGAGGAACTTTAAAACCACTGTTTTATATTCGACCTTCAATCATTTTTTCTCAACATTCATATTCGACTTTCAATCACTTTTTTAAATTTTCATAGGATGAATCATAATAACAGTTATGAATATAAACCTTATTCTTATAAATTGATACAAAAGAGCTCTTCATTCATCAGACACCTTTAAAAATCTTATAATCTTGTGAATAACTAGTTGGTCTCCTTAACTCTTCCATACCTCAATAGGGATACCATTATGCCTCACACTCTTATTTATTTTTATTTTTATCAACCTACATTCACCTAAAAAGCTCTAATTTTATAATAGATCTATTGATCACAAAATCTACGACAATTATGGAATATTTATTAAATAACTTATAAAAATAATTTCTTCATCTTTCCTTAATTTTATTATCATTAATAAGTATTCTTTGATTTTTCATCTTTAATGCATATAATATTACCTAAATCTTTACCTTTTTCCCCTAACCTTAGTAATTTGATATTTCTATTCTCCCATTCTTACGTAAATTATCACTAGCCTTATATCCTACCATACTAGAAGCTCTATTAGTTTTCTTTATTTCTCCTTATTTTTATAATTTTATGAATTTTTAAAATATAAATTTTTAAGTAATAATTGCTTTTTGAATTTCCTCACACCACCATCTCTCTTTAAACCTACCACCACCAATCTTTTGTATATTCTCCAACAATCTCATTTGTTAAGCTCATAATCTTATTAGTCATCATCCCATATAACATTAATATATCCTAGCTAGCTTTCACACTGCCTACTACTATCTTTTTCTACTTTCATTTTTCAACAGCAAATATATAATATTGTCATTGTGTTAAACCATAGCAAATGAAGATCTTTCCCAATAATACCATCCAATGTTTTAAATAGGCGCTCGCTTAAGTGCTTAAGTGACATGAGGCGAGGCGAGGTCCAAGCACCTCACACGACCTCCAAGTGATGCGATTCACTGAAGCACCGCCTGGGAGCTTGCCTAAGCCCAAGTGTCAGTCACCTTAGGTGAGCCCGAGTGAAAGTGGTGTAGCGCAAGAAATTGTAAGAGAAAGGGATCTAGGCGAAAAGGAGGGAATTGATCTGAAGGCGAATATAACGAAATCGATCAATGCTTAGCGATGAAGAATTGAAATATGCTCGACGATGGATGGGAGGGCAGAAAATATGATCTCGTTAGAAGGCAAAAAGATAGGGTTTTGAAGGCGAAATTGGATGGCAAAAGACGCAATGGATGGGAGGGCAGAAGTGATCTCGTTGGAAGACGAAAAGATAACGTTTTGAAGGCGACAGATGGGAGGATAGAAGACTCGCTAGAAGACATAATCTCTTTACTTTCTCTTTCATGATATACCTTTTCTCACACCCAAGATGCGATGCATGATGAATGTAAGAAGCAATTAGTGTGCTGTGAGAAGCAATAAATAGCGTACTAAGTAGCAATAAGTAGTAAACTAAGTAGTAATAAGTAGTGCATTAAGTATTAACTCGCAATAAATAGCACTTTTATTCTAATTTCGTTGCGTCAAGATGCCATATGACTCATCCATTTCTAGATTTGGGTCAAAAATCACCTATCAAATAGGATTGAGCTCAAATTATGAGTCAAATTAGGCATAGCAGTCAAAGAATTACATCATGTAATATATATTTCGAGTCGATTACATTATTTCAATTTGATGTGGCATTTTTATTTTTATCATCATATTTATTAATTATAATACATATTTTTTATATTATAATATTTTGGAGGGCCTCGCTTCCCTCAAGCGAGCGCCTAGCACCTCTGACGTTTTGAGATATTGATGCCTTTTGGCGCCTAACACTTTTTAAACCATTGCTATCATCTGGTATGGAGCCGCTACAACCTCAAATTTAATATTACCATATGGTATGGAATATAACCTCAAGCTTAATACTACCATCTGATATGAGGCCACTGCAACCTCAAGCTTAATAATACCAATTGGTATGGAGACACCATAGACTACAGTTATGATTATGGTCTATCTTCATCTCATTTTTTATGTGAGTATTAACAATTACAACATCTAAAAACATTTAAAGTCATACAATCCTCTTCATTTCTATCCTCATAAGTTCATAACAAAAGCCCTCATGTGCTCCTTTAAATTCACAACATATTTTTACTACATGTCCATGCATATCTCCTCTAATAATAAGTTTACAAATTGTTCATATCCATTGATCTTTTGGTTTAATCATCCAACCCAATTTGACGGGGCATAAGAACTTATAACATTCAAAATTTCTCCTCCTAAAACAAAGCTATAATTCTATCCCCAAATTTCTTCACATCTACAATATTTTCCTTTAGATTCTTCTTTACAACAATGCTTGCACTTCTATTTATTATTTTTCCAAGAGTGATCAAACTCTAAATTTTTCTCTAGTATCCTTTAAAAAAATATTGTTTATTCTTCTAATCATTGTATCTATCAAATCTTGTCTTTTTCCTAAAAATATTCCTATATTCCAAGTTGTTATCTTAATCATATGATCTTGGACTAGACTCTTTACTTGCATCAATCCAAAAACATTGAGTAAAGAGGTCATCCAACCGTCCATGCGGTCTGGAAGATAAAGAAGCCTATAGTTGGTCATCTAAAAGATGATAGAACATAGACTGTTGCATCAACCGATTCTAATACTAAAACATTCAATCCATACAGGTATCATTCGAGGCTGCTTCATTCTCCACCAATTTTTGAACCTTGTTGTGAGAAGTTAGTTGGAACAGACCAAATCAGTTGTTGTGAGAAGTTAGTTGGAACAGACCAAGGGTTAGTAGTTGCTACAATTGGCAACCATGAGGGGTAAAAAAAAATAGAGAAGGAAAGTGGAAACGACAAAAATCAAACATTGTAATACTGTGTTTTCAATTCCCATCGCCATGAGAACAGGATGCAACACTAGCACTTGATATAGTGTATGGTCTGACCACTAACGGATACCAATACTGGATAGAAATTTTAATTCTTGGTATGAACATTATTTATCTATTATAAGTCATCTTAATGAAATATTCTATAATTCCACACTACAATTCACTGTTAGCTTTTATACAATTTTTTTATCTATTATCTATCAAAATTTTTAAGTTAAACATTTTACATATTATGAATGTAAAAGAATCTTTTAGCAGGTACTATTCTTTAACAGATTCAGTATTTGACCAAAAGTATGTCTTTCAATCATTTATTTACAAATAGAAATACTTAAAAAATCAAAAAACAAATATTTATTCATAAAGAGAGTATATGTGCATATCCAATTTTGCTAATCAATCCAATCAAGCTTATCCAATCAAGTCTAGACAGTCTTGATTCTGTTTTAAATGTTTTTTAATAAAATAGAAACTGCAAAAACAACTAATTCCCATCAAGGTCAGCTAATCCAACAAATTTAAGTTGAATGACGCTGCCAATGAACATACTGACAGAAACATAGATGATAAAAAAAAGAAAGAAAAGAAGTTGAAAAGAATAAGGAAGAAAAAGGAGGAAAGGATAAAGAGTATAATATAGAAAGAGGGAATTTCCTACAAAGTTTTATTAACCTCACTTGTTATCACTAATATGATGCTTGTTGTTATTGTTACTCGGTTGCCATAACGAGAAGAGTGTGCGAGAAAAAAAAAAGGTGTGAGGTGAGAGAAAAAGAAGAGAGAGAGATGGAGGATATTGAGATAGAGATAGAGGGAGTGAGAAAAATAGATATGGAAGGGTATGAGGATGACATCTAATGATATTATAAATTGGAATCCTCAATTTCTTGCATCTCAACAACCCATTGGTATAAACCCAAACTTATTAACTGCAGGAACCAACCTTCAACTCTAAATGGAAATTATTTGATCAAAATTTTTTTAAAATAATTGCACAAAATCCTAACCCATATATGGATTATGGATGGACAGGCATCAAAAGATCCATATAGCTGATGCCAAATAGTTGGAGCTTTACAGGAAAATCCTAACTGATGATGGATGGAAAGAAGCCTGAAGATTTAACAACTGGCGATCACATATTAATATTTTTAATTAGTTTTAAATATATCCTTCAATTTAATAAATTATATATATGATATAGAATTTACCATGTAGTAGTATTTGGCTTTTCTTTAAATTAGTGTTCCAATCAATCCTAGTCTAATTACATTGATCTAAGATGTCTAAGTACCAATAATCCCAAGAGCCCTTTATCAACCTAGAAAACTCAGTAGAAGCCATAACGTAATATCATATGCATCTATTGTTACTATACCCCACAACACTTATGTGGCTTCGTGGAGTCCTGATGCTTAAAAATAGTTAGATGATGACTCAATCATACTAGATTCAATTTAAGAATTGAGTTAAGATTCAAGTTAAGACTCAAATCAAGATCCAATTGAGCCCCAACTAACCCTTTTGCCTGAGGGGAGTAAATTTGTATTTTGATGCTAGTTAAAGCCAAATTAGTATCAAGAAGCTCCAATGTAGTATAGGTGAGGCTATATATTTTTTCTTATAATTGTCTGTGAGATTTGGGAATACAGGAATAACTTTTGATCCCTCAACTTGTATGGTGGTAAGATCTATTATTTCCTACTTATGAGTAGAAGAGGAAAGGGATGAGAATCTACAATTAAAAATCTTAAAAGCACTAAAGAAAAACTAAAGTTATCAATGATAATCCCCTTAAATTCCTCTCTTCTTCTCTATTCCTTGTCTCATTCTCTTATCTATCTCTTCTCTCTTGTCCAACTCTTTCTATCGCTCATTTCTCTTCTTTTTCTCTCAAAATATTGAAGTTGTCAAGCTCTAAGAGTGATACCTTCTTCCTTCGAAGAAGGCCCTTGCAAGAGAAAATTCTATCATATATATAAACATAAAAAACTATTTCACTACGATTAATTGAAAAACAAATGATACAAATTTTAAATTACTAATACCACAAACCTTAGTACACGCTAACGACACTTTTAAGCTGTTATTTAATTTTGTGTCAGCCAGCACTCCTGAGTCCTGATGATTGTTAATTGTCTGACATGACATCTTCAGATATGAAACCTTATCTTAAAATGATTTATGGATGAAAAAATATAAGTCAAAGACTCAAATTATATTTCAGTATAATGTATAGTTAGAGGAAAGAAAGAACCTACCATGACAGTATTAAGTATTAACTATCAAATATATTATGGCGCAACAGATGGCCAAATACCAACACAGCAAGTGATAGTTCCAAGTAATCATGGATTTATGTACAATCAGCACCCAGCAAGTCTTGCTAAACTCTAAAATCCAAATGTTAATAACTTAATATACATAGATAATGGATGGCTCAATCTGGTTAAGAAAACAAGTTAACATGGATATTTACAAATAGCAACATTAGAAAGTATATAATTATTTTGAGTTAAAGAAGAAAAGAAACCACTAGTTTCTTACAAAGAACTCACATGCAAGGAAGATTTTAGAACAAGTATGCAAACCTTTTCTTGCTGGAGGAGTAAAACAAAAAATACATAATTAAGATCTAGAAAGACAGGCTTTCAAATATCACTATTTTTTCTCTCTTCATTTTCTGGTCATTTTTGCTAGCTTAACAGTTAATTTTAGTACATGCAACTTCATAAGCTAATTTCTTATTTAAGTGATAAAGTTAAGCTTGATTATAGATGGGGTATAACTGTGTAAACTTGCTAATAAATATGTACCTCTGAAGCATGCATTCCAGTCCCAAATAGATATGATAGTTTCTTCTGGAAAGAATTTCCTTGAACCTGTATCATATGTTACTATTCTTAGTTATGCTAATATAAAGTATATGCAGTACAAATCAGAAAATAAAAGGTTACTATTCTTATTATAACAAGAATTTGCATCAATAAAAGCAAGCAACATTGAGTCACAAATTTATCTCGACACCAAGAAAATACATAACCTTTTGCATATACTTAGTGCATAGTATAAACATCCATAGCTTTAGGGAGATGATGCATGCATGACAAAAGAATTCAACATGATGGCTTCAAAAATATTCATGCCTTTCTCATTAAATAGGAAAAAAAGTATATCTACATCCAATAATTTACTCCCCCAAGTACAGGAGAAAGACAACAATAGCAAGATTGTTAAAGATCAGTAAAAGAGAAGGCATTTTTAGGTCCACATTATGGTTGGAAATCACCTCAAGCAGATCCGGGACTGAGAGCAAAAGATGCAGCTGGGTTTGCTTATGTCAATTTACTTTTTAGTCTATTTTATTCATAATAAGTTTACATCAGAATTTTCTTTTCTTTTTTTTTGTATATAATCATATGATTTTTGTCATAAAATTTGCTATTAGAAATACTTAGAGAACACTCTATTTGAAGGCTCTTTTAAGCTGGGATATTTGTCCAACTAATTTGAAATCCTTTGTTCAACCTTCAGTTTACCCGCCAAGATCAGTCATTCCCTCTTTTCTTTGGGGCTCATAGTAAACTTCTCAATTTATTCAAGTTCTTGACAGTTACATCTACTATATCCAGATAGTCACACCAACTTGAGCATGTTTAATTTACTTGAGATTGAAGAGATAAGAAACAATTATTCAATAAAAATGATACAAGGTAAAGCTCAACCATAAAACATACCATAGCCTTTGCAGGGTCCCAAGAGAAATATGTCGTGAAGAAACAAGGTTCATTACCCTCTGTAATTTTATAAAGTGGTGCATGTGGGGATAAACCTTCTAGTGGCACTGCAAGCTCTATGTATTTCTGAAAAAAGAAGTTTGGTAGCTTTAATTGTTGCAACAGCAAACTCTAGTATGACAAATAAAAAGAAAGCTCTGCCAGTACCTGTCCTATATCAAATGCATTTTGCTTCTCGTTGGAATCTACAGAATGTCCAATCCATACAAAGACCTCAGCGTGGGTGTCAAACAGCAACATGTCTTCAGTTAACAAATCATCTTGAGAATAATTGAAGACTTCATTAACCTGCAAGATGTACAGAGGAATATACAAGCAAGACTAGAAAGCTCACCAAATACATGAGAATTTCCATCAAACATTACAGTTGGAAGCATTCACTCACCTCTAGTTTTTCTGGTGAAGGTTGTTTGACCACAAATGAATAGAAGATATCAGAACATCAGATTGATGAAAAATAAATCAAAATAAATGTAGTCTTGGAAATTCATCAAAAGATATATTCCTAAAATTTATCAAACCTTTTTTAAACAAAAAGGTATACAAGTGGGGATCTCTAACAATATCTTGTTTGATCTTTTTGCTGGTATAACTTTGCTTCCCACCAAGAGCAAACCAGAAAGCAGAGCTTTCCGTTCCCTCCTTTACATGCTTTAGTGCAACACCTGGCTGCAGAAGAAAAAATAATTTTCTGTATTCATGGTGTTGGTAAGAAATTACTCTTATATATATATATATATATATATATATATATATATATATATATATATACACACACACACACACACACACACACACACACACATAAATGCTTATAGATATTCATACATATATGATATATCAATATGAGTGTATATATTTATAGATTTATAGATATAGTGATGCAGGCAAGGTACCTCAATAATGTAGAGGAATGATGTCAGTGACCATCAAAGTTCATAAAAAGCTTGCCTTTCCAAAACCAAAATTTGGCACACTAAAGCTAACCCAATCACAAATAGGTCAAAGCAAATTCATTCTATGATAAGCCAAAAATAAAAATGAGCAACCTTTCTACATTCTTGTTTGTTGAAATTAAATGACAGTAGAAATAAACAATAATACAGTTATGCAAAGACCCAAACAGGAACCACCACAGAACAGATACAAAAAATTGGCTAGTTGTGAACCAACACCGCAAGTCTTAAAACAATTTGCACCAAGATCTACCAAATTTAATCCATGCTCCAACACTGCAGCTACTTGGTTTTGAAATTTCCATCAAGCTTTTTTAGAAAGAAAGATTTCAAACACAATCCAATTTTCAATCAAAAGTTCCACTATGTGGTCATATCAATTGAAAAGGCAATCAAAATCAAATCTATGCAAAATCAAAGATATGTACTGCAACCTAGAAGAATGCCACTGATGTTTTAGTTTATCCTCAAGTAATCCAAGTAAAACTTGTGCCTACTCTCACTGATGGTTTATAAGACACCAGAAATAGGATTCCTAGGTACACAATTGGGTTTCAAAAGATCTACAATAGTAAAAAGTAAAAAAAGAAACACTATTTCATACACATCAAAACACATGGTCATCTTGAGCAAAGATTTATACACTGTAATTCACACCAACCATGATGATACATTTCTGGCTTAGTACATACTGTGCAATGACAGTCCACAACCACCTATGCTGGTCGGCATAGACCAAATGATCATCTTGATTCTTGACTATGTATTGTCTTTTGTTCGCAAAAATAAGATAATGCTAGAACTTGGACCACACTAGCCAAGCTGGCGATCGTTGATTATAGTTATTACTCTACATGATATGCATGTATGTATGCATCATGCAGCTACTTATCTACTAGAATAAATAAACACAAAGGGAAAGACAAGAAAACAAAAAAAGAAAAATCATATAGAATACAATTATACTTAGTAACTTCCCATGATATGTAGCAAGATAATGATTCCCTAATAAGCAGATATTTCTAAATTTGATTTTTTTAATCTTTTTACAACATTGGAGACATCTCTCTAATCAAGACAAGGTTGAAAGATTATTAGGAGTATTAAGTAAATTGATTTCATCAGTAAAATCATTTAGCTTTTGAGTGTTTATGCATAGTCTTGAGTGCCTAAACAACAACTTACAACAAGACTATTCCATGGCCTTCAAGCGAGTTGCAGCAATTTATAAGCTGATAAATTAGACAAATCTCTGACTTTAAAATCTAGAAGCAATCTCTGACTTTCATAAGGAACCTTTCTTTTATGATCTCATAAATTCTGGTCACACTGCCAACATATCACTGAGATATATACTGCATTTTTTGCAGCTGCCAGAACAGATATTTTTAAGTTCCAGAAATTTCATGTAAGAAATGTTGGCATATTAGAAGCAAGGTATGCAGTTTCGAATAATACTGCCCGGTACATGGACCGCCCGTTACCAGACGGTATATATATATATATATATATATATATATAATTTTTTTTTAAAGGTGACGTCGCCCAGAGAAGGAAAAAATAAAATTATATATATATATATATATATATATATATATATATATATATATATATATATATATATATATATTTTTTTTTTTTTTTTTTTTTTTTTTTTTTTTAATGGCGACGTTGCGTCGCCTCGACGACGTCGCCCGGACAAGGAAAAAAATAATATATATATATATATATATATATATATTAAAGGCGACATGACGTCGCCTTTTATAAATATATTTTATATAAATATAATATTTTATATATAAATATTTTATATAAAAAAATCTTTTATATATAAAAATGAGGCGACGTCGTCAAATTATATATATATATATATATATATATATATATATATATATATATATATATATATATACACACCGAGCGGTATACCGAATGATATATCGCTCGGTATACTGTATCATACCGTACCGAGCGAATGCCGAAACGTTGGTACGATGCGATATTTCAAACCTTGATTAGAAGTGTCCACTAACATTCTGGAACAGTGAAACAGAACAATTGGATTATAGATATTTTAAACAAAAAGGATGATTGTATTTACAAGCTCTAAAATGGGAACTGTGAAATGTGAATCATTCATAAAAAAAAATGGTTCCTTATGAAAGGATTCTTTAATTTACAATCTCTAAAACATGAACTGTGAATCATTTATGAAAGAGTGGTTTACCAGCTGTCCAGGAACAACCACTATGGAAATCAGCAATATGGATGTAGGCTAAATTTGAACATAACAAGGAATAAGTGCCTTTTTGTTTTAAATATTGCCTAAACAAGTTACCAACAATGATAAGGGCGGCATGCCAATCTGAACTGACAATAAACAAAAGCTACAGTTGAGTTCTTTTGAGTCAAATCAAATTGTCATTATTCAAAAGGGATACAAAATCCTATTTAGAGTTGTATTAATGCAAGTTGCAATGAAATCCTACCATGGTTTGTAGAAACATAAATATTACTGTCCCATAAGTTATTTTAGTTTGCTTAGTATGTCTGTCTAAGAATGAACTGTTTACTTTTTTATTAAGTTGTCATATTCATACTACAACTAAGATTTAAGTTCAAATCTAGAGGTGGCTTTACATGGGAGTATGTGGAATTACAACTTCTCCAAAAGAACGAAAAGTTTCATTCCTTCAGTAAGTTTAGAAGTTGGGTCTATAAAGTCTTAAACAAATTTTAGAGATAATTGTAATAGGTTTTAATCTGAATAATAAAGTTCCATTGACTTTAATTTATCTCTTTTCTGACGTTCGTTCTCTTTCTCTATCCTCTTCTATTTTTTGCAAACTAAGTACTTTGTAGCTTGTACACTGTTAATTGTCTAATGACATGGTTCTCAAATGAAAGAAGTGTATGTTGGCTTGACATGAAACGATTAAAGATGATAACAAATCAACCCAGATATTATACAACATTTTGCATGCTTTACCTTTAGAAATTCTGCAATTTGTGCGGCCCATTGTTGTTGTTCAAAGGAACTTGAACTTCCATTCCAATTGAAAAGTGAATTCCCAGATTGCAAAATGAAACAATCTGTGGAACTTAATGATGTTGCCACCTAAAACAGAATGATTATCATTGTATTGTAGTGCTCATGCATCCAACTCAAATTCATATATGCATGTACAAAGAATCTTTCACAGAAATGCCAATCTAAGTGCAGATGATATTTTGTTAAATAAAAATGGAAAGGTTCCATGGTGCTCATCTGCCATTAAATGAGGACAATACTTTTGTTAAATAAAAATGAAAATGTTCCATGGTGCTCATCTGCCATGATGGCTTATTAATGTGGCCTGAACAGCTTAAGAAGCTACTGAGGAAACCAAGATTGATTACTTGCAACCTTCTGGCATGTCAAGTGCCAGGTTAAGTCTTGTAGTGCCCCTCTTTGTTGAACTATACCTTCTATTATGCATATAGTGAGAAGTCCTGGTAGTTACTCATTATTTGATGATCTATTAATATATTACTGATAGAAGTCAGTTACAGAAATAGCTAAGCATGTTGCATTGGACGATCAACCAATAATAGAATATCCATAAGCCTCAATAACAAATTTTAGCTGCCATGTGAATTATTCTGTGCTCTCAAGCAAGGTATGCAATACCGTACCGTACCGGTGTTTCGAGGTTGGCTCAGTATGGTACGGTACCGGCATACCGAACGATTTTAAATATTTTTTTCTCTACTGTAGCGCTGTAGCACTGCTACAGTATAACACTGTAGCACTGCTACAGTATAGCACCGTAACACGTTCCGTCCGGTAGCGAGCAGTCCGCATATCGGTATGCCGTCGGACCATTACGTACCACCCGTACCGGACGGTACCATTTGAAATTGCATACCATGCTCTCAAGTAAGCATTAAACCCTTCAATATCCCAAGATATTCCACGTATCGACTCATGTTGGACAATAGAATCGGAAGAGCTTTCTTTATTATTTTTATGAATTGAGTCATATAAAAATGTTTAAAATTGTGAATTACTTCTAAACACCACTTAAATTTTTGTTTGACTACCGGCTTAATTTGTAATATGTGAGATGATAAGGTACCCAGAATGACAGGAAGTAAAGTTTTATCTTTCGTACTATATAAGCTAAGGATGGCACCAAGGAAAAATTCTGGGCTCAGACAGAATGATTTCATCACTTGCCCCTCCAACTGGTCTGTCATAATTTATCTGCTCAATCTTAATCTTCCTGAAGTTGCTTTTCTATCATAACTTTGCTACATAATAGTTCTTGTTTCAAGAAAGAGTTCAAATGGATAAAATGGGTCAAACATAGCAAGTAATCTACAAAAGATAACTTTATATTTGAGCAATTTTCGCTCAGGAAACAAGGGTAAGCACCATGGTTCTACATTCCACCCAGACCAGTACATACCATACCAGGAGGCATATACTGGTCCACCAGCTGACTGAGTCGCGGACCACCCTGAACCGAGCAGTCCAGTAGTGGAACAGGGCTTACCGTACCGGTAAGCATGGTGAATCAAGCAGTAAGCCCACCTAGGGGTAATTTACCTCAAAGAGAGGTGTAAAAGAGGACTTTTCAACCATATCTTCAATCACTTTGCCCAAACCTGCCTCTTATCTCTCTTTCCTTTCACTCAAATCTCTTTCAAATTGAAAAATTAGTTGAAGGAGAAGCCCAAATTCTCAAGGTGAATGTTGGAATTGAAGATCCAGCAGAATATTTCTTCAAAATTAGGTTAATCAGGTCCTTATTTCTTAGCCTGATAATCTAATTTTAGGCTTAATTAGGCCAATATTAGACAGAGTTCTAAGATCTATCTTCAATTTACACTTAAAATAGGGCATGATCCATAATAATAAACAATGCAGATCTTACCCTTGCAGATCTATCCCAAACGTGAGCGTATAAAATTAGGTGAATCCTTGCATGGTGATAGTTGCTCATTCTTTTCAGAGACAAACATATCTTATGACATGCAACAAGAGTACAATTGTGATAGACATGGCTCAAGCATGCTACAGCCTACATAGCCGCATTTGCCACGATCCTACTTGCCTGGGGAACATCCTACCATACAGAGTTCGTGTGTTAAGTCATGGTACACTGTTTATCAGCATCAGATGTCATGGGAGCAGCTTCATACTTGAGTCCCATAGATATACTGTATTGATCTACAAATGTACCCGACCGACCCACCGTGCAATCGAACTGGTAAGAATAGGCATATGATTTCATCATAAAATCATTTACTACGTACCATGGTTTCCAATACTGTACCATACCGCTTGATACGGGTGGTATATACCGGTCCGATAGAGGACTAGTACGGGTGGTATATCGGTACATCTTAGTGTACCATATGTTGGTACGTTCAGTACAGCTCGGTATGTACCGTACCAATGACTGATCGGTATACCAGTACGGTACGGTATTCAGAACCTTGCTTCATACAATGGCTTAGATGACTATTAACTTATTTGTGTATTGTGATGTCCGTATATTACAATGACATGTTCCAATGTAATATATGTTGTTTTACATACTTAAACCACTTGAATTATATGAATCTAGTTTTAATTAATCTTTAAAAGGTAGGAAACAACCATGAGCTGGGGTTATTTAGAATTTTTTACTGCCAAAATCCTTGAGTCCCACCATGGTACATAGTGACATATTAAGTACACATTATGTGTTGGTGTGCTGACACATATCAGACCCTTACCAATTTGGCTGAAGACTGGCATGGGTCCAGCACCCAAAACTGTAAACCATGGTAACCATCTCCAACTTCCACTACTCTATGGAGGTGGTTACCTTCTTTTCCTAGCCAAAATTGCAAAAATATGAAATTCATTATTAGTTGAGAATATTATATGGATTCCTATCAATATTTTCTTTTCCAACTTCCATTTTTCAGATTTCATTATTAAGTTGAGAATATTATACTATATTGTTATCCATTATAATAAAACTAGTTCGAGCAATTAAACTAGAGATCATGATGCCCGCGAACACAATCCAGCATGTGCTGGACTTTACCAAGCAATGGTGATGACATTTACACACGACCAGGGTAATTTATCCATGCGTTGGCCAACAAAGAGGGCATGCTAAGTTGCAAACCATATTGGTAGCAGCATATGTGCTCTCACCAGAAAACCAATTACTTCTTTACGTGCATGCATAATGACATAATTATGCAAAACAATTATTTATTTTATACTTCTGAGATATGCAGATAACAGAGTTGTTTTGCTAATATGTCAATATTCAGAATGGACAAGCTTCAAATTAATAAAATGTACTAATAAGTAAGATTCACATATCATACCGCATCAACTTGAACTGCTTTATTGTTGTAGACTGATGCACCAGATACTTGCATTAGTGCAATGCCATCAGAAGTATAAGTTTCATCATTCAGATTCTTGTCTGCAATGAACTCTTTATAACCAGAGCTGATTCCACCCTATGCAACAAAAAGTTTTTACTCAACAAGATAGCTTCTGCTATTTAGGCAATAAAAGAATGGCACTAACAGATTTTTTTTCTGTAATTTTGTATAAAATAATAACATTAAAATTATGGTATTGATACCTTCAAAACAACCATGGGCTGAAAGAGTGCAATGAACTGTGGCGGTTCTTTTCCTTGAAAAATGCGGCCCTGCGGGAGACATGGTTCAAATAAAGCTTCTTCTCCTTCTCATTTTCTGAGTAAAAGATTAAAAGTATGAAATACCTGCACTGGTCTTTCTTTTAAGGAACTCCACATTGTATTAGACAGCTGAGTAGCCATCATTTGGTCATCCTAGAAAGAAATAATATCATATTATGGCACCAAGTACACCAAGCCTATTTAAAAAGCTGAGTGAATTGTTTTTGTGATATTAGTTATAACTCTTAAACCTAGACATGCAATTTTGGTTGGAATAAGAGCTTCCATCTGAAATAGCAAATTAATGTATATCTCTTGAGTTTGCATCACGAGTAGATTTCCAATTTTCTTCATATGGTTGGTAGAGTGGTCACGACAGTTAAAGATGGTGAAATAAAAACACAGAATGTTAGGTTCAAACATGACAATGAAAAGGGGTTGAAGTTCTTTCAGGGTAAATCATAAATTGAAAATTTAGAGAGAAAAGAAACTATGGGGTTTGATTTGTAATGTAAATATTGTCATAGCCTAGCATTAACAGTTTAATCAGACTTGATCTTTGACTTTGTTGGACAAAGTTTAGGATGCTATTTCTTAGGCTGAAAGATGGTAAATATGATGCAAAAATATATCATAAAATTGAATATACATATATGGTTACCCAAGATTTGGACGAAATTTAGCAACTCGTGCAAAGATAAACAGAATATTTCATCAAAATTTGCTAATTAATGGATAATAAGCATACAAATTCTAACCCAGATCAATTAGTTTTTACAAGATGGTAGAGCATATTACAGTTAATCACATTATAATTCAAAGAACTGAGTTGAAAAACTCCTCTTTTCCTTCTTCAATGAGATTTGGTTGTAGCTATTTACCTGAATACTATCATTTCCCATCCAACAGGTTAAGAAGTAGTCTTCTTTCTTCTCACCAGAATGATACGTATAGAGCACAATATAACAATCTCCACTGTAAAATTTACCAATCTCTTCTGTTGGGACTGGACTTTTGGCACTGCTATTAATGCGCCAAACCTGAAAGTGCTTTTATAATTTAGAATTTCAAAAATCACTATCTAGCTTCACTTGCAGGTATCTATAAGATTAACAAAAATGAATAAGAAACCTCAAGTTTTCCACCGCCTTCAAGCAAAGGAGGAACTTCATCATTTAGAGGAGAGCCTTTTGAGAGTCCTTTGATATCAATACCTTGTTGCTTTAACAATGCTACCCAAGCATAACATGATACAAAATTATCCAGAATGAACAAAATCATAGTCAATGGTTCAGATCATTAACAAAATTGTTACTGATACCTGCAACTTTTCCTCGTCCTTCCTCTCCACCAGAGGTTCCTGTTGCTGTACCCGCAGGCCATGATTCAAAGTTGGATTTATATGAATGTGTTTCATAACCTTGAATAACTTGAGTAATGCGTGTTGTTTTTGGTCTGTTTTGTCTGATGATGAAGTCCTGAAAAGATTAAGGTCTTTAAGAGAACATATTTAAAAGCACACACCAGAATTGCAAAATAAAAAAGGAAAAAAACCTCTGCAACTTTGCTGGCAGCTTTTCTCTCATCAACTTGTGTCACCCGACCAACCCAAATGAATATCTCAGCCCCACAATCCAGCAAATAGCATTTATTGTTCTCCAACATTGCTTTAGAAAGTGTACCTTCTTCCAGCTTCAGTTGACCATCAACGATACTACAAAAAACTTCTATATAACACTTGATAGCAAAACTAACTTCAATATTTCTAGTAAACTAGTAAAACTTCAAATTAGAATAGATGAAAATTACATGCACAATATGTTTAGCATTATACACATACTGAGTATGTGTTTAAGTTTGACCAGAAAGATAACTTCAAGCAACAAAAAAAATTAGCAATAATAAGTTTTCATGCATGTTTGCAAAAGCGAAAACAAATAGTACAATGGACTAGAAGAAGATAAAACAAGGACAAGAGCACTGACAATCTATCACAGAAGTAAATCATGTTGCTCAGCTGGTATCCGAGAAAAAAAAGTAAAAATCTAATGCTAAGATCCATTTGCTAAGTAGTCATGGTTCTTAGAAACTAAATTCTTTTCCCATCAGTTTGGAAAAGCAGGTAAAGAACAGAGCCATCATTATCTAGAACATTTGATATGGCATATGAACACATGATAATGCTCCCTTCTAATATTAAGAAAAAACTCGTGGTGTTCAAAAGCATAATTTAACACTTGGAATAATCAAAAGCATATGTATCCAGAGAACGAGATTCTAAAATTAAGTTTTGCTGTAAGTAAAAGACAATTGTGGTCTTCAATGTGAAACCATGCATCATTTTCTACCAAAGAAACAGCTTTTTAACCAAGTAGAAAGAAGCACCCTTTCTTTCCTTCTTACTGTTTTCCCCCCTTGTGGTAACATTTGAGTCACAGTAATCCTCTTTCCTTCTTAACATCAATAAGTCAATAAACATGATTAAAAGAAAGCCTCCAGATCAAGGATTGTAATTTTGTACTGTACCGTATGCTTCGGCGTACCTCTTGATATATGTGTATATATACAAGGTTCGCCATACCGTACCGTACCGGCATTTCGACTAGGGCTCGGTACGATACGGTACCGATGTACTGGGCGGTACATCAAGGTGTACCGAGCGGTAAATCCTGGTCTACCGAACAATATTATACTTTTTTCATACTGTAGCAATGTTACAGTATAGTACTGTAGCACTGTAGCGGTACCGGGCAATCCGCGTACCGGTAACCTGTCGAACCGGTATGTACCGCCCGGTACGGGCGGTATGCTTCGGTATGACAGACCTTGTATATATATATATATATATATATATATATATATATATATATGTGTGTGTGTGTGTGTGTGTGTGTGTATATGTATATGTATATGTATATGTATATAAATAATGATAAAAAGTTAAAAAATAATAAAAAAGGTGATGTCGTCTCGTTTCTTCTCCCCACACGGGGAGAAGAAACCGAGGAGAAGAATTGGTATACATATACACATATATATAATAAAAAAAGGTTAAAAAATAATAAAAAAGGGTGACGTCGCCTCGTTTCTTCTCCCCACACAGGGAGAAGAAACCGAGAAGAGGTTTCTTCTCTGGTTTCTTCTCCCTACGCGAGGAGAAGAAACAGAGCGTTCTCCCCACGAAGCCTCGGTGACGTCGCCGAGGCCTCGTCACCTCAGACGAGGAGGAGGCGACATCTCATTTGTCGCGTCCGGCGAGGGAGGGCAGAGACAGATCGGGATCGATGAGGAGAATTCGTCGAGGACTCGTCACCTCAGACGAGGAGGAGGCGACATCTCATTTGCCGCGTCCGGCGAGGGAGGGCAGAGACAGATCGGGATCGTCGAGGGAAAGCGGTGTCAGATCTTCAGGGTCTCCCTTTTCTTCTCCCTCTTCTTCCTTCTCCCTCGGCTAATACAGCTTGGTAGCGAGCGGCAACGATCAAAATCAACCGTTACCAACCGATTTTCGGGCGATAACAGGACAAAAACATCCCCAATCAATGGTACAACCCAATAGCGGATGATCCACATATCGGTCTGTTGGCGGGCTGGTACATACCGCCTGTATTCGAAATTAAAATCCTTGCTCTAGATAATGAGAGAATAAGAAAAATCTCCAAACAAATAATCATAGCAAGTCTAGTATGCATTTGCACTTCCAACCAATCTATGTAGAGCTTATAAACGAAAGAAGCCAGTTAACTCTTCCTGTTAGCCTCTCTAGTTTTGAGATCTTTATCAGACTTGATGATTCTTGTATCAAACCCCAAAATAATTTTCTCTTGCCATCATCAACCAGACAAGAATCTGAGATGTAGTCCTCCATTTAATTTGAATGGTTTATTGAGACCAAGCTTCCAGAACCCTTCCCTCTCTAAGCAACTATAAAGCACACCAAACAGTGAAAATGCACAGGAAGATAAATTATGGTCAGACTCATCGCCTAAGAGAGAAAACATTAAAAACTCATAGGTTATAAATTACCTTGAAATGATGATCACAGAAAGAAATCTAGGAAACTAAGCAATAAAAGATAATGTAAAATAAGCAAAGAAACCAATTTATTTAGGATATGTACTATTGTATTTTAAAGAAAAGACATCTTTCCCCTAGTAAGGGATATCCATAGATGAGAATATGCCCCCTGTTGATGGCTCTTCATAACTGATCTTTCTAAAGAAACTCATGGATGAGAGAGAGAGAGAGAGAGAGAGTGTGTGTTTAAACTTGTAAGGTAAAAGATGAGCTAAATGACCCAAACAGAACTCCAATAAGCGAATTATTAAATATCTGTATTTTTATTAGGTAGGCAGCTAATGAGCAAAAATATAATTATTTGAGGCAATTAAGATATGCTGATAATTTGAAACATAAATTAAACTATAAACCAACCCACCAGGCTCCCACCAATATGGGATCTAGGGAGACTCAATATAACCAGCCTTACCCTAACAAGAATATAGGTAATTTCTCTAAAAAAATATAATAACACTCGAAAAGTATACATGAAACACTGTTATGATTAAAATCATGTCCATATAATCTTAGACATTTCTACTAAAAGGTCACAATTGAATAGGAGGCATGATAACTTCCAATAAAAATTTAGTCCAGTAGCAACTAGGTTACCTAACAAGCAACAATGATATATGTTGAAACTAGGAGTATCTATAACAAAATAAAGCATCACATACAGTATGAAACTCATACATGCACTGTCATGCAACGAGTAAAAATATATAATTATGTATACCTATAAAGCCTTGAAGGAGTGGTCTCTGGAACAACATCATCTTCACTGATAATCTTTTTGCCAATTGGTGCAAAGCCACCAAAAAGGACCCAGAATTCGCCAGAGTCTGACTCAGCTTGGAGCTTTCCATCATCTTATGCAGCAAAACACATGTTAGCAGAAAGAAAAAAAATGCTCACATGTAAGGAATATTCCATAAGAAGCAGGTTCTCTCACCAATAATAGCAACATCACATTTTCCTTCATGGTAGGTGTCCTTCAAATATTGTACTACTTCTAAAGCTTTAGCCCTTTCTTGAATATTAGAGTTAGCACCATTGAACTGATATATTTTCTTTTCAGTATCCAAGATAAATACATCATCATGATTCAGTGATGACCGAGCAAATGGAACCTTTGAAATCAAAATTCTGGAAGTTACCACAAGCATGCAACACATGATTTTGCACATCAAAACTACCCAACAGATCATGGAAAAAATTTAGCACCTGTTTCATTCTGACAACTCGTTTTCCTCTACAAACATATAATCGTGTTTCAAACTTTTCCTCTTCTGGCTTTCTGAATCCAGAAGCAAACCCTCCTTCCAAAGGAATAATGCAAGGTTTGAAGTATGACAATAATTTGTCAGATTCAAAGCCTTGAAGCTCCCTGTGCTGAACAGCACGACCTCCAAGAATAGAATCAAGTTCAACTGTCTTGATTGCTGCAGTCCCAGATTCATCCTGTGATCAATCAAACAAAAAATAAATTTGAACATTGATCTCAACTTCCTCTTTGAATCAAATAAAATCATATATTACTTTTCTAGTCTCCTTAGGTACAATTGGCATACCTGGCTTGACTCTTTTCCGATCCAAAAGTGAATGTCATAAAGGTAGGCACCACCTTTGCCGGAAGTTGTCTGCCACAAGTAACTCACCACATAAAAAAATTGAAGCAGATAGCATTAATGAATACAGAGGTGTCGATGCACATTCACAGCTATATACATTACAGAAGATCCTCCGGAGAAATTTATTTCTGTAATAAAGCCAAATTTCCAACGTAAAAAGTGACATATAGATTTAATTCTAACAAGTAATAATTATTTTTTGCACTACAATGAACAAGAATATCTGTAATGCAGTTGCAGAAATAAAACATAGGATATTAAATGATTCCTTAATTATGATTTTAGTTAAAAGCTGTGAAATAATGTAGAAGAGATGGTTAATTCACCATATGAAAAAGAACTACTGGCACAAGCTGATATATTCAGTCATCTATTAACTTCAACAGGGCCTTATCTACATTGCTCCAAATGCTTAAGCTTAAGCAATTAGTAGTAGGCCCACTTGGTCATGCATACCACAGCACAGACCATCACCAATACACCACTGAGGTGTTACAATCTCCCTACTTGTAGGTCTAGCATCTTGTCAGCATAGTTCATTGTAGTAGCTAATCCTGACACAATACAACAAATCTGTATTATCCAAGGCCAATCCGATTTCGCTGGTCTCTTGGTGATATGATTGGTAATTGGTGGGAAACATTTAGAATCAATGAACACAATTCGAGTTGACCAAATGTGCTAATTGTACAACCTGAAAGGAAGAAAGAGAATAGGAGAGGGAAGGCAAAGATGAATGAACACCAAGATAGCGGAAAGACAAGAAAAAATCTGACTATGACCATGAAATAGTGAATACTAGTATTTGCTTTATGTTACAACTATTAATTTGTCTTCTACAATCATGATTACAATATCTGCAATTTAACTTTATATAATATAGAGAAGAAAGGGTATAAAAAGAGTTAATGGGAGGATAAACAAAATAGGAATGATATCAGAGAGGGTGTAGATGATATATGATTCACACACAAGAAAATATTTGCATTATCCTATACTTCACTTCATGGTAATTAGAGAACCTCTGTGAGGATTACCATTATTTTGAAAACTAATGGTTGATAATTTTTAAATCTTTGCAATGGTATATAATAGTTTAAACTATCAATTCTTTATAATATAGTATAACTATTATTTATTTTCTAATAAACACTAGTCACTTTTTATGAGTCATTTTATTATTTATTTTATATTTATTTTATCTTTTATGTTTGATTCTCATTTTTTTTCTGGAAAGAGAAATATACTATGAAATATGAAGTTTTAAAGAATCTTTTATAACAGAATATTTTTATTTTATGTTTTGTGGTGTTTTCTAATTTTATATTTTTAATTTTTTAATTACTTCCTCAATCTTTTATCAGAAGAAGTACAGAATAGAAGGATGATAAATCAACTCATTAAAAGATCATCAATCAATAATCAATAATAAACACTTAGGTAGTCAAACTTTATTGTGAAGTAGATCCTGAGACATTTTATAGGCAACAATATCATGTCATCATATTCAGATTAAATCTTTTTCTCCAACAAAGCGATGGGAAAGAGGGTTTCATCTTTGTGACTTCATCTGGCAGTTATCTTCATGATGTTACCACGTGTCTCGTTTAATGCAAAATAGACATAAAACAAAGCAAAATATCACTTAAAGATCATGCAATTCAACTACACCAACTTTTTTTGTTAAGACAAGAACTCCACCATCATACAACCATTAGAATCTCAGAAGACCTGAACGCACAAGAAACATATAAATCCATGAGTTCAGTTACTGTGACTAAGCAACTGGTGTCAAAAATGGAAATCAAATGCACAACATTGCTGGCTTCCCATTGTTATCAATAGGCAATGATCCATATAAAAAAGTTATTTGTACTGTAAAACTTCAAAGCTACTTATCATGAGCCCCATGTTTAGGTTTACTCAATTCTGTTTTCTTTCAGACAGGATCTTGATTAATACTGTCCAATATCCACAGTGTAGCACATCAATAGTCAAAGAAAGTCAACTGATCAAATCCACCGTCAAGTTTTTAAATTCAGTACCATAAATCACAAGCACTGTGCGATGCTAAGCTGACCACCACGTACCCCCATAAAAATTCCAAGTCGAAGGGTTACCAGCTAAAACAGAATCAGTAGATGTTTGGGGGGAGAAGAGAAGTAATTCCTGGCTCCTGCACCTACACTCATCCTCAATCCATCTCAACCTGACAAACATAAACTCACATGCATGCTCTACCTATTAACAAGGACTGCAACTCGCTAGACAGTAAAATATACCACATATCACCTGATCCAGGAAAAAGAATAAGAGAAGAAACAAAATTATTGCATTTAATTAAAAAGGAAATAATTGTTCTATGTAATCTCTCAGTTGATAGATTAACAGATAAACAAAAATACAAAACTAGTAGACTCATTTTAGAGACTACATGCATGAACTGTAATTACTTAAATAATGTACAAGCTGGCACTAGAGTGAAAAGTTCAAAAATCCTAGAGAATCTTGCATGTCTCAAGGATTCCAATTTCACTTGTTTAAGTTAGTAAAAAGGCACAATCCTTGATCAAAAGACAGAAAAGAAAAAGAGAAAGAAGAGGGAGATGGAAAAGGTACCTGCAAAATTATATATGTGTCTCCAGAGTAGAATTTACCATAATCAGACTTTGGTAAAGGCACTGGTTGAAAGTTCTCAATCCGCCAGATCTCTGTTCCTCTAAGAATTGTTAAGTAGACAGCTAGAAACTTTATGCAGTTAGTGCTGAAAATAACTTGCTTTTTACATATTATAATAAGGATACACTTTTTGTCCAACTCCCTGAAATGCAGGATCGACATATTTAGTAGAACTAGACATTGTGCACTTGAAAGGCCTTCTATAATCACCACAGATGAAAGATATGCCTTACAATTTCACAAAACTTGAAACACTCAATTATGCAAAAAAAAAAAAAGATGTGTTCTGCAGATGAAATTTACATAGTCATTAGTCAACAATCATCAAGAATTAATATATACTGTGGCCAACTCTTTCACATCTTGTTCCACGGATTCTTAGCTACAGATTCAGCAGTAAAATGACAGCCAACACTAGTCAAACAATCTTGCAAAACTAGACAACTACAAAAAATCATGTGAGATAAAGTAGTATCTATAATACTTTACTCAAGCAGGAAATATAATATGCAAGTACAAACTAGCAAGCAATAGTTTAACATTTAGCTGGAAAATGCCATGTAGAATATAGAAAAAGAGATTATCTGGGAGGATCCATTTTTGTGAACCGTAGGTCAAACTAAAGTAAGCTATCAATTCATCTTAAGGAAGAAAAAGGTCAAGAAGGCTACTGGGCTTTGACAGAGAAAAGGCACTTCCTCAGTAAAATAAAAAAATGAGCCTTAATAAGTCAGGATATAGAAATATGTTTTACCCACAACCAACAATTGGATATCCAGATAGAAGGTAGACCATTAGGATTGCTGTACTCCAGAGTGACAATTACTTAAACTGGTTAAGGATTTATAATTACTTTAGGGAGAAAGTTAGGTATCTGTTCTATAGAACTTTTTTGGAATGTCTAAATTTAGGGGTTTAAACCTTTGCATCTTGACTTTCTTTAATCTACAAAGTCATTGTTTTTCACTGATTCAGTCCTATTTTCCAGATAATCTGGGTCCATAAAGTCCTAATAAATAACAGGAGTTCCTGCATTGACTACTAGAGGCCTTGTGGTCCCATTATTCAGTTTTACAGGACAAGAAAAAAAAAATCTAGAAGCAGCCATGACAAAAAGCATTTATCAAATAATTATGAGTAAATTTCTTTTACTTCATGTGGAATTCCACCATTTTATCTTCCATCTTCAACTTTTATTGTTCATTAAAATCTATAGTGCAATCCCTATGATCAACACAAATAAAAGGTAAATGACACGAAGTCATCAACAGCAACATGATAGATTTAAGCTTCTTTGGTAATAAAATAAACGCAAACCTAATAAAAGCATAGGAAACTTTTTCCTAGGCTTTAAGAACAAAGGCGTGCCCTTCTCTGGAAACCTTTTCCTATCGTAGCATGTGGTGTTTGGAGCCACATTTACAACATACAGGTTGTTTAATAGAAAAAAAAGCATGAAACATACAGGCAATCAATTTGAGTAATTGTCGATCATGATCAAGAATTCCCTCAATTAATACCTGGATTAGTTCCACGGAAACCAGACCAATTGTCCGAATGGCTGGACCTTAGTAATGACCAAGAAGATCATCACTCAAGAGAGCGTAACCCTATCAAGATTCAAGAAACCAACAACACAATACCAAAAGATACATTCATCCGTCGCGGATCCCACTATAACCAGGAGGCCGCTCAACGAAGACGATGATTAAACAAAGAACCTAAGAAAACTCGACAAAAAATGAAAGAAGAATGACATGATTAACCTATCCCCGAATTCGCGACGTATGATTCTCGAAAGAGAAAATCAATGAGGTTTAGTTCCGAGCTTGAGATTACTCAGAAGAAGAGAAGAGAGGCGTGAGCTCCGCTCGCGGAGAGGAGGGGCAATCGGGGAGCCAACGGCGATGACATGACCAAACTGAAGTGGAATTCGAGATATAAGGAGCGGAGAGAGGAGCGGAGGAAAGATCGGCGCACGTAAGAAGATCCGCGAGAGGTGGGGAATGAAACGGGCGAGGAAGGACGAGGAAAGGAGGTTGCAGAGGTGGGATAGGTTAAAAAACGCGAATCACCACCACATCATCAGCCACGCGTTTCGGATTTTTCTGTTTGTTTTTTTTTAATTGTTTTCTGTTTGGGCAAATTCTTTTTTTTATTTTCACAATACCAACCTGGTTATCAAGACTTTGTATGAGCGTTTGCTAAGCTTTTCTCGTTGAGTTACCGTATTTTATTAATAAAAATATTATAATTTAAGAAAAAAATATAGATATTTTTTTAGTTGATTTATTCTCATGTCAAAAGATTGGACGTCGAGCTGAAGGATCGATCGACATATCAACAGAAGGCTTCGAGACATGGGTTCGGGTATCGGGTCAAGAAGAGTGAAAATTACGCCAAGAAAATCGGAGTTGCGGAGGTCAACTGACTGATTGGGCAATAGGCCATAAGAGAGGACGATGCGTTGAAGAATCGGATGAAGCATCGATGAACCAATGACATGCCGGACAATAATTGATTAGCTTAGTAATAATTGTCTAGATTGAAGTGGATTTTAAGTGTGCAGGATTAACTACGATAGCGATCAAGGCATAAAGCAAAATGAAGTCCCGGAGTCAAGAACGAGATTTCGTTGGGAGTTCAAAAATTCGTCGGAAGTTCGGATGTTCATCGGAAGGTCTACCGAAATTGACCGAGAAGTCCAAGAGCTTGCCAAAGAAGCTCATCGAAAGTCGCCAAGAAAATCATCGTGAAGTCCAGGAGCTTGCTGGGAGTCCGCTGGAACATTGCCGAGAGATCGTCGGAAGTTCACTAGAAGATCATCGGAAGCTCGCCGGAAGAAACCTAGACTTACAAACTTGTTTAGCTTAGTAAATGTCTTAAAATTCGTAGTTAGCACATAATTGGGTTAGAATTGGGCCAACTCAATTAGGGGCTAATTGGGCCCAAGTTTGGGCTGTGTTAGGCCAAGTGAAAAGCCCAAACAATGACCCAACAAGTGGCATCGTTATGGCATAGTCTCCAAAATTATGTCAAGCGGTGGTACCGCTAGTCTAGGCAAAGATACCACCTAGACATAATCTCCGAGAGGCTATCAGATGGTGGCACTGCTAGTTTGGGTGGTGGTACAGCCTAATGACATGGTGTCAGGCGATGGTACCACCCAGTGTCAGTGCTACAAGCGGTGGTACTACCCATCACAGGTGGTGGTACCGTTAGGGCCCGGGAAACCCAGGATGAGACTTTTTTAGGCTCTAAGTTTGAATCCACTTGAGGCCTATAAATACCCCTCTCATCCCTGGTTAAAATACACATAACTAAGAGCAAAAGGAAAAAAAAATGCTGTTGTAATTTTATATGAACTCCTCTCAAAACTTAAGTGTTAGTCTTGTTTGAGAGAGGAGTAAGGGGAGTTGTAAAGGTTCTCTCCTAAACATGTCAAAAGGAGAATCGAGTTATAAGGGTGGTTGATCTTCGCCTATTAAAGGAAGATCGTTAGTGGATGCCGATGGCCTCGACGGAAGAGGAATCAGTAGAGTGGATGTAGGTCACGATGACCGAACCACTATAAAATGACTTGCATTTCTATTTGAGCAATTTACCTTTACTATAATTTGAATCTTTACTTGCCTACTGCTTTCACAACATATACGATTTCAAGTTATCTTCCGAGTTTAATTTTTATCGTATGAAAGATTTTCAAACCGACGTATTTTATCCGTTGTACTAACTCACAACCCCCCCCCCCCCCCCCCTACTCTTCCTCCTCTCTTAGTACTTTTGATCCTAACAAATGGTATTAGAGCCACGTTATTTCTTATTTGGTTTAACACCCAAGAGAAATGGCTCTTTTCGGCTTTTAAGTGGGTTTTTTTATCATTCGTCCTCCCATATTCAATGGGACAAACTTCACATATTGAAAAACTGGAATAAGAGTTTTTTTGCTTTCTTTATATTTGAATTTATGGAATATTATCGAAAGTGATTTTCAAAAGTCTTCTACTCTAATGAACAAATGGAATGATTCAGAGAAAAAAACTTTTTCTTTGAATGCTAGAGCTATGAATGCTCTATTTTGTGCCTTGAGCAAAAATGAATTTAATTGAGTTTCTATTTATAAAATGACTTTCGATATTTGGCACACTCTTGAAATCACACATGAAGGCACTAGTAAAGTTAAAGATTCGAAAATCAATTTTTTGATACATGATTTTGAATTGTTTCGTATGAAACCAAACGAAACCATTGGAGAATTGTACATTTGTTTTATGGATGTCATCAATGGTCTAAAAGCACTTAGTAAAAGCTTTTCTGATTTTAAACTTATAAACAAAATTTTACGTTTTCTTCATCAAAATTGGGATTCAAAAGTAATTGTCATACAAGAGGTAAAAGACTTAAACAAGTTTTCACTTAAAGAACTTATTGCTAGTCATAGGTGCCAGACAAGCCAATCACGTGAGTGATGGCACGTGTGACTTGATACAGAATCTTTTTGCTTATTTTATTTTGGCATATATCACTTTATAACTATTGTATATATGCACATATATATTGTGATGTCCTTGGATTTGTGCAATGGGAATCGGATCGTGATGAGATCACGAAAATGAGATCGATTCACCTTTAAACACATATCCTAAATAATCCCGATCATAGGTTACTCGAGAGGGACATCGTGATAACCAGACAAACTGGTGTGCTATATACCCGTCCAAATGATGGATGCAGCTGGTCTTATAGCTGCTCGTGTAGGGACACTAGGGATACAGTACAGGTGCTCATTAGAGAATGAGTTTACTGATTGATCCGCTTATAGAATGCTGGATGGTTGATGATATCTTACTATCAAACAGCGATTCCGTAGTCCTAGTGGTATATTTGGTCCTTAGACTTGAGGCACCAAGGATGTTCTATATAAGTGCTCTACTCTTTGATACCAGACTTATAGAACGGCTGTCCCAGATCTAGTACAACTAGTCATTGGGAGTGGTAGTCGACCTTACGAGGGTTATTGAGTGTCGATAGAGGATCATCCACTCTCGGCGTCATAAGAGGAATATCTCATATGTTCTTGCTCAGACAAATTCATGGCCAGGGTCATTCGGGTTGAGAGAAAAGAGTTCTCTGGGAGAATCTGATTAGAGCGAGACTCGAGTAGAAACCGTATGGGTCTGACAGCACCATGCTTGATATATGGTCTCTGGGATATTAGATGGATGAGGTGTTGGGAAATCTTAGGGGCGACATCACATGCGTAGCGGAAGAACAAGAAAACAAAATCCTTGATTCCCAAAGAGATGTTTGTCGTCGTGCGAAGATTGGTGCGCAAAATCTGCAAAACTTAAAAACTACGTATAGAGTAGATTGTGTTACTTAGGGAGATCGTATATCTCTATTTCCTTGCAGATCCTTCGGAGAAGGTGAAGGAGGTCAAGCGCCCTCCTCTCTAGCGGTGATCCACACAGTAGGGCTGCGACGACGCTTCTCAAAACTCCAGGCCTGCTCTGAGGTAGAGAGGGAGAGGAGAATAGGAGAGGTAAGCAAAGACTCTAGCTTATGAGGCACTGAATCCTTCCTATTTATATAGGTCCCCTATCAAACCCTAATGGGTCCTCCCCTAGTGGGTATTGGATCTGCATCCAATAAGACAAGGGCTCTATTAGATATCTCATATCAAAACCTCTACTCATCGCAATACCTACCATATATGTGTGACCCTCTAGGCCCAATATCGAGCTGGCCGTGAGTCATACCTGTCAGAACTTCTTCTAACTTAGTGAATTATTATCTCTGTAAAAATTCACTTAACTCATCGACTACGGACGTACTAGGCCACTACGCCGTAGTCCCCAAACGATACATGGGAATCCAATCCATTGGACCTGTCTATCTTCAGTTACCGTGTACCTATAGTCCCTTATCCATCTAATATCCTAGAGACCGTATATCGAGCATGGTGCTATCAGACCCATACGGTTTCTACTCGAGTCTCGCTCTAATCAGATTCTCTTGGAGAACTCTTTCTCTCTCAACCCGAATGACCCTGGTCAGGGATTTTTCTGAGCAAGAACACATGGGATATTCCTCTCATGACTCCGAGAGTGGATGATTCTCTATCGACAGTTAATATCCCTCGTAAGGTCGACTACCACTCCCAATGACCAGCTGTACTAGATCTGGGACAACCAAACCTATAAGTCTGGTATCAAAGAGTGAAGCACTCATACAGGATATCCTTGGTGTCTCAAGTCTAAGGACCAGATATACCACTAGTACTACGGAATCACTGTTTGACAATAAGGCATCATCAACCATCCAACAAGTTTCCTTGGGGTATCCCACAAATTTGCATCGCTCTGTCCTTGATTCTAACTTATCGTGGTTGTCTTTTAACATGAGCAGGGTAGCCCCAAATCTTAATAACCTTAGGATCAGGCTTCTTCCCTTTCCATATCTCATTTGGTGTAGACAATACCGACTTAGTTGGAACTCTGTTCAGAAGGTAAGTTGCAGTCTCTAGGGCATATCCCTAGAATAAGATGGGTAGGTCAGCGAAACTCATCATGGACCATACCATGTCTAATAGCGTACGATTTCTCATTTCAAAGACACCATTGAGCTGAGGTTTATAAGGAGGTGTCCATTGGGATAATATCCCATGGTCCTTGAGGAACTGAGTAAACTATGTACTTAAGTACTCACCTCCTCGATCTAATCGAAGAGTTTTGATACCCTTTCCAGTCTGGTTCTCTAGCTCATTCTTATACTCTCCGAATTTCTCAAAACTGACCAACTCTCCATTTAGTGGAATTGGAGAGAGAGCCACTGAGCTGTTAGAACTTATACATAGTGATGTATGTGGACCCATGTCAACTCATGCCATTGGTGGATACTCCTACTTCATTACTTTTACTGATGATTTCTCAAGGTATGAATATGTGTACTTAATGAAGTACAAGTCCGAGGCTTTTGAGAAATTCAGAGAATATAAGAATGAGGTGGAGAACAAGACTGAAAAGAGTATCAAAACTCTTCGATCAGATCGAGGAGGTGAGTACTTAAGTACAGAGTTTACTCAGTTCCTCAAGGACCATGGGATATTATCCTAATAGACACCTCCTTATACACCTCAGCTCAATGGTGTCTCTGAAAGGAGAAATCGTATGCTATTAGACATGGTACGGTCCATGATGAGTTTCGCTGACCTACCCATCTCATTCTGGGGATATGCCCTAGAAACCACAGCTTACCTTCTGAACAGAGTTCCAACTAAGTTGATAGTGTCTACACCAAATGAGATATGGAAAGGGAACAAGCTTGATCTTAAGGTTATTAAGATTTGGGGTTGCCCTGCCCACGTTATAAGACACAACCCCGATAAGTTAGAATCAAGGACAGAGCAATGCAAATTTGTGGGATACCCTAAGGAAACTTGTGGGTATTATTATTATCATCTCGAGGACCAAAAGGTCTTTGTAGCTAAGAGAGCAGTGTTCCTTGAGAAGAAACACATTCTTGGTAAAGATAATAGAAGAATGATAGAGTTGAGCGAGGTTGGAGAACCAAACTCAAGATCACTCTACAGCCCGAGTTTGTTTAGGTACCTAATACATAAGTTTCAACTTTATGTAGGTCTGATAGAGTATCCCATCCTCCTGAGATATATGTGGGACATATTAGATGAGAGGATATTGAGGATATTGATCCTTAGACCTACGAGGAGGCTATTATGAGTATAGACTCCGGGACGTGGCAAGAAGCCATGAATTCTAAGATGAATTCTATGTACTCCAATAAAGTTTGGAACCTAGTTGATGCGCCTAAAGGTATTGTACCTATCGGTTGCAAGTGGATCTTTAAGATCGGAGTAGATGGAAAGGTAGAGGCCTATAAAGCAAGGCTAGTAGCTAAGGGGTATCGTCAAAGATAAGGTGTTGACTACGACGAAACCTTCTCACCCGTAGCAATACTAAAATCCATCAGAATTCTATTGGCTATTGCAGCACACTATGATTATGAGATCTGGCAGATGGATGTGAAAACCGCATTCCTCAACGGGAACCTGGAGGAGGAGGTGTATATGATGCAACCTGAGGGATTCGTGTCCAAGAACTGCCCAGATAAGGTGTGTAGGTTGCTTAGATCCATTTATGGACTAAAGCAAGCTTCCCGAAGTTAGAACATAAGATTTGATGAGGCAATCAGATCTTGTTGGGAAATCATAAGGGGGGCGACATCATATGCGCAGCGGAAGAACAAGAAAACAAAAATCCCCGATTCCCAAAAAGATGTTCATCGTCGTGCGAAGATTGGTGCGCAAAATCCGCAAAAACACAAAACTGCGTATAGAGATTGTGTTACCTAGGGAGATCGTATATCCCTGTTTCCTTGCAGATCCTTAGGAGAGGGTGAAGGAGGTCAAGCGTCCTCCTCTCTAGCGGTGATCCACACAGCAGGGTTGCGACGACGCTCCTCAAAACTCCAGGCCTACTCTGAGGTGGAGAGGGAGAGGAGAATAGGAAGGGCAAGCAAAGACTCTAGCCTATGAGGCTGTGAATCCCTCCTATTTATAGAGATCCCGTGTCAAAACCCTAATGGGTCCTTTCCCTAGTGGGTATTGGATCTGCATCCAATAAGACAAGGGCTCCGTCGGATATCTCATATTCGAACCTCTACTCATCGCAATGCCTACCATATGTGTGTGACCCTCTAGGCCCAATATCGAGCTGGCCGTGAGTCATACCTGTCAGAACTCCTTCTAACTAAGTGAATTATTATCTCTGTAATAATTCACTCGACTCATCGACTACGGAAGTACTAGGCCACTACGCCGTAGTCCCCAGACGATACAGGGGAATCCAATCCATTGGACCTGTCTGTCCTCAGTTACCATGTACCTATAGTCCCTCATCCATCTAATATCCCAGAGACCGTATATCGAGCATGGTGCTGTCAGACCCATACGGTTTCTACTCGAGTCTCGCTCTAATCGGATTCTCCCGGAGAACTCTTTCTCTCTCAACCCGAATGACCCTGGCTAGGGATTTGTCTGAGCAAGAACACATGGGATATTCCTCTCATGATACCGAGAGTGGATGATCCTCTATCGACACTCAATAGCCCTCGTAAGGTCGACTACCACTCCCAATGACCAGCTGTACTAGATCTGGGAACAGCCAAACCTATAAGTCTGGTATCAAAGAGTGGAGCACTCATACAGGACATCCTTGGTGTCTCAAGTCTAAGAACCAGATACACCACTAGGACTACGGAATCGTTGTCTGACAATAAGGCATCATCAACCATCCAGCATTCCGTAAGCGGATCAATCAGTGAACTCATTCTCCAATGAGCACCTGTACTGTATCCCTAGTGTCCCTACACGAGCAGCTATGAGACCAGCTGCATCCATCATATGGACGGGTATACAGCACACCAGTCTATCCGGTTATCACGATGTCCCTCTCGAGTAACCTATGACCGGGATTATTTAGGATATGTGTTTAAAGGTGAATCGATCTCATTATCGTGATCTCATCACGATCCGATTCTCATTGCACAAATCCAAGGACATCACAATATATATGCATTTATGCAATAGTTATAAAGTGATATACGCCAAAATATAATAAGCAAAAAGATTCTGTATCAAGTCACACGTGCCATCACTCACGTGATTGGCTTGCTGGGCACTTATGACTAGCATATCTTATGACTTTGTTAAGAACGAAGATGAGCATTGTGTGTACAAGAAGGTAAGTGGGAGCGCTATCACCTTTTTGGTGTTATATATGGATGACATCCTGATCATTGGGAATGACGTAGGAATGTTATTCACAGTAAAGGCTTGGTTATCTAGACACTTTTTGAAGGACTTAAGGGAAGCATCCTATATCTTGAGGATTAAAATCTATAGAGATAGATCCAAGAGGATGCTTGGCTTGTCCCAGTCCAGGTACATAGAAACCATTGTCAAAAGGTTTGGCATGGAAAATTCCAAGAGAGGTCTCATACCGATGAGACATGGGATATCGCTTTCTACGAGTATGTCCCCAAAGACTCCAGAAGAAAGGGCGAACATGGATATGATACCTTATGCCTCAGCAATAGGGTCTATCATGTATGCCATGCTATGTACTAAGCCTGATATAGCACATGCTTTGAGTGTCACGATCAGGTATCAGGCGGATCCAGGCTTGGAGCACTAAAAAGTAGTAAAGTGTATGTATCCTTAAGTACTTGAGAAGGACTAAGGATCTTTTACTAGTATATGGAGGTAGCAGCCTTAAGGTTGAAGGCTACATAGACTCAAGTTTTCAATCTGATGTCGATGATAGCAAGTCAAATTCAGGGTATGTGTACACCTTGAATGGAGGAGTAGTGTGCTGAAAGAGTTCCAAGCAAGATACTATTGCTGACTCGACCACAAAGGTGGAGTACATTGCTGCATTAGATGCAGCAAAGGAGGGAGTCTGGGTGAAGAAGTTCATCACAGATTTGGGAGTCGTGCCGGGTAGCGAGGAGCCGATCTCCTTATATTGTGACAATAACGAGGCGATTGCTTAAGCGAAGGAACCTAGGTCTTATCAGAAATCTAAGCATGTTCTAAGGAGGTTCCACCTTATCAAAGAGATCGTAACCCGAGGAGATGTAACAGTGGAAAGAGTTCCATCCGAAGATAACATTGCAGATCCACTAACAAAGCCGTTATCTCAGATTGTCTTTGAGCGTCACATGGGTCTGATGGGGATCAGACATATAAGTGATTGGCTTTATGTCAAATGGGAGATTGTTAGTTATAGGTGCCCAGCAAGCCAATCACGTGAGTGATGGCACGTGTGACTTGATATATAATCTTTTTGCTTATTATATTTTGGCATATATTACTTTATAACTATTGCATATATGCACATATATATTGTGATGTCTTTAGATTTGTGCAATGGGAATCGGATTGTGATGAGATCATGAAAATGAGATCGATTCACCTTTAAACACATATCCTAAATAATCCCGGTCATAGGTTACTCGAGAGAGACATCGTGATAACCAGACAGACTGGTGTGCTGTATACCCGTCCATATGATGGATATAGCTGGTCTCATAGCTGCTCGTGTAGGGACACTAGGGATACAGTACAAGTGCTCATTGGAGAATGAGTTCACTAATTGATCCGCTTACGGAATGCTGGATGGTTGATGATGCCTTATTGTCAGACAACGATTTCATAGTCCTAGTGGTATATTTGGTCTTTTGACTTGAGACACCAAGGATGTTCTGTATGAGTGCTCCACTCTTTGATACCATACTTATAGGTTTGGCTGTCCCAGATCTAGTATAGCTGGTCATTGGGAGTGGTAGTTGACCTTACGAGAGCTATTGAGTGTCGATAGAGGATCATCCACTCTCGGCGTCATGAGAGGAATATCCCATATATTCTTGCTCAGACAAATCCTTAGCCAAGGTCATTCAGGTTGAGAGAGAAAGAGTTCTCTGGGAGAATCCGATTAGAGCAAGACTCGAGTAGAAACCGTATGGGTCTGACAGCACCATGCTCGATATACAGTCTTTGAGATATTAGATGGATAAGGGACTCTAGGTACACGGTAACTAAATACAGACAGGTCCAATAGATTGGATTCCCCTGTATCGTCTGGGGACTACGGCGTAGTGGCATAGTACTGTAACATCCCCCAATTGGAAAAAAAAAAGTAAATGCTTGTTTGTAAATATGAGTATTATTTAAATAATTTTTTTATTAAATAATATTATATTAAATTTTATGGCTAAGGACCTAAGAGTAAATAATAAATTTTTGATATGATTTATAGAATATTCAGAATTGAGTAAATAAAAAAAAAAATGGAGGACATGTGTCATTAACAAGGATGAGTCACTTGTATTTATTCTAAAGTTGATACCTAAACCCCCATGCATGCTTGCCACCTCACTATTTTAGCATGAGACAAACCTAAGTAATTTAAAGCACCATTAAAAAGAAACTTTGCAGCCAACGTTAGTTTGAGGAGAAGAAGAAGAAGAGAAGAAGAAGAAGAAGAAGAAGGAGAAGAAGAAGAAGTGGAAATTTTGTTTGAGGTTTTGCATCAACTCCCTATATTTGGGAATCAAACTCATCTAAGGCAAGTGTTCTAACATCTTCCTACAGAATTCCTAATCTCTGTTTTCCTTTTAATACTTCATAATTCAAAATATTTCAGCTTAGTACCAAACCTTTCTTTTCTTTTGATATAAAGCCATGAATCTGAAATTTTTCGGTAATCTGACTTCTATACATTGTTTTGGATCTAACTTTTAGCACTAAACTCTAATTTAGGCAAAGCCTAATTTATTTGAAAGTAGACTCAAATATCTTTATTTTGACACTGAGATTGAATGATTTGGAGTTTAAATGCCTACTAAGACTTCTGTTTCAATTAACCATACAAATTCTGCAAAATAGGGACTGAAATTTCTGACCTCTTGTTGCTTAACTACTTATAACTTTCTACTGTGAACTCAGATTCATACAAATTATGATTTATTCGAAGCTAGACTCAAAATGCTTTCTGTATATACCTGATTTGAAATTTTTGGAGTACAATTGCTAACTGAAACATCTGCTTTCATCGACCCTATGGATTCAGTAAAATAGAGCTAATATTTTCAGACCTTTTGCTATAAAATTATCTGTAACTCCCTGTTGTAAATTCCAATTCTTTTTAAACTTGATTTTCCTAAAATTAGATTGATAAAGCTTTCTAATGATACCTATTTTGTATAAATTGGAGCATAGTTCCTATCAAATTCTGCCAAAATCGAGCTTTGGTCGATTTCAGCTTTCCTTGTTTCTTCTCTTTGGAAATCGATTTTGGCAAAAAAATCTTACTTCAGTTAAGCTTTACATTATTACCTTAAATTCCTGTATACTTTTGTCCTTTATTTATTTGTACATCTGCAGCTATCATCTAAAGATCATGTTTGCATGGTAATGATTCGGCACATGCATCCCATTGTTCCGCATTTGCTTTCGATATGTGCCTCTTCCAGTTTCATTTCGTTGGACATTGAATTCACCTAACCTTCTTATTTCAATTGAGCTATATGTGATTTCTTGAAATCCTTGTATGCTCTTGCTTTTGTTTTCTTTTAAATCTGAATACATTTATGAAAGATTATGTTTGTATCGTATTGACTCGAAAGGCATATGTACATTTTGTTGTTCCGCATGTGCTTCTGATATGTGCCAATGTTATTGTTCATACTACCCTTTTGTACTCTGGTGTCTTATGGGATATTATGAACCTTTGCCAGAAATGGTAAAGGGAGTTATGCTTAGAGCCCGCGATTGCTCTGCCGGCCCCATTGACTTCACTCAAACGTGGGTGGATGGAGCTCCCAAACGTGGGAGACTTATGCTTGGTGGTCATCCAGAAATAGATGAATCACATTATGTATGTGGTCCCACAGCGCCCTCTATATTTATTGATATGATATCCAAAGCTTTGTTTATGAGTTCATATTATGCTTTGGATAAAAAAATTGAATGCATGCTACATCAAAAATGACATACAAGCTTGTGTTTATTATTTGGTTCACTTGTTATACTTTGAAGTATTTCGTTTGTCATTATTATGCCCCCAAACACTCTTACGCCTTTGATATGCGCCTAAATGCTTCATGTGCCATTTGATACATGCCTAAATGCTTCTTTTGCCAATGAAATGCTCCAATTTCCTTTCTCCTATTGTTATATCTAATGCCTATTTTTGAATGAGGTAAACCTTTGTGATTTTATATCAAATGAGATGATTTCAAATGAACACTTGTATTTCTACTTTTGTATCTTGATACTAAGCCTGCTTGAACTTCTCCTATCATCATGGATATGTTAGTCGCTTGCTGAGCTCTTTATGCTCACCCCGTTGCTATATAAATTTTTTCAGGGTAGCTTATCACGCACTGAAAAGCTAGAATTGGGTTAAAGCAGTGAAAGGCTAGAAGATTTTTGAGCTAATCTTTGTTGGATGATAAGTTTTTGTTGTATAGTATACTTTACTTCTGATGTAATGTTAAGGAATCTGTTGATACTTATGTGTTGTAAAAGTTTAAAGGACGGCTCATGTGTATGGAATGATAAGTTTAAGTTGTATAAGGATAAGAACTCATGGTAAATAATTATCTTTTTGTGATTGTATATACTTCTACGACTATGGATTTGTGTTGTGGTTGATGTTTAGCTGAGTTGCCTTTAGATTTTGTGAATCTTTGAGTGAAGTGGATTATGATTTATGTAACGTACAGGTTTATGAATTGTGAATGTTGATTTTGAATGATTCTTAGTATCCTTAAATTGTTAGATTGGATCCTGGATTAAATTGATGATGAATTATAATATTATTGATTTTAGACAGGGTCACACCTCCTGAATGTGATAATTCGGGTGGGGCGTGACAAGTACGTCCATAGTCGATGAGTCAAGTGAATTATTACAGAGATAATAATTCACTAAGTTAGAAGGAGTTCTGACAGGTATGACTCACGACCAGCTCGATATTGGGCCTAGAGGGTCACACACATATGATAGGCATTGCGATGAGTTGAGGTTCGGATATGAGATATCCGACGGAGCCATTGTCTTATTGGATATCCAATAAGCTCCTGAATTATTGGATCCCATGGACGAGATCCAATAAGAACCCATGAGAGATTATTAGATAGAGATCCACTAATCTAAAAGGCTTGGGTTATTGGATGTAGATCCAATACCCACTAGGGAAGGATCCATTAAGGTTTGACAGGAGATCTCTATAAATAGGAGGGATTCAAAGCCTCATAGGCTAGAGCTTTTGCTTGCCTCTCCTATTCTCCTTCCCCTCTCCACCTCAAAGCAGGCTTGGAGTTTTGAGGAGCGTGGTCGTAGCCCTGCTGTGTGGATAACCGCTAGAGAGGAGGACGCTTGACCTCCTTCACCCTCTCCTAAAGATCTGCAAGGATACAAGGATATACGATCTTCTTAGGTAACACAATCTACTCTATACGTAGTTTTTCAGTTTCGCGGATTTTGCGCATCAATCTTCGCACGACGACGAACATCTCTTTGGGAATCGGGTATTTTGTTTTCTTGTTCTTCCGTTGCGCATGTGATGTCGCCCCCAATGACTTTCCCAACACTTATCGGGTCTTTAATGACCTATAAAATGAGTTGTATGTCCCAAAATAAACATGAAAACTACCTTCTAAAGAACATGAAGGATTTGACACTTAAAACAAATGAAGACCACTTAAGCGAAAGCTCAAGTGATGATGAACTCGAACTTCTCACTATAAAATTTAAAAGGTTTATTAAATAAGAATTAAGGAATAAAAATGAACTTAAAAAGAAGTTACCAAAGAAGAAGATAGCACTCAAGATGGCTTGGAACGAATCGAGTTCATCCGAAGATGAAGAATAAACCAACAAAGGAGAGGTGGCAAACTACGCCTTAACAACTTTCGATGATGAGGTAACCAAAACCCCTTTGCCTTATTTCGAAATTACTTGATACTTTTTCATGAGTTGTTTTAAATTATTTAGTTAATAAATAAAAGAAAATCATGCTTTTCTTTTTTTAGCTAATTTTAAAAATGATAATGACAATTGCATGTTTTATGAAAATATAATAAAATGTTAGATTTAAATCTAATGATTAATCCTATGTATATTTTTAAGAAAAAATAATGTGTATCTAAATTGATGATTTTCGACTTTGATTGAAAATGCTTTATGAAATCATGTTTGATGATATCATGCTTAATGAGTTTATAGTTTGAAATTGTGCATGTTACACCTTGAAAACTTGAAATCATATTTTGATATCATGCCCAAAGTAGTGATGCATAATGATCTTACTTAACAAGTTTATATTTCGAAATTATGCATGATAATTTTTGTGATTCATGGCTTATTGATCTTTGTCGTAATGAAAGTTGCTTTTTCGGTTTTAAACAAGATGGATGGTTTTCATAAAAAAAAACTTGAGCATACTTATATGAAATCAATCACATAAAATGAAACACATAAAAAGGAAAATATATTATCATTTGAATTAAAATGATGAATCAAATCTCTTGTTTGAAGAAGCCTTATATTTAATGTGGTATACTTTTTTGGTCTTAATGGTTTTTATGACGAAATTTATTTTTCGATTCTAAATGTATGTTTTTATTTGGCATAAAAATTTATGCATGCTTATATGAAATCAATCATGTGAATTGAAACATTAAAAAGAGGAAAGCTTTCTCCTTAATAAATTTCCTTTTCTCTACTTTATCAATTTTTTAAAAAGAGATTAATGAATTTAGTTATGTTACTTTTAATGAATCTCTTGAAAAGTAATTTTGATGATTTGACGATTTGAAATCGAACGAGGAATAGTTTGATTTTATTAGAAGAGATTTATATATGCTAAATCTTCCAAATGTATGAATTTCTTTCTCAGATTTCTCGGTTCTTCATAACTTGAATTTTCTTTTTAAATCGAGATCATTGATTTATGGATTTTTTATCCTTCATTTAATGATCATTTTCCATGAATTTTTTCCTCACTCTTCTTATGAAAGAAGAATTTTTATTCATGGACTTTTAGTTTGTGATAATCATTTACAATAATATAGATTTGATTTTGTATGGACATCTTGATCCTCTTAATGAATCCTTTCTCTTTGCTAAAATAGAAGCTTGATTCAATAAAACTCATTTATTATAGAATTGACTTGGTTCAATTCTTTTCATGAAATTAGTTCTTGATTGTTTTTTTTTAGAATGAATTTCTCCCTTACTCTTCTTCCTCTTCTTCTTATCTTTTTATGACAAAGGAAGAAAGAAACTTGCTAAGAAGAACCAAAAAACTTTTAAGCAATAATGCAAGCTTCTCATTTTTTATGTAAAGTTTTTGTTAGGACCAGGGTTGGCACTAAGAAGGGGGGTGAATTAGTGTAGCGGATAAAAACATCAACTTCGTCAAATCTCTCGTACGTTGAAAACCAATTCCGACATAAAAGCCGTTTCATAAAGAACTTTAACTTAAGATCAAAACGGAAGTATAGTTGATGTAAAGCAAAGGAGGCAGTTTGCATATAAGATAAAGAGCAAAATGTAAATGCAAACCGAGATTTAGAGTGGTTCAGTCAATCTTGACCTACATCCACTTTTGGCTTCCTCCTCCGACGAGGTCACCGATGTCCACTAGAGGTCTTCTTTCAATAGGTGAAGACCAACTCTCTCTTACACCCCTCTTCTCCTTTTCACGGGTTTAGGAGACAACCGTTATAAGCACTCACACTCCTCTTATAGAATTCTAAACTTAGAGTAGAGGAGAGAATTTCTAAAGTGATTTCTACAGTGTTCCTTTCCTCTTTTTCTTTCTGTGCTTGTATATCTTAACTAGGGATGGGAGGGGTATTTATATGCTTCAAGTTGATTCAAACTTAGAGCCTAAAACTTTTCTATCTTGGGTTCCCCGGGCACGGGCGGTACTATCGCCTATGCTGGGCAGTACCACCGCCTAGTGTCAGTTTGACGCTAACACTGCCCTGGGCGGTACCACCGCCCAGGTCTGGCGGTACCACCGCTTGGGGCGTAGTACTGGGCGGTACCATTGCCCAGACTGGCGGTACCATCGCCTGACACCCTGGTAGCGGTGGTATAACCACTTGGCACCTTGCTAGTGGCGGTACAACCGCCCAGACTAGCAGTACCACTGCCTGACACAGTCTCGAAGGCTGTGCCACGACGGTGAGACTCCTTGGGACATTGTTTGGGCTTCTTATTGGGCCCAATAGAGTGATTACATGGGCCTAGCTGGCCCGTAATTGGGTTTGCCCAATCCAAGCCCAATTACGTGCTAACTATGATTCCTAAGATATATTCAAAGCTAAACTAAGTTTGTAAGTCTATTCTTCCGGCGAGCTTCCGGCGATCTTCCGGCGAACTTCCGACGATCTCTTGGTAATGTTTCGGTGGACTCCCGACAAACTCCTGGACTTACAACGATCCTCTTAGCGAGTTCCGACGAGCTTCTCTAGCAAGCTCCGAGACTTCTCGGCCGGTTCCTCCAGAACTTCCGACGAACGTCCGGACTTCCGACGAACTCTCGAACTTCCAATGATGTCGCGTCTTTGACTCTAAAACTTCATTTTACTTCATGCATTGCTATCGTAGTTAATCCTGCACGTGTAAAACACACTTCGATCTAGACAATTAATACTAAGCAATAATCATGTTGTCCGGCATGTCATTGGTCCCTCAAGGCTTCATCTGATTCTTTGGCACATTGTCCTCTCCTACGGCCTATTGCCCAATCAACTAGTTGACTCTGCAACTTCGATATCCTTGGCGTAATGTCTGCTCTTCTTGGCTCGATGCCCGAATCCACGGCCCGAAGCCTTCTGTTGATACGTCGATCGATCCACCAGCCTGACGTCCAATCAAAGCATCTTGCTTTAATTATCTCATCCTGATCGAAGCATCATGCGTCACTCAAAACACAGATTAAAATATCAACACAATTATCAATTGGTTTCATCATCAAAATACGAGATTTGAAAATCTCCCCCTTTTTGATGATGATAACCAATTGATGATAGAGTTAAACTTAACTCCCGGAGTTTAACCAAACTCCCCCTATCAATATGCCTTATTGATAAAAACTCTTGGATTCAAAAATCCAAGCAATATGTCATGATCAAATCATGATATACAATCAACATACTTCTTCCCCTTTGTCATCAACAAAAAGGAGAAGTACAATTCTCATGTGTTTAAACATAAATTCAAATCATTGCATGAAAAACATGAAGTTTTATTATAATGCAATTTGTAAGCTAGAAAATTTGGCAAGTGTTACATCATGCATAAAACATTCAAGCTATCAAGTTGTAGATATGCAAGGTAGCAAGATAGCATGTTCTATTTCATACAAGTTAGCAAATTTAAAGATATGCAAGTTGGCATATTTGCTTTTCTTTGCGATAGGCAAGATAGCATTTCTTTATAATGTTCAAGATAGCAAGTTCTACATCATGCTAGCTAGCAAATTAGAAATGATTAAGAAAGTAACTCTTGCTTCTTAAAATATGCAAGTTGCAAGCTAGCAAATTTTTGCTTCCTTTACAATATTTTGAGCTAGCAATTTTGCTTTCGTTGCAAAGTGCAAGTTAGCATGTTTTGTATTTTGAGATAGGCAAGATAGCATTTTTGGTATGCAAATTTATAGTATGCAAGTTATCAACTTTTACACATAAAAAGTTAGCAAAATTTTATATCTTTTGAGATGTGCAAGATGGACTATTTTGTCTCTTTTTGAAATGTGTAACTTGGCAAACATTGCTTCTTTTGAGATTTGCAAGATAGCACTTCTTGCTTCCTTTTTGATATTAGCAAGCTAGCAAGTTTGCCTCTTTTCATGATGTGCATGCTAAAAATTCTTGCTCCCCCTTTGTCACTGCCAAAAAGAAGGGAAGACCTATTATATCAATTTTCAAATTATGACAAAGGTAAGTAATTGTTCTTATTTGTGCATCATTATATTTTCAAATTAGAACATGCACAATTTTAAAATCTTACATTTCATTTTTCATGTACGATACCGAAAAATAAATCATTCATCATTATGAGCATATCATACATGATACTAAAACATTAAGCATTTATCAACATTTTGATCATGATACACATCATATGCATCACACATATCATCACAATAAAAGCATAAGTATTGCATGCATCATTCCAAATCATCATTCTTGAGTATCATTTTAGAAAATGATAATTATTAATTTTCACATAATTTTAAAAAATCATAGTGTTGCATGCATTGTTATTATCTAAGGGAAAAAATCATAGTGTTGCATGCATCATTCTAAAACATTTCAAGCCATACAAGCCATAAATACAAGGAAATCATGTCATGAAAGATAAGACTACGTGAATACCAAAAGACATGATTCATAAATAATTTTTTTTTAATAAAATGCAAGAAGTCATGGTGAACGATCTAGATTTACATAAAGTTTCAAAACATAATTATCAATATTATGGTTAGTTTTATAGATCTCCTCTTTAGTAAATGGTAAAAGGAAACATAGGAGTACAAAGAAGAGATCATGATAAAAAAAATCTCAAATAATTTCAAGAGATCAAGATCATGATTTGAATAAAACTCATTCAAATTCAAATCGTTAAATCAAAATCATTTTCAAGAGATTCATACAAATCAATAAGATAGAGAAAAAGAATTTTCAAGAACAATGCTTTTCTCTTTTTAGTTGTTTAAATTCATATGATTTATTTCATTTATGCCAAATAAAAATGTGCATCAATGTTTAGGATAGAAAAATGAATTTCATCATAAAAACCATCAAGACCAATAAATCACAAAAATCATCATGTATAACTTTAAAATCTCATGCATAAAATCATCAAATCATGATATCAAAACTTTAATATTTTCATTACAACATCAAGCAAGGTTTCATTGAACATAATTTTGAATGATTCTTATAGATATCTAAAACTTCTTTAGTTTTAATTTATATGATTGACTTTATATTAGCATACTTAAATTTTTGTTCTTATATCAAAACCATACATCATGTTTGAAAAACAAAAACAAGGTTTATAAAAAAATATCAAGCATTCCATACAAAAGCCATCCATCGTTGATGAAAAGCAATATGGAAATCATCAAAATACACATTCTTGCTTCTCAAGCACATACATAAGATTAATCTTACTAGGTGAAAAATCATTAGATTTATATCTAATATTTTATTATATTAACATAAGACATGCAATTTTCATTATCATTTTCAAAATTTACTTAGAGGGATAAGCATGATTCCTAATTTTTTTATATTTTCATTTCATTATGCAATTTTTTTAAAAATTTTTTTCTAAACTAAATAAAAAAGAAAATACATCATGGAAAGCATCAAGTAATTTCAAAATATATTAGGGGGATTTCGATTACCTCCTCGTCGAATGTCGTTAAGGTGTAGTTTGCCACCTCGCCTTTATTGATTTTCTCCTCGTCTTCGGAGGAGCTCGATTTATCCCAATTTTTATTCTTCTTCTTACATTCAAAGCAAATAGTTGTATTCTTTTTGTTTTTTAATTTTTGTTTCATGAACCTTTTAGATTTCATTTGCAGTTCAAGTTCATCATCACTTGAGCTTATGCTCGAATGGTCTTCAAATGTTCTATATCCCAAATCCTTCTTATTCTTTGGAAGGTGGTTTTGTTCATTATGTTTATCAAGTGCTTTGTGCACCATTTTATATATCATCAATGTACCGATAAGTTGTTTAAGTGGAAAAAATATTTAAATCTTTTGTTTCTTGTAAAGCCGTTACTTTTGAATCCCACTTCTTAGAAAAAGAATGCAAAATCTTGTTCACAAGTTCAAAATCCGAAAAACTTTTACCAAGTGCTTTTAAACCATTGATGATATCCGTAAAACGGGTGTACATGTCAATAATGGTTTCACTTGGTTTCATTAGAAAAAGTTCAAAATCGTATATTAAAAAATTTACTTTAAAATCTTTTACACTATTTGTGCCTTCGTGTGTGATTTTGAGAATATGCCAAATATTGAAGGTCGTTTCGCACAAAGAAACCCGATTAAACTTCATTTTATCTAAAGCGCAAAATAAGGCATTCATAGCCTTTGCATTTAGAGAAAATGTCTTCTTCTCCAAATCATTCCAATGGTTCATTAGAAGAGAAGACATTTTAAATCTGTTTTCGACTATGTGCCATAAATTTAAATCAATCGAAAGCAAGAAAACTCTCATTCGAGTTTTCCAATAAGTGTAGTCCGTCCCATTGAAAAAGAGAGGACGAAAGAGAGATTGACCCTCTTGAAAGCCAATATGAGCCATTTCTATTTTGGTGTTAAACCAAATTAGAAAATAAGGATCTGATACCAATTGTTAGGATCGGGGTCAGCACTAAGAGGGGGGTGAATTAGTGCAGTAGATAAAAATGTCAACTTCATCAAATCTCTCGTACGTTGAAAACCGATTCCGACGTAAAAGCCATTTCGTAAAGAACTTTTAACTTAAGATCAAAACGGAAGTATAGTTGATATAAAGCAACAGAGGTAGTTTGCAGATAAGATAAAGAGTAGAATGCAAATGCAAATTAAGATTTAGAGTGGTTCAGTCAATCTTGACCTACATCCACTTTTGGCTTCCTCCTCCGATGAGGTCACCGACGTCCACTAGAGGTCTTCCTTCAATAGGCGAAGACCAACTCCTTCTTATACCCCTCTTCTCTTTTTCATGGGTTTAGGAGACAACCCTTATAAGCACTCACACTCCTCTTACAGAATTATAAACTTAGAGTGGAGGAGGGAATTTTTTAAGTGATTTCTACAACGTTTCTTTCCTTTTTCGCTCTCTGTGCTTGTATATCTTAACCAGAGATGGGATAAATATTTATAGGCTTCAAGTTGATTCAAACTTGGAGCCTAAAACTTTCCCATCCCGGGTTCCCCGGGCACGGGCGGTACTACCGCCTATATTGGGCGGTACTACTGCCTATGTTGGGCGGTACCATCACCTAGTGTCAGTTTGACGCTGACATTGCCCTGGGCAGTACCACCGCCCAGGTCTAGCAGTACCACTGCTTGAGGCGCAGTGCTAGATAGTACCATCGTGTGGTACCCTACCAGCAGTGGTACAACCACCTAGACTGCGGTACCACTGCTTGACATAGTCTCGAAGATTGTGCCACGACGGTGAGACTCCTTGGGGCACTGTTTGGGCTTCTTATTGGGCCTAACATAGTGACTACATGGGCCTAGCTGGCCCATAATTCGGTTGGCCCAATCCAAGTCCAATGACGTGCTAACTACGATTCCTAAGACATATTCTAAGCTAAACTAAGTCCGTAAATCTATTCTTCCGGCGAGCTACCGACGATCTTCCGGCGAACTTTCGACGATCTCTCGGCAATGTTCCGGCGGACTCCCGGCAAACTCCTAGACTTGCGATGATCCTCTTGCCGAGTTCCGACGAGCTTCTCTGGCAAGCTCCAAGACTTCTCGGCTGGTTCCTCTAGAACTTCCGACGAACGTCTAGACTTCCGATGAACTCTTGAACTTCCAACGATGTCGCGTCCTTGACTCTGGGACTTCATTGATGATGAAATCTATGGATCTAACAAAATATATTGATATATGAATATTTGTGGGGTCAATCTGAAGATGGGACTAGTAACGATGATTTATATGGGAACAAGAACATTGAATTGTGTTATTAGTCAGATTTTAATAATAAAATTAATTAATAAATTTAGAAATTAATCCTGCAATGAGCTAAGTGATACAAGTGCACTTTTGCCGAGTGTTCATATCACCAAAATATCGAAGATTATGTAGAGAATTAAAAGTTACACAAAAAAATTAGTTGTTATGATGGAGAATCGGATATCATATCGAAAGATTATATATCAGAGGATCAAATGTCGAATAAAATGATTTGTCCAATGATAATATGATATATCGATGGATTGAATGATGAGTGTTGAAAAAATAGATGGTCTTATAGAAAACTCAATGATTTGCATTATTGTTTAAAGTCTTGAAGTTAAATTGGACTATAATTGAGTTAAATCTTAATCATTATATTGGATTAAAGTGGATTGATATTCGGTTAAAATGGGACTCTTACTGGGTCAATCTTGGGTTTGGCAATATCACCCCTTAAGATTAGGTGATGGTATCACTTAGCTTTGACAGTGGTACCACCCAACTCATTATGTGACATAGACGATGCTATTTTAGTGTTTTGGACGATAGTATCACTTGGAATCATGGATACTGTTAGTACCTTTATTTACTAGCACTTTTTCTGATTTACTCTATACTTTGGTTGCTTTTAGATTATAAAATTTCCCCTTTAGGCTTGGTTGAGAGACTAATTTTTGGGTTTTCAAAGTATAAGAATCTTCTTTTTGGGTTTTGCTTAAGTTCCTCTCATGTTTTTTAGTTTCTAGTCATATTATTAAGTTATATAGAAAGTATGACATTTAAAAAAAAAATATAATATTAAAATATAAGGTTCTCTCGTAAGGAGCAAATGTAAAAAGTCATAATCTTTCCCGAAATAAAGATCGATAGTAAAAGTCAATTATTTCAATAAAAAAGAAATCGTGAGTAAATATAGATCGAAAATACTAAACAACTATAAAATTGATTCATCTATCGATCTTATGCTCTCATTTGTGCTTATATAATTTTCTTGGACTAGCTTTTGCATCTTTTCTTGACCTGATTTTAAAGCTTCTCAAAGTTTGTATAAGTACTAATTTTAAAGTTTCTCTTAATACCATTAAGATCCACAAATATTTTGATATTGATAAAAATATTGTAACGCATTAATATATTATTTAAAAAAAAAAGACTCAATGCAATACGTTATTTGTCAATGTGACACAATGTTAGTTTTTCAATTATGTTTTATTCAAATATCCTTTCTAAGATTGTTACAGTATTCGCTTGTACTAAGTGCACTAAGATGAATTTGAATTTTTGGGATCCTGTATTATAATATTTGTTTGTCAATTGTGCTTTGATCAGATATCCCATTTTGTATAGTGAGTGTTACAGTGTTTCTGCACTCACTGCATTGTGTTTTGAGGTTGGGATTTTACAGGTTGTGTCAATTATGTTTTGATTATATATCTGTGACAGTTGTGTTTCTGACTCATTGCAATTGTAACTTAATCCAGTTACAGTATTTTTGCACTGAGTTAAAATTATTATCTTCAATGCTACCAATGGGAAAATATTATATCTGGGTTATCTTATAGTTATTTTAAATATTCTTCTTCAACAACAAATTAAAACTAACAACACAATATTGACACTTAAGGTCGCTACCAATAAAATTATATATGCCAAAAAATTGATAGGTAGAAATTTCATCAATACAAGAAAAATATTATAACACAATTAGAAAATGTTGTAACTATAGTTTGTTTTGTGCTAACTTTGAATATTTTTCCTTCAACAACAAATCAAATTTGCTGCTCTAAGATAAGTGCCAATGAATTATATACTTAATGGCAAGTAAAGATTTCAACTTAAAAATAACTTTGTTATAGTGCTTTTGCACTGAGTTCTAATATTTTAATTAATATCATAAAAACACGGATGAGAAAACAATATAACTCGTCAATAGGAACAGCGGACTGATTGATTCATCGGTATATAAGAAAGAGTGGAAACTACTGAACTTACAATACGAGGGGTTGTTTTGAGGAGGATTGAGACAAAGGAGGCATTGTTGGGGAATAAGAAAAAAACAAAAGGGGCACCTCCAGGTTTTGAACTTTTTCTAGGAATTTGCCCAAATATAAATTGACATGTTAGAAAATAAAAAAAAGATAAATAAATTATATGACATAAGAAAAAGAATCATATAAACATAAAATTATATCAAAATACTTAGACACATTGAAACGGCTAGTGGGAATTTAGTAACTAAGTTATATTAAGCAAATTATCATGTGCAAAACAAGAAAAAAAAATCATCATGTATGTAAACTATGATTATTATTAAAAAAATAAAATTCCGTCAAGGGAGATAAAACAAATATTAAACATATTTGAAAAGATGAAATTAATCGTTCAGAAAATAATAAATGAACAGATCATCTAAAAAGAAAACAAATTCAAATTAAAATTAAATTATGACGATAATTATGAATGGCTACAAGAATAGAACAAGGAGGTTATATGGGAAATTAAATTATGAGGTGGGAAAAGAAAAATGGAAGCTAAATTACATCCAAACACTAAATTAAGTGGGTTTATGATCTAATGTTACTATTTGTGAGTTGTGAATATGTGGGTCTACGATGAAACAAAATTAGAAAAAAAAAAAAGGCTCATCAAGGGCCATAAAACATTTAAAAACTACTTAATATGTCAGATAATAGAAACAAAAAATTAGATTACGTGAAAAACAAAAGAAAAACTAAAAATAAAAGGAAACAACATAATATATCAAAGCTTATGCATGGCTTCCGGGAATAGAAATTAAGATTATTTTTAAAAAATAAACAGATCATGTCAAAGAAATAAAAAATACTAAATAATAAAATAATTAATAATTTATATTTACAATTATATATGTTACTGGGAATAGAAAAGTTAAATCATCTTGAGTACCATTGTATTGCGCGTTGGTGTTTTTTCCATTCTTTCTTTTTTCTTTTTTTTTTGGAAAAGAAGTTCCTAATACTTTGAGAAACAAGTAAAATAAATGTCTCGTATATCAAAGCTCAGAATATAATATAAACATTTATTGGGAAAAGCCTCCAGTATTGCTTTCTATAAGATGGCACTCTCCTTATTTATTTTTAATGTGGAGATTAAAATGATAAAAAAAATTATGAATCAAACCCAATTGAAATTATAGATATTTTTTTGATAGATTTTATGATTGTGATTGTAACTTAGTTCAATTTTGGGTATAATTTGGTTAACTTTCACTAAGCTAAAATAAGCTTTTACAAAACAACTTGATTCGATTCTTAGATAAATATTATTTTTTTAAAAAATTATTATTATAATTAATTATTAAATTTTAAGATTTTTTGAATGAATATTGTGATTAAGTGTTGTGGTGCCCAAGGGTCACACACTTTAAACTATAGTTAGCATGCCAATAGAAGAATAAATAATATATATATATATATATATATATATATATATATATATATATATATATATATATATATATATATATATATATATATATATATATATATATATATATATATATATATATATATATATATATATATATATTACACTCACTTAGCAACATAGTTTGTGATATCTATACTTCATAAATATATGATAAATGATATACTTATATTTTTATCTTTTAAGATTGAAGTAGATGCTTTACAAAAATATCATTATCAGTGTTTTATAAAATATTGATTGAGCATACATAAACATTAATATTTATGTTAAGTATGCTAACGAGCTTAAATATGAGATTAAGTTATAAGAATAAGTATATATATAGTGGCTGACGATCAAATCGATTTTAAGTAAATCTCAAAGCTTGAATGAGTATGAACTTAATTTAAGTAAGAAAGTTATATATATATATATATATATATGTATATATATATATATATATGTATATATATATATGTATATATATATATATATGTATATATATATATATGTATGTATGTATGTATGTATATATATATGAAGGATAATAAGTTACTTAGGCATAAATGAAGTAATAAAAAATTAAATAGAGATGTAAATCAAAGATGAGTGTTATACTAAGAATGTCGAGATGTATAAGTGAGATTGAAGGATTAATTTATATCAAAAATATTATCTTTATCAAACTAAATTCAATTAGATGGAAGTTAATGTAATATTAGAATTATATTATAAAAAAAAAGAAAAAGAAACTTGAAATAAGGTCTAATAGGACTATAGATCTCAAGATAACATCTTAAGCACCTTTTGTCTTATTTTGACCATATCATTTTTACAACCCGATAACCTACGAAACTTTCTCTCTTTTTTTAGCTATTTTCTTAGTTTTTCTCGTAGAAGCTAGGAAACCATCTCTAAGAAAGATTGAGAGATAAAAAAACTCAATTCTCTCGTTACTATATCTAGGGTTTTAGTTTTACAAATTATAGGATGATCTTTTCAACTACTTTTTGAGTAATCTAAACTTTAAATTTATTCTTGATTTTTGGATATATTTTGTGTAAATCTCTTATGATTCTGATTTGAAGTAGACAGGTTTTATAGGACTCTAGCTAGGAGAGTTCTAATTGAATTTTATTGAAAGGGGCATTCATGTAAAACCTACCTAGCTGACCCCTATTAAAGAGATAAAGAGGCCGACTAGGGTTAGGGTTAGTTGAGAGGTTGTTTCTTAGAGTAGGAGTCTTATTAGGAGTTGGTTAGAAGTAGGAGTTTTGCAGAGGAGTTATATGAGGAGTTGGGGTTTAGAAGCCCTATAAATAGTTATATATTCATCATCTTTTGACAAGCAATAGATGAATCTTTTTAGCAACTTTTGAGCAGCAACTTGGAGGAATGAACCCCTATAGAGTTCCAAGGAGGTCGATCCCCTAAAGAGATCAACCCCAAGCAAGAATCCGCTACGGTTCTATCACTTAAAGCTGCATAGGGTACATAATATGACATACATGATAACCATATCGCTGAGGCATAGGGTATCCTATCAATGTTCACCATTTTTTCAAGAGTCTTTAGGGGACATATTCTTGGAAAGTGATATCCGATGTATCATCGATATGAGACCTCTCTTAGAATTTGTTAGGATCCTTTTATTTTCTAAGCTTTTGAATAATGTTTATTGAGTCTATTTAGTTTAGTTAGAGTCGGATAGAGGTTTATTTAATATTTTATTTATTATTAAGAGTCCAAATCCTGGTGGACTCTAGGTAGAACTCTATAAATAGTGATATAATCATTTCTTTTTGGCGGACAATGAAATATTATTAAGTATTTTGATAAACCCTAGGAGGTCGATCCCCTCGAAGTGATCATCCCCTTTTCTCCCCTTTCTTCCATGATAAAACCCTAGGGTCTTATTAGAATTTTTCATGCCAAACCTTTTGACAATAGTATCCATGTACCTAGACTAGGACAAGCCAAGGAACATCTTGAATCTATCTCTATAGATCCAAATCCCCAAGATATAGGATGCTTTCCCTAAGTCCTTCATGGAGAAGTGCTAGATAACCAAGTATTTACCGTGGATAGCATTCCTACATCATTCCCAATGATCAGGATGTTATCCACATATAACACCAAGAAGGTGATAGCGCTCCTACTTACCTTCCTGTATATACAAGGTTCATCTTCATTCTTAACGAAGTCATAAGATCTTATTACCTCATCAAATCTTATGTTCCAACTTCAGGAAGCTTGCTTTAGTCCATAAATGGACCTAAGCAACCTACACATCTTTGTTTGGGCAATCTTTGGATAAGAATCTCTCGAGCTGTATCATATACACCTCTTCTTAGAGGTTGCCATTGAGGAACATGGTTTTCACATCCATTTGCCAGATCTCGTAATCATAGTGTGTTGCAATAGCCAATAAAATTTAAATGGATGTTAGCATGGCTACGGGTGAGAAGGTTTCGTCATAGTAAATACATTGTCTTTGATGACACCCTTTAGCCACTAGCCTTGCTTTATAGGTCTCTACATTTTCATCTACTCGGATCTTATTCTTAAAGATCCAATTGCAACTGATGGGTACAATACCCTCGGGTGCTTCAACTAGGTACTAAACCTTATTGGAGTACATGGAACCCACCATAGAATTCATGACTTTTTGCCACTTCCCGGAGTCTATATTCGTAATAGCCTTCACATAGGCCTGAGGATTAATATCCTCAACATCCTCTTATCTAATATATCCCACATATCTCTTAGAAGGATGAGATACTCTGTCGGACATACGTAAAGTCAGAACTTGTGTGCTAGGTTATACCATCCCTCATTATTGAAAATTTTGTAAAGGCCATTTTGTAATGTAGGGACCTAAATATAAGTATTAAAAAATATGATATGATTTGTGAAAGATTCATATTAGGTTAAAAGAAAAATGGTGGACATGTGTCACTAGCTAACCTAAGGTTGGTGCCACCTAAGTTTGTTCTATGAATGACACATAAGCCTCTTTCATGCATGCTTGCCACCTTGCAATCCTTATATTAGCAAAATCTAATGCATTACAAGAGAAACTAAAGGAGAGAAACCTGCTGCATCTAACGTAGGATTGAGAAGAGAAGGGAAGAGGAATTGAAGTAGAAGAAGTTTTGCTTTGGCTTGAGGTTTTGCATCAATTCCACACATTTGTGATTCAAATTTTTCTAAGACAAGTGCTCTAACCCCTTCTTTCTTATAGAAATATTGATATCTGATTTCATCTTAATTCAGAAAATTTTAAAAGATTTTAGCTTCATACTTGATATTTCTGTCGTTTGGGAATAAAACTGTGAATCTAGAATTTTTTAAGATTTGACCTTTCTGCATTTTTCTACCCATAACTTTCTGTATCGATTTTTAACTTAGGAAAAATAAATTCATCTAAAAATAGACTCATAGCTCTTTCTTTTGATACTAAGATTGATAAATTTGGAGTTTATTTACCTACCGAAATTATTATTTCAATTGACCCTATGAAATCTGAAAAACAGAGATTATCGGTTTTGACCTTTTAATACTCTCTTACTTATAACTCTCCATTGAAAACTTTTATTTATATAAAATATGATTTATTAGAAACTAGACTCATAGCATATTTGATTTGAAAATTTAGAGCATAAATGCCTCTTGAATCATCTATTTTAATTAACTTTATGAATTCTATAAAATAGAGATAATGTTCTCTGACCTTTGGTTCCTAAATTATTTATAACTCCTTGTTGGAAATGAAACTCCTATTTATACAAAACTTGAGTTATCTAAAATTAGATTGATACATTTTGAATGACCCCAATTTTATGTAATTTAGAGTATAATTGGTTATCCAAATAATTTATTCAATGTGCCTCTCAAATTCTGTCAAAATGGAGCTTTGGTTGATTTCACCTATTTTTGTTTTATCTCTTTAGAAATTAATTTCTACTATAATCCTTACTTGAGCTTTACATTATTGCTTTGAATTCCTATTTACTCTTTTTCTTCAATTATTTATATACTTGAATCTATTATGTAAAATTCATGTTTATATCACAATGTTTCATATAGGCACATGCATTCCATTGTTCCGCATGTGTTTATGATATATCCCAATTTTATTGTTCACAATATCCTTTTGTACTCTGGTGTTTGTGAGATAAATGCGAACCTTTGCTAAAAATGGTAAAGGGAGTTACGTTTAGATCCCATAATGCTCTACCGACCCCCTATGACTTCACTCAAATATGGGTGGATGGAGCTTCCAAACGTGGGAGACTTATGTTTGGTGGTCACTCAGAAACGGATGGACCATGTTATATTATGATTCCACTTCACCATCTATGTGTTTGATATGATATCTAGAGCTTTGGTTATATGCTTCTATATGTGCTTTGGATATGAATGAAATGTATGCTACGTCAAATGCGACATTTGAGCTTCTATTTCATATTTATTTTTTGATATATTCTGAAATGCTTCTTATGCTTCTGAAACATTTCATACATCATTGATATGCTCTAAAATATTTCATATGCCTTTGATATGCTTCGAAACATTTCATATATCATTGATATGTTCAAAAATGTTTTATTTATTATTAATATGCTCTGAAATATTTCACATGTCGTTAATATGCTCTGAAACATTTCATATGCCCTCGATATGCTATGAAATACTTCATATGCCATTGATATACTCAGTAACATTTCATACGTCTCTGATATGCTTTGAAATGCTTTCTATACCATTGATATACTCCGAAATATTTCCTATGCCATTGATATGTTCCGAATATACCTTTGATATGCTTTGAAATGTTTCATATGCTATTGATATACTCCAAAATATTTTATACACCATTGATATGCTTTGAAATATTTTATATGTAATTGACTTGCTCCAAAACACGTCATATGCCATTGATCTACTCCAAAATATTTCATATATCGTTGATATGCTCCGAAACATTTCATACGGCCTTGATATGCTCCGAAATGCTTCATATGCGATTGATATGCTCTGTAACATTTCATACGCCATTGATATGCTCCGAAATATTTCATATACTATTGACATGTTCCAAAATATTTCATATGCCATTGATATCCGAAATGCTCCTTATGTCAATGATATGCTCCAACTAATCTTACTCTGTTATAAACAAAACATGCTTCGAATGAAATGATATTGTAATTCTACATTTGTTGAGTGGCTATTTATGAACTATTGTATCCTTGCCTTATATTTGGTACCTTATTTATTTGAATCTGTCCTCTTTTGTCATAGATATGTTAGTCTTTTGTTGAGCTCTATGTGCTCACTCCGTTACTATATAAAATTTTCAAGATAGCTTATCACTCGCTAAAATGTTTAAATTAAGCTGCGGTAGTGGAAAACTAGAAGACTTTGTGCAAACCTTTTGTAGATGATATGTTTTTGTTGTGTAAGTACACTTGGTGTCTAATGAAATATTGATAGTAAATCTAAACTTATAAGTTTTGTAAAAGTTTAAAGAACCTCTTATGTTTAAGATTTTGGAGTGTTAAGTTAATTTGTGTAATGATGTGAACATATGGTAAATATTAGTTTTTGTGATTGTATAGAATACCACATTTATGGATTTATGAGGTGGTTGTTGTCTTGGTGAATTGGCTTTAGATTTTATGATTCATCAAGTGATGTGGTATATGATTTTAAACTACACAGGTTTTATGAATTGTGGAATTAATGTGTTCCTTCTCAAGGAACACTGCTCTCTTGGCTACACAGACGTTTTGGTCCTCGGGATAATAGAAATAATACCCACAAGTTTCCTTGGGGTATCTCATGAACCTGCACCACTTTGTCCTCGATTCTAACTTATCGAGGTTGTCTTTTAACGTAGACAGGGCAGCCCAAAATTTTAACAACCTTAAGATCAGGCTTCTTTCCTTTCCATATCTCATATGGTTTAGACACTACTGATTTAGTTGGAATTCTATCCAAAAGATAGGCTGCAGTCTCTTGAGCATATCCCCATAATGAGATGGGTAAGTCAGCGATACTCATCATGGATCGCATTATATGTAATAGTATACGATTCTTTCTTTCAGATACACCATTAAGATGAAGTGTATAAGAAGGTGTCCATTGGGATAGAATCCCATGGTTCTTGAGGAATTGGGTAAACTTTATACTCAAGTACTCACCTCCACGATTTGATCGACGAGTCTTAATACTCTTTCTAGTCTAGTTCTCTACTTTATTCTTATACTCTTTGAATTTCTTAAAAGCCTCGGACTTATACTTCATCAAGTACATATGTCCATACCTTAAAAAATCATCAATAAAAGTAATAAAGTAGGAGTAACCACCTATGACATGAGTTGACATGGGTCCACATACATCACTATGTATGAGTTCCAACAGCTCATTGGCTCTCTCTCCAGTTCCACTAAAAGGAGATTTGGTCAGTTTTCCATGAAGGTAAGGCTCCCAAGTTCCATAAGTATGCATTGTTCACCTCATCTCGTTTCCTCTTAGACACACTTACATTCATGATATATGGAGTTTAGCAATGGTATTTGAGTTAGGCAACCTAGAAGGACTGATCCAGTTCCCCCACCAGTCAAACACCCCAAAAAATCTCCTCCTCCTAGTCCCTTTGGTGTAGTACCTTCAGAATCTACTCTTGCTTCATCCTCTGAAGATCTCATTATGGCAGAATTGCATCAGATCAAATCACAACAAGAGTAACTCAAATCATAGCAAGAGTAAATTCAATCTCAACAAGTTGAAATTTTAAGAGAACTACGACAAATGAATCAAAAGATAGATGTCATGTATAAGAACTATGGATTTCCTCCTAAGGATTAATTGATATGCCTTCTTATTCTGTTATCTTAACATACAATCCTTGTATAATTACTCTTAATGCCAAGTTAAAGCTTTGCCATCTTTGTTCTTTTTATATGAAAGCCATGCTGATTATTTTTTAGATGAATTTTAGATGAATGCTACTTTTCTTTCGAATGGTATGAAGTTTGGATGAATGCTGATTTTGAATTTTTGGACAAATGCTGAACTTGTTGTTATAAGATGAAATTTGTATAATCTTATGAATGTTGAATGATCGATCTTTATGCTGAACTCCTTTTCTAAAGATTTTATGATCACAAATTGTACGCTTAAAGTCTCATCTCCTTTTTGTTGATGACAAAGGGGGAGAAGTGTTGGGAAATCATAGGGGGGGCGACATCATATGCGCAGCGGAAGAACAAGAAAACAAAAATCCCCGATTCCCAAAAAGATGTTCATCGTCGTGCGAAGATTGGTGCGCAAAAATCCGCAAAACACAAAACTGCGTATAGAGATTGTGTTACCTAGGGAGATCGTATATCCCTGTTTCCTTGCAGATCCTTAGGAGAGGGTGAAGGAGGTCAAGCGTCCTCCTCTCTAGCGGTGATCCACACAGCAGGGTTGCGACGATGCTCCTCAAAACTCCAGCCCTACTCTGAGGTGGAGAGGGAGAGGAGAATAGGAAAGGCAAGCAAAGACTCTAGCCTATGAGGCTGTGAATCCCTCCTATTTATAGAGATCCCGTGTCAAAACCCTAATGGGTCCTTTCCCTAGTGGGTATTGGATCTGCATCCAATAAGACAAGGGCTCCGTCGGATATCTCATATCCGAACCTCTACTCATCGCAATGCCTACCATATGTGTGTGACCCTCTAGGCCCAATATCGAGCTGGCCGTGAGTCATACCTGTCAGAACTCCTTCTAACTCAGTGAATTATTATCTCTGTAATAATTCACTCGACTCATCGACTACGGAAGTACTAGGCCACTACGCCGTAGTCCCCAGACGATACAGGGGAATCCAATCCATTGGACCTGTCTGTCCTCAGTTACCATGTACCTATAGTCCCTCATCCATCTAATATCCCAGAGACCGTATATCGAGCATGGTGCTGTCAGACCCATACGGTTTCTACTCGAGTCTCGCTCTAATCGGATTCTCCCGGAGAACTCTTTCTCTCTCAACCCGAATGACCCTGGCCAGGGATTTGTCTGAGCAAGAACACATGGGATATTCCTCTCATGATACCGAGAGTGGATGATCCTCTATCGACACTCAATAGCCCTCGTAAGGTCGACTACCACTCCCAATGACCAGCTGTACTAGATCTGGGAACAGCCAAACCTATAAGTCTGGTATCAAAGAGTGGAGCACTCATACAGGACATCCTTGGTGTCTCAAGTCTAAGAACCAGATACACCACTAGGACTACGGAATCGTTGTCTGACAATAAGGCATCATCAACCATCCAGCATTCCGTAAGCGGATCAATCAGTGAACTCATTCTCCAATGAGCACCTGTACTGTATCCCTAGTGTCCCTACACGAGCAGCTATGAGACCAGTTGCATCCATCATATGGACGGGTATACAGCACACCAGTCTATCCGGTTATCACGATGTCCCTCTCGAGTAACCTATGACCGGGATTATTTAGGATATGTGTTTAAAGGTGAATCGATCTCATTATCGTGATCTCATCACGATCCGATTCCCATTGCACAAATCCAAGGACATCACAATATATATGCATTTATGCAATAGTTATAAAGTGATATACGCCAAAATATAATAAGCAACAAGATTCTGTATCAAGTCACACGTGCCATCACTCACGTGATTGGCTTGCTGGGCACTTATGACTAGCAATCTCCCACTTGACCTAAAGCCAATCACCTATGTGTCTGATCCCCATCAGACCCCTGTGACGCTCAAAGACAATCTGAGACAATGGCTTTGTTAGTGGATCTGCAATGTTATCTTCGGATGGAACTCTTTCCACTGCTACATCTCCTCGGGTCACGATCTCTCTGATAAGGTGGAACCTCCTCAGAACATGCTTAGATTTCTGATGAGACCTAGGTTCCTTCGCTTGAGCAATTGCCTCGTTGTTGTCGCAATATAGGGAAATCGGCTCCTCACTATCCGGCACGACTCCCAAATCTGTGATGAACTTCTTCAACCAGACTCCCTCCTTTGCTGCATCTGATGCAGCAATGTACTCCGCCTCTGTGGTCGAGTCAGCAGTGGTATCTTGCTTGGAACTCTTCCAGCACACTGCTCCTCCATTCAAGGTGTACACATACCCTGAATTCGACTTGCTATCATCGACATCAGACTGAAAACTTGAGTCAGTGAAGCCTTCAACCTTAAGGCTATTACCTCCATATACTAGTAAAAGATCCTTAGTCCTTCTCAAGTACTTAAGGATACACTTTACTGCTTTCCAGTGCTTCAAGCCTGGATCCGCCTGATACCTGCTCGTGACACTCAGAGCATGCGCTATATCAGGCCTAGTACATAGCATGGCATACATGATAGACCCTATTGCTGAGGCATAAGGTATCATATCCATGTTCGCCCTTTCTTCTGGAGTCTTTGGGGACATACTCGTAGAAAGCGATATCCCATGTCTCATCGGTATGAGACCTCTTTTGGAATTTTCCATGCCAAACCTTTTGACAATAGTTTTCTATGTACCTGGACTGGGACAAGCCAAGCATCCTTTTGGATCTATCTCTATAGATTCTAATCCCCAAGATATAAGATGCTTCTCCTAAGTCCTTCATGGAGAAGTGTCTAGATAACCAAGCCTTTATTGTGGATAGCATTCCTATGTCATTCCCAATGATGAGGATGTCATCCACATATAACACCAAAAAGCTAATAGCGCTCCCACTTACCTTTCTGTATACACAAGGCTCATCTTCGTTCTTAACGAAGTCATAAGATCTGATTGCCTCATCAAATCTTATGTTCCAACTTCGGGAAGCTTGCTTTAGTCCATAAATGGATCTAAGCAACCTACACACCTTATCTGGGCAGTTCTTGGACACGAATCCCTCAGGTTGCATCATATACACCTCCTCCTCCAGGTTCCCGTTGAGGAATGCGGTTTTCACATCCATCTGCCAGATCTCATAATCATAGTGTGCTGCAATAGCCAATAGAATTCTGATGGATTTTAGCATTGCTACGGGTGAGAAAGTTTCGTCGTAGTCAACACCTTGCCTTTGACGATACCCCTTAGCCACTAGCCTTGCTTTATAGGTCTCTATCTTTCCATCTACTCCGATCTTTTTCTTAAAGATCCACTTGCAACCGATGGGTACAATACCTTCGGGTGCATCAACTAGGTTCCAAACCTTATTGGAGTACATAGAATCCATCTCAGAATTCATGGCTTCTTTCCACTTCCCGGAGTCTATACTCATAATAGCCTCCTCGTAGGTCTGAGGATCAATATCCTCTATATCCTCTGCTCTAAAATGTCCCACATATCTCTCAGGAGGATGGGATACTCTATCAGACCTGCGTAAAGTTGAAACTTGTGTATTAGATACCTGAACAGACTCGGGCTGTAGAGTGGTGCTTGAGCTTGGTTCTCCAACCTCGCTCAATTCTATCATTCTCCCACTGTCTCCGTCAAGAATGTGTTCCTTCTCAAGGAACACTGCTCTCTTAGCTACAAAGACCTTTTGGTCCTCGAGATGATAGAAGTAATACCCACAAGTTTCCTTGGGGTATCCCACAAATTTACATTGCCCTGTCCTTGATTCTAACTTATCGGGGTTGTGTCTTTTAACATGGGCAGAGCAGCCCCAAATCTTAACTACTTTAAGATCAGGCTTCTTCCCTTTCCATATCTCATATGGTGTAGACACCACCGACTTAGTTGGAACTCTGTTCAGAAGGTAAGCTGCGGTTTCTAGGGCATATCCCCAGAATGAGATGGGTAGGTCAGCGAAACTCATCATGGACCGTACCATATCTAATAATGTACGATTTCTCCTTTCAGAGACACCATTGAGCTGAGGTGTATAAGGAGGTGTCCATTGGGATAATATCCCATGGTCCTTGAGGAAGTGAGTAAACTCTGTACTTAAGTACTCACCTCCTCGATCTGATCGAAGAGTTTTGATACTCTTTCCAGTCTGGTTCTCCACCTCATTCTTATACTCTCTGAATTTCTCAAAGGCCTCGGACTTGTACTTCATTAAGTACACATATCCATACCTTGAGAAATCATCAGTAAATGTAATGAAGTAGGAGTAACCTCCAATGGCATGAGTTGACATGGGTCCACATACATCACTATGTATGAGTTCCAACAACTCAGTGGCTCTCTCTCCAGTTCCACTAAATGGAGAGTTGGTCAGTTTTCCACGAATGCAAGGCTCACAAGTTGCATATGACACATAGTCGAATGGATCTAGATATCCATCATTTAGCAACTTTTGAATCCTTCTTTCATGGATGTGACCTAGCCTACAATGCCACAGGTATGCACTGTTCAACTCATCTCGTTTCCTTTTGGACACATTTATATTCATGATATGTGGAGTGGTGTCTAACATAAATAAACCATTATGCAATGTTCCTTTCGTGATGATCTTATCATCTAATAATATCGAACAACCATTGTTCTCAAAAACAAATTTATATCCACTAACTGTTAAACATGAAATGGAGATAATGTTTTTGATAATAGAAGGAACAAAATAACATGCATCTAATGCAATAAAAGCTCCACTAGGCAGATGTAAGGCGACCTCGCCAACAGCTAATACAGCAACTTTTGCTCCATTACCCATCTTGAGGTCCATCTCGCCTCTCTCTAGTCTCCTAGGCCTTGCCAGAACCTGCAACGAATTACATATATGATAAGCACTACCGGTATCTAATACCCATGTGTTATCATAAGAGTCTGACAAATGGAGACTGATCATGAATGTACCTGAAGCTTCATCAAGCTTTTGTTTCGCCCTTTCTGCAAGGTACTCTTTGCAGTTTCTTTTCCAGTGCCCATCTTTACCACAGTGGAAGCACTGGCCTTTGTCCTTTGTTGGGTCTTTCTTAGCAACCTTTGCTTTACCTTGTTTGCCCTTGCCCTTTCCCTTCTTAAGGGACCTTTCTGCTTTCCTTTTCTTTCTGGTCTCACCAGTGTAGAGAACTGGCTTCTCTTTCTTAATAGTACTCTCTGCCTCCCTCAACATATTGAGGAGCTCTGGGAGAGTCACCTCAAGCTTGTTCATATTAAAGTTCATTATGAACTGTGAAAAGGAATCTGGTAGGGACTGAAGCACAATGTCCACACACAAGTTATCCTCTAGGACCATTCCTAGACCTGTGAGTTTCTCTATCCACTCAATCATCTTTAGGACATGGTTCTGAACCGGTGTCCCCTCAGTCATCCTAGCGCGGAAAAGGCTCTTGGATATCTCATATCGTTGAGTCCTTCCCTGTTCCTCAAACAATTTACGGACATGTAGGAGAATGGATCTGGCATCCATCTTTTCATGTTGTCTCTGTAACTCTGGAGTCATAGAGCCCAACATATAGCACTGAGCAAGAGTGGAGTCATCAATGTACTTCACGTAGCGAGCGATCTCATCCTCGCTTGCCCCTTCTTCGGGCGTAGGCATCACTGTATCAAGGACGTACACGATTTTCTCCGCTGTGAGAACAATTCTCAAGTTACGGAGCCAATCCGTATAATTTGGACCAGTGAGGCGGTTGACATCAAGTATGCCACGTAAGGGATTTGAAAGCGACATTTTCTGAAAATAAAGATGTAGCAAAAATGAATAACATACAGATTTTGCAAGAAATAAACTATCAAGATATGGACTTCTATCTTAATATGCTCCCACTATTTTACTATCGAGTCACGCGACACCCTCAGCACGTGAAACGGAAGTCTCCGGCAGACTTCTAGTGGGGATCAGGATCCAATCAGCGTCTTAGTGTAACCTCGAGGGACTCGACCAATCACACTAAGCCTAAAAGGTAGGCAACTCTTGCCGATCACAACTCCTTGTGATTCCCGTCCTGTTCGGCCTCCGAATCACCATGGCCTCGAGGGACTCGACCAACCATGATGCTCGGTTAAGTCAACACCTTCGTTACAAGATGAGTCTGATTTGATGATATACCCTCGAGGGACTCGACCAAGCATATCATGCCCTCAGGTCACCGGTGACATCTCTATGTCGTAAGCAAGATAGCGAATCGCGATATAGGTGAGTCTCGAGGGACTCGACCAACTCAACCTACACCGGGATTCGGTTCCTACTCATAACGATGGAAGGCCACGTGGGTCAATCTAATTGCCTCACGTTTACCGACTTAATATTATCGAGAGATGTTTCTATGATTTGGTCTCCTAATATGACATGTCACACATATACATATTTAATATATATCTACATCGCATGCAAATATATATACATATCTAGTATGTGTATAAGCAATCACACCAGATGATCATGGACCACAACCTAATATGATTAGGCCCGAGCCAGTAGGCCTAATCACTCACATCAAGATCTATGTGTGCAACGGTGCATCTCCATGCCTTGTGATCGTCCATCTCGTCCTCGTCGGTTCCGTCGACATCTTGATGCATCTCCATGCATCACGATCGTCCGTCTCGTGGGTCCCGCTATGGCTTCCACGCTCCCGCTGCGCCTTCTCATGTGATTACAACTTAATCATAGGCACGCAGGCCCGACAATAAACGAGAAATATAATGGAGGTTCGCAGACCTCAATAATAATAATCACAAGTACACACATCACACGGTCCATGATCATCCGTCCACTCATCATACATCACATGTATAAATAATCATCATCATGTAGGACTACTAGATAATAATAAAAATAATAATCAACTAAACCTTTTAATTAATTAATATTTTCTGAAATCAGGGATATATAGGGAATTTCTCAATTCCTAAGGGTATTTTCGTAATTTGGACAAAAAAAAAAGACAGAAACTGGAATTTCTCAAATTCCGAGGGGCAAAACTGTCTTTTGCGCAGAAAACCCTAATACCCTTTCCCCTTTTCGCTGCTGCCGCCGCCGCCACCCTGCCGGCGGCGGCCTGTGCGGCGGGGCGAGGGCACTGCCCTCGCCTGCAGGCGGCACGCCCGCTGGCGGCGATGCCGCTGCGGGTGGGCGCCCTCTTCGGGCGCCGCTGCCTCCGCAGGCGGTGCTGTCCCGCCGGGCGGCCGCCCCTGTGGGGGGGGTTTCGCCCGCGGGAGCAGCGGCGGCAGGCGTCGCGCGTCGCTGCCCTGCGGCGGCAGGCGTCGCGCGTCGCTGCCCTGCGGCGGCAGGCGCCGCTTCCTTTCGGCGGTAGGCGCCGCTGCCCTGCGGCGCCTCTGCCCGTGGGTTGCCAGCCCCGCCGGCAGCAAGCCTGCTGCAAGCAGGCCGCCGGCCGGCTGCTGCAGGCACAGCGCTTGCGCATGCGCCGGCGCTGTGCTGCCTGGCTGCGGCTGCGGCTGCCGCTGCAGGTGGCTGCGGCTGCGGCTGCCGCTGCAGGTGGCTGCGGCTGCCGCTGCAGGTGGCTGCAGGCATGCAGATCGAGGGCAGCAACTGTTGTTGCCCTTCCTTGCTTTTGCGTCAACGATTTTGACGTCAAAATTCTTCCTAAACACAATACACGCAGTTCAAAACCAATCATTCGCACGAACAACCTGGCTCTGATACCACTGTTGGGAAATCATAGGGGGGGCGACATCATATGCGCAGCGGAAGAACAAGAAAACAAAAATCCCCGATTCCCAAAAAGATGTTCATCGTCGTGCGAAGATTGGTGCGCAAAAATCCGCAAAACACAAAACTGCGTATAGAGATTGTGTTACCTAGGGAGATCGTATATCCCTGTTTCCTTGCAGATCCTTAGGAGAGGGTGAAGGAGGTCAAGCGTCCTCCTCTCTAGCGGTGATCCACACAGCAGGGTTGCGACGATGCTCCTCAAAACTCCAGCCCTACTCTGAGGTGGAGAGGGAGAGGAGAATAGGAAAGGCAAGCAAAGACTCTAGCCTATGAGGCTGTGAATCCCTCCTATTTATAGAGATCCCGTGTCAAAACCCTAATGGGTCCTTTCCCTAGTGGGTATTGGATCTGCATCCAATAAGACAAGGGCTCCGTCGGATATCTCATATCCGAACCTCTACTCATCGCAATGCCTACCATATGTGTGTGACCCTCTAGGCCCAATATCGAGCTGGCCGTGAGTCATACCTGTCAGAACTCCTTCTAACTCAGTGAATTATTATCTCTGTAATAATTCACTCGACTCATCGACTACGGAAGTACTAGGCCACTACGCCGTAGTCCCCAGACGATACAGGGGAATCCAATCCATTGGACCTGTCTGTCCTCAGTTACCATGTACCTATAGTCCCTCATCCATCTAATATCCCAGAGACCGTATATCGAGCATGGTGCTGTCAGACCCATACGGTTTCTACTCGAGTCTCGCTCTAATCGGATTCTCCCGGAGAACTCTTTCTCTCTCAACCCGAATGACCCTGGCCAGGGATTTGTCTGAGCAAGAACACATGGGATATTCCTCTCATGATACCGAGAGTGGATGATCCTCTATCGACACTCAATAGCCCTCGTAAGGTCGACTACCACTCCCAATGACCAGCTGTACTAGATCTGGGAACAGCCAAACCTATAAGTCTGGTATCAAAGAGTGGAGCACTCATACAGGACATCCTTGGTGTCTCAAGTCTAAGAACCAGATACACCACTAGGACTACGGAATCGTTGTCTGACAATAAGGCATCATCAACCATCCAGCATTCCGTAAGCGGATCAATCAGTGAACTCATTCTCCAATGAGCACCTGTACTGTATCCCTAGTGTCCCTACACGAGCAGCTATGAGACCAGCTGCATCCATCATATGGACGGGTATACAGCACACCAGTCTATCCGGTTATCACGATGTCCCTCTCGAGTAACCTATGACCGGGATTATTTAGGATATGTGTTTAAAGGTGAATCGATCTCATTATCGTGATCTCATCACGATCCGATTCCCATTGCACAAATCCAAGGACATCACAATATATATGCATTTATGCAATAGTTATAAAGTGATATACGCCAAAATATAATAAGCAACAAGATTCTGTATCAAGTCACACGTGCCATCACTCACGTGATTGGCTTGCTGGGCACTTATGACTAGCAAGAAGAATGAGCAAAAGATTGATGACTTATGCCAATGCAATAGCATGACTTATATGAATTGCAAAAGCTAATATGTTGTGTAATGCAAATGTCTTATATGCATCACAAAAATTTCTTATATGCATTGCAAAACTTTTTGAGAATATTGCAATATAAAAGTTTTTAGATTGGTTATCGTTTCATCTCATGATCATATGAAATCATGCCTTACATTTATATCATGAGATTTACGTTGATAGTTCATATCTCTTGCCGAAATGATAATTGTCTTTTATCATTCGACTTGAAAATAATTTTCATAGCTTGAAATTATGAGAAATATGAAGTTTCGTATTTGCTCATGCTTATTGAGAATAACGATAAGTTCAACGGATAGAACTTATCGGTTTAGGCTTAAATTCAAAGAGATTGAATTCAAGTATTTTTATCTTCTCATTATATAGCATTTAGATAGGGGGAGTTATGTTTAACTCCATCATCAATTGATTGTCATCATCAAAAAGGGGAAGATTATTGAATCTTGGATTTTGATGATGAAATCAATTGATGGGTTAATTGATCTAATCTATATTATTGAGATAAGTGTGCAGGATTAACTATGATATATTGAAGACATAAAGCAAAGTCTACTAGTGTCAAGATTCGATGGGTGTTCGAGAGTCCACCGAGAGTCCGAAGATTCGTCGTAAGTGTTGCCGGAACCAACCGAGAAGAAATCGGGGATTTGTTAAAGTTTTCAGAAGTCTGCCGGAGAGATCGTCGGAGGTTCAAGGAGATCACCGAGAAGGTTCAGCTACTTGCCAAAGACTTGCTGAACTCGCCACAAGACCGGGAGTCTGCTGGGAGTCTGCCGAAAGAAATCCGAGGGTGTATCAGAAGTCCGCCGAAAAGCTCGCCGGAAGGAAACTCGACGTTGCTGGATTATGTCTTAATTTCATAGTTTGCATGTAATTCGGGTTAGGATTAAGGGTTAATCCTATAATCTGGTACAGGGCCAACTGGGCCCTAATACAGACTGGTTTGGGCCAAATTAGGAGCCCGACCAGTGATTCGTAAGGTCGGGCGGTGGCACCACAGGACTGGGCGGTGGCACCGCCTAGAACCCGAAAGGTCGGGCGGTGGTACCATCGGACTAGGCGGTGGCACCACCTAACACCCGACCGGATTGAGCGGTGGCACCGCCCATAACCCGAGAGTTCCGATAGTGGCACTGCCAGTACACTGTCAGTGTCAGACACTAATAGGCGGTGGAACCGCCACTAACAGGTAGTGGCACCGCTAGCACCGGAAAACCCAAAAGCAATTCAAATTTTGAGCCCAAATTTGAATCCTCTTGGGGCTTATAAATACCCCTCAATTCTCAGCAGAGAATACAACCTTTGAGAAGTTAGAGATTGAGATAAAGCCTTAGCAAAGTCTTTAGCAAGTCTTGTTTTCAATAGCTTAAGTGTTTACCTCCCTCTTTCTCTTTGAAAATCTGTAAGAGTGTGAACCACTTGTAAAAGGTTGTAAGAGGGGTATATGTCCTTCCCCTTTAAAGTGATTTGCTAGTGGAAGTTGAGAGCCTCATCGAAGAAGGCTTCGCAAGTGGATATAGGTCATTTGATCGAACCACTTTAAATTGGTGTGTTCCTTGAATGTGTGAGTGTTTACCTTTCTGAAACCGTTATTTACATAGTAGCAAGCTTTTGGTTTTCATCTCCTTACTTTACTCGAGCTACTTTTACCAAGTCATTCTTTATCGAATCGAAATCTCTACGCATTTACGAAATCATTTTCAAACTTACAAGTTTTAATCCGCTGCACTAATTCACCCCACCCCCCCCCCCCCCTCTTAGTGTCGCTCTGATCCTAACAAAAGTTAGGTCAAGTGGTGGCGCCACTAGAGGCTTAGTCTCCAAGACATAGTCTCCGATACTGTGTTAGGCAGTAGTACAGCCAGAATGGGCGATGGTACCACCCAATATCAAGCGATGGTACCACCAGTCTGGGCAGTGGTACTATCCAGACACAGTCTCCCAAATAGTGTCAAGTGGTGGTACCGCCAGTTTAGATAGTGGTACCGCCCAATGTCAGTGCTATAGGCGGTAGTACCACCCAGCACAAGCGGTGGTACCACTAGGACCCGGGATGAGACCTTTTTTTGCTTCATTTTTGAAGTCATTTGAGGTCTATAAATACCCCATATATTTCTGCTTAGCAAAGCACGAATTGAGTAGAAATGGGGAAAATATTCTTGAGAAAGAAATGTTGTAATCTCTCTTACAGTATAGAATCACTTCTTCCTAGTATTTAGAAGTTCATCTAAAGGGAGAAGTGAGGTCTAAGAAAGAGAGGTTATATAGGTCCTTTCCTAAGCCTATCAAAAGGAGAAAAAGTGTAAAAGGGTAGTTGATCTTTGCCCATTAAAGGAAGATTGGTAGTAGAAGCCGGTGACCTTGAGTGAAGAGGAATCGGGAGTAGATGTAGGTCACGACGACCGAACCACTATAAATCTGATTTGCATTTACTTTGAGCATTTTATTTTTATTGCAAACTGATTTCTTACTTCCACTATGCTTACAAACGTGTTTTCAAGTTAACATCTTTCCTATATCATTTTTCATCGAACGTAATCTTTCAAAATCGATGTGATTTTTTCGTAAGCACTAATTCACCCCCCCCACCCCTTTAGTGCTGACTCATTCCTAACAAATCTTCCTTTTAACTCTTAAAAACTTCCCTCACAATCTTTACCCCATTCAAAATTCATATTTTTTTGGATTAGCTCGGTGAAAGGACTTGCAATTTAATAGAATCTCTCCACAAATCTCTTATAGTAACCTACCATAACTTAGAAACTTCTAACTTTTGTCACATTTATTAGTCTTTCCATTTAACTACTTCTTTCACTTTCTTTGGATCAACATAAATGACCCCCTGAAATCATATGGCCTAAAAAGGTAATTTAATTCAATCAAAACTTACATTTGTTGAACTTTGCATATAACTTCTTTTCTCTTAATATTGACAATACATTTCTCACGTATTTTTCATGCTCCTGGTTACTCCTTGATTACACTAATATATCATTAATGAATATAATTATATTGTCATCTAAGAGTGATTGAAATATCCTATTCATTAGATATATAAAAGCTACAAGGACATTAATCAAGCCAAAAGGTATTACCAAGAATTTATAGTGACCATATTGAGTTCTAAAAACTGTTTTTAAGATATCTTCCTTCTTAATCTTTAATTGTAAATAACCAAACCTTATTTCAATCTTGGAAAAGATTTGTGCACCCTACAATTGATCAAATAAATCATTAATTCTTGGTAAAGGATACTTATTTTTTATGGTCACCTGATTCAACTATTTATAATTAATATAAAGCCTCAATATTCTATTCTTCGATTTAACTAACAGCATCGGAGCACCCCATGGTGAGACACTAGGTCGAATGAAACTCTTATCTAATAGTTCTTATAGTTATTTTTTTAACTCCATGATCTCGAGTAGTACCATTCTATATGGAGGCTTAGATATTATGGTTATTCTAAGAACCAAATCAATAGCAAATTTACCTTCTCTATCCATATGTAATCCGAGTAAGTCATCCAAAAATACATCAAGAAACTCCCTGACCATAAAGATTTCATTAGATTAGGTTCTTAATTTGAATACTCCTTTATATATACCAGATAACAAAAATAACCCTTTTCCATAAGGCGATGAGCTTGAAGTATCGATATTAAGCAAGGAGGTGAATCATGCCTAATACTCTCAAAGTGAAATGTGGACTAATCTAGCATGCAAAAAGTGATCACTTTTGTATAACAATCTATAGATCAAGTTTGTTGTCCAAGAATTCTCAACAATAGTAGTTGCATATAGCATAAAATCCAATGATCTAGGTTAAACACCCAAATAGTAAAAAAAATATTATGAAACAAAAGATAAATTGAAACCAAAATAGAACAAAACTTTTACATTTCTATTAGAAACATAAATAATACCTCAATCACTAACTTATAAGCTCTAGAATCATGTTCGGCGATAGCATATACTCTAGCATGTTTGTAAAAAATGATAAAAATATTTTTTAACATATTTTTATGAATTGTTTACAATGTTTTCATTCGTATTTCTAAGACACTGTAAAGATAATATAAAAATATTTTTATATAATATTTCAATAATTGTTACATTCATTAACTACAGTCCATATGCATAATTGTACCAGGACATAATTTGCATCATGGATTTAAAAAATAATAAAAATACTTCATTAAACTATTTTAAAGTAGTGTTTACAGTGTCTTCATTTGTATTTCTAAAACACTATAAAGATCACATAAAAACACTGTATAAGTAATATTTCAATAATTTTTATATTTATTATACTAAATTTCATATACACAATTGTACTATGACATCATTTGCATCAATTATTAAAAAATGATAAAAATATTTAGTTATAATATTTTTATGAAGTGAAGTATTTATATTTTTTTATCATACTTCTAAAACACGATAAAGATCACATAAAAACACTTGTACGAAGGCTACGTTGATGCTTTCTAGTACGAATATATCAGTGGTTCAAGCAGCTTGAGTTTGACTGCTCGTATTTGGAAGCATCGGCAATGCCTGAGTTTGGATGGAGAACGCTTGTGGCAGCTTCCATCGGAAACAATTTTGTTGCTAATCTAGTTTGTGGGTTGAAGTGAATGGTTCCCTGCCATATGCAAGGACATTGGAAGGGTGGGGGAAATGAGTTATCTTAACAAGAATGTATGTAAGAGAAACCATATTATTACCATGTTGTAACTGGAAAGGTGGCTAGTCTCTTTTTCCCTTTAATCAGGGCTGGAGCACTTGTTGAAGTTACAATGAGCTGTTTTTTACTAGAATACCCCCATTTTGTCTTTGCTCCTGAGCTATGGAAATGTGTATAATGTGATACACCTAATGCATGTCAGATTGATCCATTTGCTCGCTATAATCAACATTGTCACAGGTTTTGCGGAGTGATATTTGGAAGTATCATAAGAACACTTCTCACATATTAATGCATTTACATATTAACACTGGAAACTGCTTGCTTGTGTTCTGCTACGTATCTATAGTTGGCACCTTTCAGCACAGAGATCTGAGAGTATTGAGTTGGTTTCCTCTAGCTATGGCCTGTTGCTTCTGCATCTATATTAGACCTTTACAAACATTATACACTGTAGTATTAAACCTTCTGCATCTATGCCTAACCACCACTGACAAAGTGCATATAGTATTACTATTTTGTAAATGTAACGTACCATACATATATATATCTTTTTCTGGTTACATGCACGTGGTTAGTTAATCCTGAAGAAAATAGATCTACCAAGCTGTTTCGGAAGTATTATTATCTTTGGTCTGTAAATAAGAAATAAAATGAGAAAATTTCATGCGCTATACAGCAAAAAAAAAAAAAAACAAACAAACAAACAAAAGATGAACATTGACAGCCTACCAATTACGCAAAATCCAAAAGTAGATAAACATAACAGCAACATAACAGCAGCAATTGAGAAGCATTATTCAAGGACAAACAAATTGGACACCCTTTGTGCATTCTTGTATACGGGTCACAACCTCCAAGGAACAGAGAAAATTTCTCAGTTTTCAAATGCAGCGGCGATTTTTTTCTGAATAAGCTCCACCGTGAGACGAGGGGATAACCGCGGAAGTGTTTCCTGCAAGAGTAAAAAGTTCAAAAGATGATTTGCTAAGAAGTCCTTGGATCAAGTTTCGGTGCTGCAATGCTTGGTTCTAATAGCAGCACCTGCATAAAGGACTACGGCAAAAAGATCAATGGTAATGATGTGAATTAATGTCAGTTTTATTATGAAGTATGAATGGTCTATGGTTACCATACAAGAGTTAGATGCCTGGTATGGACAATAGTTGAATTGACCGAACTGGTGACACCTTATGATGGTTTCGGTCAGGGAAGTGTCCCTTCAAAAATCTGAAACTATGCATTTATCCCCTAAATATTGAAATATCCTGCATAACTTTAAAGATTTTGACTTCAACCTTTTCATAGACATAAAGATCTAGCTTGCCATAGCTTTCATGTGCCACTTGAAAGTATTACATGAGATCTTGATCTCTAAAGGACAAATACAACAACTCAAGAGTTCTCTAAGCACAACCAGGAGGCATTATGACTGTCGATGCAAGCATGTTTTGTCTTTCCAGAAGTTTGAAAACCAAATTTGCCAACTGATGTGGTCAACTCACCATAATTCAAGTACTCAAGTGATATGATGATGTTTATATAAAACTATAATGAGCCTACTTAACATTCAAAATAAAGATTATATAAATAAAGGAGAAATGTCTTCATGTCGTAAATTGCTTAATGATGTGAGTTTTGGTTCTTATTTTTGCTATTTCCTAATCTATCCTCTTTTTATGTTTATTATTATTTCTTTTAAAGTAAATATTCTCACTCAATGTTGTTTGGCATGTAAAAGCAAGGGCTACCATACTGTCCAAAACAATACAAAATGGGCAGAGGCGAGACTAACCAGTTCGCTCAATGACCAATATGTGAATCACTCCATTTCAAACGAGCAAGGGGGGCCAACTTGGATCGGCCAATGACAATCAAATTTCGATGGTACGCTTCAATCCAATCAAATCAGGGGTTCCCACGATTAAATTGACTTGGTTCACCCCTTTTAAAGCCCCTCTCTCCCCCTCTTTCACTCACCCTCACTCTCTTTCTCACTCTCACTTCCTTTCTCAATTAAAGATCCTAATTCGGTGATTAGAGCTCATCAAAAGATTCAATCAGAGGGCTTTAAATGCAGGATTGGATGGAAATTCTCTTATATTATAGGTATTTATGTTCTTTCCATCTTTTAGTTATTTTTTGACATAATTGAATGCTTATTATTTCATAATTATGAATTACTGACTGATGCATTTCTCTTATGATTAGACAATAGGTTCATTATCATGCTTTTAGGTCCAAATTAATGTTAATTTGGTCCAATCACAACTAGTTAATGGTGATTAGTATCTTTCTTTAAAGTTTAGGCACAATAAGGACCATTAGCTTACTTTTATTAGGGATAACTATACCTAATCATAGCATGTTAAGTGTGATTAGTGTGCCTCTCTTAATTTTAGGCTCAATTAAGTCCATTGTCTTACTTTTATGCTCGAATTGGAGATAATTAGGTCTAATCACAACTTGTTAAGTGAATTAGTGTGTTTCTCTTACGTTTAGGCACCAATTATGACCATTAGCTTACTTTTAGCCCAAATTAGGGATAATTAGGCCTAATCACAACTTGTAATGAGTTGTTTCATTATAAATCTAGTTGTTGATTAAAGTTCCTTTCTTGTATTTAATATGATTAAAGCATAATTAGAGGCAATTAGTGTTATTCTTCATATCTTTAGACCCAATTATGGGTCATTAACCATAATTTAGGATTAATCACAGCATTAACCATAATTTAGGATTAATCACAGCTTCTTGCTAATTGTTTTATTATAAATTTAATTGTTGATTAAGGATCATTACTTGTATTTTATATGATTAAAGTGTAACCAGAGGTGATTAATATTAATTTTCAAACTTTTAGACACAACTTAGGGGTCATTAACCATAATTTAGTCTTAATCACAGCATCTTATTAGTTGTTTGAATATAAATAGATAGGTTGATTAAGGATCTTTCCATGTATTTAATATGATTAAAGTCTAATTAGATCTAACCAGTATCAATTTTTACTTTTAGACCACAGTTATGGTCATTATCTATAATTTAGGTATAATCGCAGTTTATGAATTGATTGGTTAAGGGTTTCTTCATGTATTTAATATGATTAAAGTCTAAGTACGACCAATTAATCTTATTTTCTTACTTTTGGATCTACTTAGGGTCATTATCATTGAAATTTCGTACTGTACCAGAGTTTTGAGCTTCGCTCGGTACGGTACAGTACTGTGTACTGAGCAGTATGTCAGGGCATACCGAGCGGTACGTCAGGGCGTACCGAGCAGTACACTTAATTTAGGCATAAAATCCTCCGAAAATACCTGAAAATAAAAAAAAAAGTTATGATAGGATTTTTAAGTTAGAAATAAATATAGTAATAGTATAAGTTTAGCAAAATCAATGTAAATTAAGTAAGAATAGTATCACAAATCTTTTTCGGACTTTGAGGAATAGCCTTGTCCAAGGTTTGTATTTTAATCCGTTACGGATTGCTCTTCTGTAAATATTGAAATATATACAGAAAAATTATTGAATTGTCAATTCACAAATCGTTGCTTTGTAGAGTTTGGGAGAGTGTAAATATGAGAAAATATGAGTTTGAGGTAGTTTAAGAGAGTGAGAGTGAAATAGAGTGAAATATGAGAGAAGATGAGTTTAAAAACCCATGAGAAAGGGCTCCAATATTGGAGCACTGTTACAGATCGGTAACGGTCGAAATCGATTGTTACCGAGCTGTGTCGGGTGGTAACGGTCGAAATTTTGATCGTTACTGTCCGATATACCCCCGTATCGTCCAATACAAGGCAATATTGAGCGTTTCGCTCGATAGCAGGCGGTCCGCGTACTAGTATGCTATCAGACCAGTACATACCGCCCGTACCGAGCAGTATTATTCGAATTGAAAACCTTGGTCATTACCCATAATTTAGGCTTAACCACAACTTATTATATTAATAATTTTTTGTAGGAAAATGGCCCCAAAACAACAATAAGGTGATAAGTCCTCATCGTTTGGAGATCCACCATCAGTGGCATGCTATGTAGGGATTACATCGGTTAGGTTGAAGCAAAATTTTGCAAGCAAGAATCCCGATGTCATAAAATGTACAAAATACACCAAGGTTCCACTATTGATCAAAAGAAAATTTCAATCAACTTGGATTAAAAAGAAGGCTAATACAGACTAGAACCATAAGAACAATATGGGCATGCTACGTAGTCATGATGATGATAGCAACACAAACATTACAGCTTATATCGTGCTTCATTGGACATTGATCAAGGGGCTCAATGGGAACATGATAGTGGCACAACATGAGGCAACTAATTGCCCCTCAGTTGAGGATAACTAGCATACGGTAGGGCCACTTACGTGGCTCCATGAGAGGCCTTTGGTTGGAGGGCATCACCTGAAGTCATTGACATTGATCCATAGTCCTATCCACCATAGCCAACAAAACAGGCAAAGATTAATGGTGTCTACAAAGGGAAAAAAATGGGATATTAGCATGGTCATTATCAAGTGGTTTAACTTCTATAGGATTCTAATGCATATAGCACAAGGTCCATATTACCAGAATGAGCATCCAACCTCCTAAGCCTGAGAAGATACATGGCATGTATTTAGATAAGGAGGTGATAGAACCAAAAGACTAGATAACATCCTTCAAGAAGCAATGAGACCTACATGGTTGACATTAATGTATGATACTTGAACTCAACCCATCCCGAATGAGAGCATCATCATAGTTTATTGCAATAAAAGGGTGGTATTTCAAGATAAGTTATTGAAAGATAGTCTTGCAATAAAAGAGTCATAGAAGATATTGACTTACAGTATATTATATAGATTATTCTAATAATAGAGCGAATTTCAAGAAGACTGATTTGCAATTGATGAAGAGTTTTTCTTTTACTCTATGTGCATAATAAAGAATATTGGTGAACTACATTAGTTAGAAGATAGTGGCAAAGGCACAATCGATCAAGGATTGAAATATCGTACTGTACCAGAGTTTTGAAATATCGTACTGTATCAAGGTCTTCAATTTTGATATATCGCTCGGTATATATATATATATATATATATATATATATATATATATAAGTAAAAAAATAAAATCTGCAATGTCGCCTCTCTTCTCCCCACGCGGGACGACGTCGCCTTTATACATATACATATACATATACATATACATATACATATACATATATACATATACATATATATATATACATATATATAAAAATATATATACATATATATATACATGTATTTACATATATATATAATTAAAAAAAAATCTGCGACGTCACCTCTCTTCTCCCCAGGTAGGGCAACGTCGCCTTTATATATATATATATATATATATATATATATATATATATATATATATATATATATATATATATATATACCGCCCGGTAGTGAACGGTTCGTGTACCGATGGCAGACCGGTACATACCGCCCAGTACGAGCGATATCATTCGAAATTAAAGACCTTGCAATCGATCATGAAGTTTATCTACAACCATCAATGGGTACATTCCTTGATGTATTACACAAATAGAGAGAGATCCTCCGACCCAACATCACTTAATTTGCAACTATTTGATAGATTTGAAGTCCATTCAACAGAAGACACATGGAGTAATTACAATGTTTATATCTCAAGAATGGACCAATGCTGACCAGATTTGGGATTCAGTCTTTCGGATTATAACAACGATTGAGCAACTTAAAGTCGTCCTCCACAAAGTCGATTTTGAGAAGTGGCCACATATGGGCTACCTAACATTTATGTTAATTTCGATCGAGGAGATTAAAAAAGCATTTAACAAGTTATTCCTCCACCCTGAGTTATTCCTCCATCCAAGAAAAAGTGAGGTTAAAAAAGTATATACAAATCATCAATCGTAAGTGTACAGCCTACATAGGGAAAGATATTCATAATGCAAGTGTATTAAAATTTGATTTTATTTAGAATTTGAATAATATTTGTAACATATTAAATTGACCAATACAAATCATATCTTGTAGCATATTACCTATATCCTGATATTCAGTATAACTAATGTTATTTATCAGCTCCTATCAAAAAACGACAAGACAACCGATGCCATAATAGAGGGTCTATTATTCTAAGAATGTATCAACTCATTCACCGATAACATAATCATATCATGTCGATACCCTATGGTTCCTAGCAATACACATTTATATTGAAGGCTCAAGCTCGAAGCCTACAACTCAAGGCCTGACGCAATCTAGCAAGCCAAATAGGGTAGCACAAAGATCGATGTGGCTTGGTGGGTTGACGCAGGCAGCCTAGTCCTATGCGACTCAACGTAAGGCCCAACCAATAGCCCAGCCTATTGCCAAGACAATCATGTGTAGGCACGTGACTAAATTTGGCCGCAACCCTAGATCGACTAGTCTAGGCCAGAGTCATCCCAGTACTGTGTTGAGCCTAGTTGAATCCTAATTTGATCGGTTTGATCGGTTCAGACCTATTCAAGGTGATTTTAGATTGATTTTAAACGATTCAAGCCTATTTGACCCAAATTGGAACTAAGTCCAAATTAGACTAGTGATTGCAGACTAATTTTATGAGGGACTTCAGGTTGGTTTAATTACGTTTTAATTGAATCGAGTCCAATTCGAGTCAATTTGACTCATTCAACTATGGTTCAGGTCAATTAATGGTTAATTAGGATATGACTCCTTATATTATTAATCTTGAATGGTTATTAATAATTTTTATGAGGTTACATGGTAGCACTATACCCTGAGACTTATATGTCACGAGGTGTTATGTGTGCCCAAAATGATGTGAGGGCAATTATTGACCTTGCCATGGACAAGAAGACTAATATACTGGTAGGGCAATTCTCTTCAAGGATCTAGTAGGTTGTTAGGTATGGTAGCTTGACAAGAGACATCATTCCATCAATGGCTAAGAGAGTGATATGGGTTCTCTCCATAAGCGGATGGGAGAACATAGAGCTCAATTTATGAGGCAAGACCTCTCCATCAACTACTAGGATAGTGCATGATCAGGTATTTGACTTATGCCATATGTTCATGAGACCTAAAATTGATCATATTATTAAAACTAGTTACTGAATTATGATTTGATATTTTGATATTATTTATGACATATTGATATCTGTTCATGATATTTTATTGATTTTGTTACATGTTTTGAGAGGACATTTAAGAAGTTCCTACTCAGCTTTGTTGATTTGTTGTTGTTTTCTTCTTTTTTTCAGAGCAACTTTCAGATTTTAATACTGACTTTGACATAGAGAGGGTCATTGTGTAGCCTTAAGTAATTATGTGGAGGATTTTAGTTTTTACAGTTTCGGTATGAGCCAGTAGGGTTACATTTTCTTTAATGTTACACCTTATTTATGATACATTTAAAATTTAAATTAAATAAAATTAGTTTGTTTATATATTGTTCGAAATGTTATATATGGAAAGTATATCATATTCTGTACATGTGTGAAAAATAAAATATTTTTAGCACGAGATGTGATATCTTTTTATGATATCATAGCATAGTTAAAGACCTCTGAGTTTTAGGATTCAAGGACTGACTTGACTAATGAATTTTTGTGACATATTGTAGGATTGATGGAACCATTGAACCTTTGAGGAGCAAGTCTCCTTTGCTACCTTCATTCTAGTGGGTAGGGTCGATGCTTGGTGGACTACCTAAAGGAGAATCTTATTGATGGCGGCAATTAGATTATTTGAGAAAGGTTCAAGCAGGCATCTTATGATTAGTACTATGGAAAGGTTTCATCGTCAAAAGAAAAGAGAGTTCTTAATGTTCATCAAGGGAATCGAACAATAGCTGAGGACAAAGTTTCCTTCATTGAGCTGGCCTGATTTTCTCCACACATGATCTTCAACAATGAGTAGAAGGCCCGACATTTTGAGGCTGGCCTACCCCCATCTGTCCAAGACCATATTGTGCTCATGGAGCTTTGCACCTATATCGCAATCGTCAACAAGGCAATGGCTGTGGAGAAGTTAACAATGAATACCTAATCAACAACAAAGGGCATCATCTGATCAAGAGGTGTTACTTTTGTGGCAGGACAGATCATGTGTCCATAAACTGCACCATTGGACAACATGCATGCTTTCCAAAGATTGTTCCCTTAGGAACCAGCACCCCTGAGCCCAACAGTAAGGAGCAGCACCAACTTAGCCTGGACAAAGGGAAGAACAAGCTTGAGTCTTTGGACTTACCCATTGGGATGCACAAGCTTCTAAGACGATAACTTTAAGGTACGCTTACTCTCTACAGCATATATGCTAGTGTCTTGATTAAACTGAGTTCTTTGTACTCTTTCATACCTCCATATTTTGCAGATAAGTTAAAAAGAGACTCATAACCTATGACTAATGCTATAGTCATGGCCACACTGGCTAGAGATTCTTTACTAGCTAACCGGATATTTAGATGATGCATTATTACAATAGGACATGAATTATTGGTTGAATGATTCCCTGATTCCCACAAGAGAAGGATTTGTGGTATTTAATAATGCTTCTATTCATGGACTTGGATGTGTGTTAATGCAAAATATAAGAGTAGTAACTTATACATATAAACAATTAAAAACAAATAAAAAAAATATCTCACATATAATTTCGAATTAATGGTTATTATCCAAGGATTACAATTTCGAATAATACCGCCTATACCGGGTAGTACGTACCGGTCTGTCAGTAGATCGGTACACGGACCGCCCACCACTACCAAGCGGTATTATATATATAATATATATATTATATATAATATATATTATAATATATATATTATATATAATATATATTATAATATATATATTATATAAATATGCGACGTCGCATTCTCCCTAAGCGGGAAAAGGCGACGTCGCGTCGCCTCGGCATCAAAAAATTCTTTTTATATATATATAAATATATATAATATTTTTTTACTTATATATATATATATATATATATATATTTATTTATTTATTTATTTATATCGAACAGTATATTGCTCGGTATATAGTACCGTACCATATCAAGCGAATATCGAAACTTCGATATGGTACGATATTTCAATCCTTGCTATTATCTTTACATTAAAGATTTAAAGACATTATCTTTACAAGTAAAACATAACATTAAGGGCTTGTTCAGGGCAATCGCCCTATTATTTTTAGATTGAAAAATATAAAACTTATGATCTATTAATTGTTTAAAACATAGATTTAAATGAAACTATGACATGAAAATTATTTATATATCAAAATTATTCATGAATTGTTGAATTTATTTAGAAATACTAATTTATGGATATTTTTTATTTATCAAAATAGTTTTAGAATCTTATTAATTAAATTTCTATTTTAATTAATTTAGTTTGTATGCTTAGAATCCTATATGTTTATTATGTGATTTTTGCACAATTAAAAGTGATATTATAGAATTATAAAAGTATATAAAAAAGAATCAATTTGAATTCGAGTCTAAACCGAGTCAAACTCGAGTCGAATCAAGATAACCGAGCCATAATCAGCTTGGACCTAGGTGTGATTTTGGTTCAACTCAAATTCTAACCTATAGCTTGGCTCGGCATCGTTTGTTTCAGGCACGAAGCATGCGACTCAAGGCCCGGTGCAGGTCCAGTGAGCCAAAGGCAAGCTGTGGGCATTTGTATATGTATAACTTTTGAACATATCGTGTGGGTGTGTTTTTCCTTTGGTTAAAGGTTATAATTATGTACATATGTCAAAATCACTATGGATAGGGGTAACTCTATCATTTTGTGTAGTAAATTAACATGTTTTACTTTTAAGATTGCTTACACTCCTATAAAAACATTAAAAGAATTGAAAACTGACTTCCTACTTTCGTCATGCATGCAGGATTTGGGTAGGACTAAAAGTAGGGTGTTACAAGTTGTGGTATCAGAGCCCAAGTCATGAGTCCTGTAGACTATCTGTATCTACAAAAGCATAGAGCGCACTACTTAATTATATTATAAGTTTTAATAATTAAATTATATTGATTTTCTTATTAATATATGATCCTCTTATGTTTGGCAACTAGGGTGTAAACAACTTGAGATTAATCAAGAAGATATCATGAGAACTAGAGGACAAGCTAGTAACGCTAATATCCTGATTTGCACTCCACATGAGTAACACTAATGCCTTGAAGGTGGATCAATTTCTACAAGGACTTAGAGTAGAAATTTATTGGGATATGAAGATGACAATGAATGTCCAAGACATTCCCTATTCCTTAGTAACGGAAAAGGCCTTGGAAGTAGAGAAGATTGAGCAAAGAATTTTTCAAGCCTAATATATGCGTCGCAGCCATGATATACCAAGGAAGAATATTATTTTGACAACAAGCCCCCATAATATATTTTGAGCAATAAAAAAAATGGCACCTAGGTCAAGGACAACAAAAGGGGCAACCCAAATGCTCTACGCAAGGAAAAATGGGTCAAACATTCCAGTCTTCTCAACTAGCTCAGGCACAAAGACCCACTTGCCTTAAATGTGGGGCGCATCATATAGGGGAATGCCTTAAAAGAAAAGGGCTATGTTTTCGATGTAGAAAGCCCAAAATTTAGCAAAGAACTGCACAACAATCTTATCATAATAGAAAAGAGTACCGAGCAGCAAGGATTGAAATTTCGTACCGTACCGGTGTATCGAGATTTGCTCCATATGGTACGACATACCGAGCTGTACACCTAATTTAGGTGTAAAATCCTCCAAAAACACCTGAAGAATAGGGAAAAAAATTAGGATATATTTCTTTTCTTTGTTAATTCCATTTCAATGAATGAGTTGCGCTAACGAAACTGGCACAAGATGTCAAGTAAAAAGTGAGGTAACATCTTTCGAGCACCGGCACTACGCAAGAGATTCCATTCATTCTTTGTTAAACCACATTTGATGAGTTAACCACGCTTTGGTGTTGACGATGAGAATGAATCAACAGTTTAAAGATCTGACGCGGGTAAGGAAGCAGGTAAAGAAATAGTATCAAGGTTCAGTTCCGGTGTTGGCGACCTTTACTCTGGTTGGTAATGTAACTTCTTGTGCTAGCGCATTCTAGGAATGAATACTATGCTGGCAACAATTCATTTAGAGTTTTTAAGTTAGAATAAATATACATTTAGTATAGATTTAGCAAAACCAATGTAAATTAGGCAAGAATAGTATCACATATCTTTTACGTGCTTTGATAAATAGCTTTATGCAAGGTTCGTAATTTCGATCCATTATAGATCGTCCTTTTATAAATATTAAAATATCTACAGAAAAATTGTTTGAATTGTTAGATTATTTTGTTACAAGATAAATTTTAAGATTCAAATGAATTTTAAGATTATTTTGTTGATATACCTGATTGTTGATTCTACCACCAAAACGAACGACGAATCTCCACGAGTGGTGGATCATGGTCCTCGATCCTATATATCTACATATTGATATGATATGTTTGTTAGACCCAATCCTAAAATTGATCCCATGACATAGTTTATTGATACATCATATGTCATTGGTGCATCAATTTGATGATGATCATAGGTTAATTGTCATGAATCACATGTATCCGAAACGGCTCCTGAGGCATGTATTGGTGAATGTTAGAGCTTCTACTTTCGCTACTGATCTGCTGCTCCGTATCATACTGTTGCTCGGATAAATATGACCAACTATTACCGTATTGCTATTGACCGTAAGATTCTCCATAATACGACGGCTATGAATACAATGAGCTTCGTTCTGTTTCTACATCGTGTAGGCTCTATCGCATCTGCTCAAATTCATCCACTGCCTTCCCTTTCCATGCATAAACTTGACCAGTACCTTGTCGAGTTCCATGATCAGAATCTTGGGTGGCACGTATAAAATATTGCTCCTCAGTCCATGCATCAACCGCAAGTTACGTAGACGAGACCAACGACTGCCTGACATCGCCGCCATCATCCTTCGAGGCACTGCTGTCTGTGTTGCTGTCATGTCTCTGGACCGAGCAAGTTGTTGAATGCAATTGTAAAGGTGTCTCATCGCCCGACTCGATTCTTTCCAACGATACAGCTGATGCTACTATTTTCCCCTTTGCCTTGGCCTTTGCACGATAGCTGAACGACTATGATAGTTAGGTGTCTATAGTTCCTCGGGTAGTCTGACTCGATGTTGTTTGACTCCTTTCGCCACATTATGACCGAGGGGGATTTTCTACCTATTGGTGTTATGCTTCCTCTTCTTCTATTATCTCGGTGATAAAACGCGAAGGACATTGAGGATCTCCCACCTCATAAAGTAGAGGATCCTCTTGGCTCTCCATCGCTTCGACCCATTCTAAAATCGACTCTAAATCTTCGTTGTAGAATTGGAGGTCGATGGGATCAATCTCTGGTTCCTCTAGCTCTTTATCCAACTCAACACACCGCAACCTTAGCCGCATATTATAATGGACATATACCAGTTTCTATAACCGTCTATATGAGAGTCTATTGCGAACCTTCGTGTGAATCAATGCGAATGTTGATCAATTATGTTCGCAACCACTAGATGTCGTTTGTTAAAGTACACGAACGACAACCTTAAATGTGGTGCATCCCCTCCAAATTGTAACGACCACTCGATTGCAAAGAAATATAAATAAGACTTTATTTGCATAACAAATAATTAACATCAAATATAATTGATAATCAATATATGTAACTTTTCCTCACCATGATCCATAGTATAACGACATGATTCAGCTACAACGTCGGAGAATGAACCAACTATTTCTCTAAATAATTGACCCTCCATAAGAGCATCGGCTGCATCAACAGTGTTTGGCAAGAGTCGGCATATAACATTTCTTAATGTCATTAGTAAATCATTTTGCGTTCCAAGAGTATATTGATATTGAATTGCTAGGTTTAGATAATACGTTGCAAGACATAATTTTGTTAGTATGATTTTTTTATTATATAAAAAATAATAAATTAAATTATTCTGAATATGAATTTACTTGCATTATGGATATCTTGATCCATATGAACTTCAATCAGACGATCAATGATTCATATGTATCGGTTGGCCTTAAAATCATCTTTGAATGCTTTCCTGACCTCCTCTCTTACTAAAATCAACATATATTTAAGATACGACATCTGTGGACGCTTGTCTATATCAACCTTATGGAGAACAATATAAAGTAGTTCCACGCCTTTTATGATTTCAGCTGCAGTCTCTCAAAATCTAGAGGAAAGAATAGACTTTTTTATCTTCTTTCCATCGCTCAATTTCGAATATCTAGAATCAGACCACTCCTGTGAGGTGACCGTTGTCTTCAAGTCATACCTCTTTTGCTGTAATGACTTTAATGCAATGAAATTGATAGCAAACCGAGTAACTCCAGGTTGGAATATCTCATTGTTTGCATACTTTTGCATTAAAGAGCGGACCTAATGATAATTATATATAAACTTTGTAATTGACTGTGCTCGAGCTACGCACTTCTTGACTACGTCTAACTCACCAATATCCTTCAGCATTAGATCTATGCAATGAGCTGCACATGGAGTCCAAAACAATATTTTTCTTTTTTCCATCAATTGTAAGTTGACCTTCTTGAAATTTGCTCTATTGTCGATTACTATTTGGACAATATACTGTGTTTCGATCTCCTCTACTACGGTGTCCATCAAGCTCTCAATATAGTCTGCATCTTGGATCTTGTTAGAAGCATTAACTGACTTATGAAACACCACCCTTCTATTACAATAAATAAGAAAGTTGATGATACTCATTCTTGTTGGCCCTGTCCAACTGTCACACATCAGTGTCACCCCATATTCATCCTATTGCCTCTTGAAGGATTTGATCCAATCCTTCAATTCTACCACCTCCTCATCTAAATACACGCTGTGAATCTCACTCGGTGTTGGAGGTTGGATCCTTGTGCTAGACTTTTGAATAAAAGAGACTATACTCTGATAATATGGACTTTGGGTTGTGTTAGCTGAAATCCTATGAAAGTTGAACCATTTTGAAATTGTCTTCCTAATATCCCGCTTCTTTTCTTTTGTATATATATCGTCAATTCATGTATGTTTCGTTATTTGTAGGGGATAGGCTTGTGGATAAATATCAACAATATCTGGTGCAAACCTCCTGCTAAGACCTCTCATAAATCCACGGAATCCACCATGCCTCGTGCTACTAGTTCGACCTAACTGAGGAGCAGTTGGCTGCCTCATGCTGGCCGACCTCTGGATTCTACTGCCACCGCCATGCTCCAATTATGAGTCAAGTCATCGATGCCTCGTTGCTTCATCAACCATATACTGATGCTCCAATGATGCACAAATCCCAACTATAAGATCCGAGTCGACTTCATCATCACAACCCTCATATTGATCATAAATTGGTTCATGCATAGCCCTACAATATTCTTCCTCAACTCTTGTCTTCTTTTTAATGTATCTTCCTTTACTTATTATAGCTTGCTTTAAAATAATTTACGGATCTCCATCGGAACCTTCTTGCATTTCGCAATATCAGGATACCTGCCGACCAAATACATCTTCGTCCAAGTTATTCCTCTACTCTTGCCAATGTAGTCACAATAAATACATTGCCAATGATGTCAGTTCTCATCCATCTTTCGAGTCTGAACCCATGCATCATTATATGGCCGTTCCATTGATACAATGATCCTACTAAATTTAAATCAAATAAGCTCTAAACATGTTGAATTAACCTAATATCGATCAAAAACCACTAATCTGTTAAATAATTTTATTAAAACCTAACTAATCCTATTTTACCATCATAAATATATGAAACTCATGAAAAAACCATTAAATACGTAAGTTTGATCCAATATAAATCAAATAATGATGAAATCATTAAATACACTAATCATATAATTAACATAGTTAATTACCCATCAATTACTTCTTTATCAATACTATAAACATGTCAAACACCCTAATAGGTATTAAAGGCATTGAATTGACTTAAAACCGATCAAATTTCGATTAAATCATCATTAAAATTATTAATCACAGTATTAAATAACTTTAATAAAACCTAATTAAACCTATTTTACCATCATAAATATGTGAAACATATAAAAGAAACATTAAATACATAATTTTGATCCAATATACATCAAATTAGGATGAAATCATCATCAAATATACTAATCACATGATTAACATAGTTAATTACTCATTAATTACTTCTCTTTCAATACTATAAACATGTCAAACACCCTATTAGGAATTAAAGACATTAAATTAATCCAAAATCGATCAAATTTTGATTAAATCATCATTAAAATCACTAATCAGAGCGTTAAATAATTTTAATAAAACCTAATTAAACCTATTTTAACATCATAAATATCTTCCAATATTTAATATGCATGAAATATAAACATTTGACCTATTAAGTGTCTAATTTCGAATAAATTAATATTAAATATACTAATCATAATATTAAAAATCTTAATTATTCTTTAATTAAAGAAAGAGAATACATATCTATTGATTAAAAAGTTTTTCCACTTAATCCTCCCAAATTAGTCTCGATTCAATTCACAAAACGTTGCTTTGTAGAGTTTAGGAAAATGCAAATGTAAGAATGAAAAGGAGAATATGAGAAAAAATGAATTTGAGATAGTTTAAAATAGTGTAAGAGTGAAATAGAATGCAATAGGAGGGAAGATGGGTTTACAAACCCGTGAGAAAGGGTTCTAACGGTCAATTTAACCATTGGAACACTGTACTGGGCAATAACGATCTGATCCCATAACATCCGAAACAGGGCTATATCAAGCGTTCCGCCCGATAGCGGGTAATCCGTGTACTAGTCTACTGACGGACCAGTATCGAGTGGTACGAATCGGAATTTAAATCCCTGTTGGGGAAAGTCTTTGTGATGACCAAGACAAAAGCAAAAGCTAAGACCACAGTTATCTCAAATGAGATATTTATTTACGATATATTCTTGCATGTATTAATTGATTCTGGTACCACATATTCTTTTATATCACTAGCTTGTGTAGAGAAACTAGGCAAACCAACCAAAGCATTAAATGTGATATATTGCATAGTTGTTCCATCATGGGATATAATGCATTCAGGTTAGGGATTGGGGTCTTGTCCAATTTAGATTACTGACAAAGAATTAGTTATTGATCTGATAGTGTTGAACATATAAGACTTTGATGTTATATTGGGCATGAATTCGTTGTCTAAACCAAAGATTGAAATATCGTACCATACCGAAGTTTCGACATTCGTTTGGTACGGTATGATATACCGATCGGTATATATATATATATTTATTTATTTATTTATAAAAAATTACACACACACACATATATATATATATATATATATATATATATATATATATATATATATATATATTTATTTATGTATAAAATTTTTTATAAAAGGCGACGTTGCCTTTTCCTTCTCCCACGTAGGGCGATGTCGCCGAGGCGACGCGACCTCAATGACGTCGCCTCGTGTGTGTGTGTGTGTGTGTATATATATATATATATATATATATATATATATATATATTATTTTATTTTTTTTTATAGAAGGTGACATCGCATCGCCTCAGTGACATCGCCTTTTCCTTCTCCCACACGGGACGACGTCGTCAAGACGACACGACATCACCTTTTATAAAAATATTTATATATAAAAATATATATATTAACACACACACACACACACACACACATATATATATATATATATATATATATATATATATATATATATATATATATATTCCATCCGCTAGTGAGTCGTCCGTGTACCAGTCAGCTAACGGACCGATGCGTACCGCCCGATATGGACGATATTATTTGAAACTATATACCTTGGTCTAAATATCATGTTTTAATTGACATGTGATCAGAAGAGGGTAGTATTTCAACCTCCAGGGTCAATAGAGTTTATATTTGTTGATTCTGAAGTAAAGACATCAATCCCTTTTATCTCAACAATGAAAGTCAAGAGACTCTTAAAGGAGGGATGCATAGGATATTTGACAAATGTGATTGATACTAGGGTGAAACCAAAGGTCAAGTCAAAGGATATGCTTGTTGTGAGTCAGGTGTTTCCAAAGAACCTCCCTAAACTACCACCAAATAGGGAGATTGAATTTGTTATAATGTCGGGCACTGAATCTGTTTCCAAAGCACCTTATAGAATGGCTCCAATAGAACTAAAGGAGTTAAAGATGCAATTTCAAGAGCTCCTTAATAAAGGGTTCATTCGCCCTAGCTTTTCATCATAGGGTGCAATAGTTCTGTTTGTAAAGAAAAAGAATGGGTCAATGCAATTATGCATAAATTATAAGGAGTTGAATAAGGTGACTCTTAAGAATAAATACCCACTCAGAATTGATGACTTATTTAATTAATTGTAAGGTGCATCTGTATTTTCCAAAATTGATTTAAGAGCAGGATATCATCAATTGAAAATTAAGAAAAAGGGCATTCCCAAGACCGCCTTCAGGACCAGATATGGTCACTTTGAATTTCTAGTGATGTCCTTTGATCTAACAAATGCACCGAGTCGTCTTTATGGACCTAATGAACAGAGTATTCAAGGAGTATATAGATAAATTCATGATAGTTTTTATTGATAACATTTTGATGTACCTTAAAGAAAAAGCAATTATATGCGAAGTTTAAGAAATGCATATTTTGGCTAGAGAATATAGCATTCCTTACGCACAATGCTCCAAGGAAGGGATCTCAGTGGATCCAACTAAGGTATAAGCAGTTAGTAACTGGCCTAGGCCGACTACTATAATTGAGCAAGAAGTTTTCTTGGGATAACAGGTTATTATAAATCTTTTGTGGAAGGATTCTCCAAGATAGCATCATCTCTCACCCAATTAACAAAAAAGAATATTAAATTTGAATGGACTGATACAAAAAGAATATTATCTTTTATGAGGAAAAATGCAAAATATACATTGATTACAAGAGTTTGAAATATTTCTTTACTCAAAAGGAGCTGAATATGAGGCAGAGGAGATAGTTGAAATTAACAATGGATTATGATTGTGTAATCAATTACCATCCTAGGAAAGCGAATGTAGTTGCTGATGCATTAAGTAGAAAGTCAGCCAATTTAGTTGCTTTATCAATAGTTCAAAGACCTTCCTATATAGAATTGCAAAAGTTTGAATCTGAGATGATCCTTAACAGTTTAATTGAGAGAATAGCAATATTATCACTATAGCCAATCGTTTTGAGAAAAATTAAAGAATTATAAGTTAACAACCCTTATTTAAACTGATTGAAGTTTGATATTGAGGTAGAAAAAAAAATTTTCACATTGATGAAGAGGTAATTAGATTTCAGGGTAGATTATTTATACCAGAGAAGCTTGACATAAAGCAAGAAATTTTAACAAAGGCACACTCATCTTTATACTCAGTGCACCCTGGAACAATCAAGATGTACAGGGATCGGAAAGAACACTACTAGTGGCCAAGAATGAAGAGAGATGTGATCTAATTTGTTGAGAAATATCTCACATGTCAATAAATCAAAATAGAACATCAGAGGTTAGTAGGTACCTCAAATTCATTGCAAATACCCTAATGGAAATGGGAAGAGGTTAACATGAATTTTGTTATGGGTTTACCTAAGACCAATAAAGGATATGATGGAATTTGGGTTATTGTGGATAGATTGACCAAGACAGTCCACTTCATACCTATTCGTACTAACAATTCGATGCATCAATATGTTCAATTATATATCCAAAAGATAATTAGACTCCATGGTATACCAATGTCCATTGTATCAGATAGAGACTCTAGATTCACATCAGGATTTTGGAAGAATCTTCATAAAGCACTAGGGATAAAGTAAGCTTTTAGGACTGTTTTTCATCCTAAAACAGAAAGTCAATCAGAAAGAATCATTCAGATATTAGAAGATATGTTAAGAGCTTGTGTCATGGACTTTAAGAGATCATGAAGCAAATATTTATCTTTGATAGAGTTTGCCTATAATAACAATTACTAGGCAATCATTGGGATGACACCATTTATAGCACTATATGGCAGAAAGTGTAAATCACTTATTCATTGAGATGATATGGGTGAAATAAAATATTTGGGGCTAAATTTGGTAAGAGAAACATCAGAAGCAGTAGAAAAGATTTGCCAAAGAATAAAGGCAACACAAAGTAGGCAAAATGTATGTCGATAACAGGAGAAGGCCTTTAAAATTTGAAATAAGCGAAAAAGTATTTTTAAAGGTGACACCAATGAAATGAGTTATGAGGTTTGGAAAGAATGACAAGTTAAGTCCTCGATATATAGGACCATATGAAATTCTTGATAAAGTTGGTAATGTGGCCTACAGACCAACATTACCTCCTGCATTAGCAAAGGTGCATAATGTATTCCACGTATCAATGTTGAGCAAGTATATTTCAGATTCTTCTCATGTCCTAGAAGAATAATTAATAGAATAGGATAAAAATTTGACATACAAGGAACGGGCTATACAAATTCTTGATATAAAGGAGAAAAAACTTCGTAATAAGAATATCACTTTAGTCAAAGTGTTATAGAAGAATCACGCAATGGAGGAAGCAACTTAGGAAAGAAAAAAATAGGTGCAAGAGAAATCTCTGGATAAAATTTTCAATGATAAAATTTTTATTAAAAGGGGAGGATTGTAGTGCCCGAGTCTCACACACATTGAACTAAACTAGCATATCAATGGAAGCACAAATAATATGTGTGTTACCCTCACTTAGTGATATGATTTATGATGTCTATGCTTCACAAATATAACAAATGACATGCTTTCTAAAAATTTTATTCTCAATGTTCTACGAAATATTGGTTGAGCATGCATAAGTATTAATGTTTACTTTAAGCATCATGCAAAAAGTCAAAGCGTGCTAATGGACTTGAATATGAGATTAAGTTATGGTAAGAAGCATGCATATAGTGGCTAGAAGTGACGGTTGAATTTTAATTGGTCTTAAGTGAATCTCACGGCTTGAATAAGTTTGACTATGATTAATGTAAGAAAGTTTGAGTTATAAATATTATGTATATAGTGGATAATAAGCTACCTAGACATGAATAAAGTAGTGAAAAATTAAATGGAGATGCAAATCAAAGAGTGTTATATTAAATGTTGAGATACATAAATGAGATTGAAGGATGAGTTTAGACCAAAAATATCATCTTTGTCAACCTAAATTAAACTCAATTAAAGTTACTACAACATTAGAATTATATTAGTAAAAGAAGAAAAGAAAAAAAAAAAGAAGAGGAAAACCTGAAATAAGGCCTAATGGGATTGAACCCTAGACCTCAAAGTAAAATCTTAAACACCTCTACCTTGTTTTGGCCTCATCCTTTTTACCAACCTAATAACCCACGACCCTTTCTCTCCTTCAGCCATTCTTTTAGTTTTTCTCATGAAGGCCAAAAAAACCCCAAAGGAAGATTGAGGTAAGAATAACCCAATTCTTCCTTTGTTATACCTAGGGTTTTAATTTTATATATTATAGGTTGATCTTTTCAGCTAATTTTGAGAAACCTAGATTTCGAATTTATCTTTGATTTTTAGATATGCTTTGTATGAATCTCTTATAATTCTAAGACCTTTGGTATGACTTTAATATAAGATTGATGCATAGAGTTATTACTGTCCCAATCTGAGGTACTCAGAATCTCCTGTTTTCTAAGAATGGGTTCTATTCAAGCTAAATTGACCCCTTTAGGGACATGATAGGCTCTATCCTTTTGATATACTTTAAAAGATATCCTTAGGTGGGATTTGGAATTGAATGAATATCACATCTGTGTACCGAGATATGAAGTTTATAAGTTCTGATAGTCCCAACCCAGTTTCAGCATAATAGAATACGTGTTGGTAGTGAATTAGGATGGTAGTTTAGCCTCTAAATGATTATGTTTTAAGGTGAAAATTTGTGAGCATTTAGTTTTATATGTCTCTTAGTTTCCTATAAAATTTTATAATAATTCAAAATTGTTTGGTCAGCTAAAATAGTGAAGTAAAACTTATTTACAGAATTATGCGATGGTTTGAGTGATACTAACTAGTTCGTTGGTTATAGAGTGAATTGTTGAAAAATTAATGGTGGAATTTAAATAAATTTTCAAGCTGAGTAAAGTCTTTTATTAAGGGCTTTATCAAAATTCTACTATGAATTATTAGTATGAGTTATTATAAATCAATAATTCAAGAGATAGAGTTCTAAATTAATGTATCTCGTAATTCTATACTCCTAATTTGATAGGTGTACCACTCTCTAGCACACTCGATTAGTAAAAAACATGGTCCTTCACTATCATTTTCATTTTTGAGTTAAATCAAGTATAAGTTTAATTCACTGTAAAATAATGGTCATATAAATTATCGTATTTATAATGAATTTTGGAAAGCATGTTTCGAATGATATGATTGTCATGAGCTAAACATGAGTTAAATGTGAATGTATATATTATAAGGTACGGTTTAGGAGTGCATGTATATATTATGATGACGTATGGTGTGGGAGTATACATATAAGCATTTTAAATTATTTCAACATAGAATTTTATTTCTTTATTTTTGCATATATTATGTTGTAGAGTTATGCTTACTAAAGAAGTCATAAAATAAAGCGTTTGCAGTTAAATGCCTTATGCTGATGATTTTAAAATATTATAACATGACATAATACATACTCACCTAAATAAAGCTATAAAGGCTTATACTTACTGAGTGATTACTCTATAGATTTTACAAGTAAAGATACTACTGCCCCACCAAAATGATTAGGCCGGGAAGTAAGCACGTTCGAACCAATACTAATGTAGATATGGATAAGGACTTGTGGGTATTTGTATGTGTATAGCTTTTGGACACGTTTGGGTATGTTTTTCTTTTAGTTAGAGGTTATAATTATATACAGGTGTCAAAATCACTATGCATAAGGGGAAATGTCATGACTCGAGTCTGATGAGCTAATTGGCCTATCAACTTTATTTAGCCAAAACCACTAGCCAAAATACTTAAGCTGAAATTAAAAGTAGTATACTCATCAAACCCTTATAAGTCAATCTTAGTCTTGCCCACTTCCGATGTAGGACTAATCGAGGTACTACAATCTCCCCCACTTAAGGACTTGACGTCCTTGTTAAGGCCCAACATAACCCAAATCAAACCCTAGCATGGTGCATGTGAGGCGTAACCTAATGGTGTCTCCACGCTGTGATGAGGCCTCTAACTCCATCCACGAGTAGTCAGTTCTTGCTCGAGCCCCCTAACCATGCCCAAATACTAGGTCGGCTCTGATACCAAATGTCACGACTCCGATCTGATGGGCTAACTGACCTATCAACTTTATTTGGCCTAAACCATTAGACAAAATGTTTAAGCTGAAGTAGAAAAAGTATACTCATCAAACCCTTTATAAGTCAATCTTAATCTTGCCCACTTTCGATGTGGGACTAATCGAGGTGTTACAAAACACCTAAGCTAATTTATTTAACATTAAATTATCACATCGCAAATTTATAAAATGGGATAAATCATCATTTTATTATCCATAATTTACATAATACATTCTATTCTTTTTTTTCTTCATCTTTGAATTCAAATTATTGACTTTACAATAGTAAATATTTTATTAACTAGAAAAATGATCACATCTTCTTAGTAGGGTCACAAGTTTCTTCCACCCAAACTTCATATCTATTACAAAGTAGTAAATTACTCTAAAAATAAATATAAGATAAGAACATATCAACAACTACACATGTTGATAGGAACCTCTAAAAAATCATAAAAATAATCTTTCATATTCGTGAAACATATACAATTGTCAATAATTCAATAGGAAATGATAATATATTGATTCATCATAAAACTTATGCATCAGAAAAATAATGATAATTTCTTATGTAATAAACAAAATCATACATCGATCACATGCAACACATACATAATAATCAGATAATAAAGGCATGCATCATACCCGATAGTGCACTCTCTCAACAACGGATGGAGAGGCATACGCCACTGGATGGATTCCTCCCAACGCCGGATAAAGATAACCCATATCGCACTCCCAACAATGGATGGAGTGGTATCCTTCATCCGCCCAAGTGAGAACACGTTCCTCCCAACAGTAGATAGAGAAACCCTTTAACCATCACGTTTGACGGCCCACTAATCCCCAAAGGGAATCACCATACCTGCCCTCAGCAGGGATATATAAACATCCTTGATCATTCATTTACATTCATTCATTCATTCATTCACGCGTGCATCCAAAAAATCAGTATGATCAAATATTATGAGAGACCATAATAGTTCATCAAATCATAAAGACATAAAACATAAATCTCTCAATAGTGCTCGATCAACCAAAACCTTAATTGGAATAGCTCAATTGACTTAAACCAAACTCAATTAGATTATGACCTAACTGTCACGGACTTAGCTGGTTTTGCCTAAGTCATGCGGCACCCTTGCGTGTCCGTCCGCAAAGGTCAGCCTCCCCGAAGCCTCCCATTGTCCCTTAGGACCAACAAAAGAGAGAACGGGTTAGAGAGAACGCCTCAATCGGAATCCACAAGCAAACATCTCCGAAAAACACTTTATAGACAATGCAAATTACAAACAGACTTTACAAGCTCTGAACAGTTGCACAACAAAGGGTAAAATGGTCCATTACAGACCGAAAATCTCTCGCACGTGTCCACATGACACAACCTTTATTTACAAGCCTAAAGAGGCCACCAACCCAACTAAAATGGGACTATTAAGCCTTCGGCCGCCCCTCTACATGCTGTACAAGGCATGAACATACCGAAAGACACGGACATACATAAGCATTACATCAAACATCTTGTTTAGAAGTTTGTCCGTGACATAACGGAACCAACCTTAAATCCTTATAGAACCAGTCTGGAATCACCCTAGACTGGTCTGGAATTACCTGATAGTAGGTGGGTAATGAACGAAATTTTAACCATTACCGCCCAAAACTTCCCTGTATCATCCGATACGGGGGTATATTAAGTGAACCGCCCAATAGCAGACGGTCCGCGTACCGGTTCACAAGCGGAATGATTCGAAACCGCAAACCTTGATCAAAACTATTATGTTAATCCAAAAATAAGGGTTTTGATATTTAAATCAATCTTGAAATTCACTTAAGCTTATAAGGCCATTATAAATCAAATAATCATTCTAACATTATAAATCAATTATCATTATTTATTAATCATAAAATTTTAAAATTAAAACATTATTATGCATCATAAAATCATAACAATTTTAATATTAAGGATTTCAGAACATGAATCAAAACTAATTAGAAAAGAATATAGGATCCTACCTCTCCTCGACTATCCTCTCCTCATGATCCTCTCCTCGGAAAATCCTCTCCTCAATCCTCCTATTGTGCTCGGTGAAAAATGAGAGAAGAGGAACCCCCTTTATATAGGAGAAGATGGAAGATGAGATCTCCTTGAAAGGTAAGTAAATATTTAATTTTTATTTTAAATTTATTTTTATTTTGCTTTCACACAAGATAGAAATATAATATTCATTTCTTATAGTTCACACATGAAAATGAAATATATACCATTTATTTTTTAAAAATCACATCACCTATTAGGAAATAAATCAATTAATAATTTAATTGATTAATAAAATTTCTAACTTATCCACATGATTAAAAAATTAATTTTAATAATTTCCTTAACCATACTACATGAACATGGAAGTTAACAATAAAGTAATACATTATTTATAGTAATTAATTTATGTTAAGGGAGAAATTATCGATAATTACAGAAACTCTATCATTTTGTTTAGTAAATTAGTATGTTTTACGTTAAGATTGGCTACACTCTTGTTGATAGTGGTAAAAGAACTAGAAAATAACATCCTACTTTAGTCATGTATATGGGGTATGGGTGAGAGTAGAAGTAGGGTGTTACAGGAGGACTTTAGTTTTTGTAGTTTTAGTAGTACCCCATGTGGCTTTATTTTCTTTAATGCTAAACTTTGTTATTTATGATATATTTAAAATCTGAATTAAATATAGACTATTCTAAAATGTTATGTGGAAAGTATGTCATCTTTTGTGTATGTGTGGGAAAAAAAAATGAGCATGGGATATGATAAAGGCTATAAAAGAAAAGATATAACCCCTATAAGAAGAAGAGTACCCTCAATCAGAACATGGAAGTCATACAGCCTTGAGTCAATCCAGTCGGGATCATGGCACCTAACAATCACAAATGTCTGCCCAACTTAAGTATCACACACTTAGTTAGAATTATCTAAGTTGTGAGGCACACTTAGTTGTAAGGGTTAGCTTAAAAGCAATCTTGCATAAGTCTCGAAGAGTGTAAAAGAGAAAGTTGATTAGTTCAGAAAGTAAGTGGTGAAGTCCCAACGTCTCACAACAGAGGACACCTTATAAGTAATTTAACAAACACTTAATGTGCAAGAGAGAAAAGAGAAGAAGGGAAAACAAGGACTTTAGAAGGTAAAAAAATAGCCGGAAGTCCACAAACGAACGCTCAACCGAGTGTTTAGGTGTGAGGCAAGTCCACACACTTTGCATGCAAACATGTTTATCTAGACAGCATCAAACGATACCTCAAAGCCCCATCCAACCCTGTGCCACCTAGGTGATTCTAGAGGTCTGAGATGGCTGATGTTTTATACTACACCGTAGCCAGCAAAAAACAAGCCATAGCATGTGAAAACTAGGCAATTTTGGGGTAGTTTTGCCTAGTCTGATGAGCAATCACTGTGCAGCCTCGCAAACTACTTCTGCTTATGAAAACCATGCAAAAATACATAAAAACAATGTAAAGCATGTTGTCAAACAACTATACAAGCAAATATAAGCAACAAACGGTCCATTGATGAAGAAAAGGGTTTGTTATGGTGTTTACGACACAACTGAGATTGACATAGAAATATTGCTTTGTAAAACATGTTCACTCGTAGGATTTGCATGTTCCCACCAAATTCCCAGAATCTTCTAATTGTTTTTTAATTTTTTACCATCCAGAAAAAAATATTCTTTAGCCAAAAAAAAATTTCTGATGTAAAGTACTACTATCCAGAAGCGTCAGTAATACATGATGAACAGCTAAATAGTATGCTCTTTCTAAGCTGTATTTGAACCTTACTAGAGATGTAGCATGGATCACAAGTTAAGCAACACCTAGATAAATTGGCAAACTCAAGCTCAACCATACTTACAAACTTCAAGTTTACAACAAACAAGCACAAAAATAATTAAACAAGGGAAAAAGAAAATTTAACGAAACAATTCTAAATTTCCAAATATACTCTGTAAAGCTCAAACAGTTAATCCAAAACATGATAGATTGCATTTTAAAAACTGGCTATACAACTAAATGGATTGAAAATTTCGCACAGGATCCCATATTGCCAATAAGACTGCACATCAGCCACATTTTAGCAAACACTGACAAGGCAAAGAAAGCAAGTCGCTAGTAAACGCTTCATTCGCAAAACATAAACTTAATTGCTTCGTAATCAATTACCGGAAGAGAATTTAGGCATGCACATACATAAAATAAAGAGAATCAGTAGGAGATGTGCACCTCGGTTCCGTCAGGAAGAACCTTGGCCAAGACTGGAATCTCGTCCTGGTAAAGCATCTCCCATTCAGGATTCCCCGTGATATCCCTCACCTAAAGGCAGAAAAATCACGAGAGAGAGAGAGAGAGAGAGAAGTAAGGACTCCGTGGAGATGTGAAGAGGAGGAACAGGAGGAAGGGGGGTGAAAGGAGCACTCACCTGGAGGTCGACCGAAGGGAGGGAGTGTGGGCCTCCGGCGAGGGAGAGGGCAACGTGAAGCTTCTCCTCGAGGCCGTCGCAGAGGCAACAACCGGGCTTCTTATAGAGCACGAGCCGCCGCCGCTTCTCCTCGCCGCTCCCTCCACCTGCGGAGAAGGCAGCAGTGGCTGCCACAAGTAGAGGACCACGGATCGACCACCTGTCCATAATCCACGCTCGACGGGGGGCGAGGCGGGCCGCGAGCGCCGCCGGTGAGACGGAGGAGACCAACGCAGCCATCGGAAACGGGGAATCACATTCTTGGGTTTTTGCAACGCTATATACTAGTCGGTGCCAATCTTATCCAGCATTTTTCATTTTATTTTCTATATATATATATATATATATATATATATATATATATATGCGAATTATCAGAAAAAAAATTCTTAACTTTAGATTTTTATTTTTTTTGGCATAACGTCGCAAAGCTTGAAAAATTATCACATTAGTACCCATTTTTCATAAATGATATTTTTGCTCTTATTGGTCATTGTCTTCAATTGCTCACACGGCCACACCTCCATCCCGCTAATCGCCCCCTTTCAACCCGTGCTTGGTAGCAAACCCGACTCGTTAGCTTTCGCTCATTGTCGACCCTCACTCGCTCGCTATGATCGATTGTAGCTCTCGTTGATGTTAGATTATGTGATCATATTTAATTAGGTAAGATATATTATAGATTTGATTATGATTATTGGCTAATAGAAAAGAAGTTCATGTTATAGTATGATTCCTTAGGGGATATCCTTAATGGGAGGAACTCTCCTAAAAACTTATCATAGACCCTCTACTCTCGCCTATAAATAGACAAGACTTCTATGGGCTAAAAATATACATCTCAATAAAGTTAGATTATGATTTTTCTCTCAATCTCTCTAATCCATCAATCTATATGGCTCTATGAAAAGATATGAAGAGAGAAGAAGGAATATCTAGTTTTTCTTATAGATTGATAACTCGACGATGGCGCGCTTGTAAATCAGATAAGGTTTATTCTTCTAAACAATAATAAAAGGTATGCATCATAATATTATTAGATCTAATATATATTTGATTTCGGATTCTGGCATAAAAGTTTTTTTCGCATTACAAATAGCATGATTACATATTTTATATTAACAACTGGTATCAAAGCTTAGGTTCTTAAGATCAAATATATTATATCTATTATTTCTGTTTACGATGCATGAATGATTCGTCGGATATTATTGATCTATTTTTTCTATATGATTTGCTCTATTGCTAATTGTGAGCAATGTACTATTTTTGTGTTTGATCGATAAATTTACTGTTTACTATCGGTGTTATTGAGGCGATGATCTCTGTTGATCGTTGTAGACAACCCCGCTGAAGGGCCGTGTACCACCTTGTAGCCACGCATCACGACCGTGTGCGGGCATTAGTCCTCTTACGAGTGGTGGCTACACCACGAGCATCCGACACCGCCTCTGAATGCGGTGCTCGCAGAAGGCAGCAACTGCACCTCTTGTGAAGGTAGCGACCACCCTCACGCATAATGGTGGTGCCCGCATAGGGCACATGCGGAAGGGCGATAGCCGTAGATGGCGGCAACTACTACCCCCGTGGGCAGCAACAACGGTCGTGTGTGGGCATAGGCCGCACCCAAGCGATGGCTACGTGTGGGTAGGCCGCGCCAAGGAGGCGGCCACGCGCGATAGGAACCGCGGTAGCGGCCGCGCGCGAGTAGAGGCAGCACCTCATGCGCAAGCAATGATGGTGTAGGCTAGGGTTTTGGCATATTTATAATTTTGCCCTCGAGGCTAGGGTTTTTATAAAATTATAGTTTTGCCCTTTACAAATTTTGTAATTTCAATTTATGTCCTATCAACATATTTATAGTTTTACCCTTATGAAATTGAGAATTCTAATTTATATCCTCAATTATGAAATTGATAAATATGATTTATTATAATTGTGATTGAATTTGATCATGATTATATTTTTGGTTATTTGATTGGATTTAATTTTTGATTAAAAAAATATAAATTATAGTTTTCTCATGTGACTTATTGATTATATTTTAACATGTAGTAAATAAAATCAAATTATTGTTCTTAGATATTCATTTGGTTATTCACATGTATATATTTAAAATTATGAAATTATATTTATCTTTTAGCATGATTTATATATTATCATGATTATCATATAAGTTTTTTCTTTTACTCATTAATATTCAATAATTATTATGGTTGTTATTCTATTATTGAACTACTTCAGCATAAATTAAGATAAATAAATTTATGAATATTATTTGTAATTTATCTTAATAAGTTTTATCTGATCGATAGTTGCCAAAGTAGTTTGGGATGGTAGACTTATGAGATGTGAATTATAATAAATATCTTATTATTTATAGGATATTTTAGATTATATTTTATATTTTTGTATTAGTTCTATGGCCACCAAAGTGACCTGGACCAATAATAAATAAAATATATTATAAAATTAGTCCTAAATGATATTAAATAAAATAATATTCATAATGACATAATCAGGATAAAAAAATTTGATGAATATTATTTGTAATTTATCTTCTTAAGTTTTATCTAAACGGTAGCTACCAAAGTAGCTTGAGATGATAGGCTTTATAGGATATGAATTACAATAAAATTATTGTCATCCATAGGATATTTTAGATAATATTTTATCTTTTTGTATTAATCCTATAGCTACCAAAGTGACTTGGACCAATAATCTATAAGATACACTATGGAATTGATCCTAAATAACATTAAATAAAATAATATTCATAATGACACATATAATTAGGAGATTTAGATAATCCCAAAGGAGAATCTATTTCAAATAGTTATGTGATGGGGTAGGATGATACTATTTTAGATATTCTTGTAGTTTAGGGTTATATACCTAAAGATAACAACACTATTCCACAAGGATGGTATCAATCCTCCATAAATAATCTTGAGTGAACACTAGATATGTTAATATTTCACCCAAAGGTGAAATATAGATGATATCAATAGTTCATTATATTTTAAAAATACAAAGCATTAATATTATATTATTACAATGGTACTTCCTTCATTATATTTTTGTAAATGTCCCTATACCTTTTGAAATAAATGGCTTAAGCATATGCAAGTTGTATTGAGTGAGTGAGACCTTAATCAAATTAATTAAATAGAACATAAACTTAATTACTAAAAGTTCTATAGAATAAATAATTGAGGTGACTGATCAAGAAACGTATGAAAGACTCAATTTTATTATACTTAGACTTAAGTATAGTTTATAACTTGCACATGAGAATATCTAAGGATCAATTTAAATTTTCTAATAAGTCATTAGTTGATACCTTAAAATGATAGTATTTGAGGAATTCAAAATTATATCCTCAATATAAATGATAAAGTTGTAAGCTCAGACTCATAATATTTTGAGTACTATTCAGGAAGTGGGTAACACTAAAATAAGAATGAAGCGTAAGTCACTTGAGTTTATAATTATTATATAAACTCATAAAAGAATATCTTCATAATAAAGTATTACTTCTATACCAAAGAAAGTTATGTGAAGAAGAAGAAAAAAAAAACTATAAGATTTGATTTCAAATAAAAAGGTATAAATATAACCTTTATATGATTCAAATCAAACATTACAAAAATTAATTTTATAATACTTGATAGATTAATTTGATGCTTTAACATATGTTACCAATAATAAATATTCATTAAAATAAAAAAATAAAAGGGGATAAAACCAAAAGAGAATGAAATATTCATCATTATAGGGAATCATCTTAAAATGAAAGCGATATTAGTTTATATTTATCGCCTACATCTAAAGATTATTCAATTGATAGATCTTAAGGATCCATGCTATGTTCTTATAATTCTGGGAATTTGAATTCTTTACCTAGAATTGTTAGAATATTATTTTCATTGTAAACTTACTATGATTCAATAAAAATTAACCTTTGAATTATGTATAATAGTCTATATAGAATTAATATGAATCTTAAGTTTATAATGGTCCTATAATTAAATATTAAAATAAAATATAGTTTTATAAACTCCTTGAGATTATGCTTATATCTGTGGATCACTTTATACTTTCATCTCATTAAAGAGAGGCATTTTATCATCATATAAATAACCTATTGAGATATGATTATATATGTATAATTTATGTAAAGTCTATGATCGTTCACACTCTTAAAGTGTATATAAAGTCGATAGACAATTAGATAGAAAAATCAATGTCATCATATTTGACAAGGGTAATGAATTTTATGGTATTTATGATGAACCCAATTATAATTCTAATTCTTTTGCTAGATTCTTGGAAAAATAAGGTATATGTGTTTAATATGATTTACTAGATGTGTTACAACAGAATATGACTACTGAAAGATATAATCATACCTTTATAGATATGGTTAGGAGTATGATAAATTATTTTTTTCTACTCAAATCAATATGAGAATAAGCTCCAAGGATAACTATATATTTCTTGAATTGTATTTCTAGTAACTAAATTACATGACTTCTTTTAAGTTATAAAATGATAGGAAACATAACTTAAGATATTTATATATTTGAGATTGCCCTATAGAGATAAGGATCTTCAACTCACATAAAAGAAAATTAGATTTAATAATTATTTTTGAATATTTTATTATCTATTCAGAAAAGTTTAAAAGGGTACATATCTTATTGCTCTAATCATATGAGGCCAATTAAATCTAGTAATATAAGATTCCTACAAAATAGCAAATTAGTGGGAGTGAAAATCTCGAAATTCAGTTCTGATATAGAGGAAATACAAGTTAATACTCCTTTATTATTCAAGAGATTGTTGTTACTCAAATCATTAAATGATTTGATAAATGTGAACAACAAAATAATATTACTAAACTCTCACATTATATTGATATCGCTGTTAATAGTCTTGTAGAATAATCATAATTGACAACCTTGAGAATATCTCAAAGGGAAAGGAATCCTATCATTTATGGTTATTATGTGGTAAATCTACAAGAATTATATTATGATATAGGAATCAGAATGGATCCCTTATTATTTTCACAAAAAGTAATGATTCTGAAAAATAATATGATGCAATAAAAGAAGAGTTAAAATTAATAACCAAAATGGTGTCTGATAAATTTATTGAATTATCTAATAATTGTTAAAGAGTCTATTATATAAATTTGGCTCAAAGAACAACGTTGAACGATATAATGGTCAAACTTGTGGTTAAAAGTTTTGCTCATAAATAATGTACCAATCATAATGAGATATTTAGTTTTTAATGAACTTGTTAAGAATCATCATGACATTAATGACTTATTATGAGTTTGAGTTATATCATAATGATATGGAAATAATTTTTTTTTTAACGATCTAGCTTTATATAGGTTACTCTAAATGATTTACAAAGAAAATAAAAGAAATATAAAATTTGGTATGCAAATTCAGGAATCCATTTATGACCTTAAATAAACTTCAAGATAATGATATATAAAGGTTCTTGATATCATTATTTTCAGATTTAAGAAAAATACTATTGATCAGTATTTATATTAGTGGGAGCAAGTTTATTATATTGGTCTTATATATGGATAGTATTTTGCCTTACCAATAGTGATCTTAGTTTATTATACTAAATTAAAAAATTTATCACTAAGAGTTTTAAGATGGTTGATATAAATGAGACATCTTATATTATTAATATAAAGTAATTCAAGAATAGACTTCAATGATTGTGAAGATTGTCTTAGAAAAGATATATCAACTGAGTCTTGAAAAGATTTAATATACAGCTTTGTTCAGTAAACCATAAAAGCAAAATTTTAGTCAATAGTAAATGCTCTAAAATAACTTGAAAAGAATTAGATAAAAAAGATATTCTTTGTATATATGTAGTTGGAAGTCTATGCTCAAGCCTGTGTCGAAACATATATCAGTTTTATAATTAAAATACTAGGAATATATTGGAGTTACCTATAAGTAAAGACACGAAATGACTGCAAAGAAAGTAATAAGATATTTGGAAGGGACAAAGGATTATATACTCGTATATATGAAATTATATCAGCTTGAAATGATAATATTTTTCAGATGTTGATTATATAAATTACCTCAATAATAAGAAGTCCACCTTACGGTTAATATATATCTCAATTAGAGGGGTAATTTATTATTATTAATAATAGAAGTTGATTTTATGATATGTTTTGAGGCCATTGATCAAACTTTTTGATTGCGAAATTTTATCTCAGGATTTGGTGTAGTCAAACTCAATTGCCAACTCTTTAAAGATATTTTATGATATTATAGTAGTTTTCTTTTCTAAGAATGACAAGTAATATTGCATCTTTATGCATTATAGTATAAAGTACTTGATGGTTAGAGAAGAGGAGTCCAAAAACATCCAATGTTAATTAATTACTTGAGTTCCACTATATTAATTGCTGATCCATTCACTTAGGACTTACAACCTGAAGTATTTTGAAAGAACATATTTTTATGATTAGGTTTGTGAGCAACCTATAAAGAATATAGTAATGCATGTTTGAGTGGATACTATAATTGATATTTTTTGCTTACATAATTAAAGTTATTTGTTTCTACTATCCTATTCACAATTATATATATATATATTATGGTTAAATGTGATGATAGGATTGTCTTGACAAGATAAATTATATGGGTCATTTTCGATTGGATTAGGAAAGGCTAACAATATTGTGGTACATAGAAGAAAACATGACACTCATGATATACAACCGCTATGACTCGTATTGTTAGTCAGACTTAATATAGTATTATTATATTTATTAGATTTATTGGCCTATTTTTAAAATTTACGCGCGTGTATATAGTTTTTCTAAAATTTCAGAATCCAATTGGGTCAAATTATTTTTAAAATAAATTTTATTTATTTATTTTTTATTTTAAGTCTTTTTTTATCTTATCAATTAATAGGCCAAGTGGGAGAATATTAGATTATGTGGCCCTATTTAATTAGGTAAATTATATTATAGATATTATTAAATTTTGATTATGGTTATTGGCCAATAGAAAAGAAGTCATGTTATAGTAGGATTCCTTAGGGGATGCCCTTGATGAGAGGAACTCTCATAATAACTTATCCTATACCCTCTACTCTCACATATAAATAGAAAGTACCTCTAGGAGCTAAAAATATGCATCTCAATAAAGTTAGAGATTATGATTTTTCTCTCAATCTCCCTAATCCATCAATCTAGTAACATCACCCATTTTTTAAAATTTTATAAATGCTTATTTGTAAATATGAGGATTAGCTAATAATTTTTTTATATTAAATAGTTTTATATTAGAAGTTTATGGCTAGGGACCTAAATGTGAATATTAGAAATAGTGTAACATCCCCCATTTTTAAAAATTTTATAAATACTTATTTGTAAATATGAAGATTAGCTAATAATTCTTTTGTATTAAATAATTTTATATTAGAAGTTTATGGTTAGGGACGTAAATGTGAATATTAAAAATTTGATATGATTTATGAAAGATGTAGATTTAAGTTAAAGAAAAAAATAATGGTGGACATGTGTCACTAGTTAACCTAAGGTTGGTGCTACCTATGTTTGTTCTAAGGATGACACATGCTTCTTTAGTGTAACATTTCTCAATTTTAAAAATTTTATAAATACTTGTTTGTAAATATGAGGATTATTTATTACTTTTTATATCAAATGATATTATATTAAAAGTTAGGTCCTAAACAATGCATAGAGATTAGATTGTTGAATCTCGTATTTTAATGATGAAACTACTTGATATATGTTTATGATTTAATCTGCGTTTTGAGTGACGCAGGGTGCTTTGATCAGGATGAGACAATTAAAGCAGGAACATCATGTTGTGCCGGAGGAACATGTCAGAAGATTGGACGTCGGGCCGGTGGATCGGTCGACGTATCGATAGAAGGCTTCGGGTCGTGGACTCGGGCATCGGGCCAAGAAGAGCGGGTATTGTGCCAAGGATATCGGAGTTACGGAGTCAATTGGCCGATTGGGCAATAGGCTGCAGGAAAGGACGATGCGCCGAAGAATCGGACGAAGCGTCGAGGGACCAATGACATGCCGGACAACTTGGTTAATTGCTTAGGATTAATTGTCTCGATCGAAGTTTTTGTTTTTGTGTGTGCAGGATTAACTACAATGAAAGTAAGACATACATCAGGAGTTGCGCCGGAGTCATGACAATGATCACGTTGGGAGTTCGAGAGCTCGACGGAAGTTCGGATAGTCGTCGGAGGTTCTGCGGGAACAAATCCGAGAAGTCCAGAAGCTTGCCAAAGGAGCTCATCGGAACTTGCCAAGTGGATCGTCGCAAGTCCAGGTGTTTGCCGGAAATCTGCAGGAGGATCACCGAGGGTTCGTCGGATGATCGACGGAAGTTCGCCGGAAACTCGCCGGAAGAAGCGATTGACGCACCGGAGCAAGCTGCAGAATATGTCTTAGGAAATAATCATAGTTAGCACATTGATTAAGTTAGAAATGGGAGGTGATCCCATTAGCTTAATCTTGGGGCAATTGGGCCCCTGAAAGAATCAAATTGGGCCGAATGGATTAACCCATTCAGACCCTAATTGCTGTGGGAGGTGCAACCGCCCAAGCCAGGAGGTAGCACCGCCCAGGCTATGTCTCCCAGCGAGACTGGGCGGTGCAACCGCCCTAGCCAAGAGGTGGCACCGCCCCGGGCTCAGTCTCCGAGCGAGACTGGGCGGTGCAACCTCTTCTGTCAAGAGGTAGCACCGCTAGAGCTCAAGTTTCGAGCTCTGCCAGGCGGTGCAACCTCCCCAGTCAGGCGGTGCAACCGCCTGAGCTCGGTCTTCGAGCTCTGGCAGAGAGGTGCAACCACCCCTAACAGAGGTGGCACTGCCCAAAGGCTCAGTCTTCGAGCTCTACCAGGCGGTGCAACCGCCCCAGTCAGGAGGTGCAACCGCCTGATCCCGGAATTCCGGGAATTGACAGATTTGAGCTCCAAATTTGAACTGGGTTGGGGCCTATAAATACCCCACCCATTCAGCACTGAAAGCACAGAACACACACTTGAAATCTTGCTGTCTTTCTGTGGTTCTTAGAGCTCAAAACTGCTAGTTCTCCTCTTTCTGTTCTTCAAAGTTTGAGTTGTAAAGAGAGGAGAGAAAACTTCTGTAAGGGTTGTCTCCTAAGCCTGTCAAAAGGAGTGAATCTGTAAGAAGGTGGTTAGCCTTTGCCTATTGAAGGAAGGCCTCTAGTTGACGTCGGTGACCTCATCGGTGGAGGAAGCCAAAAGTGGAGTAGGTCAAGATTGACCGAACCACTCTAAATCTCGGTTTGCATTTCTTTTAAGCATTTTACCTTCACTGCAAACTTCTCAATAGTTACTGCCCTCTGCGATTTTACATACAAGTTTCAACGTTTAGACGTAAATCTATGTTTAGACGTAAATCTGCTTTTTCGTATGATCATCATATTGCAGATTGCATTTACGTTTTGAGCTATACCAATACTGCACACTGCCTTTATACTCCTACTTAAACTGCGTCTTATCTAATCAAGTGATTTACGAATCAGCATTTAGACGTAAATCAGTTTCTTCGTACGAACTTCGGATTTCAGTTTGCGCCGATATTCTAGTTTTCATCATAGCTGCAAACTGCCTGCTTAACATTGATTAGTATCAACTTTCATACAGAAGTTGTTTTTATCGGTCGAACTCAGCTTTCGATTTTAATCGCAGAAAGTTTTTCGCTGCACTAATTCACCCCCCCCTCTTAGTGCTCTCGATCCTAACATAGATTACCGAAAAATTACAAATTCATGGCTTTGTATCAAAACGAAAGAAATGTCTGGGGCTAAGCTGAAATATTTCAAATTTTGTAGAATTAAAATGAAAATAGAGATTAGGATTACTGTAGGATAATGTTAGAATACTTACCTTAGAAAAGTTTGATTCCCAAATGTAGGAAAATTGATGCAAAACCTCAAGCAAAGCTTTTTCTTCTTCTTCTTCTTCAAATCCTGTAACATCCCCAATTTTTAAAAATTTTATAAATACTTGTTTGTAAATATGAGGATTAGCTAATAATTTTTTTGTATTAAATAATTTTATATTAGAAGTTTCTGGCTAGGGACCTAAATGTGAATATTAAAAATTTGATATGATTTATGAAAGATGCAGATTTAAGTTAAAGAAAAAAAAATGGTGGACATGTGTCACTAGCTAACCTAAAGTTGGTGCCACCTATGTTTGTTCTAAGGATGACACATAGGCTTCTTTCATGCATGCTTGCCACCTTGCAAGTCTTGTATTAGCTAAATATAATATAGAAAAGAAACTAAATGAAAACTTAATAAAAGAGGGATACTTGCAGCAGCTAACATGGGGAAGATGATTTCAAGAAGAAGAAGAAGAAGAAGAAAAAGAAGCTTTGCTTGAGGTTTTGCATCAATTTCCCCACATTTGGGAATCAGACTTTTCTAAGGCAAGTGTTCTAACCCCATCCCACAATAATCCTAATCTTTATTTTTATTTTAATTTTACAAAATTCGAGAGATTTAAACTTAGCACCAGACATTTCTTTTGTTTTGATACAAAACCATGAATCTATAATTTTTTGGTAATCTAACATCTATGCATTGTTTCTGACCTAACTTTTAACACTAAATTCTGATTTAGGCAAAACCTAATCCTCATATTTATAAACAAGCATTTATAAAATTTTTAAAAATGGGGGATGTTACACTGTCACGCCCCTTGAATTTAATTCTCATTCAAGAGGTGTGAACCTAACTCAAAATTTATAATATTAGAATTCAACAAACAATCCAGGATCCAATCACACATTTGAGACCACTAAGAAAACATTCAAGTCATTCACCTCTATAACCCATAATTCATAAAACCTATACAGTTTATAATCATACATCAGATCACTTAATGATTCATAAAATCCAAAGCCAACTCAACTAAACTATAACCACATCATAAATCCATAGTTGTGGGAATATATATAATCACAAAACCAATATGTAGCACATGTTTATATCATTACATAATTTTAAATTAACATTCTCAAAATCCTAATATGAGAGGTACTTTTCAAACATTTACAAAACTCCTAAGTTCATATTTACTATAAACATTCCATTAGATACCAAGTATACTTATATAACAAAAACATATCATCCAATAAAGGTTTGCCTAAGGTCTTCTAGGTTTCCACTGCCTTAGCCCAATTTAAATATTTTAGCAAACGACAAGCTATCCTGAAAAAATTATTAGCAATGGAGTGAGCATATAGAGCTTAGCAAACGACTAACATATCCATGACAAAAGAGGATAGTTTGAAAACATATTAAGGATATATAAACATTTTGAAGTATATCAAAGAACAAATATAAAACAGAAGCTCAAATGACACATAGCAAAGGAGTAGGATTAGTTGGAGCATAAGGAGTAGGATTAACTTAAGGAGCATTTTGGATATTAATGGCATATGAAATATTACAAAGCATATCAATGATATATGAAGCATTTCAGAGTATATCAATGGCATAGGAAGCATTTCAGAACATATCAATAATAAATACGAAATAAAAGCTCAACGTCACATTTGACATTACATACTTTTCATTATTATCCAAATTACACATAGAAGTATATAACTAAAGCTCTGGATATCATATCAAATAGATAAAAGGTGAAGTGGAATCCCAAACATAATCTAGAGCATCGCGGGCTCTAAGCACATACCCTTTATCATTTCTGGAAAAGGTCCAGATAATCCCTTTACCATTTCTAGTAAAGGTCCATATAATCCTTTTACTATTTCTAGCAAAGATCCAAATAATCTCACAAACACCAGAGTACAAAAGGGTATTATGAACAATAAATTGGGATATATCGGAAATATATGCGGAACAACGGAATGCATATGCCTATACGAAACATTGCGATACAAACATGAACTATATATAATAGATTTAGGTATACAAGTAATTGAAGGACAAGAGTATACAAGAATTCAAAGCAATAATATAAAGCTCAATTGAAGTAAGGATTTTAGCTAAAATCAATTTCCAAAGAGACGAAACAAGAATAGACGAAATCGATCAAAGCTCGATTCTGACAGAATTTGAGAGGCAATTTGTATAAATTATTTGGATAACCAATTATACTCTAATTTGCACAAAACAAGTGTCATTCAAAAGATATTCTATCTAATTTTAGGAAATCAAGTTTTGCATAAATTGAAGTTTTCAACAGGGAGTTACAAATAATTTCGTAGTGAAAGGTTCGAAAACATCATCTCTATTTCACTAAATCCATAAGGTTAGGGTCAATGAAAATAGATGTTTCAGTTTATATTTGTATTCCAAAATTTCAAATCTAATAAATATAGAAAGATTTTTTAGTCTAGTTTCCAATAAATACTTTGCATGAATCTGAGTTCTCAACAGAAAGTTATAAGTAGTTTAGCAACAAAAGATCAGAAATTACAATCCTTATTTTGCAGAATCTACAGAGTTAATTGAAATAGAAGTCTGAGTAGGCATTTAAACTCTAAATCATTCAATCTGGCATCAAAATAAAGATCTTTGAGTCTCCTTTCAAATAGATTAGGTTTACCTAAATCAGAATTTAGTGCTAAAAGTTAGGTCTGAAAAAATATATAGAGGTCAAATTATTGAAAAATTACAGATTCATGACTTTGTATCAAAATGAAAGAAATGTCTAGTGCTAAGCTGAAATCTTTCAAATTTTATAGAATTAAAATGAAAATAGAGATTAGGATTACTATGGGCTAGGGTAAGAACACTTACCTTAAAAAAGTTTGATTCCCAAATATGGGGAAATTGATGCAAAACCTGAAGCAAAGCTTCTTCTTCTTCTTCTTCAAATCCTCTTCCCCACGTTGGCTGCAGCAAGTATCCCTCTTTTATTAAGCTTTCCTTTAGTTTTTCTCTAATTACATTAGGTTTAGCTAATACAAAGCTTGCAAGGTGGCAAGCATGCATGAAAGAAGCCTATGTGTCATCCTTAGAATAAACATAGGTGGCACCAACCTTAGGTTAGGTAGTGACATATATCCACTATTTTTTTTCCTTTAACTTAAATCTGCATCTTTCATAAATCATATCAAATTTCTAATATTCATATTTAGATCCCTAGCCATAAACTTCTAATATAAAATTATTTAATATAAAAAAATTATTAGCTAATCCTCATATTTACAAACAATCATTTATAAAATTTTTAAAAATGGGGGATGTTACACTCTCCCATCTTTAAAAGAAAATTTTAGTCCTATAAATTTATCACACATCCTTCGATGAAAAAATAAGGATAAGCTTTCTCCATTTCTTCCTCAAGCTCCCAAGTTGTTTGCCCAAGTGACAAGCAAAATATTATGAAACTAAAGGTAAGTTGGAACTAGGATCAAATAAAACTTTTTATATTTTATCAAAAACACTAATAGTACCTTTCGACCATTGATTTAGAAGCTTTGGAATCTTATTCAGTAATAGCATATTCTCTAGCATGGACTGATGGCCTAGGAGGTAGTGGCTTTTCTTCTTCAAAGGGCAATCTTTTATTTTATGATCCAACTTTTCGCAAGTAAAACAGGCTCTAGTTACCCAAAAACATTGACTTGTTTCATAATTTAACCTACATCTTGCACATGATTGAGTCCTCTGTGGTAACTTTTCTTTCTCAAATCTAGACGTCTTGACCCTCTTTGAAAATTTTATAAATGCTTATTTGTAAATATGAGGATTAGCTAATAATTTTTTATATTAAATAATTTTATAATAGAAGTTTATGGCTAGGTACCTAAATATGAATATTAAAAATTTGATATAATTTATGAAAAATATAGATTTAAGTTAAAGAAAAAAATGGTGGACATGTGTCACTAGCTATCCTAAGGTTGGTGCCACCTTTGTTTGTTCTAAGGATGACATATAGGCTTCTTTAATATAACATCCCCCATTTTTTAAAATTTTATAAATTCTTATTTGTAAATATAAGGATTATTTAATATTTTTTATATCGAATGATATTATATTAAAAGTTAGGTCCGAAACAATGCATATAGGTCAGATTAATGAAAAATTATAGATTTTTGGCTTTGTATCAAAACGAAAGAAATATTTGGTGCTAAATTGAAATCTTTCAAATTTTGTAAAATTAAAATGAAAATAGTGATTAGGATTATTGTGGGATGGGGTTAGAATACTTGCCTTAGAAAAGTTTGATTATCAAATATGAAAAAATTGATGCAAAACCTCAAGCAAAGCTTCTTCTTCTTCTTAGTGTAACATCCTCCATTTTTTAAAATTTTATAAATGCATGTTTATAAATATGAGGATTAGTTAATAATTATTTTATATTAAATAATTTTATATTAGAAGTTTATGACTAGGGACCTAAATGTGAATATTAGAAATTTAATATGATTTATGAAAGATGCAGATTTAAGTTAAAGAAAAAAAAATGGTGGACATATGTCACTAGCTAACCTAAGGTTGGTGCCACTTATGTTTGTTCTAAGGATAACACATAGGCTTCTTTAGTGTAACATCCCTCATTTTTGAAAATTTTATAAATGCTTGTTTGTAAATATGAGGATTATTTAATATTTTTTTGTATCAAATGATATTATATTGAAAGTTAGGTCCGAAACAATGCATAGAGGTTAGATTACCGAAAAATTATAGATTCATGGCTTTGTATCAAAATGAAAGAAATGACTAGTGCTAAGTTGAAATCTTTCGAATTTTGTAGAATTAAAATGAAAATAGAGATTATGATTATTATGGGATGGGGTTAGAACACTTGCTTTAGAAAAGTTTGATTCCCAAATTTGGGGAAATTGATGCAAAACCTCAAGCAAAGCTTCTTCTTCTTCTTCTTCTTCTTCTTCTTCTTCTTCTTCTTCTTCTTCTTCAAATCCTCTTCCCCACATTGGCTGAAGCAAGTTTCCCACTTTTGCTCAGCTTTCCTTTAATTTCTTCTCTAATTGCATTAGATTTAGCTAATACATGGCTTGCAAGGTAGCAAGCATGTATGAAAGAAACCTATGTGTCATCCTTAGAACAAACATAGGTGACATCAACCTTAGGTTAGCTAATGACATATGTCCACCATTTTTTTTTCTTTAACTTAAATCGGCATCTTTCATAAATCATATCAAATTTCTAATATTCACATTTAGGTCTCTAGCCATAAACTTCTAATATAAAATTATTTAATATAAAATAATTATTAGCTAATCCTCATATTTACAAATAAGCATTTATAAAATATTTAAAAATAAGGGATGTTATATATGTGGTCCTGTGAAAAGATAGGAAGAGAGGAGAAGGAATATCTAGTTCTCCTTGCAGATTGATATCTTAGATCTAACGATGGTGCGCTTGTAGATCAGATAAGGTTTATTATTCTGAATAATAATAAAAGGTACATATTATAATATTATTAGATCTAATATATATTTGATTTTAGATTCTGGCATAAATTTTTTTTTATATTACAGATAACATGATTACATATTTTATGTAACAGTTGATTGCCCCCATCCCCTCCCCTGACTACCTACATCTCCATGAGCTAGTAGGGAACATTGACTACCCCTCTCCCCACCCTTGGTCGCCTCCATGCATTGGCTAGCAATGTCAACTGCCCCCCTCTCCTCCCCTAGTCACTTATGCCTCTACATGTGGGTTAGTAACGTCGATAGACCCCTCGCCTCCCTTAGACACCTATGCCTCTATATGACGGTTATAGTAGATCATGTAGAGAGCTAGCGGGCTGAGCGGTCAGGCACAAGCAAAGACACGATGATAATGGCTGAGGCTACGATAAAAATTTTCAAAGTCATGAGGGCAAAATAGTTTTTGCATGCAAGACGCTTTATAAAAAAAATTTTAAGCTTGAGAGGCTTTGTAAAAAAAAAATTCAAAGTTAGGGGATTTTTCAAGAATTTATCCTATATAATAATATTACTAGTAATATGATTCTCTTTTATGAATTAAAAAAAATCCATAGTTTTTAAATTTTTCTAAAACATGCCCATTCTATATCTATTGTAGTATAGCTTTTTTTTTTTTTCTTTCCGAATGACAAAAATACATTTTAAAAAGTGTGGGTTAGTTTCCCACCTGAGCCTATAAAGTCATTTGGTTGAGTTCAAATACTTTTTGTGCACTTTGATTTGAATTTTTTTTATTTTTTTTTAAAATTAATAGATTTTAGACTACCTCTTCTTGAGAGTCGCTTGCTAAGTATTTTTATTCTCAAACCAAACCAAAGTATCTTTCTTTTTCTTTTTTCCACTTTGTTAGGAATAATAAGTATTTGAAAATTTCTAAAACTAATATCCTAGTGAGGTAAAAAATCTTATTACAATGAGTTTTTATAAAAAAAATTCTTGATAATTAAGGGTTGATTCTTTTATAAATATATTATATATCTTTGGGTTTTGGTGAAAAATGTAGATATAATAAATACTCTTAGTACATGGTATGAGAAATACTCTTGATATTTTTGAATTTATCTTTAAAGTGTCTAGAGGGTACACTCTAGGATTTATAGAAAGATAAAAAGAAAAATATGTAAATTCTTTGAAGTTTATGTGAGAAGATCTACAAGGAGAGTTGTTCTTGAACAAAGATTGCTCAAGGGTCTTGTAATTGATCTCACATAGTGAGAATTTGATTTTTCTCTTTACATGTAGATGGGAGTTATCAAATCACATTAGATATTTCATCAACTTTCTAATATGCTTTTGATTATTAATCTTTGGATGTTTTCTTTTGATTTTTTAATTCTTCTATCCCTCCCAAATTATGATATCAAAGCTCTAAAGATCTAGTGACCAGAGATTTAATAACAATGAGTGACGAAGATTGGAAAAGGCATAAAAAATTTTTTTTTTTTTCAACGGACCAAAAAGTAGATAAAATGCTTATCAAAATGGAGATTGTTGGGATTGACAAGTATTTTGAGATTCCTAGAGCTAGGGTCTAAGATGAACAATCTTAGTACAAGGATGAAAACTCGTGAAAGAAAGAATTTCTAGTAATTCTATTTGATTTTTTATAAATATCTTATATATCTTTGGGTTTTAATGGGAGAGAGCTGAGAATTATTTTTAGTACTCTTTGGGTTTGATATATAGAGAATATACTCTTTAGAGTTTTTAAGTTGAAAGGAAACATATAATTGTTTTGAGATTTATGTGAGAAGATAAGTAAGGAGTTATGATATACTAGGGATAATTCAAGAGTATTGTAATTGACTTGGGAGGTGATCCCATTAACTTAATCTTGGGGCAATTGGGCCCTTGATAGACCCAAATTGGGTCGAATGGATCAGCTCATTCGGACCCAGATTTATTGGCTAGAGGTGGCACCGCCCAGGGCTCAGTCTCCGAGCTCTGGCTGGGTGGTGCAACCGCCTCTGACAGAGGTGCAACCGCCTAAGCTCGGTCTCCGAGCTCTGGCAGGAGGTGCAATCGCCCCTAACAAGAGGTGGCACCGCCCAAAGGCTCAGTCTTTGAGCTCTGCCAGGCGATGCAACCGCTCCAATCAGGCGATGCAACCGCCAGACCTCGGAATTCCGGTAATTGATAGTTTTGAGCTCGGAATTCAAACTGGGTTGGGGCCTATAAATACCCCACCCTTTCAGCAATGATAGAGGAACAAAAAACCACCGAGATCCTGATCTTACTCTATGATTTTTAGAGCTCAAAAGTGTTGTATGAGTTAAAAGTTCTTCTCCCTCTTTTCTTCCAAGTTCTGATCTTTCAAGAGAGGAGAGAAAATTCTGTAAGGGTTGTCTCCTAAGCCCGTCAAAAAGAGTGAAACTGTAAAAGGGTGGTTGGCCTTCGCCTATTGAAGGAAGGCCTCTAGTGGACGTCGGTGACCTCGTTGGTGGAGGAAGCCAGAAGTGGATGTAGGTCAAGATTGACCAAACCACTCTAAAATCGCGGTGCTCTCTAGTTTGCATTTACTTTGAGCATATTATCTTTACTGCAAACCTCCTCAATAGCTTACTGCCTTCTGCGAATTTACGATCGTGTTTCAAAGTTCAGTATTTTCCGAATCGGTGTTTAGACATAAATCAGTTTTATTATACGAACATCATATTTCAGTTTGCACTTACATTATGATTTCCATCATAACTATAAACTGCCCTTATATATTCACTTTAACTGCATCTTGCTTGATCACAAGTTAAAGTGATTTACGAATCAGCTTTTCTACCGAAATCGCTCTTATCGTACGAATGCAGTTTTAATCGTTGAAAGTTTTCCGCTGCACTAATTTACACCCCCCCCCCCCACTCTTAGTGCTCTTGATCCTAACAATTGGTATCAGAGCGGGGTTAACTCTCAAACGGATTAAAACCCAAGAGAGATGACATACGCCGGAAACCAAGAGGGCCATTCTATTACACGTCCACCCATGTTCAATGGGACGGACTACACCTATTGGAAGACCCGAATGAGTATCTTCCTCATTTCAATGGATTTTGAACTTTGGAATCTTGTCGAAAATGGATTTTCGAAGTCTTCTCTTCCAATGATCGATTGGAATGAATTGGAGAAGAAGACTTTCGCTCTTAATACAAAGGCTATGAATGCCTTATTTTGTGCGCTTGATAAGTTTAATCGTATTTCGGTTTGTGAAACCACATTTGATATTTGGCATATACTCGAAGTGACTCACGAAGACACAAATAGAGTGAAAGAGTCAAAAATCAATCTTTTGATACACTCTTTCAAACTTTTCCGAATGAAATTGAGCGAGACTATTGGCGACATGTACACCCGTTTCACGGATGTTGTCAATGGTCTAAAAGGACTCGGCAAAAGTTTTTCAGATTTTGAGCTCATAAATAAGATTCTAAGATCCCTTCCTAAGAGTTGGGACCCTAAAGTCATTGCTATTCAAGAGGCTAAAGATTTAAACAACTTCCCTATTGAAGAACTAATCGGGTCATTAATAACCTATGAAATGACATGCAAGGCTCATGAAGAGCAAGAAGACATCATTCCAAAGAATAGGAAGGATATGACACTTAGAACTTTAGATGACCACTTGAGAGAAAACTTAAGTGACGAGGACTGTGACGATGACTTGGCACTTCTAACAAGGAAATTCAAAAAATTCATTAAGAGAAACAAGTTTAAAAATGACACAAAAAATAAACTTGAACCCAAAAAGGACCAAGTTATTTGCTACGAGTGTAAAAAGTTGGGACACTATAAAAGTGATTGTCCCCAAGCCAAGAAGAGAACATCAAAGAAGAAGGCGCTCAAAGCAACATGGGATGACTCAAGCGCGTCCGAAGAAGAGGAGTCCAACACCGAGCAAGTTGCTTATTACGCCTTAATGGCCATCGGAGAGGAGGTAACAAATTTAATTGATGTAGATTTATCATTTGATGAGTTATTAAATGCCTTCCATGACTTATTTGATGAATGCAAGATTATTAGTAGAAAAAATAAATTACTAAAAAAGGAGCATGATAGTCTTACTTGTAATTTCGATAAGTTAAGAACTGAATATCATGATAGTTTAGGTTCTTGTATAAAATGCCATGATCTAGAAACTATCCAAAAGGAAAACTTGCTACTTAAGGACACCTTGAAGAAATTCGAGGTTGGTAGCAAGTCTTTGAACATGATCCTTACAAACAAGGGTCACGTTCCCAAAAGAAGTGGAATCGGATTTGTGAGAAATCCCCACCAAAATCCAACCACTTTCATAAAAGGCCCCATCCTACATGTTCGACACCAAAGCAAATGCAACTTTTGTTGCAAACATGGACACAAAACGCATTATTGTCCATTCAAGAAAATAAGTCCGAATAAATTAATTTGGGTTCCTAAAGGAACCATGATAAACTCTATGCAACATGACAAACAATGTAGATCAGTTTTTGAGGCACCTAAAAATAAATGGGTACCTAAAAATTATCCTTTCTTGTAGAGACATACACCATCACAAGCTAGGAGCAAGAGATGGTACCTTGATAATGGATGCTCAAGACATATGACCGAAGATCCATCTCAATTCTCTAAGCTCACTAGCATAGACGAAGGCTATGTCACCTTCGGAGACAACAACAAGGGTAAAATTATTGGTAAAGGAACCATAGGTAACAAATCCAACTTCTTTATTGAAGATGTTTTGTTAGTTGATGGTTTAAAACATAACCTCTTGAGTATTAGTCAATTATGTGATAAAGGATATATCGTCAAATTCGAATCTAATGCTTACATCATTGAAAAACCACACAAAAACACATCTATGATTGCATTAAAATATAATAACGTATACACCATTAAAATCAATGATCTTTACAATGATCATTAAAATTAGTCTGAACAAATTAATTTGGGTTCCTAAAGGAACCATGATAAACTCTATGCAACATGATAAACAATGTAGATCAGTTTTTGAGGCACCCAAAAGCAAATGGGTACCTAAAAATTATCCTATCTTGTAGAGACATACACCATCACAAGCTAGGAGCAAGAGATGGTACCTTGACCAGAGATCCATCTCAATTCTCTAAGTTTACTAGCATAGACGAAGGCTATGTCACCTTCAGAGACAACAACAAGGGTAAAATCATTGGCAAAGGAACCATAGGTAACAAATCCAACTTCTTTATCGAAGATATTTTGTTAGTTGATGGTTTAAAACATAACCTCTTGAGCATTAGTCAATTATGTGATAAAGGATATATCATCAAATTCGAATCTAATGCTTGCATCATTGAAAAACCACACAAAAACACATCTATGATTGCATTAAAACATAATAACGTATACACCATTGACATCAATGATCTTTGCAATGAAATGTGTTTCTCGGTTCTGAATGAGGATGCTTGGCTTTGGCATAGGAGATTAGGTCATGCTAGCATGAAACTAATCACTCAAATATCATCCAAAGAACTTGTACGAGGAATTCCTCATATCAAGTTCATCAAAGATAATGTGTGTGATGCTTGTCAATTAGGAAAACAAATTAAGGGTAGTTTCAAATCTAAGAATCAAATAAGCACATCTAGGCCCTTATGATTAATTTATATGGACTTGTTCGGACCAATCTCTACATCAAGCCTAGGAGGCAGCAAATATGCCTTCGTCATTGTAGATGACTATAGTAGATACACATGGACTTATTTCTTGAAACACAAAAATGAATGCTTTAGATATTTCACCAAGTTTTGTAAACTTGTTCAAAATGAAAAGGGTTTTATGATTTCATCAATTCAAAGTGATCACTGTGGTGAAGTTTAAAACCGTGATTTCTAAGAATTTTGTGAATCTAATGGATACAACCACAACTTCTCTACTCCAAGAAATCCTCAACAAAATGGAGTAGTAGAAAAAAAGAATATAAATTTACAAGAAATGACAAGAACCATGTTGAATGAACATAACCTACCCAAATACTTTTGGGCCGAAGCCGTCAACACTACATACTATATTTTGAATAGAGTTCTAGTAAGACCCTTACTCACCAAAACTCCCTATGAGTTATGGAATAATAAAAAACCCAGTATTTCATATTCTAAAGTTTTTGGGTGTAAGTGTTTTATCTTGAATGAAAAAGATGCCTTAGGAAAATTTGATGCTAAGTCTGATGAAGGAATTTTTCTTGGTTATTCTTCGGTTTCTAATGCTTTTCATATCTTCAATAAAAGAACTTTAATTATAGAAGAATCCATTCATGTTGATTTCAATGAGATTTCCGAAATCAAGAAAAATGATTTGATGATGATGTTAATTTCGATTCTTTGAATTTAAATGAAACTCCTTCTTCATCTAGCAACTTGGATGCATCCACTTCCGAAACACCCTTACCCAAGGATTGGAAGTATGTAGATGCTCATCCTAAGGAGCTAATCCTAGGAGACACATCTAAGGGGGTTCAAACACGTTCTTCTCTTAAAAATTTTTGTGCCAACACCGCTTTTCTCTCCCAAATTGAACCTAAATGTATTAACGAAGCCATGAAAGATGATTCATGGATTATCGTAATGCAAGATGAGTTAAATCAGTTTAAGAGAAATGAGGTGTGGAAGCTTGTTCCTAGGCCAAATGACTATTTAGTTATTGGTACTAAATGGGTCTTTAGAAACAAGCAAGATGAATCTAGTATCATGGTTAGAAACAAGGCTAGATTAGTGGCCAAAGGTTTCAACCAAGAAGAAGGTATCAATTACGAAGAAACCTTCGCTCCTATGGCTAGATTAGAAGCCATAAGGATGCTCCTTGCTTATGCTAGTAATAATAATTTTAAATTATTTCAAATGAATATTAAAAGTGCTTTTCTTAATGGCTTTATTTCTGAAGAAGTTTATGCTGAACAACCTCCCGAATTTGAAAATAATAGCCTCCCTAATTATGTATTTAAATTAACTAAAGCTCTCTATGGTTTAAAACAAGCCCCAAGGGTTTGGTATGATAGACTTAGTACTTTTCTTATTGAAAATAATTTCACAAAAGGCAAGATCGATACTACATTGTTTATCAAAAATTTTGAAAATAATTTTCTTATTGTTCAAATTTATGTTAATGATATTATCTTCGGTTCTACGAATGAATCTCTTTGTGAATCTTTTGCTGAAACCATGAGTCTCGAATTTGAAATGAGTTTGATGGGAGAATTAACATTTTTCTTAGGCTTACAAATTAAGCAACTAAGCAATGGCATCTTTATTAGTCAAACTAAATATGCTTTAGACCTACTGAAAAGATTTAATATGGATAGCTCAAAGGCTATTAACACCCCTATAAGCACCTCCACTAAGCAACTAAGCAATGACATCTTTATTAGTCAAACTAAATACGCTTTAGATCTGCTGAAAAGATTTAATATAGATAGCTCAAAAGCTATTAACACTCCTATGAGCACCTTCACTAAGTTAGAAGTTGATGAAAGTAGAGAAAGCTTCGATCAAAAAACTTATAGGGGTATGATAGGAAGTTTACTTTACCTCACTGCAACTAGACCAGATATCATGTTCAGTGTAGGACTTTGTGCTAGGTTTCAATCGAACCCTAAGATATCTCATCTTAAAGCGGTTAAAAGAATACTTAGATATCTTAAAGGTACCACAAATCTAGGATTATGGTATCCAAAATCCGAGAATTTTGAGTTAATTACGTATACTGATGTGGATTTTGCTAGGTGTAGATTAGATAAAAAAAAAGTACATCAGGATCATATCAATTTTTGGGACATTCCCTTGTTTCCTGGTCATCTAAGAAACAAAATACAGTTGCACTATCAACAATCGAAGCTGAGTATATTGCAGCTAGTACATACTGTGCACAAGTTGTGTGGATGAAAAACACCTTAGAAGATTATAAAGTTCATCTTAAAAATATTCCCATTAAATGTAATAACACAAGTGCAATATGTTTAACAAAGAATCCCATTCAACACTCAAGAACAAAACATATTGATATTAGACATCACTTCATACGAGATCATGTCACTAATCATGATGTAATCATAGAGTTCATTGATACTAAGCATCAACTAGCTGATATTTTTACAAAACCTTTAAGCGAAGAATAATTTGATTTCATCAGAAGAGAATTAGGAATGTTAATGTGTTCGAATGCATAAACTTGTTAAAATTATTTTTCGAACTTTATTGATTGAATGATCAAATCACTTGATTGCCATTACATGCCTTAAATTACATGTTGGAAACTATGTGTTTTGGATACAAAAATTTCCATAACAAAGAACATGTTTTGTCTTCATGATTGTATTTGAAAATCTATAGTATAGTCTTGTCCGAATGCTTAAAAGTGTTATTTCACTTTCGGATTCTCTTAACTAGTGGTATCCTAACAATCAGATTTTCTCGATACATTATCCTCTTCCGAACTTAATAAGCATATGTCATATCGAGTTTGATTCTCATCATTGATTTTTGACATATAGAATCAACTAGCAAAAACATCTCTCATACACTTATCATGTGAAAAATATTTTTTTTGAGAAATAGATTTGATAAAATGATTCCTGCTTGTAAATTCCTTCTTGAAATATGGATGTTAGTGTTTTTACTTGCACGGATTTGTTTTACATACATATCTTGATCCTTATAAAAATGAAGTATGATTTAATCTCTCATTGATTTTAACTTCATTCAAAGTAAACTCACGAATAGCTGGTATTACAAATAGCCTTCCTCTTTCATGCAAAAAGATAATTACAAATAAAAAGGAAGAAGTATTAAAAGTTATCTCCATGTCATGTTTTCCTTGAGATGTTTGCATAATTGGTATTCTATCACTCACTGTTGGAAAATGACATGAACCTAGTTATGGCATGAATAATTACCACACTTATGCTTAAAATTTGCTTATATCGTTCTCCTTTTTGTTGATAATAAAGGGGGAGAGATATATGAATTGATGCTATGAGTATTGATGCTATGATTATGCCATGTTTGCATCATCGAAAATATATGAATTGATGATAACTATGATTGCCATATTTACATTATGCCATGTTTGCATCATGTTAAGATATCAAGAACTTGCATCGTAATTTTACATGTTGATATCTTACCATGTGATGAAATGGTATGATTGCTAAAACACTTGAAATGTGTGCATCATGTTAAGATATCAAAATCTTACTTCGAAATTTTACATGTTGATATCTTACCATATGATGAATTGCTACCATTACCATCATTCACATTTGAAATTTGAAAATGGATGTCAAGCCTTGACATCATTTTCAGAGAGATACATCATGATAGGAATCATGATGAGAGTATTGATAAGGTTAAATGATTTTAACTTATCAATATGTCTCTTGAATTCAAAGACTTTGAATTCAAGAATGACTTATCTCAAGTATGGCATATAGATAGGGGGAGTTAAGGTTAACTCCATTATCAATTGATGGTTATCAACAAAAAGGGGGAGATTGTTGAATCTCAGATTTTGATGATGAAGTCAATTGTCATTTATTATCTAATCCATATGTTGAGATAAGTGTGCAGAATTAACTACGATGAAAGAAAGACATGCAATAGGAGTTGCGCTGGAGTCAAGACTATGATCACATTGGGAGTTCGAGAGTTCGATAGAAGTCCGGACGATCGTCGGAGGTTCTGCAGGAACAAATCCAAGAAGTCCAAGAGCTTGCCAAAGAAGCTCGTTAGAAATTACCAAGTGGATCATCGCAAGTCCAGGAGTTTGCTGGAAGTCCATCGGAGCATCGCCGAAGGTTCGTCGGATGTTTGTCGGAAGTTCGCCGGAAGCCTGCCGGAAGAAGCGATTGATGCACCGGAGCAAGTTGTAGTAAATGTCTTAAGAAATGTCATAGTTAGCATGCAGATTAAGTTAGGAATGGGAGGTGATCCCGTTAACTTAATCTGGGGGCAATTGGGCCCTTGACAGACCCGAATTGAGCCGAATAGATCAACCCATTCGGACCAGAATTCCTACCAGGCGGTGGCATTGCTAGGGTCGACGGTGGCACCGCCTAAGAGATGGTCTCCCAGGAAAGCTACGCGTTGCAACCGCCTAGGTCAGGCGGTGGCACCGCCTGGGCTCAGTCTCCGAGCGAGATTGAGCGGTGCAACCGCCCCAATCAAGCGGTGGCACCGCTTGGGCTCAGTCTCCGAGCGAGACTAGGCGGTGCAACCACCCCTGACAGGCGGTGGAACTGCCTGAGCTTGGTCTCCGAGCTCTGCCAGGCGGTGGCACCGCCTAGAGGCTCAGTCTCCAAGCTGCCAGGCGGTTGTATCGCCTCAGTCAGGAGGTGGTACCGCTAGGACCCCGGAAATCCAGGAAAATCAAATTCAAACTAGTTTGAGGCCTATATATACCCCACCCTTTCCTGCATGAAAGGGCACCAAAAGCTTGATCTTACTCTATGATTTTAGAGCTCAAAAGTGTTGTAAAGTCTAGAAGTTCTCCTCCCTCTTTTCTTCCAAGTTTTGATCTTTCAAGAGAGGAGATAAAAGTTTATAAGGGTTGTCTCCTAAGCCTGTCAAAAGGAGTGAAACTGTAAAAGGGTGGTTGGCCTTCACCTATTGAAGGAAGGCCTCTAATGGATGTCGATGACCTCATTGGTGGAGGAAGCCAAAAGTGGATGTCGGTCAAGATTGACCGAACCACTCTAAATCTTGGTTTGCATTTACTTTGAGCATCTTATCTTTACTACAAACCTCCTCAGTAGCTTACTGCCTTCTACTCATTTACAAATGTGTTTCTTAGTTAAGTATTTTTCGAATCGGTGTTAAGACGGAAATCGGTTTTATCGTACGAACATCATATTTCAGTTTGCGCTTACATTCTGATTTCTATCTTAACTACAAACTGCTTTCCTTACTTTACTTCAAATACATTTCCAAAAGCTTTCAAAGTTATTATATGCACGAAACTACTTTTACGTCAGAATCGGATTTCAACCTACGAACGCAGTTTTAATCATCGAAAGTTTTCCGCTGCACTAATTAACCCACCCCCCCCCCCCCCCCCCCTCTTAGTGCTCTTGATCCTAATAGATTTCAGATTTTAGATACCATAATCTTAGATTTGTGGTTCTTTTAAGATATCTAAATATTCTCTTAACTGCTTTAATATGAGATATCTTAGGATTAGATTGAAACCTAGCATAAAGTCCTACACTAAACATGATATCCGATCTAGTTGTGGTAAGGTAAAGTAAACTTTCTATCATACCCCTATAAGCTTTTTGATTAAAGCTTTCTCCACTTTCATCAATTTCTAACTTAGTGGAGGTGCTCATTGGAGTGTTGATAGCCTTTGAGCTATCCATATTAAACCTTTTTAGTAAATCTAAGGCATATTTTGTTTGACTAAGAAATATACCATTACTTAGTTGTTTGATTTGTAAGCCCAAAAATAAAGTTAATTCCCCCATCAAACTCATTTCAAATTCAAGACTCGTACTTTTAGCAAATGATTCACAAAGAGATTCATTCGTAGAACCGAAAATGATATCATCAATATAAATTTGAATAATAAGAAAATTATTTTTAAAATTTTTGATAAACAATGTAGTATCGACCTTGCTTTTAGAGAAATTATTTTCAATAAGAAATGAACTAAGTGTCTCATACCAAGCCCTTGGGGCTTGTTTTAAACCATAGAGAGCTTTAGTTAATTTAAACACTTGATTAGGGAGACTATCATTCTCAAATCCGGGAGGTTGTTCAACATAAACTTCATCAAAAATAAGGCCATTAAGAAAAGTACTTTTAACATCCATTTGAAATAATTTAAAATTATTACTACTAGCATAGGCAAGGAGCATCCTTATGGCTTCTAATCGTGCCATAAGAGCGAAGATCTCTTCATAATCGATCCTTTCTTCTTGGTTGAAACCTTTGGCCACTAATCTAGCCTTGTTTCTAACCACGATACCAAATTCATCTTGCTTGTTTCTAAAGACCCATTTAGTACCAATAACCAAATGGTCATTTGACCTAGGAATAAGCTTCCACACCTCATTTCTCTCAAATTGATTTAAATCATCTTGTATTGTAATGACCCATGAATTATCTTTCAAGGCCTCATCAATGCATTTTGGTTTAATTTGGGAGAGAAAAACGGCGTTGGTACAAAAATTATTAAGAGAAGAACGAGTTTGAACCCCTTTAGATGTGTCTCCTATGATTAGCTCCTTAGGATGAGCATCTACATACTTCCAATCCTTGGGTAAGGATGTTTCGAAAGTAGATGCATCCAAGTTGCTAGATGGAGAAAGGGTTTCATTTAAATTCAAAGCATCAAAATTAACATCGTCATCAAAATCATTTTTCTTAACTTCGGAAACCTCATTAAAAATAATATGAATAGATTCTTCTATAATCAAAGTTCTTTTATTAAAGATACAAAATGCTTTAGAAATAGAAGAATAACTAAGAAAAATTCCTTCATCGAATTTAGCATTAAATTTTTCTAAAGCATCTTTTTCATTCAAGATAAAACACCTACACCCAAAAATTTTAAAATATGAAACATTAGGTTTTTTGTTGTTCCACAACTCATAAAGAGTTTTGGTGAGTAAGGGTCTTACTGGAACTCTATTTATGACATAGCATGTTGTGTTTACGGCTTCGGCCCAAAAATATTTGGGTAGGCTATGTTCATTTAACATGGTTCTTGTCATTTCTTGTAAGTTTCTATTCTTTCTTTTTTGTTGAGGATTTCTTGGAGTAGAGAAGTTGTGGTTGTATCCATTAGATTCACAAAATTCTTGGAAATCACAGTTTTGAAATTCACCACCGTGATCACTTTGAATTGACGAAATCATAGAACCCTTTTCATTTTGAACTAGTTTACAGAACTTAGAGAAATATCTAAGGCATTCACTTTTGTATGCCAAAAAATAAGTCCATGTGTATCTACTATAATCATCCACTATGACAAATGTGTATTTGCTACCTTTTAGGCTTGATGTAGTAATTGGTCCGAACAAATTCATATGAATTAATTGCAAAGGTCTAGAGGTGCTTATTTGGTTCTTAGGTTTGAAGCTACCTTTTATTTGTTTTCCTATTTGACATGCATCACACACATTATTTTTGACAAACTTGATATGAGGAATTCCTCTTACAAGATCTTTAGATGAAATTTGAGAGATTAGTTTCATGCTAGCATGACCTAATCTCCTATGCCAAAGCCAAGCATCATCATTCATAATAAAAAAACATATTTTATTGCAAAGATCATTAATGTCAATAGTGTATATGTTATTTTATTTTAGTGCAATCATATATGTGTTTTTTTGTGGTTTTTCAATAATGCAAGCATTAGATTCAAATTTAACAGTATACCCTTTATCACACAATTGACTAATGCTCGAGAGGTTATGTTTTAAGCCATCAACTAACAACACATCTTCAATAAAGAAGTTGGATTTGTTACCTATGGTTCCTTTGTCAATGATTTTACCCTTGTTGTTGTCTCTGAATGTGACATATCCTTCGTCTATGCTAGTGAGCTTAGAGAATTAAGATGGATCTCTGATCATATGCCTTGAGCATCCACTATCAAGGTACCATCTCTTGCTCCTAGCTTGTTATGGTAAACGTTTCTACAAAAAAGGATGATTTTTAGGTACTCATTTGACCTTGGGTGCCTCAAAAATCCATCGACTTAACTTATCATTTTGCATGGAATTCTTTATAGTTCCTTTAGGAACTCAAATCAATTTGTGTGGGCTATATTTTTTAAATGGATAATGATAAGCTATATGTCCACGTTTGCAACAAAAGTTGCATTTGTTTTGGGGTGAAATATGCAAGATAGGGCCTTTAACAAAGGTGGATGGATTTTGGTGAGAGCTACTCACAAATCCGATTCCACTTCTTTTATGAACGTGACCCTTATTGGCAAGGATATGTTCAAGGACTTGCTACTAACCTCAAATTTTTCTAAGGTATTTTTGAGTAGCAAGTTTTCCTTTCTAAGTGTTTCTACTTCATGGCATTTCGTACATAGAGTTAAACTATCATTATGCTCAATTTTTAATTTATCGAAATTACTAATAAGAGAATCATACTCTTTTTTTAATAATTTATATTTTTTACTAATTATTTTACATTCATCAAATAAATCATGAAAAGCATTTAATAGTTCATCAAATGATAAATTTGCGTCTAATGAACTTATTACCTCATCTCCAATGGCCATTAGCGCATAGTGAGCAACTTGCTCGGTGTTGGTTGGCTGCTCTTCTTCGGATGCACTTAAGTCGTCCCATGTTGCTTTGACAGCCTTCTTCTTTGGTGTCCTCTTCTTGGCTTGGGGACATTCGCTTTTGTAGTGTCCTAGTTTTTTGCATTCGTAGCATATTACTTGATCTTTCTTGGGTTCAAATTTATTTTTAGTGTCATTTTTAAATTTATTTTTTTTAATAAATTTTTTGAATTTCCTTGTTAAAATTGCCAAGTCATCATCAAATTCCTCATCACTTGAGTTTTCTTTTAAGTGGTATTCTTGTGTTCTCAGTGCTATATCCTTCCTGTTCTTTGGAAGGATGTTCTCAAGCTTTTCTTGAGCTTTGCATGTCATTTCATAGGTCATTAGTAACCCAATTAGTTCTTCAAGAGGAAAATTATTTAAATCTTTGGCCTCTTGAATGACCATGACTTTAGGGTCCCAACTCTTTGAAAGAGATCTTAAAACTTTATTAATGAGATCAAAATCCGAGAAACCTTTACCAAGTCCTTTTAGACCATTGACGACATCCGTAAATTGGGTGTACATGTCTCAAATGGTCTCACTCAGTTTCATTCGAAATAACTCATAAGAATGAACCAAAAGATTAATTTTTGACTCCTTCACTCTACTAGTGCCTTCATGAGTCACTTCGAGTGTGTGTCAAATAACAAAAGTCGTTTCACAAATCGATACTCGATTAAACTCATTTTTATCTAATGCACAAAACAAGACATTCATAGCCTTGGCATTTAAAGTGAAAGTCTTCTTCTCCAACTCATTCCAAGAGTTCAGTGGAAGAGAAGACTTTTGAAAACCGTTTTTGACAACGTTCTAAAGCTCAAAATCCATTGAAATTAGGAAGATCCTCATTCTAGTCTTCCAATATACGTAATCTGTCCTATTAAACATGGGCAGACGTGTAATTGAATGACCCTCTTGGTTACCAACAAATACCATCTCTCTTGGGTTTTAAACCAAACGAGAGTGAACCTCGCTCTGATACCAATTGTTAGGATCAAAAGCGGCACTGAGAGGGGGGGTGAATTAGTGCAGTAGAAAACTTTCGCTATTTTAAAAAACATATTTCGATCAAAACCAATTCCAACAAGAATGGTTTCAACCCAATCCGTTTCGGAAGGAATTTGAACTTGAAACCTTTCGTGCAAGAGAAGACTAAGGTGATTTGTAGCAATGTAAATTGCACAAATGAAAAGCGTCGGTTTCGTAAAATCTTCGTACGATTAAAGCCGATATCAAAAGATGTTTACATGAAAGCGTATGTAGACGTAGTTAAAGCACAGTAAGGAGGAGAGGTAGTTTGCTATAAAAGAAAATTGCTCAAAGTAAATGCAAACTGAGTTTTAGAGTGGTTCGGTCAATGTGACCTACATATACTTTCGGCTTCCTCCTCCAACAAGGTCACCGACGTCCACTAGAGGCATTCCTTCAATAGGCGAAGGCTAACCATCTTTTATAGCTTTTCTCCTTTTGTCAGGTTTAGGAGACAGCCCTTACAAGTTTCACTCCTCTTTCTTGGATGGTAACAAGGCTTAGAGATGAAAGATGAGTCTAACTTTTACAACACTTTAAGGCTTAAGAACTCAAGATTATGCCAATAGGTTTCGTTCCCTTTTATGTAGAAAAGGGTGAGATTTTTATAGGCCCCAATGGCTTCAAAAAAGGAGCCAAAAAGTGTCTAATCTCGGATTTCCGGGGTCTTGGCGGTACCACCGCCATTACTGGGTGGTACCACCGCTTAGTCTGGGCGGTACCATCGCTTAATAGAGCTCGAAGACCGAGCTCTGGCGGTACCACCGCCTGATGAGGGTGGTACCACCTGACAGGGGCGGTACCACCGCCCAGAATTCTTGGGAGATCGAGTCTCCCTAACGGTGCCACCACCGGCCAGGAAGTCAAGATCCTGGTTGGGCCTAGAATCTGGCCCTACCCAGCCCAACTTAGGGCCTAATTGGCCCATAATTAAGTTAGTAGGATTACCTCCCAATCCTAACTTAATTTACACTCTAACTACGATAATTAAGACATGATCACAGCTCTTTTTGTTCCGGTGTGTCAATTGCTCTTCCGACGAGCTTCCGGTGTACTTCCGACGAACATCCGATGAACTCTCGGTAATGCTCCGGCGGACTCCCAACAAGCTCCTGGACTTTGCGACGATCTTCTTGGTGAGTTCCGATAAGCTTCTATAGCAAGCTCTTGGACTTCTCGGTTGGTTCCCATAGAACTTCCGACGAACGTCCGGACTTTCGTTGAACTCTCAAACTCCCAACGTGATCTCGATCTTGACTCCGGCACAACACCAGCTTTATGTCTTACTGCCATCATAGTTAATCCTGCATACTTTTCTCAACATATAGATTAGATCAAACAAATTACAATTGACTTCATCATCAAAATCCAAGATTCAACACTTCCTTTAATAGGCGAAGATCAATCTCTTTCTTACACCCCTCTTCTCCTTTTCATAGGTTTAGGAGATAACCTTTACAAGCACCCACTCCTCCTAAATAGAATTCTAAACTTAGACTAGAGGAGGGGATCTCTCAAGTGATCTCAACAATATTTTTCCACTTTTAAGTTCTCTATGCTTGTGTATGTTAACTAGGGATGAGAAGGGTATTTATTGCTAGTCATAAGTGCCCAGCAAGCCAATCACGTGAGTGATGGCACGTGTGACTTGATACAGAATCTTTTTGCTTATTATATTTTGGCGTATATCACTTTATAACTATTGCATAAATGCATATATATTGTGATGTCCTTGGATTTGTGCAATGGGAATCGGATCGTGATGAGATCACGATAATGAGATCGATTCACCTTTAAACACATATCCTAAATAATCCCGGTCATAGGTTACTCGAGAGGGACATCGTGATAACCGGATAGACTGGTGTGCTGTATACCCGTCCATATGATGGATGCAGCTGGTCTCATAGCTGCTCGTGTAGGGACACTAGGGATACAGTACAGGTGCTCATTGGAGAATGAGTTCACTGATTGATCCGCTTACGGAATGCTGGATGGTTGATGATGCCTTATTGTCAGACAACGATTCCGTAGTCCTAGTGGTGTATCTGGTTCTTAGACTTGAGACACCAAGGATGTCCTGTATGAGTGCTCCACTCTTTGATACCAGACTTATAGGTTTGGCTGTTCCCAGATCTAGTACAGCTGGTCATTGGGAGTGGTAGTCGACCTTACGAGGGCTATTGAGTGTCGATAGAGGATCATCCACTCTCGGTATCATGAGAGGAATATCCCATGTGTTCTTGCTCAGACAAATCCCTGGCCAGGGTCATTCGGGTTGAGAGAGAAAGAGTTCTCCGGGAGAATCCGATTAGAGCGAGACTCGAGTAGAAACCGTATGGGTCTGACAGCACCATGCTCGATATACGGTCTCTGGGATATTAGATGGATGAGGGACTATAGGTACATGGTAACTGAGGACAGACAGGTCCAATGGATTGGATTCCCCTGTATCGTCTGGGGACTACGGCGTAGTGGCCTAGTACTTCTGTAGTCGATGAGTCGAGTGAATTATTACAGAGATAATAATTCACTTAGTTAGAAGGAGTTCTGACAGGTATGACTCACGGCCAGCTCGATATTGGGCCTAGAGGGTCACACACATATGGTAGGCATTGCGATGAGTAGAGGTTCGGATATGAGACATCCGACGGAGCCCTTGTCTTATTGGATGCAGATCCAATACCCACTAGGGAAAGGACCCATTAGGGTTTTGACACGGGATCTCTATAAATAGGAGGGATTCACAGCCTCATAGGCTAGAGTCTTTGCTTGCCCTTCCTATTCTCCTCTCCCTCTCCACCTCAGAGTAGGCCTGGAGTTTTGAGGAGCGTCGTCGCAACCCTGCTGTGTGGATCACCGCTAGAGAGGAGGACGCTTGACCTCCTTCACCCTCTCCTAAGGATCTGCAAGGAAACAGGGATATACGATCTCCCTAGGTAACACAATCTCTATACGCAGTTTTTGTGTTTTTGCAGATTTTGCGCACCAATCTTCGCACGACGATGAACATCTTTTTGGGAATCGGGGATTTTTGTTTTCTTGTTCTTCCGCTGCGCATATGATGTCGCCCCCCCCTATGATTTCCCAACAGTGGTATCAGAGCCAGGTTGTTCGTGCGAATGATTGGTTTTTGAACTGCGTGTGTTGTGTTTAGGAAGAATATTGACGTCAAAATCGTTGACGCAAAAGCAAGGAAGGGCAGCAACAGTTGCTGCCCTCGATCTGCATGCCTGCAGCCAGCCGCAGCCGCAGCCAGGCAGCACAGCGCCGGTGCATGCGCAAGCGCTGTGCCTGCAGCAACCGGCCGGCGGTCTGCTTGCAGCAGGCTTGCGGCCGGCGGGGCTGGGAGCCCGCTCGGTAGAAGCGCCTGCGGCCACTGAGCCCGCGGGCAGAGGCGCCGCGGGGCAGCAGCGCGGGCTGAGGCACCACAGGGCAGCGGCGCCTGTGGCCGCTGCTCCCACGGGCAAAAACCCCGCAGGGGCGGCCGCCAGCGAGACAACACCACCTGCGGGCGCTGACTCGCGGGCAGAACCGCCCGCGAAGGCGGCGGCGCCCGCGGGGGCGCCCACCTGCAGCGGCAGCGACCCCAGCGGGCGTGCCACCTGCAGGCGAGGGCAGTGCCCTCGGCCTCGCCGCACAGGCCGCCGCCAGCAGGGTGGCGGCGGCGGCGGCGCAGCAGCGAAAAGGGGAAAGGGTATTAGGGTTTTCTGCGCAAAAGACAGTTTTGCCCCTCGGAATTTGAGAAATTCCAGTTTCTGTCTTTTGTCCAAATTACGAAAATACCCTTAGGAATTGAGAAATTCCTATATATCCCTGATTTCAGAAAATATTAATTAATTAAAAGGTTTAGTTGATTATTATTTTTATTATTATCTAGTAGTCTTACATGATGATGATTATTTATACATGTGATGTATGATGAGTGGACGGATGATCATGGACCGTGTGATGTGTGTACTTGTGATTATTATTATTGAGGTCTGCGAACCTCCATTATATTTCTCGTTTATTGTCGGGCCTGCGTGCCTATGATTAAGTTGTAATCACATGAGGAGGCGCAGCGGGAGCGTGGAAGCCATAGCGGGACCCACGAGACGGACGATCGTGATGCATGGAGATGCATCAAGATGTCGACGGAACCAACGAGGACGAGATGGACGATCACAAGGCATGGAGATGCACCGTTGCACACATAGATCTTGATGTGAGTGATTAGGCCTACTGGCTCGGGCCTAATCATATTAGGTTGTGGTCCATGATCATCTGGTGTGATTGCTTATACACATACTAGATATGTATATATATTTGCATGCGATGTAGATATATATTAAATATGTATATGTGTGACATGTCATATTAGGAGACCAAATCATAGAAACATCTCTCGATAATATTAAGTCGGTAAACGTGAGGCAATTAGATTGACCCACGTGGCCTTCCATCGTTATGAGTAGGAACCGAATCCCGGTGTAGGTTGAGTTGGTCGAGTCCCTCGAGACTCACCTATATCGCGATTCGCTATCTTGCTTACGACATAGAGATGTCACCGGTGACCTGAGGGCATGATATGCTTGGTCGAGTCCCTCGAGGGTATATCATCAAATCAGACTCATCTTGTAACGAAGGTGTTGACTTAACCGAGTATCATGGTTGGTCGAGTCCCTCGAGGCCATGGTGATTCGGAGGCCGAACAGGACGGGAATCACAAGGAGTTGTGATCGGCAAGAGTTGTCTACCTTTTAGGCTTAGTGTGATTGGTCGAGTCTCTCGAGGTTACACTAAGACGCTGATTGGATCCTGATCCCCACTAGAAGTCTGCCGGAGACTTCCGTTTCACGTGCTGAGGGTGTCGCGTGACTCGTTAGTAAAATAGTGGGAGCATATTAAGATAGAAGTCCATATCTTGATAGTTTATTTCTTGCAAAATTTGCATGTTATTCATTTTTGCTACATCTTTATTTTCAGAAAATGTCGCTTTCAAATCCCTTACGTGGCATACTTGATGTCAACCGCCTCACTGGTCCAAATTATACGGATTGGCTCCGTAACTTGAGAATTGTTCTCACAGTGGAGAAAATCGTGTACGTCCTTGATACAGTGATGCCTACGCCCGAAGAAGGGGCAAGCGAGGATGAGATCGCTCGCTACGTGAAGTACATTGATGACTCCACTCTTGCTCAGTGCTATATGTTGGGCTCTATGACTCCAGAGTTACAGAGACAACATGAAAAGATGGATGCCAGATCCATTCTCCTACATGTCCGCAAATTGTTTGAGGAACAGGGAAGGACTCAACGATATGAGATATCCAAGAGCCTTTTCCGCGCTAGGATGACTGAGGGGACATCGGTTCAGAACCATGTCCTAAAGATGATTGAGTGGATAGAGAAACTCACAGGTCTAGGAATGGTCCTAGAGGATAACTTGTGTGTAGACATTGTGCTTCAGTCCCTACCAGATTCCTTTTCACAGTTCATAATGAACTTTAATATGAACAAGCTTGAGGTGACTCTCCCAGAGCTCCTCAATATGTTGAGGGAGGCAGAGAGTACTATTAAGAAAGAGAAGCCAGTTCTCTACACTGGTGAGACCAGAAAGAAAAGGAAAGCAGAAAGGTCCCTTAAGAAGGGAAAGGGCAAGGGCAAACAAGGTAAAGCAAAGGTTGCTAAGAAAGACCCAACAAAGGACAAAGGCCAGTGCTTCCACTGTGGTAAAGATGGGCACTGGAAGAGAAACTGCAAAGAGTACCTTGCAGAAAGGGTGAAACAAAAGCTTGATGAAGCTTCAGGTACATTCATGATCAGTCTCCATTTGTCAGACTCTTATGATAACACATGGGTATTAGATACCGGTAGTGCTTATCATATATGTAATTCGTTGCAGGTTCTGGCAAGGCCTAGGAGACTAGAGAGAGGCGAGATGGACCTCAAGATGGGTAATGGAGCAAAAGTTGCTGTATTAGCTGTTGGCGAGGTCGCCCTACATCTGCCTAGTGGAGCTTTTATTGCATTAGATGCATGTTATTTTGTTCCTTCTATTATCAAAAACATTATCTCCATTTCATGTTTAACAGTTAGTGGATATAAATTTGTTTTTGAGAACAATGGTTGTTCGATATTATTAGATGATAAGATCATCACGAAAGGAACATTGCATAATGGTTTATTTATGTTAGACACCACTCCACATATCATGAATATAAATGTGTCCAAAAAGAAACGAGATGAGTTGAACAGTGCATACCTGTGGCATTGTAGGCTAGGTCACATCCATGAAAGAAGGATTCAAAAGTTGCTAAATGATGGATATCTAGATCCATTCGACTATGTGTCATATGCAACTTGTGAGCCTTGCATTCGTGGAAAACTGACCAACTCTCCATTTAGTGGAACTGGAGAGAGAGCCACTGAGTTGTTGGAACTCATACATAGTGATGTATGTGGACCCATGTCAACTCATGCCATTGGAGGTTACTCCTACTTCATTACATTTACTGATGATTTCTCAAGGTATGGATATGTGTACTTAATGAAGTACAAGTCCGAGGCCTTTGAGAAATTCAGAGAGTATAAGAATGAGGTGGAGAACCAGACTGGAAAGAGTATCAAAACTCTTCGATCAGATCGAGGAGGTGAGTACTTAAGTACAGAGTTTACTCACTTCCTCAAGGACCATGGGATATTATCCCAATGGACACCTCCTTATACACCTCAGCTCAATGGTGTCTTTGAAAGGAGAAATCGTACATTATTAGATATGGTACGGTCCATGATGAGTTTCGCTGACCTACCCATCTCATTCTGGGGATATGCCCTAGAAACCGCAGCTTACCTTCTGAACAGAGTTCCAACTAAGTCGGTGGTGTCTACACCATATGAGATATGGAAAGGGAAGAAGCCTGATCTTAAAGTAGTTAAGATTTGGGGCTGCTCTGCCCATGTTAAAAGACACAACCCCGATAAGTTAGAATCAAGGACAGGGCGATGTAAATTTGTGGGATACCCCAAGGAAACTTGTGGGTATTACTTCTATCATCTCGAGGACCAAAAGGTCTTTGTAGCTAAGAGAGCAGTGTTCCTTGAGAAGGAACACATTCTTGACGGAGACAGTGGGAGAATGATAGAATTGAGCGAGGTTGGAGAACCAAGCTCAAGCACCACTCTACAGCCCGAGTCTGTTCAGGTATCTAATACACAAGTTTCAACTTTACGCAGGTCTGATAGAGTATCCCATCCTCCTGAGAGATATGTGGGACATATTAGAGCAGAGGATGTAGAGGATATTGATCCTCAGACCTACGAGGAGGCTATTATGAGTATAGACTCCGGGAAGTGGAAAGAAGCCATGAATTCTGAGATGGATTCTATGTACTCCAATAAGGTTTGGAACCTAGTTGATGCACCCGAAGGTATTGTACCCATCGGTTGCAAGTGGATCTTTAAGAAAAAGATCGGAGTAGATGGAAAGGTAGAGACCTATAAAGCAAGGCTAGTGGCTAAGGGGTATCGTCAAAGGCAAGGTGTTGACTACGACGAAACTTTCTCACCCGTAGCAATGCTAAAATCCATCAGAATTCTATTGGCTATTGCAGCACACTATGATTATGAGATCTGGCAGATGGATGTGAAAACCGCATTCCTCAACGGGAACCTGGAGGAGGAGGTGTATATGATGCAACCTGAGGGATTCGTGTCCAAGAACTGCCCAGATAAGGTGTGTAGGTTGCTTAGATCCATTTATGGACTAAAGCAAGCTTCCCGAAGTTGGAACATAAGATTTGATGAGGCAATCAGATCTTATAACTTCGTTAAGAACGAAGATGAGCCTTGTGTATACAGAAAGGTAAGTGGGAGCGCTATTAGCTTTTTGGTGTTATATGTGGATGACATCCTCATCATTGGGAATGACATAGGAATGCTATCCACAATAAAGGCTTAGTTATCTAGACACTTCTCCATGAAGGACTTAGGAAAAGCATCTTATATCTTGGGGATTAGAATCTATAGAGATAGATCCAAAAGGATGCTTGGCTTGTCCCAGTCCAGGTACATAGAAACTATTGTCAAAAGGTTTGGCATGGAAAATTCCAAAAGAGGTCTCATACCGATGAGACATGGGATATCGCTTTCTACGAGTATGTCCCCAAAGACTCCAGAAGAAAGGGCGAACATGGATATGATACCTTATGCCTCAGCAATAGGGTCTATCATGTATGCCATGCTATGTACTAGGCCTGATATAGCGCATGCTCTGAGTGTCACGAGCAGGTATCAGGCGGATCCAGGCTTGGAGCACTGGAAAGCAGTAAAGTGTATCCTTAAGTACTTGAGAAGGACTAAGGATCTTTTACTAGTATATGGAGGTAATAGCCTTAAGGTTGAAGGCTACACTGACTCAAGTTTTCAGTCTGATGTCGATGATAGCAAGTCGAATTCAGGGTATGTGTACACCTTGAATGGAGGAGCAGTGTGCTGGAAGAGTTCCAAGCAAGATACCACTGCTGACTCGACCATAGAGGCGGAGTACATTGCTGCATCAGATGCAGCAAAGGAGGGAGTCTGGTTGAAGAAGTTCATCACAGATTTGGGAGTCGTGCCGGATAGTGAGGAGCCGATTTCCCTATATTGCGACAACAACGGGGCAATTGCTCAAGCGAAGGAACCTAGGTCTCATCAGAAATCTAAGCATGTTCTGAGGAGGTTCCATCTTATCAGAGAGATCGTGACCCGAGGAGATGTAGCAGTGGAAAGAGTTCCATCCGAAGATAACATTGCAGATCCACTAACAAAGCCATTGTCTCAGATTGTCTTTGAGCGTCACAGGGGTCTGATGGGGATCAGACACATAGGTGATTGGCTTTAGGTCAAGTGGGAGATTGCTAGTCATAAGTGCCCAGCAAGCCAATCACGTGAGTGATGGCACGTGTGACTTGATACAGAATCTTTTTGCTTATTATATTTTGGCGTATATCACTTTATAACTATTGCATAAATGCATATATATTGTGATGTCCTTGGATTTGTGCAATGGGAATCGGATCGTGATGAGATCACGATAATGAGATCGATTCACCTTTAAACACATATCCTAAATAATCCCGGTCATAGGTTACTCGAGAGGGACATCGTGATAACCGGATAGACTGGTGTGCTGTATACCCGTCCATATGATGGATGCAGCTGGTCTCATAGCTGCTCGTGTAGGGACACTAGGGATACAGTACAGGTGCTCATTGGAGAATGAGTTCACTGATTGATCCGCTTACGGAATGCTGGATGGTTGATGATGCCTTATTGTCAGACAACGATTCCGTAGTCCTAGTGGTGTATCTGGTTCTTAGACTTGAGACACCAAGGATGTCCTGTATGAGTGCTCCACTCTTTGATACCAGACTTATAGGTTTGGCTGTTCCCAGATCTAGTACAGCTGGTCATTGGGAGTGGTAGTCGACCTTACGAGGGCTATTGAGTGTCGATAGAGGATCATCCACTCTCGGTATCATGAGAGGAATATCCCATGTGTTCTTGCTCAGACAAATCCCTGGCCAGGGTCATTCGGGTTGAGAGAGAAAGAGTTCTCCGGGAGAATCCGATTAGAGCGAGACTCGAGTAGAAACCGTATGGGTCTGACAGCACCATGCTCGATATACGGTCTCTGGGATATTAGATGGATGAGGGACTATAGGTACATGGTAACTGAGGACAGACAGGTCCAATGGATTGGATTCCCCTGTATCGTCTGGGGACTACGGCGTAGTGGCCTAGTACTTCCGTAGTCGATGAGTCGAGTGAATTATTACAGAGATAATAATTCACTTAGTTAGAAGGAGTTCTGACAGGTATGACTCACGGCCAGCTCGATATTGGGCCTAGAGGGTCACACACATATGGTAGGCATTGCGATGAGTAGAGGTTCGGATATGAGATATCCGACGGAGCCCTTGTCTTATTGGATGCAGATCCAATACCCACTAGGGAAAGGACCCATTGGGGTTTTGACACGGGATCTCTATAAATAGGAGGGATTTACAGCCTCATAGGCTAGAGTCTTTGCTTGCCCTTCCTATTCTCCTCTCCCTCTCCACCTCAGAGTAGGCCTGGAGTTTTGAGGAGCGTCGTCGCAACCCTGCTGTGTGGATCACCGCTAGAGAGGAGGACGCTTGACCTCCTTCACCCTCTCCTAAGGATCTGCAAGGAAACAGGGATATACGATCTCCCTAGGTAACACAATCTCTATACGCAGTTTTTGTGTTTTTGCGGATTTTGCGCACCAATCTTCGCACGACGATGAACATCTTTTTGGGAATCGGGGATTTTTGTTTTCTTGTTCTTCCGCTGCGCATATGATGTCGCCCCCCCCTATGATTTCCCAACATTTATAAGCCTCAAGTTGATTCAAACTTGGAGCCTAAAAACATCTCATCTCGGGTTTCCTAGGTCCGGGCGGTACCACCGCCAGTGTTAGTCTGACACTAACACTACATTAGGCAGTACCACCACCCAATCTGGTGGTATCATTGCTTGGGAGGCTATGCTGGGTGGTACCACCCCTTGCAACGGTTGTGTCTGGGCGGTACCATCGCCCACACCGACGATACCACAACCTGACATAGTCTCGGGTCATTGTTTGGTCCTTTCATTAGGCCCAACTGGCCCCTAATTGGGTTGGCCCAAATTCAATCCCAATTACATGCTAACTACAAAATCTAAGGCATACTTAAGCTAAACAAGTCCCTAGGTCTTGGTTTCTTCCAACGAGCTTCCGGTGATCTTCCGGCAAACTTCTGACAATCTCCCGGTAATGTTCCAATGGACTTCCAGCAAGCTCTTAGACTTCACGATGATCTTCTTGGCAAGTTCCAATGAGCTTCTTCCGGCAAGCTCTTGGACTTCACGATGATCTTTTTGGCAAGTTTCGACGAGCTTCTCTGGCAAGCTCCGAGACTTCTTGACCAATTCCGATAGAACTTCCGACGAACGTCTAGACTTCCGATGAACTCTCAAACTCCCAACAAAATCGCGTCCTTGACTCCGGGACTTTATTTTACTTTATGCCTTGCTATCATAGTTAATCCTACACATGTAAAAACACACTTTGATCTAGACAATTAATACTAAGTATTAATCATGTTGTCCGGTATGTCATTGGTCCCTCGATGCTTTGTCCGATTCTTCGGCGCATCGTCCTCTCTTGGGGCCTATTGCCCAATCGGCCATTTGACTTCGTAACTCCGATATCCTTGGCTCAATATCCGCTCTTCTTGGCCCACTGCCCGAATCCATGGCTCGAAGCCTTCTGTTGATACGTTGATTGATCTTTAATTGTCTCATCTTGATTAAAGCATCCTGCGTCACTCAAAATGCAGATTAAATCATAAAAACTTATCAATTGGTTTCATCATCAAAATATGAGATTCAACAATCTCCCCCGTTTTTTATGATGATAACCAATTGATGACGGAGTTAACCTTAACTCCCAGAGTTTAAACAAACTCCCCCTATCAATATACCATATTGATAAAATCTTGAATTCAGGCCGAATTCAAGTCATTACAAATTTCATCATGAATATTTGCAACACATCATCATGCATAACACGATCATACTTCTCCCCCTTTGTTATCAACAAAAAGGAGAAGTGCAACTTTTAAGTGTTTGAGATGTAAGTTAAAATCGTTATATAATAAATATAATTTCTAGTTTTATCATTATGCAAGCTAGCAAATTTAGCAAGTGCTACATTATATTAGAACGTGCAAGCTATCAATATATAGCAAGTTCTATAACATACAAGCTAGCAAATTTGAGATATTCAAGAATACAACTCTTCCTTCTTGAAATATGCAAGTTTGTAAATTTTGCTAGATGTGTAAGTTAGCATATTTTGCTTCTTGAGATAGGCAAGATAACACTCCTTTCTTTTGAGATGAGCAAACTAATAAGTTTTGCCTCTTTTTGCGATATGTATGTTTGTAATTTTTGCTTCTCTTTAGATGTGCAAGCAAACAAGTTTTTGCATCTTCTTGAATTGTGCAAGCTAGTTATCTCCCCATTTGTCATTGTTAAAAAGAAGGGAAGAATACAATGTTGTAATTCTTTTTCCCTTTACGTCAATTTCTAAATCATGACAAAGGTAAGTAATCATTCTTATTTCAAAATACCATAATTGAGATAAACCTTGAATTCAAATCAAAGCAATCATGATTCACATTATATGCAATACATCACATTCATCATCATAATTAAAAAGTATAAGTATTGCATGCATAATACCAAATCATCATATATATTTTCAAAATATAAAATCATCATTCTAAATCATCATTCATAATTACATCAATATTAGCAACAAATCATAGTATTTCAAATCATGATAGTATTAATTTGTCAAATTGCATCCTACCATGCATGATCATAACTTTTCCCTCTTTTATCATTGTAAACAAGAAAGAATAATGGAAGAACAAAATAGTGTAAAATATTTCAATCATTTCAAAGCATACATGCCATAAATACAAAGACATCATGTCATGAAAGATAAGACCTCTTGAATTCCAAATGATATGATTCATTTCATCAAATCTCTTCTTTTTATAAATAGCAAAAATAAATATAAGAGATTAAATGATACAATATCTTGATTTATGCATAAGAAATCTCAAGTTATAAATCTCGAAAAATCGAGATAAAGCTCATTCAAATTCAAATCATCAACTCAAAATCATTTTTAAGAGATTCAAAAAAATAACAAAGATACATTCATTGATATCCCCTTTTTGAAAGATGATAAAGTAGAGATTGAGAAATTCTTTAAGAAAAATGTTTTCCTTCCCCCTTTTTTATTTGATTTATTTCACACAAGCATGCCCAAGTATTTATTCTTATGTCCAAACTATGCATCAACATTTACAACGGAAAGATAAAAAATCATCAAGATCAAAAAGAGTAACACATAATTCCAAAACATATGATTTCAAATCATTACTTTAAGTCTGCATGCATAAAAATCATCAAGTATGATGCAAACATTTATTTTCAAAACATTCATCATGATAAGATATTTTTTAATCAAAATCATTTTGTTTGTTTATCATAAAACATGTCATTTTCATGATTATTTTTAAAATCAATAGAAAGGTAAGCATGATCCAATTTTATTTTTGTATTTTCATTAAACATGCAATTCTCAAGAAAAATAATTATTCTAAACTAAATTAAAAATAACTCATTAAAAGCATCATGTAATTTCGAAATAAATTAAAGGTATTTTGATTGCCTCATCGTCAAATGTTGTTAAGGCGTAGTTTGCCACCTCGATTTTGTTGGTTTGCTCCACGTCTTCGAAGGTACTCGTTTCATCCCAAAGTGCTTTCTTCTTCTTCAATTTATTTTTATTTTTTGATTCTTGCTTTATGTACCTTTTAAGTTTTATTGTGAGAAGTTCAAGTTCATCATCACTTGAACTTTCGCTCGAGTGGTCTTCTTTTGTTCGATGTCTGAAATCCTTCTTGTTCTTTGGAAGGTGGTTCTCAAGTTCTTCACGTGCATTGCACGTCATTTCATAGGTCATCAAAGACTCTACAAGTTCTTCAATTGGTAAATGGTTTAGGTTTTTTTATTCTTGAATAGTCATTACTTTTGATTCCCAAGTTTTAGAAAGTAAGCGTAAAACTTTATTCACAAGTTAAAGATTCAAAAAACATTTGCCAAGAGCTTTTAAACTATTGACGACATCCGTAAAGCGAGTGTACATGTCAATAATAGTCTCGCTCGGCTTCATTTGAAATAGCTTAGAATCATGCATTAAAAAATTAAACTTCGAATCTTTTACTCTATTAGTGCCTTCATGTGTGATTTCGAGAGTGTGCCAAATATCGAAAGTCGTTTCGCACATAGAAACCCGATTAAACTTAGTTTTATCTAAGGTACAAAATAAGGCATTCATAGCCTTTGCATTTAGAGAAAAAGTCTTCTTCTCCAAATCATTCCAATAGTTCATTGGAAGAGAAGACCTTTGAAAACCAAATTCGGCTATGTGTCATAAATCGAGATTCAATGAGAGCAAGAAAACTCTCATTCGAGTTTTCCAATAAGTGTAGTCCGTCCCATTGAAAAAGGGAGGACAAATGAGAGAGTGACCCTCTTGAAAACCAAAAAGAACCATTTCTCTTTAGGTATTAAACCAAATGAGAAAAATGAGGCTCTGATACCAATTGTTAGGAATAGGGGTCGGTACTAAGAGGGGGGGGGTGAATTAGTACAGCGATAAAATCACATCGGTTTCAGAAAATTCTTTTGTATGTTAAAAATTAATTTCGGATACTTAAAAGCGTATGCGAGTGTAGGCGTAATAAAAGCACAGTAAAGAGGAGAGGCAGTTTGCTATAAAAGTAAAGTGCTCAAAGGAAACACAAACCAGATTTTTATAATAGTTTGGTCATCGTGACCTGCATCCACTCCACTAATTCCTCTTCCGTCGAGGCCACCGGCATCCACTATCGATCTTTCTTTAATATGCGAAGATCAACCTCCTTCTTACACCCCTCTTCTCCTTTTCACAGGTTTAGGAGACAACCTTTATAAGCACTCACTTCTCCTAAATAGAATTCTAAACTTAGACTAGAGGAGGGGATCTCTCAAGTGATCTCAACAGCATTTTTCCACTTTTAAGCTCTCTGTGCTTGTGTATGTTAATCAGGGATGAGAGGGATATTTATAGGCCTTAAGTTGATTCAAATTTGGAGCCTAAAAACATCTTATCCCAGGTTTCCAAGGTCTGGGCGGTACCACCGCCAGTGTAAGTCTGACACTGACACTGATACTGCACTGGGTGGTACCACCACTCAGATTGGTGGTACCATTGTCTGCAGCCTCTCAGAGGCTGTGTCTGGGTAGTACCACCGCCTGACACAATCTCGGAGACTGTGCTACGACGGTGCCACCTCTTGGGTCACTATTTGGGCCTTTCATTGGGCCTAACATAGTCCTTACATGGGCCCAACTGGCCCCTAATTGGGTTGGCTCAAATTCAATCTCAATTATGTGCTAACTATGAAATCTAAGGCATACTTAAACTAAACAAGTCCCTAGGTCTTGGTTTCTTCCGGCGAGCCTCCAGTGATCTTCCAGCGAACTTCTGACGATCTCCCGGCAATGTTCCAACAGACTTCCAACAAGCTCCTAGACTTCACGACGATCTTCTTGGCTAGTTCCAATGAGCTTCTTCCAACAAGCTCCTGGACTTCACGACGATCTTCTTGGTGAGTTCCGACGAGCTTCTCTAGCAAGCTCCGAGACTTCTCGGCCAATTCCGACAGAACTTCTGATGAACATTTGGACTTCTGACGAACTCTCGAACTCCCAACAAAATCGCGTCCTTGACTCTGGGACTTCATTTTGCTTTATGCCTTGCTATCATAGTTAATCCTACACATGTAAAAACACACTTCGATCTAGATAATTAATGCTAAGTATTAATCATGTTGTTCGGCATGTCATTGGTCCCTCGACACTTCGTCCGATTCTTCGGCACATCATCCTCTCTTGCAGCCTATTGCCCAATCAGTCAATTGACTCCGCAACTCTGATATCTTTAGCACAATATCCTCTCTTCTTGGCCTGATGCTCGAATCCATGGCCCGAAGCCTTCTGTCGATACGTGGACCGATCTTCCGGCTCGATGTCCAATCTTCTGATATGTTTTCCTCCGGCCCAACATGATTCTTCCTACTTTAATTGTCTCATCCTCATCGATGTATCCTACGTCACTCAAAACACAGATTAAATCATAAACACTTATCAATTAGTTTCATCATCAAAATCCAAGATTCAACATGATAGAGTTGAGCGAGGTTGAAGAACTTAGCTCAAGCATCACTCCACACCTCGAGTTTGTTCAGGCACCTAGCACACAAGTTCCAACTTTACATAGGTCTGATAGAGTATTCCATCCTTCTTAGAGATATGTGGGACGTATTAGACGAGAGGATATTAAGAATATTGATCCTCAAACCTATAAGGAGGCTATTACTATTGAATCTTAGATTTTGTTGATGAAACCAATTGATAGAGTTTATGATTTGATCTATATTTTGAGTGACGCAGAAAGCTTCGATCAGGGAGAGACAATTAAAGCAGGAAGAATCATGTTGGGTCAGAGAAAAACATGTCAGAAGATTGGACGTCGCACCGAAGGATCGGTCGATGTATCGACAGAAGGCTTCAGGCCATAAGTTCAGGCATCATGCCAAGAAGAGGGGATATTGCATCAAGGAAATCAGAGTTGCGGAGGTCAACTGACCGATTGGGCAATAGGCCACAAGAGAGGACAATGCGCCAAAGAATCGAACGAAGCATCAATGAACCAATGACATGTCAGACAACATTTGACTAGCTTAGTAATAATTGTCTAGATCAAAGTGGGTTTTAAGTGTGCAAGATTAACTACGATAGCAAGGCATAAGGCAAAATGAAGTCCTAGAGTCAAGAACGTGATTTCTTTGGGAGTTCTAGAGTTCATCGGAAGTCTGAACGTTCATCGAAAGTTCTACCGGAATTGATCGAGAAGTCTAGGAGTTTGCCAAAGAAGCTCATCAGAACTCGCCAAGAAGATCATTGTGAAGTCCAGGAGCTTACCGAGAGATCATCGGAAGTTCACCAAAAGATCGTCGGAAGCTCGTTGGAAGAAACGTAGACTTACGGACTTTTTTAGCTTAGTAAATATCTTAAATTTTGTAGTTAGCACATAATTGGGATTATAATTAGGCCAACCCAATTAAGGCCAGTTGGGCCTATGTATGGACTATGCTAGGCCAAGTGAAAGGCCCAAACAATGACCCAACAGGTGGCACCATCGTGGCACAGTCTCCGAGATTATGTCAGGAGGTGGTACTACCAGACTAGGCGGTGGTACCACCTAGTGTCAGTGTTAGGTGGTGGTACTGTCAGTCTGGGTGGTGGTACCACCTAGACATAGTCTCCCAGGCGATGGTAACACTAGACTGGGCAGTGGTACCGCCTAGTGTCAGTGCTGTAGGCGGTGGTACTGCTCAGCACAAGCGGTGGTACCTCCCAACACAAGCGGTGGTATCGCCAGGACCTAGGAAACTCAGGATAAGACCTTTTTAGGCTCCAAGTTTGAATCAACTTGAGGCCTATAGATACCCTTCTCATCCCTGGTTAACACACACACAAGCACAGAGAACTTAAAAGTGAGAAAACGTTATAGAAATTACTTGAGAGATCCCCTCCTTTAGCTTAAACTTAGAATTCTGTTTAGAGAGGAGTATGTGCTTGTAAAAGGTTGTCTCCTAAACCTGTGAAAAGGAGAAGAGGGGTGTAAAAAGATAGTTGGTCTTCGTCCATTAAAGGAAGACAGATAGTGGATGTCGGTGGCCTCAACGAAGGAAGAAACAGAAGTGGATGTAGGTCACGATGACCGAACCACTATAAACTTGGTTTACATTTCTTTTGAGCAATTTACTTTAACTGTAAACTTCCTTACTTGCTATACTCTTCCGTATGCTTTCAGTTTAAGCATCTTTACGAAACAGGTTTAATCAAAACAAATTTTTTAAACTAATATGATTTTATCGCTACACTAATTCACCCCCCTCTTAGCGTTGACTCATTTCTAACAGTTAGTATCAGAGCCACGTTATTTCTCATTTGGTTTAACACCAAAGAGAAATGACTCTTTTCAACTTTCAAGAGGGTCACTCTCTCATTTGTCCTCTTATATTCAATAGGACGGACTACACATAATAAAAAACTCGAATGAGAGTTTTCTTGCTTTCTTTAGATTTGAATTTATGGAATATTATCGAAAGCATTTTTGAAAGGTCTTCTCTTCCAATGAACCATTAGAATGATTTGGAGAAAGAAGACTTTTTCTTTAAATGCTAGAGCTATGAATGCTCTATTTTGTGCTTTAGATAAAAAGGAATTCAATCGGGTTTCTACTTGTAAAATGGCTTTTGACATTTGGCACACACTTGAAATCACACACGAAAGCACTAGTAGAGTTAAAGATTCTAAAATTAATTTTTTTATGCATGATTTCGAGTTTTTTCATATGAAACTGAGCGAAACTATTATTGACAGATACACCCGTTTTACGGATGTCATCAATAGTTTAAAAGCACTTGGTAAAAGTTTTTCAAATTTTAAACTTGTTAAAAAAGTTTTACGTTCACTTTGAGATTCTAAAATAACGATAATACAAGAATCAAAGAACTTGAACCATTTTCCCATTAAAGAACTGATTGGGTCTTTAATGACCTATGAAATGAATTATATGGAATAAAATAAACTTGAGAACAACCTTCTAAAGAACAAGAAGGATTTTGCACTTAGAACAAAAGAAGACCACTCGAGCGAAAGCTCAAGTGATAGTGAACTTAAACTTCTCACTATAAAATTTAAAAAGTTTATGAAACAAGAATTAAAGCATAAAAAAAAACTTAAAAAGAACTTAACTACTTGCTATGAATGCAATAAGAAGGAAGCACTCTAGGATGAATCAAGCTCATCCGAAGATGAGGAGAAAACCAATAAATGTGAGGTGGTAAATTACGCTTTAACGGCTTTCTACAACGAGGAAATCAACATCCCCTTAGTTTACTTTGAAATTACTTGATATTCTTTATAAGTTATTTTTAATTTAGTTTAGAAAAATTATTTTTTTAAAAAAATACATGTTTAATAATGTAATGAAAATGCTAAAAAATTAGGATCATGCTAGTAATTTTAAAAATGATAATGAAAAATATATGTTTTATAAAGGAATAAAATGTTAGATTTAAATCTAATGATAATCCTATGTATGTTTTTTAAGCAGAAATAATATGTATCTTGATGATTTCCGATTTTGATTGAAAATACTTTATGTCCAATGAAATCATGCTTGATGTCTTAATGAAAATGTTAAGAGGTTTGATATCATGCTTAATGTGAAATTGTCCAATGAAATAATATGTCTCTTGTATTGCCGTTACTTTGAAATTGTACTTAATTTAATATCATGAAATTATGAATCTCATGGATTATGAAAATGATTTGAATTTAATGGGTTTTATCGAAATCATAATCTTGATTTCTCGTGATTTATAACTTGAAATCGTTTATGAATCAAGATCTCTTATTATATGTTCGTGTATCTTCTTATTGAGATTTATCCAAATAAATCATGGTTTCTCTCTTGATTTTTCAGAATTTATAATATGAGATTACCTTTGAAGATTATTGATTATTTAATCTCCTAAGATTTTTTTTTGTTATTTGAAGGAGATTTATCAAGATGAATCATTTGCGAATTGATCTTTCATCCTTCATGACATGACTTTCATATGATTACCTTTATATTTATGTGATGCTTAGAGCATTGTTGTAAGAAAGAAATAAATTGCACCATTAAAAATTATTCTTTCTTATTTACAATTACAAAAGGGAGAAAGGAAATCACTTGCATTTAGAAAGATCGATAAATCTCTTTATTTCATTTTGAATCTCTTGAAAGTGACTTTATTGATTTGACAAATTAAATGAGTTGAAAATAATGATGAATATTTTGAAAATAAATTTTTGTATCATGTTTGATGATATTTCATTTTGATATTGTGCATGATGAGTTGTAGTGATGATTGATTTATTTTTGGTATCATACATGACATAAGAATGAAATATAAGGTTTTAAAATTGTACATGTTTTAATTTGAAACTATTATGATGCATAAACATATTGAAAAAAGATTGATACTTTAACTTTGTCATGATTTGAAAATTGATGTAAAGGGGAAAAGAATTACAATATTGTATTCTTCCCTTCTTTTTGACAATGACAAAGGGGGAGAAAATTTGCTAACTCAAGATGCAAAAGTTTTTCCAACTTTCATGTGTGAAAAACTTACTAGTTTGAACATCATAAAGAAAAGCAAACATACTAACTTACACATCTAGCAAAATTTACAAACTTGCAAAACTTAAAATTTGCTAGCTTGTATATTTTAAAATGATGCATTGCTATCTTGCATTCTTTTTCAAAAACTTGTTAACCTTCATACTTCAAAAAGAAGTAACACTTGCCAAATTGTTAGCTTCCATGTTGTAAAATGATGTAAAATTTTGTTAGCTTACGAAAATTATACTTCTCAAAAGAGAAGAAAATGCTATCTTGAACATCACCAAAGATTGCTAGCTTGCCTATCTTAAGAAGCAAAAATGTAAACTTGTAAAATTTACAATCTTGCACATCTTCAAAATTAATGATAATTTGATGATTATGCATATTGTAAGGTGATGAACAAATTTGCTAGCTATATATTATAAAACTTGTATGATAATAAAACTAGAGATTATGCAATGATTTGAACTTGTATATCTAAAACACTTGATAATTGAACTTCTCCTTTTTTTTATGACAAAGGGGGAGAAGTATGACATTATGTGTGATTTTATCATGATATGTTGCTTGGATTTTTGAATTCAAGAGTTCTATGGCATATTGATAGGGGGAGTTAACGTTAACTCCGTCATCAATTGGTTATCATCATCAAAAAGGGGGAGATTGTTGAATCTTGGATTTTGATGATGAAACCAATTGATAGAGTTTATGATTTTCTGTGTTTTGAGTGACATAGGAAGCTTCAATTAGGGAGAGACAATTAAAGCAGGAAGAATCATGTTGGGCCGGAGAAAAACATGTTAAAAGATTGGACGTCACGCCGAAGGATCGATCGACGTATCGACAGATGGCTTCAGGCTATGAGTTCGGGCATCAGGCCAAGAAGAATGGATATCAGAGTTGTGGAGGTCAACTGGCCGATTGAACAATAGGCCACAAGAGAGGATGATGCGTCGAAGAATCAGATGAAGCATCGATGAACCAATGACATGTCGCATAACATTTGATTAGCTTAGTAATAATTGTCTAGATCAAAGTGGGGTTTAAGTATGTAGGATTAACTATGATAGCAAAGCATAAAGAAAAACGAAGTCTCGGAGTCAAGAACGCAATTTCGTTGGGAGTTTGAAAGTTTATCGGAAGTCCAGACGTTCATCGAAAGTTCTACCAAAATTGATCAAGAAGTCTAAGAGCTTGCCAAAGAAGCTCGTCAAAACTCGCCAAGAAGATCGTCGTGAAGTTAGGAGCTTACTGGGAGTCCGCTAGAACATTGTCGAGAGATCATCGAAAGTTCGTCGGAAGATCATTGGAAGCTCGCCGGAAGAAACCTAAACTTGGACTTTTTTAGCTTAGTAAATATCTTAAATTTCGTAGTTAGCACATAATTGAGATTGGAATTAGGCCAACCCAATTAGGAGCCAGTTGGGCCCATGTATAGACTGTGTTGGGCCAAGTGAAAGGCCCAAACAATGACCCAACAAATGGCACCATCGTGGCACAGTCTCCGAGACTATGTTAGGCAGTGGTACCGTCCAGTGTCAGTGTTAGGCGGTGGTACCACTAGTCTGGGTGGTGGTACTACCCAGACAAAGTCTCCCAAGCGATAGTACCGCCAGACTGGGCAGTGGTACAGCCTAGTGTCAATGCTGTAAACGGTGGTACCGCCCAACACAAGTGGTGGTACCGCCAGACCCATGATAAGACCTTTTTAGGCTCCAAGTTTGAATCAACTTGAGACATATAAATACCCCTCTCATCTCTGGTTAACACACATAACCACAGAGAACTTAAAAGTAAGAAAATGCTATAGAAATTACTTGAAATATCTCCTCCTCTAGCTTAAACTTAGAATTCTATTTAGAGAGGAGTGTGTGCTTGTAAAACATTATCTCATAAACCTGTAAAAAGGAGAAGAGGGGTGTAAAAGAGTAGTTGGTCTTTGCCTATTGAAGGAAGACTGATAGTGGATGCTGGTGGTCTCAACGAAGGAGGAATCGGGAGTGGATGTAGGTCACGCGATCGAACCACTATAAACTCGGTTTGCATTTCTTTTGAGCAATTTACTTTAACTACAAACTTCCTTACTTATTATACTCTTCCGTATACTTTTAATTTAAGCATCTTTACGAAACAACGAATTTTTCGAAATGATGTGATTTTATTTCGGCCCCCTCTTAGTGCCGACTCGTTCCTAACAATTACGAGTATAGACTCCAAGAAGTGGCAAGAAACCATGATTTCTGAGATGGATTCCATGTACTCTAACAAGGTTTGGAACCTAGTTGATGCACCCGAGGGTATTGTACCCATCGGTTATAAGTGGATCTTTAAGAAGAAGATCGAAGTAGATGAAAAGGTAGAAACCTATCAAGCAAGGCTAGTGGCTAAGGGGTATCATCAAAGGCAAGGTGTTACGAAACCTTCTCACCCGTAGCCATGCTAAAATCTATCCAAATACTATTGGCTATTGTAGCATACTATGATTATGAGATTTGGCAGATGGACGTTAAAACTATATTTCTCAATGGCAACCTCGAGGATGAGGTGTATATAATACAGCTTGAGAGATTCGTGTCTAAGGATTGCCCAAATAAGATGTCCAGGTTGCTTAGGTCTATTTATGGACTAAAGTAAGCTTCCCGAAGTTGGAATAAACATCTAATGAGGCAATCACATCTTATGACTTCATTAAGAACGAAGATAAGCTTTGTGTATACAAGAAGGTAATTGGGAGCGCTATCACCTTCTTGGTATTATATGTGGATAACATCATGATTATTGGGAATGATATATGATTACTATCCATAATAAAGGCTTAGTTATCTAGACACTTTTCTATGAAAGACTTAGGGGAAGCATCCTATATCTTGGGGATTCGGATCTATAGAGATAGATCCAAGAGGATGCTTGGTTTGTCTCAATCCAGGTACATAGACATTATTGTCAAAAGGTTCGCCATGAAAAATTTCAAGAGAGGTCTCATACCGATGAGACATGAGATATCACTTTCTAGGAGTATTTCCCCAAAGACTCCTAAAAAAAGGGCGAACATGGATAGGATACCCTATGCCTCAACGATAAGGTCTATCATGTATGTCATACTATGTACCAAGTCTAATATAGCGCATGCTTTGAGTGCCATAAGCAAGTATCAAGAAAATCCAAGCTTGGTGCATTGGAAAGCAGAAGGACTAAGGATCTTTTATTGGTATATAAAGGTAGTAGCCTTAGGTTTGAAGGCTACACAGACTCGAGTTTTTAGTCCGATGTCGATGATAATAAGTCGAATTTGGGGTATGTGTGCACCATGAATGGAGGAGTAGTATGCTAGAAGAGTTCCCAACAAAATACTACTACTGACTCGACCACAAAAGCGGAGTACATTGTTGTAGTAGAGGTAGTAAAGGAGGGGGTCTGGATGAAGAAGGTCATCATATATTTGAGAGTTATGCCAGGTAGCGAGGAGCTGATTCCCTTATATTACAATAATAATGGGGCGATTGCTCAAGAAAAGGAACCTAGGTCTTATCAGAAGTCTAAGCATATTCTAAGAAGGTTCCACCTAATTAGAGAGATCGTGACCCGAGGAGATGTAGTAGTGGAAAGAGTTCCATCTGAAGATAAAATTATAGATCTATTAATAAAGCCATTGTCTCATATTGTCTTTGAGCATCATATGGGCCTGATGGGGATTAGACACAAAGTTAATTGACTTTAGGTTAAGTGGGAGATTGCTAGTCATAGGTGCCCTACAAGCTAATCACATGAGTGATAGCACATGTGATTTGACACACAGTCTTTTTGCTTATTATTATTTAATATTTTATTACTTTATATTGCTTATTGTATGAATATATTATGATATCCATGGATCTGTGCAATGAAAATTGGATCATGATGAGATCACAATAATGAGATCAATTCATCTTTAAATATAAATCCTAAATAATCTCGATCATAGGTTACTCAAGAGGGATATCAAGATAACGAGATAGACTAGTGTGTTGTATACCCATCCATATGATGGATGCAGCTGGTCTCATAGCTGCTTGTGTGGGGACACTAAGGATATAGTGCAGGTGCTCATTGGAGAATGAGTTCACTGATTGATTTGCTTACGAAATATTTAATGGTTGATGATGCCTTATTGTTAAATAGTGATTTTGTCATCCCAGTGGTGTATATGGTCCTTAGACTTGAGACACCAAGGATGTACTATATGAGGACTCCACTCTTTGATACCAGACTTATAGGTCTGGAGGTTCCAGATATAGCACAATCAGTTATCAGGAGTGGTAGCCAATCTTATGAGGGCTATTAAGTATCGATAGAGGATCATCCACTCTTGATGTTATGAAAGAAATATCTCATATGTTCTTACTAAGACAAATCCTTGGTTAGGGTCATTCGGATTGAGAGAGAAATAGTTCTCTGGGAGAATCCGATTAGAGTAAGACTCATGTAGAAACTATATGAACTTAACAACACCATGCTCGGTATACAGTCTATGGGTTATTAGATAGATGAGGGACTATAAGTATATAATAATTGAGGATAGATAGGTACAAAGGATTGGATTTCACTGTATCGATTAGGGACTGCGGCGTAGTGGCCTAGTACATCCACAATCGATGAGTTGAGTGAATTATTATGAAGATAAAAATTTACCGAGCCAGAATGAGTTCTGATAAGTATGACTCATGGCCAACTCAATATTGGGCCTAGAGGGTCACACACATATAGTAGGCGTTGCGACGAGTAGAGGTTCGGATATAAGATATCCATTGAAGCCCCTATCTTATTGGATATTCAATAAGCTCTTGAATTATTGGATCATATAGATGAGATCCAATAAGAGCTAATAAGAGATTATTAGGTAGAGACTCACTAATCTAAGAGGCTTGGGTAGTTAGATGAAGATCCAATATCCAATATGGTAGGATCCATTAGGGTTAAGTTGACAAGGGGCCTCTATAAATAGGAGATAACCAAAGACCGATAGACTAGAGGTTCTTTTTGGCTACCTCCTCCTATTCTCCTCTCTCCCTCTCCTCCTTATATTGTAGCCTCTATTTAGAGTGTATGAACAACAAGAAGGGGCAGCCCCTTCTTGATTGCATGGTGCGCGCGAGGAAGAGTTTCGGGCAACGATTTGAGGAGTATCTTCGCGGCCCCTTCCGTGAGGATCACTGCTAGAGAGGAGGATATTTGACATCTTTCATCCTCTCCCATAGATCTACAAGTTTTCAAGAATATATGATCTCCCTAGGTAATTCTCTTACATATAGTTTTTTTTATTTCGTGGGTTTTTGCGCACCAACTTTTGCACGTCGATGAAACCTTCTTTTCTACGAGAATTTAGGATTTTGTTTTTGTATTCTTCCGCTGTGCATGTAATGTCACCCCAGATTTCTCAATACCTCATCCATCTAATATCCCATAGACCGTATACCAGACATAGTTTTGTCAAATCCATACGATTTCTACTCGAGTCTCACTCTAATCGGATTCTCCCGGAGAACTTTTTATCTCTCAATCTGAATGACCCTAGCTAGGAATTTGTCTGAGCAAGAACATATGAGATATTTATCTCATGATATCGAGAGTAGATAATCCTTTATCGACACTCAATAATCCTTGTAAGGTTGGTCATCACTCCCGATGACTAACTATGCTGGATTTGGAAAATCCAAGCCTATAAGCCTGGCATCAAAGAGTTGAGTACTCATATAAGACATCCTTGGTGTCTCAAGGTCTAAGGACTAGGTATACCATTGGGACAATAAAATCGTTGTCTAACAATGATGTATCATTAACCATCCAACATTCCGTGAGTTGATTAATTAGTGAATTCATTCTCCAATGAGCACATGCACTGTAGCTCTAGTGTCCCCACATAAGCAGCTATGAGACTAGTTGTTTCCATCATATGGACAAGTATACAACATACTAGTTTATCCGGTTATCTCGATATCCCTCTCGAGTAACCTATGACTGGGATTATTTAGGATTTATGTTTAATGGTGAATCGATCTCATTATCGTGGTCTCATCATGATCTGATTTCATTGCACAGATCCATGAATATCACAATATATTCATGCAATAAGTAATATAAAGTGATAAAATATCAAATAATAATAATAAGCAAAAAGACTGCGTGTTAAGTCACACATGCCATTACTCACATGATTAGCTTGTAGGGTATATATGACTAGCAGAAACGATAATCGAGTGAATAACATAGTAGAAAAGGTGGCACATACGATGGTGGTTATCAACAAGGGTTGTGATGACGATAATTAGTGGTTGATGTTATTACTCTTTTTGGTTGTGGTAGTAGCGGTGCTACGATAGTAATGGTGCTACTATGATGATTGAAAGTGAAGGAGAAGGATGGCGGTCCCATGGACAAAGGAAATAATAAATATGGTAGAGTCTCTCACTCGTAAGGACTCTCTTATCATTTATGCACGGTTCTTGGTAGCTACATGCTTTCAATTCTTTATTTATTTATTTTTTTAAGATATAAGAGATAGCTATAAGCTCTCAATTCTTTATTAATTTAATTTTTTAAGATATAAGATTTATAAAGATAAATATCTGTGTACGAATATGATAGGTCTAATTTTACATGAGTTATGTGTAGAAAATCATAGCATGAAAATATGTATCCCCCGTTACATTATTTTATTGTCATATATTTCCTTCTACCACAAGAAGGAAGATTCATAAGATACATAATGTTTCAATGGAGGATTAGAGATTTATAAGATAATATATGTTTCCATTTTAAGATTATCTATCGTATGCATCTTAAGAATATACATGACATTCATTTTGATAATCCCATACAAACTTAAGCCCAGATTTTAATATAAGTGTATCTTATTTTTAAATTCTATTATAATTTAATAAAAAACATATAAGATGAATCGTTCATGAGTATTTATCCCCATATGACTTTGATATAATGATGTGGAAATTTTTTATTCTCTTGCATCGCGATAATAGTACGACGATGTTCTGATCCCATCGTCTAAGAACGCAAATCTGGGTTGATTCAAGAGAAATGATCGACGGGCAATAAATAAAGCATGTTTCATTCTTCTATTCTGGCGTGGACGCCACCGTGTTGGCTGGATAAGTGCTGGAGCTTGTTCGTCAGAAACAGCAGGATCTGCCGATGACAGCAGATCCGGGATCCGACACAATATAATGTGGTCGGTTGCGCCTCGTCGGTTTTTTATTCCAACTCTCCCACCCATGACGGTAAACCAAATGTAATAAATTGTTCTACAGTAGCGTGTTTTATTCAATTCCAGACTGATCTCATTTATTCACAGGAGTGGACCAGTTCGCTGCAGTCAAAGACTCCAAAAACCGGCGAAAAAAAAGTAGCTCGTAAGAACCTCTGCCGCCGCGATGAGTACCATGAAGTTTTGCCGAGAATGGTAAACCCTCGCCGAGAAGAACTCCATCATGCCTGCCTTTTTCACCCTGCTAATAGGTATTCCTCCTCTGGATTGGTACAGCAACAACATACTGTACCCTAAGGAAGACAGGGAGCAGAAGATCCTCCTCTATGCGTGCCGCAACTGCGATCACCAGGTTCCCTTCCCACCTCCCAAACTTTCTTTCCCTGTTTGGTCTCTTGTCTCGGTCTTTCTAGCGGAGAATGCGGGAGCTTGAGGTAAACAAAAGGATTAGTCCTTTTATTGAGCTCGGAACAAACTGTGAGTCATCCATTTAAGGCGGGTTTGTCTTCGTTTTCCTCGTCTCTTTTCTGCTTGGCTGGTGATGATTCACTGCTTTGTTCTCTAAGAGATTCATTTATCTATTTCTGGAGAGGTGCCTGCAGATTGATTGAATTGATTAAAGCCATGCCTAATGTGACACCAGATACTAACGGGAACCTTATAGTGATTTTTCGCTGCCAATAACAATTTTTCTGAGGTGCTTACATCTCAATTTTCAGTGACATCTGGATTATTTGTGCTAGTTGCAAATGTAAGTTCGTCCAAATTTTGCCGTAGTAACCTGTTGTAAAATGTGGGCACGATCTTGGAAGATAGATGATGGTGCTTTATTTGAGGAATGGTTTGGTACTATTACAAGACGATAAAGGTAATTGTGCAAATCTTCAAATTTAGTGTCTGTCTTGCACAAGTTATATCAACCGAGTTGGAAGCCTTGACTGTGCAGCTTGTGAGGCATCATGTGTTGATTATAGATCCATGTGGCTGCATCATTTTTGTTCTCGAGCTGTTTGAGTGTGTTCTTAACTCCTGCATAATTTAGGGTGAAGGTATAAGGGGGAGAGTACAGTTAGTTTTATTCTTCTTCATGTAATCCATATAATCTCAATAACTTTTTCCTTCTTGCTGCTGTGTTGACATGAGTTCAAACAATGATTCTAATGCAATTTCCCAACTGGTGGGTATAAAATAATTGCAAAGTAACTGAGCTATGAGGAATAGTTATTAGAATAAATTGTACATTAACCCCACCAACCATCAGTGCACTGAATTACTGGTTAGACAGATGGATCAATTGGTTTGATAATAAATTTAATAAAATATGCTACAAAAGCATGTAGTAATAGTTTTTGTTGTTTCTTTATTTTATTTTTCTTCTTTCTTTTTCTCCTCCATCCTCTCTCTGTTCTCCTCCTCTTCCTTTTGCTCTTATCTGCCCTTCTCCTCTGCCATCTTTTCCTTTCTGTCCTCTTCTCTTCCTTTTCCCTCTCTTTTTCCTACTTTCTTTCCTTCTCGCATTTCTCCTTCTTTCTTTCCATTTTTTCCTTCCTTTCCTTTCCTCCTCCTCCTCCTGCTCCTCCTCCTCCCCTCTACTTTTATTTCCCTTGATTCCCTTCTTCCTCATTTATCTTTTCCTTCTCCTCAACTCCTTGGTTACGACAATTAGGGACTGATTAAGATGGGAGGACTTATTAAATGTCACAGAAATTTTTTGAATGTGGGTACTGATATTACTCAGTTGCACCTACTAGGATTCCATTTGATTCAGACAAAAAAGGTATTGCTTACTTCTCATATTGAAAAACCCATTCAGTTTTGCTTACTTGATCAGTTCTTGTGGTTTATTGAAGAACCATGTAAGTTGGCTGGTCTATCCCAATTCCCGGAGTCCAAAAAATTCCAATCTTTTAATAGAATTAGATCATTTCTTTGAGCTAGTTCATAGTTTCCATGATCAAACCTATGAATCTCGGTCCTATTCTAATAACTGTGCTATAAGATATGATTGAAGTAACCTTTTCTTTTGGAATTGTGTCCCTTGATGGGTTTATTTAAGCTTTGGAAGCATCATTTCTATAACTAGTTAAAGAATTCTTGTTTAATTCATTTTCTTGGTTAAGTTATATGCCATTCATGATTAGGTAAATTTGATATTGCACCTCAGTAGGACATAGTCATCATTAATGATCAATTCCTATAATTTCGCTCTTCGATTCATGAATTGGTTTTACACATTTTGTAGTAAAAAATTGTTTTAAAGAATTTCATGTATGAGATAGAGATAGAGATAGATTATTGATTAGTTCCACATTGTTGAGGAATTAAGGTGTCATGCTGTATATTCTGAAATTAGCTTGCAACTTAAACAACTTATGCTATTGGATTGTAAAGTTGTACAATCACCATGCATGATAGCCTTGACCAGATTCACTCATATTTAACATAATTTAAAAAATCAAATATGCCAAGTGTTAACGCAAAAATCAAGTGATATTTTTAAGTCGAGTAAAGACGGATAGATGCACAAGTGAACTACCCCATAATGGGGAGATATGAGGAAGGCATGAGCAAACCTAGGGAGAAGATTCATACAGGTACTGGTAATAATATCAAACTACATAAGAAAAAGGAGATGTTGAAAGAAAAATTCATGATATGACTAGATTTGACGTCAAATTAGAAGTCAACACGTGACATCCAATCAAATCACGTGCAGGGCCATGGGAGACCAGCTAGCATGGTGATGATGTGGAGCCACCTCATCCTACCCAAATAGCATGGTAATGATGTCACACCACCTAAGCATGCCCTTTCAACGTGACATCTAAATGAAATATACCCCACTGATACCCTAGCTTAGGCTTATGCAAGGAGAGTCTTTCTAAGTATGCACTAACCTCTATATTCTCTGAATTAGACTCATTACTTTTAGCTCTTTATTGACTTAAGCATGAGAAGAGCCCTGTTGGACATGCCTTTGGATCATTTTTGCTATTTCCTCCTATTTGGGAGGAGTCTGCTCTTAAAGAGAAGAGACGAGACGAGAAGGAACAATCTGCCCAGACCTTCTCAAGGGGCATCTGATTTTCTGATGTGATCGCATTTGGAAAACAGGTCAGTTTGGGTCAATTCCACCACGTGGAATTCACAACCAATTCTGACACTAACAATTCATATAATATTCACGATAAAGATATAAATTGCTGGAGGTTGGTCCCACATTGCTAAGGAATTTAAAGTTGAGCCATATATATTGGAGTTGGTTCGTAACCACTATGCATGATAGCCTTGACAAACCTGACTTGGCCTCAAATTGAAAAGAAAATTCTAACAAAAATGTGTATGAGATTTGATGAAAAGTTGCTTTTTGGTAATGTGGGGTGTGGGATATTTTATTTTGCATTTTGGGTTGGATTTTGAGAATCTCATACATTAAATTAATTTTTCTTTCATAAAACTTAAGAACAAGCTAAATCTCTTTGAGCAAGCAAGTCCATGTCGGACACTGACTCCGAGATTGCATTTTACATTTTAATATTTTGTAACCAACTTCTGAATAAAGATCTTGATGTGCATCATAATAACTTCAAGAATACAATTTTGTTGCCCATATTTACAAATTATGGAGTCTATAATGGGATTCACAAGGTACCATGACTTTTATATTTGATCTATTAAATATTTTTTCTCTGTTCTTCTATAACATGTGTTCCTTGGGACACTTATGCTTATTGTCATGTTATTCTCATATAGCATATTTCTTGTTTATCCGGTCATCAGTTTTTTGAAATATATTCAATGTAACAATGTCTTGAGAGTTGTTGGGCTCTTATTCAGGAGGTTGCTGACAACAACTGTGTATATAGAAATGAGATACATCACTCGGTTGGTGAACGTACACAAGTTTTACAAGATGTTGCTGCTGATCCTACTCTTCCTCGTACAAAGTCTGTCAGGTGTGCTGTGTGCGGTCATCCAGAAGCTGTTTTCTTTCAGGTATGGACTCCTTTGTCTTGGATGGTGCTGAAAATTCATCTTCTTGGATTTCATGGCTTGTATGCTGCATACACATCTATGTTAAGGTTGCATTGACTTGTCATTTGTTCCATCCTTGGTATCATGCAAAGAAAGTTCCGATTTAAGTTTTGCTATCGAAGATGATTGGTGTTTATATCTAGAATTAACCAAGTTTTGATTTATGTTTAGTCGCTAAAGATGGAAAAATTATTTTTATAAACTATTTAATGAATATTCTACACATGACTTAGATTTAACGATAAATAATGGTGGTAGATTTAATAATTATAGATTTATTCATAAAATTAGCTACTGAAATAAAAGACACATTAATAAAGATAAAAATAATTGAGAGTGTGGGGCATCATGGTATCTCTATTGAGATTTGGAAAAGCTTAGGAGATAAGGGAGTAGTTTGGTTAACTAGTTTATTTAACAAAATCATAAGATTTGGAAGGATGCCTAATTAATGGAAGGATGCCTCGTGGGTCCCGCTATCGCTTCCATGCTCCCGCTACGCCTCCTCATGTAATTACAACATAATTACAAGCACGTATGCCCCACAATAAATAAGAAAAAAATTGGAGACTCGCAGGCCCCAATAATAATAATAATCACATCACATACATCACATCACACGTCCATGATCATCCGTCCACGTCTTACATTACATGTGCACATCATTATAGAGGACTACTAGATAAATAATAATATTTAATTAAACATTTTAATTAACTAAAATTTTTCTGAAATTCGGGACATATAGGAAATTTTTTGAATTGAGGGGTATTTAGGTAATTTGGACAGAAAGGACAAACTAAAATTTCTCAAATTCTAAAGGGGTAAAATTAATCGTTTGCCCCAAAATGCCCTAATCCCCTTCCTTCTTTGTTGCCCGAGGGGGTGGGGGCAGTGCCCGCAGGCGCCAATGTGGGCGATCGCCGCGAGCGAGCCCCGCCTCTCGCAGGCGCTGGCCGCTCGCAGGCGCTGGCCGCCCTTGCAGGCAGGTTGCCCATAGGTCGCCTGCATGCAGACGGCCAAGGCTACAAGCAGCCTTTGGCCACTTATGCGAGAGCTGTTAGGATTAAGAGCGACACTAAGAGGGGAGGTGAATTAGTGCAGCGAAAAAAATTTCCGATTTCAAAGGACTAGTTTCGATTAAAAACTGATTCCGACGAAAATGGTTTTGATTCAATCCGTTTCGGAGAGAATTTGAACTTGAAAGCTTTCGTAAAAGTGCAAGAGAAGATTAAGGAGATTTGCAGTAATGTAAATTGCACAAATGAAAAGTGTCGGTTTCGTAAAGTCTTCGTACGATTAAAGCCGATCTCGGAAGGTGTTTACTTGAAAGCGTATGTAGGCGTAGTAAAAGCACAGTAAGGAGGAGAGGCAGTTTGCTATAGAAGTAAATTGCTCAAAGTAAAAGCAAACCGAGTTTTAGAGTTGTTCGGTCAATGTGACCTACATCCACTTTCGGATTCCTCCTCTGACGAGGTCACCGATGTCCACTAAAGGCCTTCCTTCAATAGGTGAAGATCGAACACCTCTTTACAGCGCTTTCTCCTTTTCTCAGGTTTAGGAGATAACTCTTACAAATCTCACTCCTCTTTCTTGGATGGTTACAAGGCAAAGAGATGAAGGAGGAGAACTCTAATTTTTACAACACTTTTATGACTCAAGACTTCAAGATTAAACCAATACTTTCGTGCCCTTTCATGCAGAAAAGGGTGGGGTTTTTATAGGCCCTAATGGCTTCAAAATTGAAGCCAAAAAGTGTCTTATCCCAGATTTCCGGGGTACTGGCAGTACCACCACCATTATTGGGCGGTACTATCGCCTGTACTCTGATACTGGGCGGTACCACCGCCTGACAAGGGTGGTACCACCGTTGGCAGCAATAACTGCTGGCGGGACCACCGCTGGCAACAATAACTGCTGGCGGTACCACCGCCCAGAAATCCAAGGTCATTGCCTTCTAGGTAGTGCCATCGCCGGCCATGTTTTCAGGGGCTGAATTGGGTGCTCAATTCGGCCCAATTCAGCCCTATTAAGGGCCCAGTTGGCCCCTAATTAAGTTAGTGGGATTACCTCCCAATCCTAACTTAATTTACGCTCTAACTACGATAACTAAGACATGATTACAGTGCTGCTTGTTCCGGTGCGTCAATTGCTCTTCCGGCGAGCTTTCGGCGTACTTCCGGCGAACATCCGACGAACTCTCGGTAATATTCCGGTGGACTCCCGGCAAGCTCCTGGACTTTACGACGATCTTCTTGGCGAGTTCTGATGAGCTTCTTTGGCAAGCTCCTGGACTTCTCGGTTGGTTCCGGCAGAACTTCCGACGAACGTCCGGACTTCCGACGAACGTCCGGACTTCCGTCGAACTCTCGAACTCCCAATGAGATCTCGATCTTGGCTCTAGCACAACACCTGCTTGATGTATTACTGCTATTGTAGTTAATCCTGCACACTTTTCTCAATATATAGATTAGATTAAACAAATTACAATTGATTTCATCATCAAAATATGAGATTCAACAATCTTTCCCTTTTTGATGATGACAATCAATTGATGACGGAGTTAACCTTAACTCCCTTTATCTATATGTCATACCTGAGAAAAGACATTCTTGAATTCAAGGCCTTTGAATTCAAGAAATAAACAGATAAGATAAGTTCATTAAACTTATCAACATACACATCATGATTCCTATCATGATCTATCATTCTCAAAATACGATGTTAAGTATTTATCAAAATGATGTCAAGGCATGACATCAATTTTCAAGTATGATGTTTCAAATATGAAAGATGACACAGATAGCAATTCATCATTCTATGGCAAGATATCAATTACAAAATAACAAGTTAAACCCTAGATATCTTATCATAATGAAAGAAATTTATCAAGCAAACATTTCAAGTATATACGATGAAATACATTACATACATTTGTCATCAATTTATCACATTTTGGTGTTATTTCTCCTCCTTTGTCATCAACAAAAAGAAGAACAATTCAACAATGGAAGTGTGGTAAAAAAATCAAGCAAGTTTCACACTCAAAAGTTCTCATCATTAAATGCTATCAACATTAAAACAATAGATTCCAACAATTTCTCCCCTTTTGTCATTACATTTTGCATGAAGAAGAGGAAAGAAGGTAAGGAGGGAATCCATTAAGAACTAAATTTGTAAAATGATTTGAATCAAGTCAAAAATGATAAATAAGTTTTTGTTAAAACATGCTTTCATTTTGACAAAGAGAAAGGATTCATGAAACAGATCGAGATATCCATATGAAATCAAATCCCTACGAAAATTATCACACACATGCTTTCATTATCACACACGAAAATTCATCTTGCAAGGATTAATATATCCATTGGAATTCCTTCAATTATTCATGGGAGAATAATATCACATGAAGGAGAAATTCAAAAATAAAACTTCACAGTGAGAAGAGCATTACATCAAATCTATTTCTCATTAAAAATTCATAAGAGTGAAATCCGTGAGAGATGCATTTGTCAATGACTTCCATGAATCAAACATCAACACTTCATGCATTTATAAAAGGTTTCGTCATAATCTTTCATCACCATTTGCATAAGGTAATATCATTAGTGCTTGTAGCACTCAAAAATTAAGAATCCGATATTGTATCATGTATGATTAAAACTTCTTAATATTCAATAGAGATCATAATCATCATAGAAATTTCTAGCATCAAAGTAAACATGATATTGCATTATTGTATGATAACATGCTCATCATTTAAAGAGATCATAACATCTTAAGTTTATAACATCAAAGCACATAAATTTTCAACATCAAAGCAAACACAACATCAAGGTAAATAATTTTCAGCATCATAAGAGGAAAAGATTTAAGTGAGTGATCCAAATAAACAAGAAAGTCCGAAAACGAAATTTGACAAATTCATGCATTCGGACAAATTAACATTCCTAATTCTCTTCTAATAAAATCAAATTGTTCTTCACTTAAGGGCTTTGTAAAAATATCGGCTAATTGATGTTTCGTATCAATAAACTCTAAGATTACATCATGATTATTGACATTATCTTGTATAAAGTGATGCCTAATATCAATATATTTAGTTCTAGAATATTGAATGAGATTTTTTGTTAAACATATTGCACTTGTGTTATCACATTTTATGGGAATGTTTTTAAGATGAATCTTATAATCTTCTGAAGTGTTTTTCATCCACACAACTTGTGTATAACATGCACTTGCTGCAATGTACTCAGCTTCGGTTGTAGATAGTACAACTGAATTTTGTATATTGGAAGACCAATAAACAAGTGCGTGTCCTAAAAATTGACATGTTCCGGATGTGCTTTTTCTATTTAATCTACATCCAGCAAAATCCGCATTAGCATAAGCAATTAGTTCAAAGTTCTTGGATTTTGGATACCATAATCCTAGATTTGTGGTTCTTTTAAGATATCTAAGTATTCTCTTAACTGCTTTAAGATGAGATATCTTAGGATTAGATTGAAACCTAGCACAAAGTCCTACACTAAACATTATATCCGGTCTAGTTGCGGTGAGGTAAAGTAAACATCATATCATACCCCTATAAGCTTTTTGATCAAAGCTTTCTCCAGTTTTATCAATGTCTGATTTAGTGGAGGTACTCATGGGAGTGTTGATAGCCTTTGAGCTATCCATGTTAAACCTTTTTAGCAAATCTAAAGCATATTTTGTTTGACTAAGAAAAATATCATTACTTAGTTGTTTGATTTGTAAGCCTAAGAAGAAAGTTAATTCCTTCATCAAACTCATTTTAAATTCAAAACTCATACTTTTAGCAAATGATTTACACAGAGATTCATTCGTGGAATCGAAAATAATATCATCAACATAAATTTGAACAATAAGAAAATTATTTTCAAAATTTTTGATAAACAATGTAGTATCGACCTTGCTTTTAGAGAAATTATTTTCGATAAGAAATGAACTATGTCTCTCATACCAAGCCCTTGGGGCTTGTTTCAATCCATAGAGAGCTTTAGTCAATTTAAACACATGATTAGGGAGATTATCATTCTCAAATCCAGGAGGTTGTTCAACATAAACTTCTTCGGAAATAAAGCCATTAAGAAATGCACTTTTAACCCAGGTATGCAATACCGTACTGTACCGGTGTTTCAAGGTTGGCTCGGTACGGTATTGTGTACCACTAAGTACACCAGGGCGTACCGAGTGGTTTTAAATATTTCTTCCTCTTATTGTAGCACCGTAGCAGTGCTACAGTGTAACACTGTAGCACGTTCCGTCCAGTAGTGGGCGGTTCACGTATCGGTATGTCGTCGGACCGGTACGTACTGCTTGTACCGGGTGGTACTATTCGAAATTGCATACCATGCTTTTAACATCCATTTGAAACAACTTAAAATGATTACTACTAGCATAGGCAAGGAGCATCTTTATGGCTTCTAATCGTGCCATAGGAGCGAAGGTCTCTTCATAATCGATCCCTTCTTCTTGGTTGAAACCTTTGACCACTAATCTAGCCTTGTTTCTAACCACGATATCGAGTTCATCTTGCTTGTTTCTAAAGACCCATTTAGTACCAATAACTAAATGGTCATTTGGTCTCGGAACAAACTTCTACACATCATTTCTTTTAAATTGATTTAATTCATCTTGCATTGTGATGACCCATAAATCATCTTTCAAGGTTTCGTCGATGCATTTTTGTTCAATTTGAGAGAGAAAAGCAACGTTGGCATAAAAATTCTTAAGAGAAGAACGAGTTTGAATCCCTTTAGATGTGTCTCCTATGATTAGTTCCTTGGGATGAGCATCTATATACTTTCATTCCTTAGGTAAGGAAGTTTCGGAAGAAGATGCATCCAAGTTGCTAGGTGGAGAAGGGGATTCATTTAAATTCAAAGTATCAAAATTAAGATTATCATCAAAATCATTTTTCTTAACTTCGAAAATTTCATTAAAAACAACATGAATAGATTCTTCTGTAACTAAAGTTCTTTTATTGAAGATTCAAAAAGCCTTTGAAATAGAAGAGTAACCAAGAAAAATTCCCTCATTGGATTTTGCATCAAACGTTCCTAAGGTATCTTTTTCATTCAATATAAAGTATTTACACCCAAAAACTTTAAAATATGAAACATTGGGTTTTTTGTTGTTCCACAACATATAAGGAGTTTTGGAAAGTAATGGTCTTACTAGAACCCTATTCATGACATAGCATGTCATATTTACCAAGGTCTGCCATACCGAAGCGTACCGCCCGTACCGGGCAGTATGTACCGGTCTGACAGGTTACCGGTACGCGGGCCGCCCGGTACCGCTACAGTGCTACAGTACTATACTGTAGCATTGCTACAATATGAAAAAAGTATAAAATTGTTCGGTACACCAGGGTGTACCGCTTGGTATGCCCTGATGTACCGCCCGGTACACCGGTATCGTACCGTACCAAGCCCGGGTCGAAACGCCGGTACGCTACGGTACGGCGAACCTTGGTATTTACAGCTTCGGTCCAAAAATATTTGGGTAGACTATGTTCATTTAACATGGTTCTAGCCATTTCTTGTAAGTTTCTATTCTTTCTTTCTACTACTCAATTTTGTTGAGGATTTCTTGGAGTAGAGAAGTTGTGGTTGTATCTATTAGATTCACAAAATTCTTGGAAATCATGGTTTTGAAATTCACCACTGTGATCACTTCAAATTGATGAAATCATAAATCCCTTTTCATTTTGAACTAGTTTACAAAACATAGAGAAATACCTAAAGCAATCACTTTTGTGTGCCAAAAAGTAAGTCCATGTATATCAACTAAAATCATCCATAATGACGAACGCATATTTGCTACCTCCTATGCTTGATGTAGCAATTGGTCCGAACAAGTCCATATGGATCAATTGCAAAGGTCTAGAGGTGCTTATTTGGTTCTTAGGTTTGAAGCTACCTTTTATTTGTTTTCCTAGTTGACATGCATCACACACATTATCTTTGACAAACTTGATATGAGGAATTTCTCTTACAAGTTCTTTAGATGAAATTTGAGAGATTAGTTTCATGCTAGCATGACCTAATCTCCTATGCCAAAGCCAAGCATCGTTATTCAAAACCGAAAAGCACATTTCATTGCAAAGATCATTGATGTCAATAGTGTATACGTTATTTTGTATTAGTGCAATCATAGATGTGTTTTTATAGGGTTTTTTAATAATGCAAGCATTAGATTCAAATTTAACAATATATCCTTTATCACACAATTGACTAATACTCAAGAGGTTATGCTTTAAGCCATCAACTAACAACACATCTTCAATAAAGAAGTTGGATTTGTTACCTACGGTTCCTTTGCCAATGATTTTACCCTTGTTGTTGTCTCCGAAGGTAACATATCCTTCGTCTACGCTAGTGAGCTTAGAGAATTGAGATGGATCTCCGGTCATATGCCTTGAGCATCCACTATCAAGGTACCATCTCTTGCTCCTAGCTTGTGATGGTAAACGTTTCTACAAAAAAGGATGATTTTTAGGTACCCATTTGACCTTGGGTGCCTAAAAAATCGATCTACATAGCTTATCATGTTGCATTGAGTCATTTGAGGTTCTTTTAGGAACCCGAATCAATTTGTGTGGACTACATTTCTTAAATGGACAATGATAAGCTACATGCCCAAATTTGTAATAAAAGTTGCATTTCTTTTGGGGTGAAACATGCAAACTAGGGCCTTTGACAAAGGTGGTTGGATTTTGGTGAGAGCTACTCACAAATCCGATTCCGCCTTTTCTATGAACATGACCCTTGTTGGCAAGGATTATATTCAAGGATTTGCTACCAACCTCAAACTTTTCTAAGGTTTTTTTAAGTAGCAAGTTTTCTTTTTGAAGTAATTCTAGTTCATCACATTTCGTACATGAAGCTAAACTATCATTGTGCTCAACTTTTAATCTATCAAAATCCCTAATAAGAGAAGTATGTTCCTTTTTTAAAGAGTTATATTTTTTATTCAAGGTTCTACATTCATCAATAATTCATGAAATGCATTTAAAAGTTCATCGAAAGATAAATTTACGTCTAATGAACATGTTACCTCATCTCCAATAGCCATTAGTGCATATTGAACAACTTGCTCGGTGATGATAGGCTCCTCTTCTTCGGATGCACTTGAGTCGTCCCATGTTGCTTTAAGAGCCTTCTTCTTTGGTTGCCTCTTCTTGACTAGGGGACATTCGCTCTTGTAATGTCCCGGCTTCTTGCATTCGTAGCATATTACTTGATATTTCTTGGGTTCAAATTTATTTTTAGTGTCATTTTTAAATTTGTTCCTTTTAATGAATTTTTTAAATTTCCTTGTTAAGAGTGCCAAGTCTTCATTAAGGTCCTCATCACTTGAGTTTTCTTTCAAGTGGTCTTCTTGAGTTTTTAGTGTCATATTCTTCCTATTCTTTGGAAGGGTGTCCTCAAGCTCTTCATGAGCTTTACAAGTCATCTCATAGGTCATTAGTGATCCAATTGGTTCTTCGAAAGGAAAATTATTTAGGTCTTTGGCCTCTTAAATGACCGTGACTTTAGGGTCCTAACTCTTTGGAAGGGATCTTAAAATTTTATTAACAAGCTCAAAATCCAAGAAACTTTTACCATGTCTTTTTAAACCATTGTCGACAATCGTAAATCGGGTGTACATGTCTCCAATGGTCTCACTCGGTTTCATTCGAAACAATTCATAAGTATGCATTAAAAGATTGATTTTTGACTCCTTCACTCTACTAGTGCCTTCATGAGTCACTTCGAGTGTGTGCCAAATATCAAATGCCGTTTCACAAATGAACATACGATTAAACTCGTTTTTATCTAAAGCACAAAACAAGGCATTCATAGCCTTTGCGTTTAAAGCGAAAGTCTTCTCTAACTCATTCCAATCGTTCATTGGAAGAGAAGACTTTTGAAATCCATTTTCTACAATATTCTATAGTTCGAAATCCATTGAAATTAGGAAGATCCTCATTCTAGTCTTCCAATATGTATAATCCGTCCCATTGAACATGGGTGGACGTGTAATTGAATTACCCTCTAGGTTGCCGGCAAATGTCATCTCTCTTGGGTTTAAAACCAAATGAGAGTGAACCTTGCTCTGATACCAATTTTTAGGATCAAGAGCGGCACTAAAAGTGGGGGTGAATTAGTGCAGCGAAAAAATTTCCCAATTTCAAAAGACTAGTTTCGATTAAAAACTGATTCCGACGAAAATGGTTTTGATTCAATCCGTTTCAGAGAGAATTTGAACTTGAAAGCTTTCGTAAAAGTGCAAGAGAAGATTAAAGAGATTTGCAGTAATGTAAATTGCACAAATGAAAAATGTCGGTTTCGTAAAGTCTTCATACGATTAAAGCCGATCTCGGAAGGTGTTTACTTGAAAGCGTATGTAGGCGTAGTAAAAGCACAGTAAGGAGGAGAGGCAGTTTGCTATAGAAGTAAATTGCTCAAAGTAAAAGCAAACCGAGTTTTAGAGTGGTTCGGTCAATGTGACCTACATCCACTTTCGGATTCCTCCTCCGACGAGGTCACCGACGTCCACTAAAGGCCTTCCTTCAATAGGTGAAGACCGAACACCTTTTTACAACGTTTTCTCCTTTTCCCGGGTTTAGGAGATAATCCTTACAAGTCTCACTCCTCTTTCTTTGATGGTTACAAGGCAAAGAGATGAAGGAGGAGAATTCTAATTTTTACAACACTTTTATGACTCAAGACTTCAAGATTAAGCCAATACTTTCATGCCCTTTTATGCAAAAAATGGTGGGGTTTTAATAGGCCCCAATGTCTTCAAAATTGGAGCAAAAAAGTGTCTCATTTCGGATTTCCGAGGTACTGGCGGTACCATCGCCATTACTGGGCGGTACTACCGCCTGCAGTCTGACACTGGGCAGTACCACCGCCTGACAAAGTTAGGAGACCGAGCTTTGGCGGTACCACTGGTTGATAGGGGCGGTACCACCACTGGCAGAAATAACTGTCGGCGGTACGATCGCCCAGAAATCTAGGGGCACTGCCTTCCAGGCGGTGCCATCGCCGGCCATGTTTTCAGGGGCTGAATTGGGTGCTCAATTCGGCCCAATTCAGCCCTGTTAAGGGCCCAGTTGGCCCCTAATTAAGTTAGTGGAATTACCTCCCAATCCTAACTTAATTTACACTCTAACTCTGTCACGCCCCCCCCCGAATTATCACATTCAGGAGGTGTGACCCTGTCTAAAATCAATTATATTATAATTCATCATCAATTCAATCCAGGATCCAAACTAACAATTTGAGGATACTAAGAATCATTCAAAATCAATATTCACAATTCATAAACCTGAACGTTACATAAATCATTATCCACTTCACTCAAAGATTCGAGAAATCTAAAGGCAACTCAACTAAACATCAACCACAACACAAATCCATAATCATAGAAGTATATACAATCACAAAAAGATAATTATTTACCATGAGTTCTTATCCTTACATATCTTAAACTCATCATTCCATACACATGAGCGGTCCTTTAACATTTTACAACACATAAGTATCAATAGATCCTTGACATTACATCAGAGGTAAAGTTTACTATACAACAAAAACCATCATCCAACAAAGATTAGCTCAAAAATCTTCTAGCCTTTCACTGCTTTAACCCAATTCTAGCTTTCAGTGCGTGGTAAGCTACCCTGAAAATTTTATATAGCAACGGGGTGAGCATAAAGAGCTCAGCAAGTGTCTAACATATCCATGGCGATAGGAGAAGTTCAAGCAGGTTCAGTACCAAGATACAAAGTAGAAATACAAATGTTCATTTGAAGTCATCTCATTTGATATAAAATCACAAAGGTTTACCTCGTTCAAAAACAGGCATTAGACATAACAATAGGAGAAAGGAAATTGGAGCATTTCATTGGCAAAAGAAACATTTAGGCATGTATCAAATGGCACATGAGGCATTTAGGTACATATCAAAGGCATAAGAGTGTTTGAGAGCATAACAATGACATACGAAACACTTCAAGGTATAACAAGTGAACCGAGTAATAAACACAAGCTTGTATGTCATTTTTGATGTAGCATGCATTCCATTTTTATCCAAAGCATAATATGAACTCATAAACAAAGCTTTGGATATCATATCAATAAACATAGATGGCGCTGTGGGACCAATACATAATGTGATTCATCCATTTCTGGATGACCACCAAGCATAAGTCTCCCACGTCTGGGAGCTCCATCCACCCACGTCTGAGTGAAGTCAATGGGGCCGGCAGAGCAATCGCGGGCTCTAAGCATAACTCCCTTTACCATTTCTGGCAAAGGTTCACAATATCCCACAAGACACCAGAGTACAAAAAGGGTAGTATGAACAATAACATTGGCACATATCAGAAGCACATGCGGAACAACAAAATATACATATGCCTTTCGAGTCAATACGACACAAACATAATCTTTCATAAATGTATTCAGATTTGAAAGAAAACAAAAGCAAGAGCATACAAGGATTTCAAGAAATCACATATAGCTCAATTGAAATAAGAAGGTTAGGTGAATTCAATGTCCAATGAAATTAAACTGGAAGAGGCACATATCGAAAGCAAATGCGGAACAATGGGATGCATGTGCCGAATCATTACGATGCAAACATGATCTTTAGATGATAGCTGCAGATGTACAAATAAATAAAGGACAAAAGTATACAGGAATTAAAGGTAATAATGTAAAGCTTAACTGAAGTAAGAGTTTTTGCCGAAATCGATTTCCAAAGAGAAGAAACAAAGAAAGCTGAAATCGACCAAAGCTCGATTCTGGCAAAATTTGATAGGAACATTATATGAACGATTTGGATGACCAATTATGCTCCAATTTATACAAAATAGGTGTCATTAGAAAGCCGTATCAATCTATTTTCCGATGAACTCAGATTTATAATTTTTTGAGTTCTCAACAGGATGTTACAACAAATAGAGTAAAGGAAGGTCAGAAATGATCATCCCTGTTTTGCAGACTTGATAGGATCGATTTAAACAGAAGTTTCAGAAGGCAAACATACTTCAAAATTTCCAACTAGGTGTCAAAAGAAAGATATACGAATCTAGTTTTCGAAGAACTAAGTTTTGCTTAGTTCAGAATTTTCTCTAGAGAGTTATGAGCAATTTAGTAACAGAAGGTCAGAAATTTCAGTCCCTATTTTGCAGAATCTATAGGGTTAATTGAAATAGAAGTCTTAGTAGGCATTTAAACTCCAAATCATTCGATCTTAGTGTCAAAATAAAGATATTTTTGTCTACTTTCAAATGGAATAGGTTTTGTCTAAATCAGAGTTTACTACAAAATGTTATGACTGAAATATTACATAGAGGTCAGATTACCGAAAAATTACAGATTCATATCTTTATAACAAAACGAAAGAAGGTCTGGTTCTCAGTTGAAATCATTCAAATTTTGCAGAATAAAAATAGAAAGAGAGATTAAGGTTTTCTGTAGGAAGAGGTTAGATCACTTGCCTTAGATGAGTTTGATTCCCAAATATAGGGAGTTGATGCAAAACCTCAAACAAAGTTTCCTCTTCTTCTTCTTCTTCTTCTTCTTCTTCTCTTCTTCTTCTCTTCTTCTTCTCCTCAAACTAACGTTGGCTGAAAACTTTCTTTTTAATGGTGCCTTAAATTACTTAGGTTTGGCTCATGCTAAAATAGTGAGGTGGCAAGCATGCATGGGGGTTTAGGTGTCAACTTTAGAATAAATGCTAAGTGGCTCATCCTTGTTAATGACACATGTCCTCCATTTTATTTTATTTTATTTTTATTTACTCAATTCTGAATATTCTATAAATCATCTCAAACATTTAATATTTACTCTTAGGTCCTTAGCCATAAACTTTAATATAATATTATTTAATATAAAAAATTATTAAATAATCCTCATATTTACAAATAAGCATTTACTAAATTTTCAAAAATGGGGATATTACACTACGATAACTAAGACATGATTACAGTGCTGCTTGTTCCGGTGCGTCAATTGCTCTTCCGGCGAGCTTTCGGCGTACTTCCAGCGAACATCCGACGAACTCTCGACAATGTTCCGGCAGACTCCCGGCAAGCTCCTGGACTTTACGACGATCTTCTTGGTGAGTTCCGATGAGCTTCTTTGGCAAGCTCCTGGACTTCTCGGTTGGTTCCGGCAGAACTTCCAACGAACGTTCGGACTTTCGTCGAACCCTCGAACTCCCAATAAGATCTCGATCTTGACTCCGACACAACACCTGCTTGATGTCTTACTGCTATCGTAGTTAATCCTGCACACTTTTCTCAACATATAGATTAGATTAAACAAATTACAATTGACTTCATTATCAAAATCCGAGATTCAACAAGGGCAGCAAAGGCAGCAATCGTTGTTGCCCTTTCTCGCCTTTGCATCAACGATTGAATGGATACTAGTCTGTCCGGTTATCTCGATATCCCTCTCGAGTAAATGATGACCGAGATTATTTAGGGTTTGTGTTTAAGGGTGAATCGGTCTCATTATCTTGATCTCATCACGATCCAATTCCCATTGCAGAGATCTATGGATATCACAATATATATATAATAAACAATATAAAATGAGAAAATGCCATAATAATAATAAGCAAAAAGAGTGCGTGTCATGTCATACGTGCCATGACTCACGTGATTGGCTTACAGGGCACCTATGATTCGCAATCTCCCACTTGACCTAAAGCTAATCACTTATATATCTGATTCCCATCAGACCCCTACGACGTTGAAAGATAATATGAGACAACGGCTTTGTCAATGGATCTGTGATGTTTTTTTTGGATGAAACCTCCTCGGGCCATGATCTCTCTAATAAGCTGGAATCTCTTGAGAAAATACCATAATAATAATAAACAAAACGAGTGCGTGTCATGTCACATGTGTCATCACTCATGTGATTGGCTTGTAGGGCACCTATGATTAGTAGATGGGTGGGACGCTTCTAATTTCATATCCTAGACTCTCTGCTCTTGCCTATAAATATATAAGACTTCCTAGGGACTATACACACAACACACATAATTGGATACGCGGATACATTACATTAATGAGAGATTACAGATCTTCTCTCGTCTCCCCTTAGTCATGTGAACCAATCAATGAGAGATCACAGATCTTCTCTCATCTTTCCTTTATCCTTACATCCATCGCTCATAATAGTCCTATGAAGGATAAGATGAGAGGAGAAGGCGAGTCTAATTCTTCTTGGAGATCAGCATCACTATAGATTTAAAATCTAATGACGGTGCACTCGCAGATCAAAAAATGGGTTTTTTGAGAACCATCAAAGGTGTGCATCGTAAATTTAGATATATTGTTATTTGATTTCAGAAATTTAGATATATTGTTATTTGATTTCAGATTTTGATATTAAAGTTTTTCACATAATAATAGCATATCATGGTTTTTATGCTTACAATATCAGGTAGTGGATCATTGAGCTTCAAGAGTTTAACATTTGCTAGTAGACCCTTGTTGCCATAAAAGCTCAAGAATTGACTTGAAGTCAAGAATCCAATTTGAATGCAATGGAAACTATTGACATGGTTGAGATGTTTGAATTTGTGCATTGTTGAATAAAAGTAGAGCTTGGCTTATTCTAATCAGCCCTAATGGGCAACCTACAAATTTGCTCTCTACCTCGAGTTTAGAGCCATCAACAACAAAGTTGAGTAGAAATCACGGGCTAAATTTAGCCCATCAATTGTTTGGCACTAAGCTAATGGTCTACGATGACTATCAATTTGTCGTCAACCAAGTCCTTGAAGCTACGATGTAGCACATCAACTGTTATTAGGCTAATGGTCTACGATGACTATCAATTTGTCATCAACCGAGACACTATCAATTTATCATCAACCAAGTCCTTAGAAGAAGTTGAAGAAGGAACAATGTTTTAAGGCTTGAGGATGGTAGAACTTAGAAGAATTAGTTGCTAAGGTATATTACTTTGAAATTGTGCAGTATCACAGGCAGAAAATGTCTTGGTTGATGCATTGTCGAAGCTTGCCTTTGGCTGATACCCTAATATAGGAGGGCACATTATGGTCAGGATCCTTGCTGCCCGAAACACTAACCAACTATCCTAATATAGGGTTACACATTTGGGTTAAGACTCTTATCACTCGAAGCATTCACAAATCTAAAGTAGGCAATCAAGAAATGAGTTGAATGAAATCATCACTTAGAAGACCATGAGACTTTGCCATTCGAAAATGCCACAACATAGCTGCTCAAGAGAAGAGAGGCCAATTTTAGCCTTATTAAGTGATCTCTATAGGAGACCCTTCACGCAATCCTACCTGTAATATCATAGATCAGTAGGCATTGTCCAAGTACTAGAAGACATAGGAAGGTCTATGCGGAGTCCACTTTGGTGGTATGGCATTATTGGCCAACTATAAAGAAGGATACTCTTGCCTATGTACAAAGTGTGACTAATGTTAGCACTACGCCAACATTCCACATCAACCTACAAAAAGGTTCTCTTCGATTAATTGCACCTAGGCATTTGCATAGTGGGGTTGAACATTTTTGGGTCATTCTTGCCCCCCTCAATGCATCACACATTTGCTAGTTGAGTCATCCACTTCACCAAATGAGTCAAAGTCGAGCTACTTGCTAGCTTAACAAAAAGAGGTTGGTTGAGCAATTCATCTAGAAGAGCTTCGTAATTCAGATTAGTATGTTGAAGGTCCTTGTCTTTGACAGTGAAATCCAGTTCAACAATATAAATTCAAGGAATTCTATGACAAATATAGTATTACTTTATGATTTAGTTTGGTAGCAAACTTGTAATCCTATGACAAATATAATATTACCTTATGATTTAGTTTGGTAGACACTTGTAGTCTAATAAGCTAGCAGAGGATATAGACTGTTTGATCCTTAATGGCTTGGAAAAGCAAGTGACAAGTGCACAATGAATATAGGTGGAATAACTCCCATGCATTATGTCCACCTATTGTAACGCTCCGACAATATCTATGGGAGGAATTCCCATCTGCCTCACTTATGGGACAGGGGTGGTCCTACCAACGAGGAAAATGGTTAAATCACAATATATTCGGGAAATGGAGATTGCATTAATAGAAAATGAAAGTACACCTGAAATGAGGTCGACCGAATTACATTAGCAAGAAATTTGGTCAAACCGACCTCTGTATAAAAACAAATAGTGGAAAATTACAAGTCTAAATCACTAAATGGCTCTCTAGCTCGGTGTTCCTCCACCCAACCCACGGCTTCACTCTCCTTAGCTTGACGCATTGGACGATCGCCATCCATGAGCATAACTTCTTCATCTGCTGATGCTTAGAGCTTGTTGGGGCAAATTAGGATTATGTTCAAGGCATTTTAAATCATTATTATATTGCCCTCCTTCTAGCTGATAAACATGTTCATCAACCTCATGATCAGTCTATGTGCTAGCGTCCAACTTTGAGCATTTGCACATCACTTTTGCCTAAACATGGTAGAGGGCATTCCTATATAGAGATGTCAACCGGGTAAATTGAAGAAACCTATGAACACTTCTAGTCTTCAATAGCTATGTATGTTAGCTCTATCAACTCATCTACCATGCTCTATAGTTTAGCAAATGTTCATGCAGAATTCTACACCTGTTAGTGGAGACCGACATTGTCATTGTGCACTTGGACCTTCTGTTGGACATCATATAGCTCCTTTGGTTTTCATAATTAGTTCTCACCTTGACCATTTGCTTCTTCCTTCTATTGATTACAAATTAGTGCTTCTCCCACTCTTCTTTTAGTCTAGTCAGGTTGTCCTTGTTCACCATAGTATTTTGTTTGGTTAGTCTATTATATTATTCAAAGAGTCAATTAATCTCCTCCATCAGCTCTATAACCATGAACTTGCATCTTGATCTCAAGCAATAAACATGACATTTAGGTGGAAGCTCTACTTGACAATATTAATATTGAATAAGAAAGAAGAAAAAAATGTAGAAAGAGGGGATCGTTGGTGAGCCTTAGAAATATGGCATCTTGGACAAAGGTTGTATCTTCCTTCATGGTCTTCCATGCTTGGTCATGCCAATCATTCTCTAGCGAGAGTTGATTTCCTCACTCGTCAGGTTGGTCAGTCGCTCAACCACAATTACTTGGTTGAAGAAAGAGGGGATGAATCAAGCTCCTTGCTCCTCTTGCCAACTCCTTTTCAAGGGACCCTCCTCTTCTCTTGGTTGAGTCAAGTTGGTGAACAGGATGACTACCTCCAACTTCCCTCCTTTCAAAGGTCTCTTCCCAAGCTCTCTTGTTGACAAATGTAGGCCTCAATAGGACAAGGTGCAATAACAACTGGTTGGAGGGTCACCTAGGCTGACCTCTCATGGTCTCTTGGTCCTTGGGTATAACACCCCGGTTAGTCTCACATCGAATGTGAGCAGGACTAAGATAGATTTATAATGGTCTGATGGGTATTATATTATCAATTTTAGTTTAAGATATGACATTCCAACTCCTGTAAAGGTAGAGGGGAATTAGCTCTCACAAGGTTAAAGAATTGGGATCAGATGTTGGAAACCCCTTGGAAGAAGAGGGCAATCGAGGTGGAAGGGCTAGGGGAGAAGACCTACTAGTTTTTAGAAAATGATATCACATCAAAACTAGGCTCACTTACCAAATGTTGAGGATTCAAAGCCTTATTCAATATGTTTTGTACTTATCAAAGGTCGAGGGTTTGAAACCTCATCCGATATATATTTTTAAAGGTGCTAGCTAGTTTAGCCTGTAAAAGGCTCAATAGATCACCGCAAGGTCTTAGGATCAAATCCTGCCTTCACAACTTATCTTGTGCCCCCCAAAAAAGAAACCCTAAATAAGCATTCTTCAAGTGCTATTGGTGTAACATCAGCTGAAATAGTCAAGGACAAGGTTGTTGAAGACAAGGCAGGAAGACAGTTTAGAGAGCTTAAAGGTTGCATGAACAAAGAAAACGCCCTAATTCTAATTTATGAGGTTGAAGTGATGGTTCATTCCCTATTGCCAAGCGGTCAAAGAAACTCGGGGACGTGACATTTCCTAGAAGGTGGAACAAGATTTGAATCGACAAAAATTATTTGTTTGCACAGAAAAGATAGGATCTTTGCAAAAGAAAATAGCAGAACCACCTATCTCGGCAAAGCTTAAGCTTCGCCATCAAGTAAATTTGAGATTGATCATGACAGACTCAAGTAAATGTTTCCATGATCCATGTTGGTAGCCTAGATTATCCTATTCTACAACAATTGCAGATTTAAGTGTCAAGGTTGGCGATCTACACTCCACTGGAAAAAGCAATGCATTCTGATACCTAAACTGGTCTCAGAATGGGATGGGGGCAACTGATGTGTGGAAATTTTTTATGTCAATGGAACACTATCATGTGTGCAACTCCATGCTCCTCACGATCCATAAAACAACTAGATATTTCATTCAGTCTGAAGTATTGGATGCAAGGTGGCAACTTATAACAACCTCAGTCAGGACAACTAAGGTTGAGACTACCCGGATCAGCACAGCACAATTAGGAATTACCTAAAATTGAAACTATTTAGGTTGGCATGACTCGGGTGATTCGGCTTGGCCCACGTGACTCTTAGTAGGTTGGAGGCTTGGCCCACGTGATACTTAGTAGGTTGGAGACATGGACCTCGGTTCGGACTGGGGGTAGGTTGGGAAGGGCTATGGTGTCTCCATAAAGCTCAGCCCATCCCAGCTTGACCATCACTCTTGCAATTCGGCCTCCATCTTGCACTGGAGCATCAATAAGAATATTCTCAATGACCATATGGATTTGGAGGATCTTCTTCAATGATGCACCATTATTCTCTTAGCACTATAAAAGACATCTATGGGTATGGTAAGAAAGGGAGGAGAATCCCAAAAAGGGAGAAAAACAAATAGAAAAGCCATGTCTAACTCTCACTTTCTCAGAAAGAGTGCTCACAAATCCATCACTCTCTTGGGGCAGTTCTTGATCTGAGCATTAAAGGAGGTTTTCCGAAAAAATTCCCAACGGCCTCTATTTTGCAGATCTCTTTGACATCAAGGGGCATTCATGCTCCTCATGGTAGAGTAATCCTCCATGCACTTCTGATGAAGTTGAATTAGTTCTCCAAGCCTATGCTTCTGAAGCATGAGGAAAAGGGATCATGTCAACTCCATTCTCTCATTGGGTGGACAGCCACCAGTTTGACCTCATTAGGTTTTCTAGTCACAATTTCCAAAATAGCCAATATGAATAATGGGATAAAATGTTAAGATCAGAAGTGTGCTCTTTATTTAACTATCTATTAATATTATTAGAGAACTCCGAAGTTGTTTTGGAACTCTTCTTAAGCTAGAGTTTATTTCTACCAAGGAGAATCTTTTGCCAGATGGAGAAGGGTTCCCTAAATTCTTGCTCATCTTTCCAGCTAATGAAATTTAGTTGTGTACTTGCCTTCGACGGTTACCAGTGTTGAGCTAACCATGCTTTGCAATTCCTGCTGGCTGTTCGTTTTTGTTTAAGTGTGCCTATGTGTCCACAAATTGCCTAGGTGTTCCTATTTGGTTACCTATCTTGGATGCATCATTCCCTTGTGGAAGATCACTAAAAGTCACTAAATTACACCAAAATTGAGAAACTGCCAACATGTACTATACCTCAAAACTTTGAGTTCCAATAAGTGCCCAAAGCAGTAGTTGTAGGCTTCTCGCTCGAACATGGTAATCTCTGAAGTAGGACACTGTACTTGCCTCTCACATCTAGTTTAGGTTGTGATACATTGATGGTTCCCCATATGATTGATTGCAGGCTACCAGCAGGGGAGAGGAAGGTATGACCCTATTCTTCGTTTGCTGCAATCCAAGCTGTGGCTACAGATGGAGAGACTGAAGCGATACATGTCTTCTTTTTCGTGTCAGTTTTATCAGGCTTCAATTGAGTTGACACTTTGTTCGTTGTTTTATCAATAAGAGTGGACCGATTTTAACTTATTGGTTGCAAATCAGTGGACTCTTTTACATTAGCTACAAATGGTCAACAGTCAAGACAATGTTTTGCTAGGATGCTGCATGCTACATACAAATGGCCATCTGTCAAAATGTTATATTAATTTCATCACTCCATTTAATCGGATTTCTATGTGATTCATTGGTAAAATCTTGCAAGATCAGTGGGCTTAATTGATTGTTAATACCAGAAAAGATTAGTATTGTGTACTTTACGTTAGAGCTTGGGTTTGTTGAGGATGGAGGAGCAAGGAAACGATAAAACAAAACAGAATACTACGATGGGGATGGAGGAGCAAGGAAACGATAAAACAAAATAGAATACTATGATGCAAAGTAAAAGAATTCTTTCGATTCAAGAAAACTGATATAGTATTTAAAACAAGAGGATTCATAAGAACACTTACAAGATATTCCCAAGTGCACACACTCTCTATATCCCTTGCTTCATGAACTATGGTCCTATTTATAGGACCTAGTGGTAACCATCCTATAACTATTAAATCATGATTAAGGTAGTTATTGAAATCACCCTATAACTACTAGATCATGATTGAGGTAGTTATTAATATCACCCTGTAACTACTAGATTATGATGACTACCTAGATAATTATGAATCAAATCTCTTCCCCTTGATTCATAGTTGCATACACCAATTTGCGATATGAAATAAACATGCTTTTGAGCTGGAAGCGACTTGGTTAGGATATCTGCAATGTACTCATCTGTTCCACAATACTTCATTGCTATGGCTCCACTTGTTACAAGATCTCGAATGAAATGATACCGTATCTCTATATGCTTCGTTCTTTCATGAAACGTTGGATTCTTCGTCATTGCAATTGTGGCTTTATTGTCACAAAATATTCCTGCTGCTTCTTTTTATTCTTGATGAAGATCTTCAAGAAGTCTTCTAAGCCATATTGCTTGACAAGCTGTTGATGTTGTGACTACATATTCTGCTTTTTATGTCGATAACGCAGTTGTTGCTTGCTTTTTAGAACTCCAAGATATAGCTCTTGATCCGAGGTTAAAAACATTGCCTGAAGTACTCTTTTGATCATCTAAAGCTTTTGCCCAATCACTATCAATGAAATCAGATAATTTATAATTAAAATTATGAGAATACCAAATACCATAATCTGTAGTTCCAACAATATAACGCAGAATTCTTTTAACAACTCCGAGATGATGTTTGCTTGGGCTATACGTAAACCTGGATACTATACCAGAGATTGTAATATCTGGTCGAGTATAAGTTAGATAAATCAAACCTCCAACTAAACTTCTATAGTATCTTGCGTTTGTCAGATTTGTACCATCTTTAAGTTTCAATTTCTCATTTATATTCATGAGTGTTGCTGCAGCTTTGCAATTAATCATGTTAGATTTTTTGAGTAGATCCATTGCATACTTTTTTTGTGAAATAAAAATTTCATCTGATCCTTACTTCACTTCCAACCCAAGAAAATAATGCAGTAGACCTAGATCTGACATTTCAAAACTATTCATCATGCATTTTTTAAATTTTGCTACAGAAGAGTTAGATGAACCCATATATATAATATCATCAACATAGAGGTAAACCATTAGAGAATTATGTTCAGCTACACCTTTTTGCTGGTGTATATGGTGTTGTCAATTCTCTGTGAATACCATTTTCTTCACAAAAATAATTAAACTCATTAGATAAAAATTTACCATCTCTATCTGTCCGAAGTGTCTTTATATATCTGCCACTTTGCCTTTCTACAAGTACCTTGAATTTTCGAAAATTATCAAATGTTTCAGATTTCAATTTCAGAAAATATATCCAACTCATACGACTATAATCATCAGTAAATAATAAAAAATATTGACTTTCACCAAATGATTTTGTATTCATAGGTCCATATAAGTCAGCATGAATGAATTCAAGACAATTAGATGCTCTCTTTGCTTTTTCAATAGGAAATAATTTTTTACTTTGTTTGCCATAAATGCATCCTTCACATACATCAAGTGTATTAATTTTAAGCTATCCGAAAACCATTCCTTTTTGACTTAACAACTTTAAACCCTTAATGTTAAAGTGTTCATATCTTAAATGTCATAAGTTAGACTCGTTCTTTTGAGTTACGACAAGCGCATGCCTTTCATTATTTGACACATCAAGTGGAAACATCTTGTTTTGCATCATACAGACATTTACTGTAATCAAACCAGATTTTTTTATCTTTAATAGTGCATGAACTATCATCAAATATTACTGAATATCCATCATTTATCAATTGTCCGTCACTCAACAAATTATGTAATAAAGTAGAAACAAAGAAAACATTATCACCTTTTCCTTCCACTTGGGTTTGCTTGTTATCTAGTCTAACTTTCAACTTGTGAGTTTCATAATATTTCTAAATATTATATGCCTGACATATGATTAGAACATCCACTATCCAGAAATCAAATATTATTTAAGATATTATGAACTTGTGAATAAGTCATAAACAACTTACTATTTTCTTTATTTTCCTCCACATAGCTTGCTTGCTTTTTCTCTTTTCCAACAATCTGCCTTCATGTGATCAAACTTTTTACAATAGACTCCCCCTTAACCTGAAATGCTTTCTCTTCACTTTTTTCAAGTGACCTGTTCAACCTTACTTCATGTGCTTACAAGGAACCCATTAGTTCATCAAATGAATATGTAGATAAATCTTTTGACTCTTCAATTGCGACAACAACACGATCAAATTTTGATGTTAAACTTCTCAAAACTTTTACAACAATTATATGATCAGGAAGATGTTCACCGTAAGATTTAATTTAACTAATAATTTCAGTCACTCGAGAAGGAAAATCTTGTACCGATTCATTGCTTTTTATGAACAAAATTTTAAACTCACAACGAAGGATTTGAAGTTTTACCATAATCACCCTTGATGAGCCTTGAAATTCATTTTGAAGTATCAACCAAGTTTGTTTTGAGGTTGTCGCTGCTGCAATTTTCGAGAAGATTATCTCATGTATAGCTTGTTGAATGAAGAACAATGCCTTTAAGTCCTTATTTCTATTCTCCCTCAGCCTGATTTCATCATCTGGAGGAGCAAGGAAACGATAAAACAGAATACTACGATGCAAGTAAAAGAATCATTTCGATTTAAGAAAACTAATGTAGTATTTAAAACAGGAGGATTCATAAGAACACTTACAAGATATTTCCAAGTGCATACACTCTCTATATCTCTTGCTTTATGAACTATGGTCCTATTTATAGGACCTAGCGGTAACTATCCTATAACTATTAGATCATGATTGAGGTAGTTATTAAAATCACCCTATAACTATTAGATTATGATTCAGGTAGTTATTGAGATTACCCTGTAACTACTAGATCATGATAACTACCTAGATAACTATGAATCAAATCTCAATACGCCTTTCATTTATTAGATAAATCCCAGAAATGGTTAATATCTTATTGAGTTCTATTGTGGAAATTTATTATTGGAAGAGCAAGCTAGAGCTCGGACATCCATTTTATCAAATAACGTGTCTATTGACAATGTATGAACGTATGTTTATATTACATTATTAATCGATATTATTCTCGGACATACACTTCTAAAGTTGAGAAGATGTTGGAAGAGTATTGGATGAGAGCTTCCATTGGTTATTTATTTAGGTAGTGAGTCTTTGCATTGTATATATGAATAATGCATTTTAGATTTCTTGATTGTTGAGCAACCACCGGCCCTCCCATACATAACTAGAGTGAAGAATATGAGATAGGTTATGAACCATCTTCTTAGTTGATAGGTCATGTCTAAACCTCAAGTGTCATGAAGTATGTGAAAGTCTTTAAGCATTCAACCACTTCACTATTAGTCTTTGGACTGAACAATTCAGTCATCCACATCACCACTTAATTATAAGCAATCAACCACTTCGCTGTACATCTCCACTTAATTATAACAATGTTATGAGCAATTGCTTCTTTTTCATATGGATGGATATGAAAAAAATGTTATTCTTTATATCCCAAAAAAAGAAATTAAAAGAAATTTATTTTAGTTACAAAATACTTAAATTTTGTTGCTAATTCTTATTTAAATGAAAAGGACGTTGATAATTTAGTGACAGACTATCTTGCCAATAATAACTTTCTTTTGACAACCTTTCAATTTTTAATATTTCTAATAATTTCGAAACCATATTATAATTCTCAACAATTTCAAAGTAAAAAATAAAAAGAGATCAATATTTAAAACTTGGATAATTTCCATAGAAAAGTCCCTAGTTTTCACTTTTCCATCTTTGCTCCCTCTTTTCCATTTATTACAGTAGAGAACCCCTAATTTTTAAAATGACAAAATAACCCTCAACTACCTTTTGTCTTTTCCACCTTAAAAATCTGTAGCCTCTCTTGCCCTTTTCAAATTCATTACATTCAACTAAATACTCAATTGAACCAACCCAAAATTGTCTCGATTCAAACTAAATAATATCAAATAATTTATTAATATATATCAATTTATTATAATAATAATATATACATATAAATTATACAGATCATAAAAAATAAAAAAAATATTATACTTTTGTCCATATGAGATTATTTCAAAGGTTTTCATAAAGTTTGGGCTTATTTTCACCCAGTTTAGACCCAGCTATACTGTTTTTGGATTAGCTACAAAAAATAGTATAATTGGGGTCTAAATCTTGGCATTTTTGAACCAAGCTTACAAACCAATTATCAAGTACAAATGTTATAAAATAGTTTATGGATTCATCAAAATTGTAAAAATTTTATGAAATTAAAAAAATTCAGCTTATTCACAAGCTGAATTAACCACAAAATGGCCATTTAAAATCCTAAAGATAGAATATATTGTACTTTTGTCTATTTAAAATCCACAAAATGGTCATTCAAAGGTTTCTATAAAGTTTGAAGTTGTTTTTGACTAGGTTTAGATCGAGCTGTACTATTTTTAATAGAGCCTAAAAAATAATATAATTGGGTCTAAATCTTGGTGTTTTTGAACCAAACTCTCAAAATAGCTTTCAAACCAATTATCAAATAAAAATGTTTCAGAAGACTTATTGAATTTATCAAAATTTATCAAAATTAAATCAATTAGAACATTTCAACCTTTCCCAAGTTGAATTAACCACGAAATGGTCATTTAAATTCTCAAGTAACTTTTATCCATCTGATACTATTTCAAAGGTTTCTATGAAGTTTGACCTTGTTTTGACTAAGTTTAGACCTAGGTACACTAGTTTTTAAAAAGGGCTAAAAAATAGTGTAATTAAGTCTAAAGTTTTTAAAAAGAGTTCATGGATTCATAAAAAATTATCAGAATTTGGTGAAACTAAAAAAATTTGGCTTATTTGCAAGCTGAATTAACCACAAAATAGTCATTAAAAATCCTAAAAATGAAAAATATTGTACTTTTATCTCTCTGAAACCATTTTAAAGATGTTCATAAAGTGTAGGCTTGTTTGTTTTTATCCAATACATGGTTCCTAATTTCATTTGACTCACTTCATCATGATGGTATTGTTTAGGGAGAATGATGCTAGTTAGAATATGATGAAGTACTTTAGTGTTTAGTGGTAGTAGATGCTCACAGCTTTTAGGAACTATCACTAAGTTGGGATTACTGAAAATTATTCCTAAGGCTTCAATGTAGGATGTCCCAACTGTTTCATCATCCCACAATCCTCTAAAATAAAGACCTCTATCTTTTACGGGAATGTCTATCATGTCGCAAATGAATCTATCCGTAATGAAAATATGTTGCCATAAGAGATAGGTAGACACTCTTTCTTCTTCATCTACTTGTAGATTGTTGTAAAATAACCTAACAAATCTTGGGTAGATGCGTTCACTAATTTGTAGTATTGGGAGTAGATCTAAATTTACAAACCATTGAATTGTCTCTAAATTACTTAGTTCATTTAGATCAACATACTTTCTCTTATGGACATTTCTAAACTCTATGGAAGCAAATTTTTGGGCATGAAGTTTTGAATCGAAAAGGATGGAATCAAAGTCTTCTTCTAATCTCCTCTTCCCTTTGTCCCTAGAGGATCTTATAAAGTCTATAACTACTGCTATTTAAGAAGATAGTAATGAGCAAGAGTAAACAAAAATCAAAAGCTTCTTAGAGAATACCTTAAGTGAGATATTCAAGAGAATGAGAGATTGTTGATCTTTGCTTTGAAATGGGCAGTATTTGGGCAGCTAAAGGGAAGAAATGGAGGTGGAGAAGTGTTGGAGCTGCTAGAAGGAGAGGGGAGTAAGTTGGGGTTGGTTCCACCGTCGGCCCTAGCTCAGTTTAAAAGGGGGCAAAGTTACGGGCGGTGGCACTGCTGGCTGGGCGGTGCAACCGCTTGCAACCCGTGACAGCCGACGGTGATACCACCAGCTGGGCGGTGCCACCGCCTACAGGCGGTGAGCACTTGTTTGGCGGCTGTATGGGCTTATTTGGATGTTTTTGACTTGAGGAGAGTTTTCATTTGTGGAGCAATCAACTTTACTTTCATAATTATGTAAGAGTTTCCATTTCAAGATGAGAAATTTCGTACGTTCAAGATAGATCTTGTGACGCGCATACTCTACTTTAAATGTCGTACACAATTTTAGATATGTTCATGACTTATTATCCAAGTTGGTAAGCTTCACAAGTTTATGACAAACTTTGCTAGCAAGACGTAAGTTCATGATATAGTTGGATCCGAAGGTAAAGAATAAATCAATTCGATGAGTTCAGAAATCCGGAGGGTATGTGAAGGGAGAATTATGAGTTTCGAAATCTGAGGGATCAAACAGGATTGTATCAGTATCACTCTGTAATATTAATTTTCTAAGCCTCCTTTTATTATTTAGGCTAGAGAGCATTATATGTTCTTTTGGATCTCGAGTCATGAATATCGAGTACCCAAAAAGCAAGATATTATCTCTTGCTCCTAGCTTTTGATGGTGTATGTTTCTACAAGAAAGGGTGATTTTTAGGTACCCATTTAATTTTGGATGCCTCAAAAACTAATCTACATTGTTTATCATGTTGCATAAAGTTTATCATGGTTCCTTTAGGAACCCAAATCAGTTTGTTCGAACTAATTTTCTTGAATGGACAATGATACGTTTTATGTCCATATTTACAACAAAAGTTGCATTTGCTTTGATGTCGAACATGTAAGATAGGGCCTTTTATGAAGGTCGTTGGATTTTGGTGAGGACTTCTCACAAATCTAATTCCACTTCTTTTGGGAATGTGACCCTTATTTGTGAGGATCATGTTCAAAGACTTGCTACCAACCTCGAATTTCTTCAAGGCATCCTTAAGTAGCAAATTCTCCATTTGGAGAGTTTCTAGATCATGGCATTTTTCACATTGAGCTAAACTAACATGATATTCAGTTTTTAATTTATCAAAATTACTAACAAGACTATCATACTTATTTTTTAGCAATTTATATTTTCTACTGATTATTATACATTCATCAAATAAGTCATGGAAGGCATTTAATAATTCATTAAATAATAAATCTGCATCAATAAAATTTGTTATCTCCTCTCCGATGGCCATTAAGGCGTAATGAGCAACTTGCTCGGTGTTGGACTCCTCTTCTTCGGACGCACTTGAGTCATCCCACGTTGCTTTGAGCGCCTTCTTCTTTGATGTTCTCTTCTTGGCTTGGGGACAATCACTTTTGTGATGTCCTAGCTTTTTGTACTCGTAGCAAATAACTTGATCCTTTTTGGGTTCAAATTTATTTTTTGTGTCATTTTTAAACTTGTTTCTCTTAATGAATTTTTTGAATTTCCTTGTTCAAAGTGTCAAGTCATCATCACAGTCCTCATCACTTAAGTTTTCTCTCAAGTGGTCATCTAAAGTTCTAAGTGTCATATCCTTCCTGTTCTTTCGAAGGATGTCTTCTTGCTCTTCATGAGCCTTGCAAGTCATTTCATAGGTCATTAATGACCCGATTAGTTCTTCAAGAGGGAAGTTATTTAAATCTTTAGCCTCTTGAATAGCAGTGACTTTAGGGTCCCAACTCTTAGGAAGGGATCTTAGAATCTTATTTACGAGCTCAAAATCCGAAAAACTTTTGCCGAGTCCTTTTAGACCATTGACGACATCCGTGAAACGGGTGTAATGTCGCCAATAGTCTCGTTCGGTGTCATTTGGAAAAGTTCAAAAGAATGTATCAAAAGATTGATTTTTGACTCTTTTACTCTACTTGTGCCTTCGTGAGTCACTTCGAGTATATGCCAAATATCAAACGCAGTTTCATAATCTGAAACACGATTGAACTCATTTTTATCAAGCGCACAAAATAAGGCATTTATAGCCTTTGCATTAAGAGTGAAAGTCTTCTTCTCCAATTTATTCCAATCGATCATTGGAAGAGAAGACTTCGAAAATCCATTTTCGACAAGATTCCAAAGTTCAAAATCCATTGAAATAAGGAAGATCCTCATTCGGGTCTTCCAATATGTGTAGTCCGTCCCATTGAACATGGGTGGACGTGTAATAGAGTGGCCCTCTTGGTTTCCAGCGTATGCCATCTCTCTTGGGTTTTAATCCATTTGAGAGTTAACCCCGCTCTGATACCAATTGTTAGGATCAAGAGCACTAAGAGAGGGGGGGTGAATTAGTGCAGCGGAAAACTTTCGATGATTTAAAACGACGTTCATACGATGAAATCGTTTCTGATGTAAAACCGTTTTCAGAAGCTTAACTTGAAGGTGAGTTCGTAAAGTAATGAGAAAGTAAAGCACATATGGAGGTTTACAGTAAGGTAAGCAGCAAGAATAAATGCAAACCAGAGAGCACCGCAATTTTAGAGTGGTTCGGTCAATCTTGACCTACATCCACTTTTGGCTTCTTCCTCCGACGAGGTCACTGATGTCTACAAGAGGCCTTCCTTCAATAGGCGAAGGCCAACCACCCTTTTACAATTTCACTCCTTTTGACGGGCTTAGGAGACAACCCTTATAAAATTTTCACTCCTCTCTTGAATGATTGAAACTTGGAAGAAAAGAGGGAGGAGAACTTTCAACACTTTTGAGCTCTAAAAATCACAGAGTAAGATTGGATTTTTAGTGCCCTTTCATACAGGAAAGGATGGGGTTTATATAGGCCCCAAAGTGGTTTTAATTTAGAGCTAAAAAATGTCATCTCCTAGATTTTTAGGGTCCTGGCGGTACTATCACCATAACTGGGCGATACTACCTCTCGGAGACCGAGCTCAAGCGATACCACTGCGTGACAAAGGCGGTACCACCACCCAGTCTCACTCGGAGATTGAGCCTAAGCGGTACCACCACCTAATAGGGGCGGTACCATCGCCCAGTCTCGCTCGGAGATTAAGCTCGGGCGGTACCATAGCATGACCTAGGTGGTTGCACCGCCCAGCTTTCTTAAGCTCCTCTGTGATTTTTAGAGCTCAAAAGTGTTGTATAAGCTAAAAGTTCTCCTCCCTCTTTTCTTCCAAGTTTCAATCATTCAAGAGAGGAGTGAAAATTTTATAAGGGTTGTCTCCTAAGCCCGTCAAAAGGAGTGAAATTTTAATTTAAAATTTTAACTTAAAATCACAGGGAATTTTAACTTAAAATCACAGGGAATGGGAGGTTGCATCAATCGCTTCTTCCGGCGAACTTCCGGCGAACATCCGACGAACCCTCGGCAATGCTCCGGCGAACTTCCGGCAAACTCCTGGACTTGCGACGATCCACTTGACGAGTTCCGACGAGCTTCTTTGGCAAGCTCCTGGACTTCTCGGATTTATTCCCACAGAACCTCCGACGATCGTCCGGACTTCCGTCGAACTCTCGAACCCCCAATGTGATCATGGTCTTAACTCCGGTGCAACTCCTACTACATGTCTTACTTCCATTGTAGTTAATCCTACATACTTATCTCAACATATGGATTAGATAACAAATGACAATTGACTTCATCATCAAAATCCGAGATTCAACAACTACTAGCATAGGCAAGGAGCATCCTTATGGCTTCTAATCGTGCCACAAGAGTGAAAGTTTCTTCATAATCGATATCTTCTTCCTGGTTAAAATCCTTGGCCACTAATCTAACCTTGTTTCGAACCATGATACCAAATTCATCTTGCTTGTTTCTAATGACCCATTTAGTATCGATAACTAAATGGTCATTTGGCCTAGGAACAAGCTTTCACATCTCATTTCTCTCAAATTGATTCAACTTTTCTTGCATTGCGATAACCCATGAATCATCTTTCAAGGCCTCGTCAATGCATTTTAGTTCAATTTGGGAGAGAAAAGCGATGTGGCACAAAAATTCTTAAGAGAAGAACGAGTTTGAACCTCTTTTAATGTGTCTCCTATGATTAGCTCCTTAGGATGATCATCTATATTCTTCCATTCCTTGGGTAAGGATGTTTCGAAAGAAGATGCATCCAAGTCGCTAGATGAAGAAGGGGTTTTATTTAAATTCAAAGCATCAAAATTGACAACATCATCAAAATTATTTTTCTTGACTTCGAAAACTTTATTGAAAACAACATGAATAAACTCTTCTATAATTAAAGTTCTTTTGTTAAAGATATGAAATGCTTTAGAAATAGAAGAATAGCTAAGAAAAATTACTTCATCGGATTTAGGTAATTGGGTAAGGTAACCAAACATTCAGAATAACTTTCAAGCAAATTGCCAAGTGCAAAAGTTACAAAAGAGGTTTTAGCCTATTCACAAGCAGAATTAAACACAAAATGGTCATTTAAATTCCTAAAAATAAAATTATTATATATATTTTTTCATTTGGGACTCTTTCTAAGGTTTGACCATGTTTACACCTAGGTATAATGTTGTATGAATAGAGTTAAAAAAAAAATCAAACTAGGTCTATATCTTGGTATGTTTGAACCAAGCTTTCAAAACAGCTTTTTACATCAATTATCAATGACAAATGTTATAAAAGAGTTCATGGATTCATCAAAATTTATGAATTTTGGGTGAAATTAAAAAAAGAATCAGCTTATTCACAAGTTTAATTAACCAGAAAATGATCATTTAAAATCCTAAAAATAAAAAATATTATTATTTTACCATCTAGGATCATTTCAAAGTTTTTCATGAAGTTTAAGCTTATTTTTACCAAGTTTAGACTCAATTTGCTTAGAATTAGGCCCAAACAAAAGTATAACTAGGGTTTAAATTTTTGATTTTTTGAACCAAACTTTTAGAATAGTTTTCAAACCAATTATCAAGCACGGATGTTATAAAAGAGTTTCTGGATTTATCAAAATTAGGTGAAATTGAAAAAAATTCAGCTTGTTCACAAGCTGAATTAACCACAAAATGACCATATAAAATCTTAAAGATAGAATATATTGTACTTATATCCATTTGAGATCATTTCAAAGGTCTGTAAAGTTTGGACTTGTTTTGATCCGGCTTAGACTTAGTTACACTATTTTGAACAGGGACAAAAAATAGTTTGGATTTATTAATATTTCTCATAAAATTAGAAAATTTCTATAGTTCTTGAGTCTCATACTGTTTGACATATATATATATATATATATATATATATATATATATATATAATTAATGATGTTTATGCTTCATAAATATGATAAATGACATACTTATATTTTCATCTTCTAAAGTTAAAGTATATGCTTTCCAAAAAAAATATTATTCTCGATATTATATGAAATATTGGTTGAGTATGTATAAGTATTAATATTTACTTTAAGCATAACACAATATACTAAGGTATGCTAGTAGACTTGAATATGAGATTAAGTTATAATAATAAGCATGCATATAGTAACTAGAAGTTACGATTGAAGTTTAATCGGCCTTAAGTGAATCTCAACGCTTGAATGAGTTTGACCATGATTAACGCGAGGAAGTTTAATTTTAAATATTATGTATGTGGAGAATCATAGGCTATTTTGGCATACATGGAGTAATAAAAAATTAAATAAAGATACAAATCAAAGAGGTTATAATAAATATTGAGATACATAAGTAAGATTGAAAGATGAGTTTAAACCAAAAATATCATCTTTGTCAAATCAAATTAAACTCAATTGAAGTTGCTATAATATTAGAATTATATTAATAAAAAAAGAAAAAATAGAAAAAGAAAATTTTGAAATGAGGCCTAGTAGGATTGAACCATGATCTTAAAGTAACCTCTTAAGTACCTTTGTCAAATCAAATGAATGCTTTATTTTGTACTTTGGATAAAACTGAATTCAATTGAGTTTCTATCTGTGAAACGGCTTTTGACATTTGACATACACTTGAAATCACACACGAAGGCACTAGTAAAGTTAAATATTCAAAAATCAATTTTTTGATGTATGATTTTGAATTGTTTTGGATGGAACTAAGTGAGACCATTGGAGACATGTATACTCGGTTTACGGATGTTGTCAATGGTCTAAAAGCAGTTGGTAAAAGTTTTTCTAACTTTGAACTCATTAACAAAATATTGAGATCCCTTTTAAAGAGTTGGGGCCCTAAAGTAACGGTAATTCAAGAGGCCAAGGATTTGAACTATTTTTCACTTAAAGAATTTATTAGGACTTTAATGACCTATGAAATAAGTTGTATGACACAAAACGAACATGAGAACAATATTCCAAAAAACAGGAAGGATTTGGCACTTCGAACAATAGAATACCACTTGAGTGATAACTTAAATGATGATGATGACGACTTTGAACTTCTCACTATAAAATTTTAAAAGTTCATTAAACAAGAATTAAAGAATAAAAATGAACTTAAAAAAAAGTTGCTAAATAATAAGAAAGTATTCAAGGCGGCTTGGGACGAATCGAGCTTATCTGATGAGGAGAAGCAAACCAACAAAGACAAGGGGGTGAACTATGCCTTAATAGTTTTTGACGCCCCTTTACTTTATTTTGAAATTACTTAATACCTTTTCATATGTTATTTTTAAATTAGTTAGTAAAAAAATAAAAATAAAAAATTATAAAAAAATAAATAAAAGGGGATCATGCTTTTCTTTCTAGTGGTTTTGAAAAATTAAAAAATTGATCATGACAATTACATCTCTTTATGATAAAGGAACAAAATATTAGATTTAAATTTAATGCTTATACACCTATTAAGATTCAACTGATGTATGTTATAAGAAATAATTATATGTATCTTAATGATTTTGTATTACTTTTTGATTTTAAATATGATGGATGATTTTTATACGAAAAACTTGAGCATGCTTATAAAAAATCAATCACATAAAATGAAACACATAAAAAGGAAAATGTATTATCATTGGAATCAAATTGATAAATCAAATCACTTGTTTAAAGAAGCTTTATATTTAATGTGTTATATTTTTGGTCATGATGATTTTGATGATGAAATTTATTTTTCGATTTTAATCAATGATGCATGAAATTGGCATAAAAGAAAAGGGCATGTATGTATGGAATCAATCACATAAGTTGAAACAAAAAAAGAGGAAATCATTTTTCTTTAAAATTTTTCAATCCCTACCTTATCGAGTTTTCAAAAAAAGGAGATTGATGAATCTATTTGTATCATTTTTATAAATCTCTTGGACTATGAAAATGATTTTGATGATTTAAATTTAAATGACTTTTATCCAAATCTTTCATATATTCTTGAGATTTATGAATCAAAATCTTATATCTCCTATGCTTCTTCTTGTCATTTACTAAAGAGGTGAATTTTCTAGATGAGTCATTATTTTTTGGAATTATTACTATTTTTTTTTGAATTGAGACATTATGCTTGAATTAAGTTCTCTTATGAATCTATCTATGTTGCCTTCATTGAATTTTTCAAAAAGTGATTTTGATGATGATTTTGGATCTATTTTCATATGACAAATGAGATAATATATCCAACTAAATCATCTATCATATTTACGACTTCTGATATATTCAACATGAAACATCTTTCTTGATGCACATATGATTCACTCTTTTAAGAGAATGTATATCAAATTGTGATAAGTTGAGACTTTCTTTATATGAATCAAGATTTTTCATTATTCTCCTATGATTCTACTTGCTATATATTAAAGAGAAGCTTTATTGATGTTATGATCTTGATTTCTCGTAATTATAATTTGAATTTTCTATTAAATGAATCAAGATTGTTTTCTATTTAAAAGAAGATTTGTCAAAATAATTCATGGTCTTTTGGTATTATCTTTTATTTTTGATGATTAAAACATTGATGTAAATCTATCCTTGTTATTTATCTTTGTTATAATTTAAAAATTGATGTAAAGGGAAAAGAATTATAATATTATATTCTTCCCTTCTTTATGATAATGACAAAGAGGGAGAAAGAATTGCTAGCTCAAGATGCAAAATTTGGAAACTTGCACATTGCAAAAAGAAGAAAAACTTGCTAGCTTGCTCATCTCAAAAGATGTAAAAATTTTACCAACTTTCATATGTGAAAAAACTTGCTAGCTTGCATGTTCTAAACTTGCTATTTACTATCTCATATTCTTTTTAAAAAACTTGCTAGTTTGAACATCATCAAGAAAAGCAAACATGCTAACTTGCATATCTAGCAAAATTTATAAACTTACAAAACTCAAAATTATTGTTAGCTTGCATGTTGCAAAATGATGTAAAATTTTGCTAACTTGTTCTTTGCAAAGGAAGCAAAAATTACTAACTTGAACATTGCAAAGGAAGCAAAAACTTGCTAGCTTGCACTTCTCAAAAGAGAAGAAAAAACTCACTAGCTTACATCTTCTAAAGTGATGGGAAAGTTGCTAAATTCGTAAGCTTATACCTCTAAAATATTGATAGTTGCAATTCTCCTTTTTGTTGATGACAAAGGGGGAGAAAGTATAATGATGATTATGCGTGATATGATATATTTTTATATTTTAAAATATTACATGATTTTCTAAATTTAAAAGTTCTATCAATATGGCATATTGATAGGGGGAGTTAAGGTTAACTCCGTCATCAATTGGTTGTCATAATCAAAAAAGAGAAGATTGTTGAATCTCATATTTTGATGATGAAACCAATTGATGTGTTTATGATCTAATCTGTGTTTTGAGTGACGTAGGAAGCTTTGATCTAGGAGAGACAATTAAATTAAGAAGAATCATATTGGGCCGGAGTGGAATATGTCAAAAGATTGGACGTCGAGCCGGAGAATCGATCGATGTATCGGTAGAAAGCTTCGAGCCATAGGTTCGGGCATCAGGCCAAGAAGAGTGAAAATTACACCAAGGAAATCGGAGTTGTGGAGGTCAATTAGCCGATTGGGTAATAGGATACAAGAGAGGATGATGCGTCAAAGAATCGAACGAGGCATCGATGAACCAATGACATGCCGGATAATATTTGATTTAGCTTTGTAATAATTATTTAGATCGAAGTAGGTTTTAGGAGTAATTGGATTGGAATTGGGCCAACTCGATTAGGGTCCAATTGGCCCAAGTTTGGGCTATGTTGTGACCCAAACTAGTGGAACCGTTGGTGGCACAATCTCCAAGACTATGTTAGGCGATGGTACCGCCAGTCTAGGTAGTGGTACTGCTTAGACTCAGTCTTCGAGACTGTCAGGTGGTGGTACCGCCCAGACATAGTCTCCCAAGCAGTAGAATCCTTAGACTGGGCGATAGTATCGCCTAATGTCAATGCTACAAGTGATGGTACCGCCCAGCATAGGCAGTGGTACCACCCAACATAGGCGATGGTATCGCTAGACTCGATGATGGTATCACCAGACTCGACGATGGTACCGCCTAATGTCAATGCTGCAAGCGGTGGTACCACCCAGCATAAGCGGTGATACTGCTAGTACTCGGAAAACCCAAGATGAAATCTTTTTTGGCTCCATTTTTGAAGCCAATTAGGGTCTATATAAACCCTAGCTATTTTTGCATGATGCAGCAAGAATTAAGCACAAAATTAAGTTGAAAAAAGGGGGAAAGAATACTTGAAAAATAAGAAACTCTATTAGGATTTAGGATCACTTCTTCCAAATATTTAGAAGTTCGTCTAAAGGGAGAAGGGAGATCTAAAAAGAGAGGCTTGTAAGGATTGTCTCTTAAACTCATGAAAAGGATGTTAGGATCGAGTCGACACTAAGAGGGGGGTGGGGGTGAATTAGTGCAGCGGATAAATCACGTCAGCTAAAAAATCTCATTCGATAAAAAATGATTCTGACGAAAACTATTTCATTTTTCTTGAATGAGTAGAGAAGAGGGGATTAGATAGTTTGTAATGAAGTGAAGTTGAATGCAATAAGGAAAAAACACACCAGAAGGTTCGGTCATCGTGACTTACATCCACTCCCGATTCCTCTTTTGTTCTATTGAAGTGTAGGCTTGTTAGGTTTAGCATAATAAATAAAAATCTACTTCATCGATTGAGATGTCTTTATAGAAATGGTAATTGGGTTAGAATGCCTAGAAGAACCGATCCCCCTTAACCCGACCCTGAACCAGAAACACTAATTTTTAGGGGTACTTCCGTCGAGCTCTCGAACTCCCAACGTGACCATTGTCATGACTCCGGCGCAACTCCTGCTGCATGTCTTACTTTCATCGTAGTTAATCCTGCACACTCAAAACAAAAACTTCGATCGAGACAATTAATCCTAAGCAATTAACCAAGTTGTCCGGCATGTCATTGGTCCCTCGACGCTTCATTCGATTCTTCGGTGCATCGTCCTTTCCTGCAGCCTATTGCCCAATCGGTCAGTTGACTCTGCAACTCTGATATCCTTGGCACAATACCTGCTCTTCTTAGCCCGATGCTCGAGTCCACGGCCCGAAGCCTTCTGTTGATACGTCGACTGATCCACCGGCCCGACGTCCAATCTTCTGACATGTTCCTCCGGCACAACATGATGTTCCTGCTTTAATTGTCTCATCCTGATCGAAGCATCCTGCGTCACTCAAAACGCAGATTAAATCATAAACATATATCAAGTAGTTTCATCATCAAAATATGAGATTCAACAATCTCCCCCTTTTTGATGATGACAACTACTTGATGACGGAGTTAAACTTAACTCCCGGAGTTTAAACAAACTCCCCCTATCAATATGCCATATTGATAGAAACTCTTAGATTCAAAAATCTAAGCAACATGTCATCATAAACAGAGTTAACCGTAACTCTCAGAGTTTAAACAAACTCCCCCTATCAATATGCCATATTGATAGAACCTTGAATTCAAGCTGAATTCAAGTCATTGCAATATTCATCATGAATACTTGCAATACGTTATCATGAACTTATGCATAAACTTATGCATAACATGTCATGTCATCAAATACTTCTCCCCCTTTGTCATCAACAAAAAGGAGAAGTACCACAATCAAGTGTTTGTGATATAAGTTTAACTCATTGCATGAAAAACATAATATCAAGTTTTATCATTATGCAGTTTGAAGCCAGAAAATTTAGCAAATGTTACATCATGCTTAGAACATTCAAGCTATCAAGTTTTAGATATGCAAGTTTTATGGCATACAAGATAGCACATGCAAGCTAGCAATGTTACAACATTTTAGAACTTGCAAGCTAGCAGTTTAGAGATGTTCAAGAAGGCAACTCTTGCTTCTTGAAATATGCAAGTTGCAAGCTAGCAAATTTTTGCTTCCTTTGCAGTGTTAGCTTTTGATATCGTAACGCAACCATTTCAAGTGTTTATCAATTGTAGCATTTCATCATATGGCATGATATCGACATGTAAAGCTGTGAAGCAAGATTTTGATATCATTTCATGATGTACACATTTCGAATATTTTAGCAAGATATCAGCTCGTACGATGCAAATTTTTGTTTGATATCTTGATATAGGGCATATAGCAATGATAGCAATCATATACTACTTGGTGATGCAAGTATGGCCTAATCATAGCATCAGTGATAGCAACCATATCAACATCAGTGATAGCAAACATATCAACATCAGTAATAGCAACCATATCATCATTAGTGATAGCAAACATATCAATTCATATATTTCTCCCCCTTTGTCATCAACAACAAGGAGAACGATATAAGCAAATTTTAAATATAAGTGCGATGCCATAAGTTGGTTCATGTCATTTTTCAACACTGAGTGATAGGATACCAATTATGCAAACATCTCGAGGAAAACATGACATGGAGATAGCTTTTATTGCTTCTTCCTTTTTATTTGTTATCTTTTTACATGAAGGAGGAAAGCCATATGTGAAGTTCAAATCGATACGATATTAAAGCACACTTCATTTTTGCAAGGATTAAGATAAGTAAGTGAGTCAAATCCTTGTATGTAAAAATATCTTCCTTTTATAAGAGGGAATCATTAAATATGTTTCTCGAAAAATATTTTTCACATGATAAGTGCATTTGCTAGATGATTCCATATGTCAAAAATTAATGATGTGAATTAAACTTGATATGACATATGCTTATTAAATTCGAAAGAGGATAATGTATCAAGAAAATCCAATTGTTAGGATCAAGAAAATCCGAAAATGAAATTTGACACTTTCATACATTCGGACAGGGTTTTACTAGAGATATTCAATTACAATCATGAAGGTAAAACATGCTTATTATCATGGAAATTTTTGTATTCAAGCACATAATTTTCAACATGTAATCATGGCAAGTAATTGTGTAAAATTATTATGGCAATCAAGTGATTTGATCATTTAATAAAAAAAGTCCGAAAAATAATTTTAACACGTTTAATCATTCGGACATATTTTTGCCATAGTTTTTCAAATATAATCATGAAGATAAGGCATGCTCATCATCATGGTAGTATGATAGCAAGTTTACCATATACAAGCTAGCAAAAAATTTCTACATTTTAAGGCCCACAAGCTAGCAATTTTGAGATGTTCAAGAAAGCAACTCTTGCTTCTTGAAATATAAGTTTTGCAAGATGTGTAAGTTAACTTTTTACTTCTTGAGATAGGCAAGATAGCATTCCTTGGTGATGTTCAATATAGCTAAGTTCTACATCATGCAAGCTAGTGAATTTTATAACATTTTAGAACCTGCATAATCACCAAAGCATCATAAATTTTAATGAAGTGCAAAATTACAAATTTTGCATGATTGCATTTGTGTGTCTTGAGATTTGCAAGATAGCACTTCTTGGTGATGTTCAAGATAGCAATTTCTTCTCTTTTGAGAAGTGTAATTTTTGGTTTCTTCTTGAATTGTGCAAGTTAGCTATCTCCCCTTTTGTCATTGTCAAAAAGAAGGGAAAAACCCTTTACATCAATTTTTAAATCATGACAAAGATTAGTATCAATCTCATTTGTGCATCATTATATTTTCAAATTAAAACATGCACATTTTCAAAACATATAAACTCATTATTATATGCATGATTCCAAATCATCATTCATATTATTTCAATCATTGTTTCACTCATCACTATAGCTTATCATGCATAATATGTAAAACCATCTAACATGATATAAACATTTATTTATTTAATTTTTTTTAAGCATTCATGATACACATCATACATTATCATAATAAAAAGCATATGCATCATTCCAAATCATAAATATTTCAAATCATCATGGTATTAATTTGTCACATTGCATCCTACCATGCATGATCGAAACTTCTCATTTGCATACATCAAAATAAATTCATGAATATCTCATGCATTCATATCATCACTTGAGGAATATTGAAAAGAAATAATTGGGTGATGAGATAAATATTTCATGAATACAAAGAATTGCATAAAAATCATATCATGAATACAAGGAATACAAGTCACAATCATTCAAGAGAAAAATCATTATTCATTTTCAATTCATTCAATTTGATAAATCAAGATCATGATTTTGATAAAACTCATTTCAATTTTAAATCATCAAAATCATTTTTATGGCTCACAAAATTTATAACATAAATAGATTCATGATTTCATTGATAATATATTTTCCCCCTTTTTAAGTGTTTCATTTTAAGTGATCGATTTCATGTTAGCATGCCTTTTCATTTATGAAAACATGCATCAATTTTTTTAAAGCTACTGTTATTATCATGAAAATCGATAATCCATAAATATCAAGAATCATCATAATTTCAAAAATATATACTCATTAATCATAACTTCAAATTGAACATGATTTCATATACTCAAAATCGAGAAATAACAATGGAAATCAACATGATACACATTATTACTTCTCAACCACATATAGCATGATTTCATAAGGTATTTTTAATCAAAATCATTTTGTTTATCGTAAACATGCAATTTTCATGATTATTTTCAAAATTACTAGAATGATAAGCATGATTCCTAATTGTTTGTATTTTCATTATAAAATTATTAAACATGTAATTTTCAAGAAAATTAAATAAAAAAGAAAAATGCTTTATGAAAAGCATTATGTAATTTCAAAGTAAATTAAAGGCATTTTGATTACCTCAGCGTCAAAAGGCATAAAGGCGTAGTTTGCCACCTCGCCTTTGTTGATTTTCTCCTCATCTTCGGAGGAGCTCGATTCATCCCAATTTTTGTTCTTCTTCTTGCGTTCAAAGCAAGTAGTTCCGTTCTTTTTACTTTTTAATTTTTGTTTCATTTGTAGTTTAAGTTCACCATCACTTGAGCTTATGCTCGAGTGGTCTTCAAATGTTCTATGTCCCAAATCCTTCCTGTTCTTTGGAAGGTGGTTCTCAAGTTCTTCACGTGTATTGCACGTCATTTCATATGTGATCAATGAACCAATTAGTTCTTCAAGTGGAAATTGGTTCAAGTTTTTCGATTCTTGAATAGCAGTTACTTTTGAATCCCAAGTTTTAGAAAGTGAGCGCAAAACTTTGTTAACGAGTTCAAAGTCCGAAAAGCTTTTACCAAGTGATTTTAAACCATTGACGACATTCGTAAAACGGGTGTACATGTCAACAACGGTTTCGCTTGGTTTCATATGAAAAAGCTCGAAATCATGCAGTAAAATATTAACTTTCGAGTCTTTGACTCTACTAGTTCCCTCGTGCGTGATTTCAAGAGTGCGCCAAATATCGAAAGCCGTTTCGCACAAAGAAACCCGATTGAACTCATTTTTGTCCAAAGCGCAAAATAAGGCATTCATAGCCTTTGCGTTTAAAGAAAAATACTTCTTCTCTAAATCCGACCATTCGTTTATCGGTTTAGAGGGAAGTTGAAAACCGTTTTCAACGATATTCCATAAATCCAGATTTAGAGAAATCAAGAAAACTCTCATTCGAGTTTTCCAATAAGTGTAGTCCAATCCGTTAAAGAACGGTGGACGAAAGACCGAAAAGCCCTCTTGAAGAGCCATTTCTCTCGGGTGTAAATCCGAAATGAGAAATACCCCGCTCTGATACCAATTGTTAGGATCGAGAGCATTAAGAGGGGGGGGTGAATTAGTGCAGCGGAAATCTTTCAGCGATTAAAAACGAAAGATGCGTTCGTTTGATAAAAACTATTTTGATGCAAAAGCCGATTCTAAGAATACTTATGATTAAGTACAGTTTATGTCTAAACACAATTTGCGTCTAAGCGCAGTTTGCGCAGTTTGCGTCTAAATGCAGTTTGCGTCTAAATGCAGATTACGTCTAAGCGCAGTTTGGCGTAGTTTGCGTCTAAGTGCAGTTTGCGTCTAAGATCAGATTGCGTCTAAGCGCAGTGCAGTTTGCGTCTAAACGTAGTTTTACGTCTAAACACAGTTTTACGTCTAAACGTAGCTTTACGTCTAAACGCAGTTTGCGTCTAAACGCAGTTTTACGTCTAAACGTAGTTTTACATCTAAACGCAGTTTGCGTCTAAACGCAGTTTTACGTCTAAACGTAGTTTTACGTTTAAAAGTAGTTTACGTCTAAAACATAGTTTTACGTCTAAACACAGTTTGCGCAGTTTACGTCAAAAACACAGTTTTACGTCTAAACACAATTTGCGCAGATTACGTCTAAACGCAGTTTTAAAGGAATCTGAACTTAGAAACTTCGTTCGTAAAAGCGCAGAAGACAGTTTTGCAGAATCAAAACGTAAACATAAACTGTAATGTATGAAGACACCGATTTACGTCTGAATGCAGATTTGGAAAGATCAGCACTTAGAAACTTGTTCGTAAAGGCGCAGAGAGCAGTAGCTATGTAGGAGGTTTGCAGTAATGATAAAGTGCTCAAAATAAACGCAAACCAGAGATTTAGAGTGGTTCGGTCAGTCTTGACCTACTCCACTTTTGGCTTCCTCCACCGACGAGGTCACCGACGTCAACTAGAGGCCTTCCTTCAATAAGCGAAGGCCAACTGCCCTTTTACAGATTCACTCCTTTTGATGGGCTCAGGAGACAACCCTTACAGGACCTTTCTCTCCTCTCTTTACAACTCAAGACTTGAAGAACAGAAGGAGGAGAACTTTAGGACTTTACACAAATTTGAGCTCTTAGAATCACAGAAAAGATCAAGAATTCGGTGTAGGTCTGTATCTTTTCAGTGCTGAATGGGTGGGGTATTTATAGGCCCCAACCCAATTCAAATTTGGAGCTCAAAATGATCAAATCCCGGAATTCCGGGACCAGGCGGTTGCACCTCCTGACTGGAGAGGTTGCACCGCCTGGCAGAGCTCGAAGACTGAGCCCAGGCGGTTGCACCTCTGTGTCAGGGGCGGTTGCACCGCCTGAGTCTGGCTCAGAGACTGAGCCCCAGGCGGTGCCACCTCTTGGCTGAGGCGGTTGCACCTCTCTGCTAGAGCTCGAAGACCGAGCTCAGGCGGTGCCACCTCTCTGTCAGGGAGGTTGCACCGCCCAGTCTAGCGCGAAGACTGAGCTCAGGGCAGTTGCACCTCTTGGCTGGGGCGGTTGCACCACCCAGTCTCGCTGGGAGACATAGCCTGGGCGGTGCTACCTCCCTGCCTGGGCGGTTGCACCTCCCACAGCAACCTGGATCTGAATAGGTTGAACCATTCGACCCAATTTGAGTTCTTCTGGGGCCCAATTGCCCTAGGATTAAGCTAATGGGATCACCTCCCATTTCTAACTTAATCAAAGTGCTAACTACGATTATTTCCTAAGACATATTCTGCAGCTTGCTTCGGTGCGTCACTCGCTTCTTCCGGCGAGTGTCCGGCGAACTTCCGTCGATCATCCGATGAACCCTCGGTGATGCTCCTGCGGACTTCCGGCAAACTCCTGGACTGCGACGATCCACTTGGCAAGTTCCGACGAGCTCCTTTAGCAAGCTTCTGGACTTCTCGGATTTGTTCTCGTAGAACCTCCGACGACTGTCCGAACTTCCGTCGAGCTCTCGAACTCCCAACGTGATCATTGTCATGACTCCGGCGCAACTCCTGCTGCATGTCTTACTTTTATCGTAGTTAATCCTGCACACTCAAAACAAAAACTTCGATCGAGACAATTAATCCTAAGCAATTAACCAAGTTGTCCGGCATGTCATTAGTCCCTCGACGCTTCGTCCGATTCTTCGGTGCATCATCCTTTCCTGCAGCCTATTGCCCAATCGGCCAGTTGACTCCGCAACTCCGATATCCTTGGCACAATACCCGCTCTTCTTGGCCCGATGCCCGAGTCCACGGCCCGAAGCCTTCTGTCGATACGTCGACTGATCCACCGGCCCGACGTCCAATCTTTTGACATGTTCCTCCGGCCCAACATGATGTTCCTGCTTTAATTGTCTCATCCTGATCGAAGCATCCTGCGTCACTCAAAACACAGATTAAATTATAAACATATATCAAGTAATTTCATCATCAAAATACGAGATTCAACATGAACCACTTACGAAATACTAGATAGTTGATGATGCCTTATTGTTAGACAATTATTTCATAGTCCTAGTAGAATATCTGGTGCTTAGACTTGAGACACCAAGAATGTCTTGTATGAGTACTCCACTCTTTGATATCAGATTTATAGGTTTAGAAATTTTAAATCTAATAAATTTGGTTATTGGAAGTGATAGCCATCGTTACGAGGGCTATTGAGTGTTGATAAAGGATCATCCGCTCTCGGTATTATGAGAGGAATATCCTATGTTTATTTGCTCAAACAAATCCTTATCTAAAGTCATTCGGATTGAGAGAAAAAGAGTTCTTCGAGAGAATCCAATTAGAGCGAGACTCGATGAGAAACTATATGGGCCTAACAACACCATGCCCGATATATGGTCTATGAGATATTAGATGGATGAGAGACTATAGGTATATGATAACTAAAGATAGATAGGTCCAAAGAATTGGATTTCCCTATATTATCTAAGGATTGTGGCGTAGTGGCCTAGTACGTCCGTAGTCGATGAGTCGAGTGAATTATTATGGAGATAATAATTCACTGAGTCAAAAGGAGTTTTGACAGGTATGACTCACGGCCAGCTCAATATTGGGCCTAGAGGGTCACACACATATGATAAGTATTGTGAAGAGTAGAGGTTCGGATATGAGATATCTACTAGAGTCCTTATCTTATTGGATATCCAATAAACCCCTAATTATTGGATCCTATGGATGAGATTCAATAAGAGCTAATAAGAGATTATTGGGTAGAGGCGCACTAATCTAAGAGGCTTAAGTAATTTGATGGAGATCTAATACCCAATAGGGTAAGATCTATTAGGGCTAATTGGGGGCCTCTATAAATATGATGGAACTAAAAGCCCATAATGTCATGGACAAAACTGTAAACATGGTGTTTAATATAATGCTCATGTATATCCGTGTCTTTTAGTTTGTTCATGCTTTGCACAATATGTAGAGGGATGGTCAAAGGCTTAACAGCCCCAATTTAGTTGGGTTTGGTGGCCATTTTAGGCTAGTAAATAAAGGTTATATCATGTGGACATTTAGGGAGATCTCGATTTGTAGTGGACCATTTTGGGTCCTTTGTTGTGTAACCGTTCAGAGCTTGTGGAGTCTGTTTATAATTTGTAGTGGTCTTGAAATGTTTCCTGAAATGATTACTTGTGGATCCCAAGTGAGGTACTTTCTCTAACATATTTTCTCTTTTGTAGGTCCTAAGGGACTATAGGAGGTTTCGGGGAGGCCGACCTTTGTGGACAAACACGCAAGGGTGCCGCACGATTTAGGAAAAACCAGCTAAGTCCATGACAGATGGTATCATAGCGGGACAAACACTTATAGAGACACTTGGCATACAAACGGGGATCTAGCGAGGTTGCGTTGAGGGCAGCCAGCAAGCGCGACCATTTGGGGGAAAACGAGCATAGAGATGTAGGGAAAAGGAGTTGCTCAAAGGAGCAAGCATCTGTGATTAGAATTCAGAGGAATGGCCAAACCTTTACACAAGAGGCACTATAAGGATAGGCAAGCTAGGAAGAATGCGTAGCACATAAAGGTTGGGATGGTTGAGTTTAAGCTATAGCTCAACGTTGGCAACTATACTTGATATGCTCAAGGCAAGTGAGGCACTTGTTAAAGGATGAGACCATGTAAGGTAGAATGGGTTGTTCAGCAACCGAAAGAGTTATGCAAAGCTCACAGAGGTGAAGGGAATTGCTAACTCGAAGAATTCGGTACTTATGCAAAGGTTTGTATGCGAACGATGGAGTATTCATGGCCATCCCGACCAAAACTCGGCACCATGGAGCATTGAAACTTTCTCTTCAACATGAGATGGATATATCCACAAGAGGCTAAAGTGTGCAGCGAGTTCAACATGTTGCTAGGCCTTGAGAGGTGCAGCAGGGGGCTATATTGACGTGGAGTCGCAATCTACCAAGTGCATTTACGGGAAGCAAAACAATGCATAGTTTATTCAGCAAGGCGGAGTAGTCTAAGGGGATGGTGGTCTCCAAAACTTTCAAAGCGAAGGAAGCAAAGAGAAAAGTTGCTCCAACGGGACAAATATCTAGGAGAGATAAGTCTTGACTTTCCATAGGGAGAACTATGTGCAACGGACCGCACATGTTGAGAATGAGTACCTCAAAATAACTCCATAAAGCTCAATGGACTAAACGAGTGATAAGGAGTCATTGCATGATCTCGCTTGAGATATTGCATTGGGGAATGCATTGCGAGATCAAGTAGGGGAGCGATCCAAGGCAACACAAAATAAAGGTACACTTAGAGTCGATATGGAGATCGGACTCAACGAAGGGCTAACCCGTGTAATGGTGGGCGCGAGGGCCACCATCAACTCAATGCAAAATGAGGAGTGAAGCAACTTGGGTATAACTTGGCGAAGTACCCAAGCCACATTAAGGGAGCTGACATATAAGATGGAATATGGAGCGGAGGCACAAAGCTTTCCTTGGATAGAGGTCGAGGACATGAACTCTTGTAGAGGCAAGAGCGAGATCATGTTGTTCCATAGGTCCCTCATTTTGATGGAGCGGACTCATCCTATATGGTGCCAAAGACAAAGGGAGCTTCTGTTAGGAATGAAACGAGTCGACAGTAAGAGGGGGGTTGAATTAGTGCAGCGGTAAAAACATCAATTTCAAAATATATTTCATTTCAATTAAACCCATTTTGTAAATATGCTTAAATTGAAAGCGTATGGAAGAGTATATCAAGTAAGGTAGTTTGTATTTAAAGTAAATTGCTCAAAAGAAATGCAAACTAGATTTTTATAGTGGTTCGGTCGTCATGACCTACATCCACTCTACCGATTCCTCTTTTGTCAAGGTCATCGACATCCACTAACGGTCTTCCTTCAATAAGTGAAGACCAACTACCCTTTTACACCCTTCTTCTCCTTTTCATGGGTTTAGGAGACAACCTTTTACAACACTCTTTTACAAGGTATCCCTCTCACACCTCCCTTAGAACTCTCTCTAGGCTTTAGGAGGAGGGAACTTAACTTTCTAATAAGGTTTACAACTTTAGAATCATAGAGTTTTGCTCAATCTTTCTTACTGCTCCATGCAGGAATATTTAGGGCATTTATAGACCCCAAATGACTTCAAAACTTGGAGCCAAAATTTAAATCCCCAAGATTTTGGGGTACGGGCAGTACCACCGCTTGCAGCCTAACACTAGGCGGTACCATTGCCCAATTTGGTGGTACCATCGCTCAGTTTGATGGTACCATCGCCTGACACAGTCTCGGAGACTATGTCTCATAAACTAAGCCACTAACGGTGCCACCGCTTGACCCAACTTTTGGGTCACTAAATGAGCCTTTCTCTTGGCCCAAAATAGCCCCATTTTAGGCCCAATTGGCCCCTAATTGAATTGGCTTAATTACATTCTAAACCAACTCAATTAGACTCTAAACTAACTCAATTTAAACATAATCGATTACAAGAAAATCCTTATTGTCTAGCATGTCATTCATCCGGTGCTTCGTCCAATCCTTCAGCACATCGTCCTCTCCTTCGGTTTATTGCCCACTTGGCAAGTTGTCTTCTCACAACATCCGATCTTCTTGAAGTGATGTCTGATCTTCTTGGCCCGATGCCCGAATTCACGACCCCAAGCCTTCTGCCAATATACCAATCGTTCCTCTAGCCCAACGTCCAATTCCTTCTACTTTAATCGATTGGCCTTTTATGATCGAAGCTAGTCCTATGTCATTTAAACACACATTAGATGACAAATACATCAATTGATTTCATCATCAAAATATGAGATTCAATTGCTTTGAGGCACATGCATCTTACCTCAGAGAAACATTTGACGGAGGAATTGAGGTGACTCAACTTGCGAAGGCGAAGTTGGGTTCAGAAGGCCTTGGCATGGGGCAAGAGGATGTTGAGGTGGGTACTCTTGAAGAATATGCCACAATGCTGCCATTCAAGTTGCCATGAATAGAACGGTGTGCAGTAGAGATTGTGCTGGTTGGGGCAGAGGCCTAGGATCTAGACAATGGTGCACCAATTTCAGCGAAGTCGGTGGACTTTAAGAGCTACTAGGCGATGGACTATCCTAGAGTGAGTGGACGAAGATTGATTGCCAAAGGAGCGAACACAATTGAAAGTAGAAGAGGCCCTACGATGTGTTGACAAAGGCCACATATGGAGGGATCACAATCCAAGTTTATCCCACAAGGATCAGAATGCAATGGAGATGTCACCAGGAGGTGACATGGAGCAGCGGATCATGGTGGAACAATTCATGGCAATACGATACACATGAATATAGTCCCATGAGGGACTATATCATATAAAGGTATGATTGAGAGATACTGAGAGCTCCACTTTGTTAGAACAAGTTGGCACTAAAAGGGGGGGTGAATTAGTGCAGTAGATAAAATCACTGGTTCGAAAAATTTTTCGTTCGATTAAAACGATTTTGACAAAAATCATTTCGAACTTTGAAATCGTATTCGTAAGCATAATGGAAGTAAAGCAAGTAAGTAGTTTGCAGTGAAGGTAAATAAAAAGAATAGAAATGCAAACCAAGTTTTTATAGTGGTTCGGTCGCCGTGACCTACATCCACTCTGTCGATTCCCCTTCCGTCGAGGCCACTAGCATCCACTAACGATCTTTCTTTAATAGGGGAAGATCAACTTCCTTCTTACAACTCTATTCTCCTTTTGTAGGCTTAGGAGAGAACCTTTACACCCCCTTTTTACAAAGCTTCCCTCAAACTCTCCCTTAGAATGGTCTCTAAACTTTAGGAGGAGGGACTCTATATTTTACAAGGGTTTTCAACTCTAGAAACATAGAGTTTTTGTTCACTTTTCTTGTTTCTCCATGCAGGAATAGCTAGGGTATTTATAGACCCCAAATGGCTTCAAAAATTGAGCCAAAATTTAAATCCCCCGAAATTTCAAGGTATGGGCGGTACCACCGCCTGCAATCTGACATTGAGTGGTACCACCACCCAGTCTAGTGGTACCACCATTTAGAAGATTGTGTCTAGGCAGTATCACTGCCCAGATTGGTAGTACCACCGCTTGACATAGTCTCAGAGACTGTGCCACGACGGTTTCACCTGTTTGGTCATTGTTTAGGCCTTTCTCTTGGTCCAACATAGCCCAAACTTGGGCCCAACTATCCCGTAATTGGATTGGCCCAATTCTAATCTTAATTATGTGCTAAATATGAATTTTAAGACATTTACTAAGTTAAACAAAGTCCTAAGTCTAGGTTTCTTCCGATGAGCTTCCGGTGAACTTCCGACGATCTCTCGGTAATGTTCCAGCGGACTCCCAGCAAGCTCCTGGACTTCACGATGATCTTCTTAGAGAGTTCCGATGAGCTTCTTTGGCAAGCTCCTGGACTTCTCGGTCAGTTCTGGTAGAACTTTCGACGAACTTCTAGACTTTCGACGAACTCTCAAACTCCCAACGAAATCACGTTCTCGACTCCAGGACTTCATTTTGTTTTATGCCTTGCTATCATAGTTAATCCTACACACATGAAAACCTTCTTCGATCTAGACAATTATTATAAAGCTTGAATTATGTTGTTTGGCATATCATTGGTTCCTCGATGCTTCGTTTGATTTTTCAGCACATCGTCCTCTCTTGCGGCCTATTGTCCAATCGGCTAGTTGACCTCCGCAACTCTGATTTCCTTAGCATAATTTTCGCTCTTCTTAGCCTGATGCTTAAACTCATGGTCTGAAGCCTTCTATCGATACGTTGACCGATCCTTCGGCTCAACATCCAATCTTCTGACATGTTTTTCTCCGGCCCAATATGATTCTTCCTGCTTTAATTATCTCTCTCTGATTGAAGCATCCTGCATCACTCAAAATGTAGATTAAATCATAAATACTATCAATTAGTTTCATTATCAAAATCCAAGATTCAACACACTTCGTTGAACAATATGACGACAAGAAGGGTTGTGGATTCAAGGAGTGAAGGCCATGGTATTACAGAGGCGGGTCTTCCATGTGTGCATCGAATTTTACATCGGATGAGAAACTTGGTCATCAACATATGGGGGCTATGTACTACCGAGGAAAATATTTGAATGCAAATACCAATGAGTCCCATGAGAGAGACTTTATCATGTAGAGGTATGATCGGAGTAGCTGGAGAGTTGGACTACTCCAGAGCTAATATTTACTTAAGGGAGCTTTGCAAGTCAAAGGACAAGGCCGAGTAAGCGAATGTTACTTCCAAGGAAGCTAAGGAGAACAGAATCGGTGTGAACCCTACAACCTGATAGTAGAGACCATGCATGAGAGTTGTAGTCTATCTTTCCTTCGATCAAGGGGAATTGCTTAGAGAACCCATAGGTGTTGAAGTAGAGGGTCAAAAGGGGTGAGGAAGCGATGATGAGTCCAAAGGGACTTAGCTACCCAAAACCAAGTATCGGTTAGAATGAAGGTGGTCTTAGAGGAGTGCCACAGAGGTAGATCTACCAATTATGAAGAAAGTGATGCAAATATGAGGCGATGGATTGTAGGGCCATGGGCATGGTAGCGCCATAGTACCGTAGATGTGGGACTTCCATGTAGTCATTGATCCCTTACTCTTATAGGGGGAGAGCACTTAGTCATGAAAGGAGCCAAGGAGGTGGAGAATGCAGAGGCAAACTCCATGTATCGAGATAAGATTGAAGGGCAGAGGCCAAGGAACTTCGTAAGACCAGTGTCAATGAGCTTCGCATCAAGATAGCCGAAAGTGAAGGACTTTAGGTTGATGCAAGAGTGCATGACCAAGGAAAGAAATAGGCAGTACACAGTGATATGCCTTTACTACTCAATGGAGTAGGTGGTAGGGTTGATGGAGAAGACGGTACAATCCCATATGCGACCAAAACTATTGGAGACTTACTCCAAGTTGAGGTGAAAACTTCCTGCATTCTAGAAGTTCGATGGTATTGAGAAGGTGAATCATAGTAGCACTCAATGTAAGGAGTATAAACACTTCAAGTGCTCCAAAAGTGTGAGCAAAGAGCGGGCGAAGGCTAGTAACCCGCTCGATGCATGGAGTACAACCCTCGAGGAGGCAAGCGAAGTCAAGTAACCTTTGCCTTCTCTACTCTTAAGAGAATAGGTGAAACCGAGTACCCCAATTCTCTTATCTATCTAGTAGAGGAGCTCTGCATATGTTCAAAAACCCTACGAAGAAACCAAATGGAAGACAATAGTTATCAAATCCTCACCAATGGTGATCAGTGCTACTAAGAGTAGATTATTCACTTTATTTCCCAACAGAATGCCAATTGAAAGCGAAAGTGATGCAAAACTACTTGGAAGTGACAACTAAGTGAAAGAAGAGTCGATGAGCAAATTTTGTAAAGGAAGGACCCAAATTTTTAAAAGTTTATGAGGCGGTGCTTGTTAAAGCTCTAATAAGCATCCACTCAGTTCAAGCAGCATGAGGCATTTGAGAGATTGGTGCATAGTAAAGATGGTCTTTTCCTTCATCTAAAGAATCCATAGGAACCAATAAGGATTAACATAACTCTGTCAACCCCTCACTAGAGTTAGAGTTATTAGCGAGTTGAAACAACATGGAGGATAAAAAAATTGACTAGTCAACAACAATAGTAGAGAGTAGCTAGGAGCCAAAAGGCGTATCGCAGTTAAAGCAGAAGATTGAAGACTCAACAAAGACGAGGAGTTGTAGTGTCAGCAATGACTTCGACGAGGATGTCGAAGGAATAAGTGGGGGAGAATGTCATGGATAAAATTATAAATATGGTGTTTAATATAATGCTCATATATGTTTGTGTCTTTAGGTTTATTCATGCTTTATATAGCATATATAGGGACGATCGAAGGCTTAATAGCCCCAATTTAGTTGGGTTTGGTGGCCATTTTAGGTTTGTAAATAAAGGTTGTGTCATATGGACATTTATAGGAGATCTCAGTTTGTAGTGGACCATTTTGGTTCCTTTGTTATGCAACCATTCATAACATGTGAAGTCTGTTTGTAATTTGCATTGGTCATAAAGTGTTTCCTGAAATAATTGCTTATGGATCCCGAGTGAGGCGTTTTCTCTAACCCGTTTTCTCTTTTGTAGGTCCTATGGGACCATAGGAGGTTTCGGGGAGACTGACCTTTGCAGATGGATATGCAAGGGTGCTGCACGACTTAGGCAAAACCAGCTAAGTCCGTGATAATAGGTTGGGGCTTCTTAGTTGCCACCTCATATTCTCCTCTCCCCTTCTCTTCCTCAGATAGCAGACTTGGAGATTTGAGGAGCATCATCGCAGCTCTACTGTGTGGATCACCGCTAAAGAAGAGGATGCTTGACCTTTTTTATCCTCTCCTATAAATCTATAGGGATTCAGGGATATATGATCTCCCTAAGTAACACAACTATCTCACATGTGGTTTTCTGTATTACGGGTTTTATGCACCAATCTACGTACGACGACGGACACATATTGGAAAATTTGGGGTTTTTATTTTATATTCTTCTAATGCGTATGTGATATCACCCCTAGGTTTCCCAACAGAAATCCTGGCCGCTAGGGGTGCCCCATGTAGCCAAGAAACTATTAGGATCAAGAGCATTAAGGGGGGGGGGGGGGGGTGAATTAGTGCAGCGGAAAACTTTCGACGATTAAAACTGCGTTCGTACGTTGAAATCCGATTCTGACATAAAAGTCATTTCGTGCAGATAATAACTTTGAAAGCTTATGAAAATGTATTTGAAGTAAAGTAAGAAAGACAGTTTGCAGTTAATATAAATAGCAAGAATAAAATGCAAAACAGAGAAGATGATAGTTTATAGTGATTCGATCAATCGTGACCTACAACCACTCCTCTAATTACTCTTCCGTCGAGGCCACCAACACCCTTTACTAGGCGAAGATCAACCTCCTTCTTACACCCCTCTTCTCCTTTTACTGTTTCACTCCTTTTACTGGGTTTAGGAGACAACCCTTACAAGCACTAACTCCTCTCAAACTAATCTAACACTTAAACTCAAAGAGGAGGGGATCTCTCAAGTGATCTTAACAACGTTTTTTCACTTTTATGCTCTCTATGCTTGTGTGCTTTAACCAGGGATAAGAGGGGTGTTTATAGGCTTCAAGTTGATTCAAACTTAGAGCCTAAAAATATCTCATCCCGGGTTCCCCGGGCACGGGCGGTACCACCGCCCAGTCTCAGTTTGGCTGACACTGACTTGGGCGGTACCATCGCCCAGGTCTAGCGGTACCACCACTTGGGATGCAGTCCTAGGTGGTACCATTGCCCAGACTGGCGGTACCACCGCCTGGCACCCTGCCAACGGTGGTACAACCGCCCAAACTGGTGGTACCACCGCCTAACACAATCTCGAAGATTGTGACACGACGATGAGTCTTCTTGGGGCACTGTTTGGGCCTCTTATTGGGCCTAAAATAGTTCTTACATGGGCCTAGTTGGACCCTAATTGGGTTGGCCCAAATCCAATCCCAATTACATGCTAACTACGATTCCTAAGACATATTCTAAGCTAAACAAATCCCTATGTCAATTCTTCCGGCGAGCTTCCAGCGATCTTCCGGCAAACCTCCGACGAACTCTCGGCAATGTTCCGACGGACTCCCGGCAAGCTCCTGGACTTCACGACGATCTTCTTGGCGAGTTCCGACGAGCTTCTCTGGCAAGCTCTGCGACTTCTCGGCTGGTTCCCGTAGAACTTCCGACGAACGTCCGGACTTCCGACAAACTCTCGAACTCCCAACTTGTTCTCGATCTTGACTTTGGGACTTCATTTTGCTTCATGTCTTGCTATCATAGTTAATCCTACACATGTAAAACACACTTCGATATGGACAATTAATCCTATGCATCGAATCAACTTGTCCAACATGTCATTGGTCCCTCGACGCTTCGTCCGATTCTTCGGCTCATCGTCCTCTCTTGTGGCCTATTGCCCAATCGGCCAGTTGACACTACAACTCCGATATCCTTAGCACAATCTCCACTCTTCTTAGCCCGATGCCCGAATCCACTGCCCGAAGCCTTCTGTCGATACGTCGACCGATCCACCGGCCCGATGTCTAATCTTTTGACATGTTCCTCCAGCCCAACATGATTTTTCCTGCTTTAATTGTCTCATCCTGATCGAAGCATCCTGCATCACTCGAAACGCAGATTAAAACAGAAACACATATTGATTAGTTTCATCATTAAAATCCGAGATTCAACAATCTCTCCCTTTTTGATGATGACAACCAATCGATGACAGAGTTAACCTTAACTCCCGGAATTTAAACAAACTCCCCCTATCAATATGCCATATTGATAGAAACTCTTGGATTCGAAAATCAAAGCAACATGTCATGATCAAATCATGACATAACATCAACATACTTCTCCCCCATTGTCATCAACAAAAAGGAGAAGTACCACTATCAAGTGTTTGGATATAAGTTCAACTCATTGCATGAAAAACGTAATATCCATTTTTACCATCATGCAAGTTTGTAAGCTTAGATCATTTGGCAAGTTCTACAACATACTAGTTAGCCAATTTTACAATATTTTAGAACATGCAAGCTAGCAGTTTTGAGATGTTCAGAGAGCAACTCTTGCTTCTTGAAATATGCAAGTTGCAAGTGTTAGGACCCTTTTTCTAAGCTTTTGAATAATGTTTGTCGAGTCTGTTTAGTTCAGTTGTTTATTAAGTCGGTTTGGTTCGGTTAGAGTCGAGTAGAGATTTATTTAATATTTATTTATTATTAGAGTTCAAGTCCTGATGGACTCTAGGTGGAACTCTATAAATAGTGATGTAACCCTTTTTTTAAGGAATCAATCAATCAATGAATGAAATATTATTCCATTCTATGGAGAAACCCTAGGAGGCCGATCCCCTCGAAGTGATCAAGGAGCGCCGATCCCATCGAAGTGATCAAGGAGGGCCGATCCCCTCGAAGCAATCAAGGAGGTCGATCCCCTCGAAGCGATCATTATCATTCCCTTTTCTCCCATTTCTTCTACGATAAGAACTTAGGGTCTTATCAATTGGTATCAAAGTGATGACAAGACTTTAGGGTCCTATCATTTGGTATCAGAGCAGCGATCCTCGACGTTCTCATTGCAGTTCATCATTAAAAAAAAAAAAAGAAAGAAAGAAAGAAAGAAAGAAAGAAGAGAAAGAAGAGAGAGAAGAAGAAGAAGCCGCAGCCACACACCCCTGCTTCCCTTGCTTGCGGCCAGCCCACCACTGGCCGTCGCTGCTCTCCAGCCAGTGACCGACCTTGCCTCGCTTCCGGCCAGAGTCCACCGTGGTCGTCGCCTCACACTCAAGTCACCACCGCTGCTAGGAGATGACGCTGCCAGCGTCTCATCCTGTCGTAGCATCGCTCCCCTTCTTAACCGCCACTGCAAGGCAACTTCTTCCCCACCGCTGCTGCTGCTTCCTGACCGCTCCATCACCACTTCCCATTGCCCAGCCAAAACCCTAACCAAGCCCCCCCCGGGTCGTAGTCGCAACTGTCGGTTGCCGCAGCCCCTCATTGCAGCGGTTGCAGAAACATAGCTTCCTCTATTACCGCAACCCCTCGTCGATCGCAGCCGCGCCTCAAGCGCCGTCGCCTTCCAACCGACCCACCACCGCTGCCAGCCACCGTGAGTCGACTGCCGCTCGCCTCCCAGCCGCCGCTCCCCCTAGCTCGGGCAAGAACGACCGCTGCCACTCCCCCTTGCTTTGCCCCTTGGTGACCGAAATAAGGCAATCCTCTTGCTGTTGCAAAGCAGTCGTCGGTCCTCTTGCTGCTGCGAATGCCAGTTGCCACCACCGTCGCCGTTGCTGCCCAGCCAGCGATGACGCCGCTTGCCGCCTAGCCTACTACCGTTGATTCCTATTTTCCACTATAGCCTTAACCTCGGCAACGCCACCGCAGTTGCCCTCCAATAGCACACGCAGCAAGTTCTTGTGCGGCAGCTTCAACCTCGGCGATACATGCACCGACTCCTCTTCTAAACCTCGGCCGCTTCAACGGCACCGTAGCATCCTTAACCGCACGCAATCCCTCGGCATCACCAACGCCTCCTTCCGTAGTGCAGTAGAGACAAAGCAACGCTACCTTCTATCCGCACCATCGCAACCACCGTAGTGACAGGCCCTTAGCGACGCTGCCCCCAGCCGCACCACCATCGCTGCCTCCTAGCCCTTAGCAGTAGCGATCCCTCCACGCTGCAACCACAGCAAGCATCGTTGCCTTCCATGCAGCGAACGCAACTACATCCCCGCATTCTCGCAGCAACCCTTCATTCCAATAGTGCTACCACCGATTGCATCACAATAATAGCACAGAGTAGGGCAGTGATTTATGCCCTAGTCTTGACACCAGAAATAGGAGTTGAGATTATAGATTTGCAGTCTTACAAAATGGCCACCGATAACTCAATGAAAGCACAAATGGAAGCATTGAAAATCAGAATTGAGAACCAACTGTAAGAAACACTTAATGATTTCAAAAAGAGCCTACTGGAGAGCCTCAGCAAATTTCAACAAGATGGGAGCTCAAGTTCTACATTGCATAGATCTGGAAATACTGGAAAAGGGCCCTAAGATTGTGACACAATATACTCATACATGAAGGTGGATGGACAACTCGCCAAAATTTGTTAGACTTCTACAGTGTTGGAATATCAGAGTAGGTTTGAAAGATTGTTAAATCAAGCTAGAGATTGGTCGGAATGACAACTTCTGGATACATTTATTGAAGGGCTTATTCCAGATATCCGATGTGAAGTTAAGGCTCGTCAACCCCGCACTATGATAGTTGCGATCTCATTCGCACATCTACATAAGAAAAAAATCAACAGAGAAAATTATGGAAACAGAAGTGACAACAACCAGATGATCAGTAAGCCACACACCCCATCTATTCCCAACCAAAGCCTTGACACCCGAGGACTAACCCAAGAAGAACTCAAGAAAAATTCAGCAAAGGGTTTTTACTATGATGAAAAGTGGAGTATGGAGCACCAATGTAAACAAGGGAAACATATGATGATTGAGCTAATTGGAGAGGAACCAAAAGCAGAAGAGTTGGACTCCGATTATGAAGGTATAAATTCTAATGAAGACGTTAAACCGACCATACATACAATGCATACATTAGTCGACTACTCTAACCCGCAAACTATGGAAGTTGGCGGAACTCTAGAGTATCAGTCTATTATAGTTTTGATTGATACTGGTAGCGCTAACAATTTTATGGACAATGAGACTGTTGATCGATTGGCCCACCACATTGAAGACTATGATAGATTCAAAGTAAAGATCGTTGATGGATGGATTTTGACTTGTGATAGTAAAGGTTCAAAGATAAAATTGATTATATAGGCTAGAAGTTTCTTGCAACGATTACTACTCTGAAAGACCAACCTATTGCTTACACTATCAAAAAGTGGATATCATACTTACTTGATCAACGGGTTGTGATACATTATAGACAGTCTATGACTAAAGTGTTGAAAGAGAAGCTCCCCGAGATTGATGCTGCTCAACCTTGAGGACAAGGCTGATTTGAAGAGGGAGGAATTGTTAGGACCCTTTTTCTAAGCTTTTGAATAATGTTTGTCGAGTCTGTTTAGTTCAGTTATTTATTGAGTCAGTTTGATTCAGTTAGAGTCAAGTAGAGGTTTATTTAATATTTATTTATTATTAGAATTCAAGTCCTGATGGACTCTGGGTGGAACTCTATAAATAGTGATGTAACCCTTTCTTTAAGGAATCAATCAATCAATCAATGAAATGTTATTTCATTCTGTGGACAAACCCTAGGAGGTCGATCCCCTCGAAGTGATCAAGGAGGACCGATCCCCTCGAAGTGATCAAGGAGGACAGATCCCCTCGAAGTGATCAAGGAGGGCCGATCCCCTTAAAGCGATCAAGGAGGCCGATCCCCTCGAAGCGATCATTATTATTCCCTTTTCTCCCATTTCTTCCACGATAAGACCTTAGGGTCTTATCAATTGGTATCAGAGCGACGACAAGACTTTAGGGTCTTATCAGCAAGCTAGCAAATTTTTGCTTCCTTTGCAATGTTTGAGCTTGCAATTTTGCTTCCTTTGCAAAGTGCAAGTTTAGCATATTTAACATCTTGAGATAGGCAAGATAGCACATTTTTACATTTTCTTGAGATTTCAAGCTAGCAATTATCGGTGATGTTCAAGATAGCAATTTTTTCTCTTTTGAGAAGTGCAGGTTTTGCTTTCTTCTTGAATTGTGCAAGCAAGCTATCTCCCCCTTTGTCGTTGTCAAAAAGAAGGGAAGACCCTTTACATCAATTTCTAAATCATGACAAAGGTAAGTATCAATCTTATTTATGCATCATTACATTTTCAAATTAAGACATACACAATTTCAAAACCTTATATTTCATTTTTCATTCACGATATCGAAAAATCAATCAACATTATGAGCATATCATACATGATATTCAAGTATTCATGATACATCATTTTGGCAACATGATCATAGCTATTCAAATGATTGTATCTAAATGTCAAAATTCATTACATTCTATCATGCATGATCATTAACTTCTCATTTGTATTTTATGCATAATTTCACTTTATCACATTCAAAATATCAAGAGAATTTTGGTGATGAGATAAACATTTCATGAATGCAAAGAATTTTACATAATAAAATTCAAGTCATTTATCAAGATATCGAGTAGCATATCAAAGTTAATTTGAATATATCATTTTTAGCGAATACCAAGAAGAATCATATCATTAACGAATCTTGATTCATAGAAAAATTTCATGTATCGAATATCGAGAAATCAAGATGATGATTTATATAAAAAAAATATCACAAGTTATATTCAAGAGAAAAATCATCATTCATTTTCAACTCATTCAATTTGTCAAATCAACATTTCTTAGATATGCATGATACCAAAACATGGTTTCAAATGTTTGACATATAACATGCATAAATTCAAAAATTGAAAGGAGAAGGGATTAATTCAAAGGTACAAAGATTTCAACCATCTCATAAACAAATGTAAGACCAAGTCAAGAATCCAAAATTCCATGAATCAAAATAATCAAAATGATCATCAAAGGTAATCTCATGTTATTCCAAGAAATCAATATTATGATTTTGATAAAACTCATTTCAAATTCAAATCATCAAAATCACTTTCATGGTCGAAGAGATTCATTAATCTCCTTTTTGAAAAATCGATAAAATAGAGAAATTTTTCAAGAAGAAAGGTTTCCTCTTTTTAGTTTGTTTCATACAAGCATGCATTTATTTTTTTAATGCCAAATCAAAATATATATATCATCGTTTAAAATGAAAGTGCAAGATTTATCATCATAAAAATCATCAAGATCAATAAGGCATAAATCACTCAAAAAAATATCATTACTTCAAATCATCATGCATAATTTCGAAAAATTAATTTATTAGGCATGATATCATCAAACATGATTTCATAAGGCATTTTTAATCAAAATCATTTTGTTTATCATAAATATGTAATTTTCATGATTATTTTCAAAATTACTAGAATGATAAGCATGATTCCTAATTTTTACATTTTCATTATAAAACATGTAATTTTCAAAAAATTAATTCTAAACTAAATAAAAAAAGGAAAATACATCATGAAAAAATCAAGTAATTTCAAAGTAAATTAGGGGGATATTGATTATCTCATCATTGAAAGTGGTTAAGGCATAGTTTGCCACCTCGCCTTTCTTGATTTTCCCCTCTTCTTCAGAGGAGCTCGATTCATCCCAATTTGTGTTCTTTTTCTTGCGTTCAAAGTAAGTAGTTACGTTTTTTTTGTTCTTTAACTGTTGTTTTTTAAATTTCATTTGTAGTTCAAGTTCACCATCACTTGAGCTTATGCTCGAGTGGTCTTCAATTATTCTATATCCAAAATCATTCTTGTTCTTTGGAAGGTGGTTCTCATATTCGTCAAGTGCCACATTTGTCATTTCATAGGTCATCAAAGACCCAATTAGTTCTTCAAGTGGTAGATTATTTAGGTTTTTAACCTCTTGTATTGCGGTAACTTTAGTGTCCCAAGTTTTAGAAAGTGAGCGTAAAACTTTGTTTACAAGTTCAAAATCTGAAAATCTTTTACCAAGTGCTTTTAAACCATTGACGACATCCGTAAAATAGGTGTACATGTCAACAATGGTTTCGCTTGGTTCCATATGAAAAAGTTCAAAATCATGCATTAAAAAATTAACTTTAGAATCCTTAACACTACTTATGCCTTCGTGTGTGATTTCAAGAGTTTATCATATATCGAAAGCCGTTTCGCAAGTAGAAACCCGATTAAACTCGATTTTGTCTAAGGCATAAAATAGAGCGTTCATAGCTCTAGCATTTAAAGAAAATATCTTCTTCTCCAAATCATTCCAATCTTTCATTGGAAGAGAAGACCTTTTAAAATTGGATTCGACAATGTGCCATAAATTCAAATCCAACGAAAGCAAGAAAACCCTCATTCGAGTTTTCCAATAAGTATAGTCCATCTCATTGAAAAAGAGAGGACGAATGAGAGAGTGACCCTCTTGAAAGCCGAAAATGGTCATTTCTATATGGGTGTTAAACCAAAATAGAAAACCATGGCTCTAATACTAATTGTTAGGATCAAGAGCACTAAGAGGGGGGGGCGGGGGAGAGGGGGGGGGGGGGGGGTGGGGGTGAATTAGTACAGTAGAAGACTTTCGACGATTAAAACTGCATTCATACGTTGAAATTCGATTCCTACTTAAAAGTCATTTCGTGCAGATAATAACTTTGAAAGCTTACAAAAATGTATTTGAAGTAAAGTAAGAAAGGTAGTTTGCAGTTAAGATAAATAGCAAGAATAAAATGCAAACCAGAGAAGACAGTAGTTTATAGTGGTTCGGTCAATCGTGACCTACATCTACTCCTCCAATTCCTCTTCCGTCAAGGCCATCGGCATCTACTAATGATCTTCCTTTACTAGGCGAAGATCAACCTCCTTCTTACACCCCTCTTCTCCTTTTACTGGGTTTAGGAGACAATCCTTACAAGCACTCACTCCTCTCAAACTAATCTAACACTTAGACTCAAAGAGGAGTGGATCTCTCAAGTGATCTTAACAGTGTTTTTCCACTTTTATGCTCTTTGTGCTTATGTGCTTTAACTAGGGATGCGAGGGGTATTTATAGGTTTTAAGTTGATTCAAACTTGGAGCCTAGAAACATCTCACCTTGGGTTCTCCGGGCACAAGCGGTACCACCGCCTACGCTAGGCGGTACCATCGCCTGGTGTCAATTTGGCTGACACCGACCTAGGCGGTACCACCACCCAGGTCTGGCGGTACCACCGCCTAGGATGCAGTGCTGGGTGGTACCATCACCCAGACTGGCGGTACCACCACCTGGCACCTTGCTAGTGGCGGTACAACCGCCCAAACTGGCGGTACCACCGCCTAACACAGTCTTAAAGACTGTGCCACGACGATGAGTCTTCTTGGGGCACTATATGGGCCTCTTATTGGGCCCAAAACATTTCTTATATGGGCCTAGCTGGACCCTAATTGGGTTGGCCCAAATCCAATCCCAATTACGTGCTAACTATGATTCCTAAGACATATTCTAAGCTAAACAAATCCCTATGTCAATTCTTTCGGCGAGCTTTCGGCGATCTTCCGGCGAACCTCCGACGAACTCTCGGCAATATCCCGGCAGACTCTCGGCAAACTCCTAGACTTCGCGATGATCTTCTTGGCGAGTTCTTACGAGCTTCTCTAGCAAGCTCCACGACTTCTCGGCTAGTTCCCGTAGAACTTCCGATGAATGTTCGGATTTCCGACGAACTCTTGAACTCCCAACATGATCTCGATCTTGACTTTGGGACTTTATTTTGCTTCATGTCTTGCTATTGTAGTTAATCCTACACATGTAAAACACACTTCAATCTAGACAATTAATCCTAAGCATCTAATCAACTTGTACGGCATGTCATTGGTCCCTCGACGCTTCGTCCGATTCTTTGGCGCATCATCCTATCTTGTGGCCTATTGCCCAATCGGCCAGTTGATGCCGCAACTCTGATATCCTTGGCACAATCTCCACTCTTCTTGGCCTGATGCCCGAATCCACGGCCCGAAGCCTTCTGTTGATACGTCGACCGATCCACCGGCCCGACATCCAATCTTCTGACATGTTCCTCCCGGCTGTAGCATCCTGATTGAAGCATCCTGTGTCACTCAAAATGTAGATTAAAACATAAACACATATTGATTGGTTTCATCGTCAAAATTCGAGATTCAATAGAAACCCGACTGCAAGAGCTGTTATGCAGTAGGTTGAGGGCAGCCATGCTGCTCTCGTTCCTACTACTTTTGCTCAGGCCAAGAGTAGTAAATTGGAGCTCTCGGCTAAGGTTGCAAGCAGCCTTCGGCCAATCCAAGCGGCAGCTATTGAATCTCAGATTTTGATAATGAAATAATTGATGTGTTTTTGATCTGATTTGTGTTTTGAGTGACGTAGGAAGCTTTGAAAGCTTCGATCAGGGAGAGACATATCGGCAAAAGGCTTTGGGCCATGGGTTTGGGCATCGGGCCAAGAAGATGTTGAATCTCGGATTTTGATGATAAAATCAATTGATGGGTTAATTGATCTAATCCATATTATTGAGTTAAGTGTGCAGGATTAACTACGATAACCAGAAAACACAAAGTAAGAATACCAGAGTCAAGTTTGATGGACGTTTAAGAGTCCGAAGAATCATCGGAGATGCTGCCGGAACCAACCAAGAAGAAATCGGGAACCTGTCGGAATTTTCGAAAATTCGCCGAAGAGATCGTTGGAGGTTCACGGAGATCACCGAGAAGGCTCAGCTATTCGTTAAAGTCATCACAAGATCGGGAGCTTGCTGGGAGTCCGTCGGAAGAAGTTCGTCGGAAAGCTCGCCGGAACAAGACTCGACGTTCGCGGTTGAAAACTTGCTTAGGATGTCTTTTGTTATGTAGTTCACTTGTAATTAGGATTAGGATTAAGAGATAATCCTATATCCTGGTTAGGGGCCAACTGGGCCCAAAATTAGACTTGGTTTGGGCTAAATTTGAAGCCCAACCAGTGAACCGAAGGGTTTGGCGGTAGCACCGCTAGGCTGGGCGGTGGCACCGCCAGTCCACTGTCAGTGTCAGACACTGACAGGCGGTGGCACCGCCACTAATAGGCGGTGGCACCGCCAGCATCGGGAACCAAAGAGAATTCAAATTTTGGAGCCCAAATTTGAATCCTCTTGAGGCCTATAAATGCCCCTCAAATCTCAACTGAGATAACAACTTTTTGAGAAGCAATTGATTGAGAGAAAGGTCGTAGAAAAGTCTTAGCTAGTCTTGTTTTCAATTCGCTAGTGTTCACCTCCTTCTTTCTTGTTGAAAATCTGTAAGAGAGTGAACCGCTTGTAAAAAAGTTGTAAGAGGGGTATTTACCCTTCCCTTTCAAGAGATTTGCTAGTGGAAGGTGGGAGCCTCATCGAAGAGGGGCCTCGCAAGTGGATGTAAGTCATTTGACTGAACCACTTTAAAATCGGCGCAATCTCTGGTTTGCATTTCATTACTACTATTTACATTACTGCAAACCTTCTTACTTGCCTTATTTCCTCATTAACTTTGCTGCACAACTTTGCGAATACGCTTTCAAGTTAAGCACTTCCTAGTTCAATTTTTATCGTACGAAAGATTTGTCAAAACCGACGTTTTAATCCGCTGCACTAATTCACCCCCCCCCCCCTTTAGTGCCGCTCCGATCCTAACAATTGGTATCAAAGCTAGGCTCACTCTCATACTTGGTTTGATACCCAAGAGAGATGGCTTACTCCGGCATACATGAGGGTCATTCTATCACACGTCTACCCTTGTTTAATGGGTCGGATTATACTTATTGGAAGACTCGTATGAGGATCTTCCTTATTTCCATGGATTTCAAGCTTTGGACTATTGTTGAAAACGATTTCAAAAATCTTCTCTTCCGATGAGCGAATGGAATGAATCGGAGAAGAAGGTTTTTGCTTTAAATGCAAAGGCTATGAATGCCTTGTTTTGTGCACTAGACAAAAATGAATTTAATCGTGTTTCAATTTGTGATTCAGCTTTTGATATTTGGATAACTCTTGAGGTCACTCATGAAGGCACTAGCCGAGTGAAAGAGTCCAAAATCAACATCTTTGTGCACTCTTACAAACTTTTCCGAATAAAATCAAGTGAGTCCATCGGAGACATGTACACCCGGTTCACGGATGTCATCAATGGACTCAAAGCTCTTGGTAAAGATTTTACTAACTTTGAACTAGTAACTAAAATCTTAAGATCCCTCCCTAAAAGTTGGGATCCAAAAGTTATGGCCATTCAAGAGGCCAAAGACCTTAAAACATTCCCTCTTCAAGAACTTATTGGGTCTCTAATGATCTACGAAATGACATGTCAAGCTCATGACGAGCTCGAGAACCCCCTTCCAAAGAACAGGAAGGATATGGCACTCACATCACAAGAAGACCATTTGAAAGGAACATCAAGTGATGAGGACAGTGATAATGACATTGCACTTTTGACTAAAAAATTTAAAAAATATTTAAGAAAAAACAAATTTAAAAATAATATAAAAAATAAATTCGAACACAAGAAGGACCAAGTGATTTGCTATGAGTGCAAAAAACCGAGACACTACAAGAACGATTGTTCTCAAGCCAAAAAGAGAACATCAAAGAAGAAGGCGCTCAAGGCAACGTGGGATGATTCAAGCGCGTCCGAAGAAGAGGAGTCCAACACCGAGCAAGTTGCTAATTATGCCCTAATGGCCATCAGAGAAGAGGTAACATATTTAATTGATGCAGATTTACCTTATCATGAATTATTAAATGCCTTCCATGAGTTATTTGATGAATGTAAGACAATTAGTAGAAAATACAAATTGCTAAAAAAGGAGCATGATAGTCTCACTTATGATATCGATAAATTAAAAACTGAATATCATGATAGTTTAGCTCCATGTATAAAATGCTATGATCTAGAATCTCTCCAAAAGGATAACTTGTTACTTAAGGACGCCTTGAAGAAATTCGAGGTTGGTAGTAAGTCTTTGAATATGATCCTTACAAATAAGGGTCACGTTCCTAAACGAAGTGGAATCAAATTTGTGAGAAGTCCTTACCAAAATCCAACCACCTTCATTAAAGGCCCCATCCTACATGTTCGGCACCAAAGCAATTGCAACTTTTGTTGCAAATATGGACATAAAACTTATAAATGTCCATTCAAGAAAATTAGTCTAAACAAACTAATTTGGGTTCCTAAAGGAACCATGATCAATTCTATGCAATATGATGAACAAGTTAAATCAGTTTTTAAGGCACCCAAAAGAAAATGGGTACCTAAAAATAATCCCTTCTTGTAGAAACATACACCATCACAAGCTAGGAGCAAGAGATGGTATCTAGATAGTGGATGCTCAAGACATATGACTGGAGATCCATCTCATTTCTCTATGCTCACTAGCAAAGAAGAAGGGTACGTCACCTTCGGAGACAACAACCAAGGCAAAATCATTGGCAAGGGAACCATAGGTAACAAATTAAAATTTTCTATTGATGATGTCTTACTAGTTGATGGATTGAAACATAATCTCTTGAGTGTTAGTCAATTATGCGATAAAGGTTATATCGTTAGATTTGAATCAAATGTGTGTATTATTGAAAAACCAAACCATAACATAACTATGATTGCATTAAAACAAAATAATGTCTACACCATCAACCTTGATGAACTAAGTAATGAAATGTGCTTCTCCGCTTTAAATGATGATGCTTGGCTTTGGCATAGGAGACTAGGCCATGCAAGCATGAAACTAATATCTAAGATCTCATCTAGAGAATTAGTGCGAGGAATTCCAAATATAAAGTTTATTATGGACAAAGTATGCGATGCATGTCAACTAGGTAAACAAATAAAAACTAGTTTCAAACCAAAAACTCAAATTAGCACCACTAGACCATTACAATTGATTTATTTGGACTTATTTGGACCAATTGACATGACAAGTCTAGGAGGAAGCAAATATGCGTTTGTAATTGTGGATGACTATACTAGATACACTTGAACATAGTCTACTCAAGTATTTTTGGGCCGAAGCCATAAATACGGCTTGCTACATCATGAATAGGGTCCTAATAAGACCATCCCTATCAAAAACTCCCTATGAATTATGGAATAATAAAAAACCAAATATTTCCTATTTTAAAGTTTTCGGTTGTAAATGCTTTATTTTGAATGAAAGGGATGCCTTAGGAAAATTTGATGCTAAATCCGATGAAGGCATCTTTCTTGGTTACTCTTCCGTTTCTAAGGCTTTTCGGGTTTCTAACAAAAGAACCTTAGTAATAGAAGAGTCTATTCATGTAGTTTTTAATGAAATTTTTAATTTAAAGAAAAATGATTTTGATGATGATCTTGGTTTTGATAATTTGAATTTAAATGAACCCCCTCCTCAAAATAGCAACTTGGATGCACCTTCTTCCGAAATTTCCTTACCCAATGAATGGAAGTATATAGATACTCATCCAAAGGAGCTAATTATAGGAGATACATCAAAAGGGGTTCAAACTCGTTCCTCTTTCAAGAATTTTTGTGCTAATGCCACCTTCCTTTCTCAAATCGAACCTAAATGCATTGACGAGGCCATAAAAGATGATTTTTGGCTTATTGCAATGCAAGAGGAATTAAATCAATTTGAGAGGAATAAGGTATAGAAGCTTGTTCCTAGACCTAGTGACCATTTAGTCATTGGTACTAAATAGGTCTTTAGAAACAAGCAAGACGAAAATGGTATCATGGTTAGAAACAAGGCTAGATTAGTGGCCAAAGGTTTCAACCAAGAAGAAGGTATCGATTACGAAGAAACCTTCGCTCCCGTGGCTCGATTAGAAGCCATAAGGATGCTCCTTGCCTATGCTAGTAGTAATAATTTTAAACTGTTTCAAATGGATGTCAAAAGTGCTTTCTTGAATGGTTTTATTTTCGAAGAAGTATATGTCAAACAACCTCCCGGATTTGAAAATTCTCTTCTTCCTAATCATGTATTCAAATTGACTAAGGCTCTCTATGGCTTGAAACAAGCTCCTAGAGCTTGGTATGAAAGGCTTAGTTCCTTTCTTATTTTAAATAATTTTACCAAAGCCAAGGTTGATACTACATTGTTTATCAAACATTTTGAAAATAATTTTCTTATTGTGTAAATTTATGTTGACGATATTATTTTTGGCTCTTCGGATGAATCACTATGTGAATCATTTGCCAAATGTATGAGTCATGAATTTGAAATGAGTTTAATGGGTGAATTAACTTTCTTTTTGGGATTACAAATCAAACAACTTAGTGATGGTATATTTCTTAACCAATCTAAATATACATTAAAATTATTAAAATGATTTAACATGGATAATTCAAAAGCAATAAACACCCCTATGAGTACTTCGACTAAGTTAGATATGGATGAAAATAGTAAAAATTTCGATCAAAAAACATATAGGGGAATGATAGGTAGTCTACTCTACTTCACTGCGACTAGACCGGATATTATGTTTAGTGTAGGATTTTGCACTAGGTTTCAATCAAATCCTAAATTATCTCATCTTAAGAGTATTAAAAGAATATTTAGGTATCTTAAAGGAACTCCAAATTTAGAATTGTGGTATCCAAAATCTGAAAAATTCGATTTAATAGCTTATGCAGATGCCGATTTTGGCGGATGCAGGATAGATAGAAAAAGTACATCCGGAACATTCCAATTTTTAGGACATGCACTTGTTTCTTGGACTTCCAAGAAATAAAATTCAGTTGCACTATCTACGGTAGAAGCCGAATACATTACTGCAAGTGCATGCTGTGCACAAGTTGTTTGGATGAAAAACACATTAGAAGACTATGGAATTCACTTTAAAAATATTCCCATAAAATGTGATAATACTAGTGTCATATGTCTTACTAAAAATCCAATTCAGCACTCTAGAACTAAGCACATCGACGTTAGGCATCATTTCATACGCGATCATATCCTTAACAATGATGTTGTTCTAGAATTCATTGACACAAAGCATCAATTAGCAGATATATTTACAAAAACTTTGAATGAAGACCAATTTGAATTTATTAGAAGGGAATTAGGTATGTTAAATTATCCCTAAGAATAAACTTGTTTGAATGGATTTTTCGTAAAGTTTTTCATCCTCTCTCCGTTCCTCGATGAATCTAATCCTTCTCTTTCGATTCTAAATGACATGTTAAATTATCTTATCTTATCTTGAGTCAAACACCGCTCCCATCTGATCAAGATTAATGATTTTATGATATTTTATGAATCTCGAAATTGATTTTGATGGCTTGATTATGAGTTTTAAGTTGACGAATTGAATTTGAATGGATTTGTATTCAAATTATGATCTTGACTTTTTGGAGTTACTACTTGAATTTTTTTTTATCACAATCTCTTCCTTGTACATCTACAATTTTTGTTATTTATAGGAAGAAGAGATTTGATAAAATGGATGAATGCTGAATTTTCCTTTAAGATGAACTCTGCGTAAATATTTTAGCATACTTAATTTTGAATGATAAATTTTTGTATGATCAATGCTGAATTCCTAATGTTATAATCACAAATTATTTGCTTCAAGTCTCATTCCCTTTTTGTTGATGACAAAGGGGGAGAAAAGTGATGACTTATACCATTTTGATAGCATGACTTATATGAATTGCAAAAGCTTGCGTGATATGAATGTCTTATATGCCTTGAAAGTTACCTTGCAAAATCCTTGAGAATATCACAAGATTGATTGATCATATTGAAAGCATGCCTTACATCTATATCATGAAATTCATGTTGCAAAATCTTTAGCTCGAGCGCCAAGCGATAGCACGGCTCGGTTTGGCGATGGCACCGCCCGATACACCCTTTAAAAATCGAAGGGTTAGGGCCGACGGTGACACTGCCCCCAACCCGTGAAGGCCTCCCTCAAACTCTCCCAAAATCTTCCTAACTCTCATTCTAACCTCTAGAAGTCTTGGAGAGGGATTCTTCTTGGTCCAAACTCTCCATCCTCCAAGAAACACTCCATAAGGTAAAATATTTCCTTCCTCTTCTTGTTTTACCTACTCATTACAATTTCATATTTTTATTCCTATCATCTTGTCTAGGTAATGGCTCCTAAAAGATCAAAAGGGAAAAGGATTGAAGGAGATTCATATGACCACGATCTTTTTAGATCCAAAAAAGAGGCCCTTAGGTTTTCAAAATTTGAAACAAGATGTATCCATAAGGGTAAACACGTTGATCTCGATGAACTAGGAGACTTAGAACCCATTAGGTGGTTTGCTCATCTAGAGGCCCTACCTCTCCTACAAATAGATGAACCAATTTATCCTGGGTTAGTTAGGCTCTTTTATGCAAACCTATGGGTAGATAATGATAGCCTAAGTACTTACCTTCTTGGAACACAAATTAGGATTACTGATAATACTATTTGTGAACTAATTGGAATCACTGAAAAAGATAGGGGCTGCTATTTTAAAGGTAAATGGGATGTTAATATAATCGGAGCAACCTACACCGAAGCTATCGAAACTATTTTTGCAAACTCAGACCTCGGAATAATACCCAAGAGTTGCGAACACTTACTACCTTTTAACTCTAAGATTCTTCATCATATTATAACAAGCATACTATTCCCTAAGCAATATCATCTTGATGAAATGAGTCTAATAGAGATAAGTACCATGTATTGGATTATGATCGGTCAACATAACTGTTTTGGATACTCAATACGGCAACACATGCTGGATATTACAGCTAAAGATACTATGTTGTCATATGGGGGGTTAATCACTAGATTTCTTCGTGCCTATGACATTTGCATCCCACCCGATGAAGAAACAATTCAGAGTGATAGATATAACATCATCAATAAAAATCTACTAAAGAGACTTAGGTGCACATTTAACAATAGAATATGGGTAAGGCAACCTAGAAGGACTGATCCTATTCCTCCACTAGTAGAACAACCAGAAACATAAATTTTTAGGGGAAATGAATCTCCTCCTCCTAGTCCCTTTGGCGCAGCACCTTCAGCTCCTGTTTCATCCTCTAAAGGACTCATTATGGCAGAACTGTCTCAGATCAAATTCCAACAAGACCAACTCAAATCGCAACAAGAACAAATTCAACTCCAGCAAATTGAAATTTTGAAGGAACTACGACAAATGAATCAAAAAATAGATGTTATGTATCAGCACTATGGATTACCTCCTAAGGATTAATTGATGTATCTTTTTATTTTGTTATGTTTACTCTTAATATCAAGTTTGAAGCTTGTTATCTTTTGAACGAAAACTGAACCTTCTTCTTAGATGTATTTTTAAAATTCTGGATATATACTGATTTTTTTTTATGAATGTTTTTTTTTTAAGATGAATTCTGGATAAATATTTTTTGCAAATTTGAATGATTAATCTTAATGTTGGATTTTTTTCTCTAATGATTTTATGATCACAAATTGTGTGCTTCAAAGTCTCATCTCCTTTTTGTTAATGACAAAGGGGGAGAAAAGTGATGACTTGTACCATTTTGATAGCATGACTTATATGAATTGCAAAAGCTTGTGTGATATGAATGTGATATGAATTGCAAGATTGATTGATCATATTAAAAGCATGCCTTACATCTATGTCATGAAATTCATGTTGAAAATCTTTATCTCCTGTCATAGTAAAAATCGTCCCTTATCATTTGACTTGAAAATGATTTTCATCGAAGTTTCATATGTACTATTGCTTAATGAGAATAACAATAAGTTCTACGGTTAGAACTTATCGGTTTATGCTTGAATTCAATGGGATGGAATTCAAGTGTTTTTATCTTCTCATAATATGGCATATAGATAGGGGGAGTTATGTTTAACTCCATCATCAATTGATTGTCATCATCAAAAAGGGGGAAATTATTGAATCTCGGATTTTGATGATAAAATCAATTGATGGGTTAATTGATCTAATCCATATTATTGAGTTAAGTGTGCAGGATTAACTACGATAATCGGAAAACATAAAGCAAGAATACCAGAGTCAAGTTTGATGGACATTTAAGAGACCGAAGAATCATCGGAGATTCTGCCGGAACCAACCGAGAAGAAATCGGGAACCTGTCGGAATTTTCGGAAGTTCGCCGAAGAGATCGTCGGAGGTTCGCGGAGATCACCGAGAAGGCTCGACTACTCGTTAAAGTCATCACAAGATCGGGAGCTTGCTGGGAGTCCGTCGGACGAAGTTCGTCGAAAAGCTCGCCGGAACAAGACTCGACGTTCGCGGTTGAAAACTTGCTTAAGATATTTTTAGTTATGTAGTTCACATGTAATTACGATTAGGATTAAGAGATAATCCTATATCTTGGTTAGGGGCCAACTAGGCCCAAAATTAGACTTGGTTTGGGCTAAATTTAAAGCCCAACCAGTGAACCGAAGGGTCTGGCGGTGGCACCACCCAGCACCCGAGAGCCAGGCGGTGGCACCGCTTGGCTGGGCAGTGGTACCGCCAGTCCACTATCAGTGTCAGACACTGACAGGGGGTGGTACCGTCACTAATAGGCGGTGGCACCGCCAGCATCGGGAACCAAAGAGAATTCAAATTTTGGAGCTCAAATTTGAATCCTCTTGAGGCCTATAAATACCCCTCAATTCTTAACTGAGATTACAACTTTTTGAGAAGCAATTGATTGAGAGAAAGGTCTTAGAAAAGTCTTAGCAAGTCTTGTTTTCAATTTGCTAGAGTGTTCACCTCCTTCTTTCTTGCTGAAAATTTGTAAGAGTGTGAACCACTTGTAAAAAGTTGTAAGAGGGGTATTTGCCCTTCCCCTTCAAGAGATTTGCTAGTAGAAGGTGGGAGCCTTATCGAGGAGGGCCTCGCAAGTGGATGTAGGTCATTTGACCGAACCACTTTAAAATCGGCGTGATCTCTGGTTTGCATTTCATTATTGCTATTTACATTACTGCAAACCTTCTTATGAGCTTTATTTCCTCATTACCTTTGCTACACAACTTTACGAATACGCTTTCAAGTTAAGCACTTCCGAGTTCGATTTTTATTGTACGAAAGATTTGTCAAAATCGACGTTTTAATCTACTGCACTAATTCAACCCCCCCCCCCCCCCCCCTCTTAGTGCCGCTCCAATTCTAACAACATGTACACTTGTTTTATGGATATCGTCAATGGTTTAAAAGCACTTAGTAGAAGTTTTTCAGATTTTGAACTCGTAAATAAAATTTTACTTTCTCTTAATAAGAGTTGGGATCTGAAAGTAACCGCAATACAAGAAGCTAAAAACCTAAACAACTTACCACTTGAAGAACTGATTGGGTCTTTATTAACCTATGAAATGACTAATGTGGCACTTGATGAACATAAGAACCACCTTCCAAAGAACATGAAGGATTTCGGACTTAGAACAATCGAAGACTACTCGAACATAAGCTTAAGTGATGGTGAACTTGAACTCCTCACTAATAAATTTAAAAAGTTCATGAAACAAAAATTAAAGAACAAAATGAACACAACTACTTGCTTTGAATGTAAGAAGAAGAATACAAATTGGGATGAATCAAGCTCCTCCGAAGATGAGAAGAAAATCAAGAAAGGCAAGGTGGCAAACTACGCCTTAACGACATTCGATGATAAGGTAATCGAAACTCCCTTAATTTATTTTGAAATTACATAATGCTTTCCATTATGCTTTTTTTTTATTTAGTATAGAATTAATTTTCTTGAAAATTACAAGTTTAAATAATATAATGAAAATGCTAACGAATTAGGATTATGCTCATCATGCTTACCTTTCCAATGATTTTAAAAATAATCATGAAAAATGTATATTTTATGATAAACAAACAAAATGATTTTGATTGAAAATATGAAATCATGCTTGATGATTTAATAATGCATAATGATGTTTTGATACCATGATTGATGATTTTATTCTATGCATGAGATTTTAAAAATTATGCATGATGATTCTTACGATTTATGGATTATCGATTTTTATCATGATGAAATGTTACTTTTTCGGTTTTAAATATGATGTATGTTTTCATACTAAAACTTGAGCATATTGATTTGAAATCATATTTAATAGTTTTATAATTCGAAATTATGCTTGATGAATCTTGCAATAATGAAAGTGCCTTATTGATCTTTGTTGTCATAAATCTTACACTTTTGGTTTTAAACATGATGCATATTTTTATCTAGCATAAATGACACAAAATCATATGAATTGAAACAACTAAAAAGTGTAAAACATTTTCTTGAAAATTATTTTTCTCTATCTTATTGACTTTAATGAATCTATTTGATCATATTTTTTTTATGAATCTCTTGAAAATGATTTTGATTTGACGATTTGAATTTGAATAATTTTTGTTCAAATCATAATATTGAATTCTTTGAATTACTTGAGATTTTTTTTAATCAAGATCTCTTCTTTTTACCCCTACAATTTTTCTTGATATGTTATTTAAGAGGAGATGTGTCAAAATGAATTATGTCTTTAGGTATTCACATGATCTCATCTTTCATGACATGATTTTTTATCTTTGTATAACTCCTTGCATTCATCACCCAATTAATTTTTTCTTGATGATATTTTGAATATGATAAAATGAAATTTTACATTAAATACAAATGAGAAGTTAATGATCATGTATGATAGGATGTAATAAACTTTAACATTTAGATACCATCATTTGAAAAGCTATGATCATATTGCCAAAATAATGTATCATAAATGCTTGGATATCATGTATGATATGCCCATAGTGATGATTGATTTATTTGTATCATGCACGAAAAATGAAATGTATGGTTTTGAAATTTTGCATGTTTTAATTTGAAAATATAATGATACACAAATAAGATTGATTCTTGCCTTTGTCATGATTTAGAAATTGATGTAAAGGGTCTTCCCTTCTTTTTGACAATGATAAAGGGGGAGATAGCTAGATTGCACAATCCAAGAAGAAATTTCTGTCTTGAACATCACTGAGAATTGCTAGCTTGAAATCTCAAGAAAATGTAAAAATATGCTATCTTGCATATCGCAAAGAAAAGCAAATTTACAAACTTGCACAACTCTAAATTATTGCTAGCTTGTATGTTGCAAAACTTGCTTTCTTTTTCAAACACTTGCTAGCTTGAACATTGCAAAACAAACATGCTAAACTTGCACATCTTTAATTATTGCTATCTTTCATAATGATCAATTTGGAAATTATGTGTAATATGCAATGATTTGAACTTATATTCCAAATACTTGAGAATTGAACTTCTTTTTGTTGATGACAAAGGGGGAGAAGTATGTTGATGTCATGCATGATTTTATCATGACATGTTGCTTGGATTTTTAAATCCAAGAGTTTCTATCAATATAGCATATTGATAGGGGGAGTTTGTTTAAACTCCGGGAGTTAAGTTTAACTCCGTCATCAATTGGTTGTCATCATAAAAAAGGGGGAGATTATTGAATCTCATATTTTAATGATGAAACCAATTGATAATTGTGTTTATGTTTTAATCTACGTTTTGAATAACATAGGATGCTTCGATCAGGATGAGACAATTAAAGCAGGAAAAATCATGTTGTGCCGGAGGATAACATGTCAGAATATTGGACGTCGGGCTGGTGGATCGGTCGACGTATCGACAGAAGGCTTCCGGCCATGGATTCGGGCATCGGGCCAAGAAGAGCGGATATTGCACCAAGGATATCGGAGTTGCGGAGTCAACTGGCCGATTGGGCAATAGGTCGCAAGAGAGGACGATGCGTCGAAGAATCGGATGAAGTGTCGAGGGACCAAAGACATGCCAGATAACTTGATTAATGCTTAGTATTAATTATCTAGATCGAAATATGTTTTACATGTGCAGGATTAACTACGATAGTAAGGCATTAAGCAAAATGAAGTCCCGGAGTCAAGGAAGTGATTTTGTTAGGAGTTCAAGAGTTCGTTGGAAGTCCGGACATTCTGTCACGGACTTAGCTGGTTTTGCCTAAGTCGTGCGGCACCCTTGCGTGTCCGTCCACAAAGGTCAGCCTCCCCGAAGCCTCCCATTGTCCCTTAGGACCACCAAAAGAGACAACGGGTTAGAGAGAACGCCTCAATCGGGATCCACAAGCAAACATCTCCGAAAAACACTTCATAGACAATGCAAATTACAAACAGACTTTACAAGCTCTGAACAGTTGCACAACAAAGGGTAAAATGGTCTATTATAGACCAAAAATCTCTCGCACGTGTCCACATGACACAACCTTTATTTACAAGCCAAAAGAGGCCACCAACCCAACTAAAATGGGACTATTAAGCCTTCGGCCGCCCCTCTATATGCTGTACAAGGCATGAACATGCCAAAAGACATGGACATACATAAGCATTACATCAAACATCTTGTTTAGAAGTTTGTCTGTGACATTCTCCCCCACTTATTCCTTCGACGTCCTTATTGAAGCCTTTGTCGACACTACAACTCCTCGCTTTTGCTGAGTCTTCAATCTTCTGCTCCAGCTACAATGCGCCTCTTGACTCCCAGCTGCTCTCCGCTGCTGTTTTTGAGTAGTCAAACTTTTGATCCACCATGCTGCTTCAACTCACCAATGACTCTGACTCTGGTGTTGGGTTGGCTGAGTTGTGTTGATCATTGTTGATTCCTACGGATCCCCTAGATGAAGGAAAAGACCATCCTTACTATGCCAGTCTCAAAAATGCCTCATGCTGCTTGAACTGGGTGGATACTTGTTAGAGCTTTTAACGAGCATCGTCTCGCAAACTTTTGAAGTTTTGGGTCCTTCCTCCACAAAATTTGCTCATTGACTCTTCTTTCACTTAGTTGTCACATCCAAGTAGGTTCGCATCACTTCCGCTTTCGATTGACATTTTGTTGGGAAATGAAGCGAACAATCTACTCTCAGTAGCACTGATCACCGTTGGTGAGGATTTGACAACTATTGTCTTTCATTATCTTCGAAGGGTCTTTGAACTTGTGCAGAGCTCCTCTGCTGGATAGATAAGAGAATTGGGGTACTCGGTTTCGCCCATTCTCTTAAGAGTTGAGAAGGCAAAGGTTACTTGACTTCGCCCGCCTCCTCGAGGTTTAACTTCATGCATCGAGCTGGTTACTGGCCTTCGCCTGCTCTTTGCTCACACTTCTGAAGCACTTGAAGTGTTTGCACTCCTTGCGTTGAGTTAGTTACTGTGATTCACCTTCTCAATGCCATCGAACTTCTGGAATGCAGGAAGTTTTCACTCCAACTTGGAGTAATTCTCTCATAGGTTTGGTCGCCTCTGGGATTGTACCATCTTCTCCATCAACCTTGCCGCCTACTCCACTGAGTAGCAAAGGTACAGCACCGCGTACTGCCTGCTTCGTTCCTTGGTTATGCACTCTTGCATGACCCGAAGTCCTTCACTTTCGGCTATCTTGATGAGAAGCACAGTGACACCGGTCTTACGAAGTTCTTCGGCCTCTGCCCTTCAGCCTTGTCTCGGTACTTGGAGATTACCTCTGCATTCTCCACCTCCTCGGCCCCTTTCACGACCAAGCGCTCTCCCTCCATGAGAGCAAGGGATCAATGACTTTCACGGAAGTCCCACCGCTGCGGTACCATGGCGCTGCCATGCCCATGGCCATACTATCCGTCGCCTCGCATCTGCATCCCTTTTCTTCACAATCAGTAGATATGCCTCTGTGGCACTCCTCCGAGTCCACCTCCATTCTAACTGATACTTGATTTTGGGTAGCTAAGTCCCTCTGGACTCGTCGTTGCTTCCTTGCCCCTTTCGACTTTCGACCCCCTGCTTCAACACCTCTGTGTTCTCCAAGCAGTCTGTTTGGTCGATGGAAAGACAGACTGCAACTCCCATGCATGGCCTCCACCATTACATTGTAGGGTTTGCACCGATTCTGTTCTCCTTAACTTCCTCGGTAGCAACGTTCGCTTACTCGACCTTGTCCTCTGACTTATCGAGCTCCCTTAAGCGAATATGAGCTCTGGAGTAGTCCAACTCTCCAGCTGCTTCGATCATACCTCTGCATGATCAAGTCCCTCCCATGGAACCCACTGGTACTTGCATTCGAACTTTTCCCTTGGTGGAACACAGCCCCCATATGCTGATGACCAAGGCTTTCATCTGATGCAAAATTCGATGCATGCACGGAAGACCCGCCTCTGCAGTACCATGGCCTCACTCCTTGAATCCATAGCCCTTCTTACCGTCGTGTTGTTCACCAAATTGGAGCTTCCAGTAACTCCCGATCATACCTCCATATGATCTAGTCCCTCACGGGACTAGATTGTGTATATCGCATTGCCATGAACTGTTCCACCACGATCCGCTGCACCATGTCGCCTCCTGGTGACATCTCCATTGCATTCTGATCCTTGTGGAATAAACTCGAATTGTGAACCCTCCATGTGTGGCCTCTGCCAATACATCATCGGGTCTCTTCCACCTTCGATTTTGTTCGCTTCTTTGGCAATCGACCTTCATCCACCCACTCTTGGGCCACACCTAGATGAAACACCGCTCTAGGACAGTCCATCGCCTAGTAGCTCCCGAAGTCCACCGACTTCATTGTAATTTGTGCACCATTGTCTAGATCCTGGGCCACTGCCCCTACTAGCACAATCTCCGCTGCGCACCGCTTCCTTCATGGCAACTTGAATGGCAACATTGTGGCATATTCTTCAAGAGTACCCACCTTTGAGTCCTCTTGCCCCGTGCTAAGGTCTTCTGAACTCAACTTTGCCTCCGTAAATTGAGTCGCCTTAGTTCCTCCATCAAATGCTCCTCCGAGATAAGGTGCATGTGCCCAGAAGCTCCCTTCATCTTTGGCACCATGCAAGATGAGTCCGCTCTGTCAGAATGAAGGACCCATGGAACAACATGATCCTACTCTTGCCTCTGCGAGAGTTCATGTCCTTGACCTCTGTCTAAGGAAAGCACTATGCCTCCGCTCCATGTTCCAACTTCTATGCTGGCTCCCTTCATGCGGCTTGGGTACTTCACCAAGTTACACCCAAGTTGCTCCGCTCCTCGTTTTTGCATTGAGTAGATGGTGGCCCTCGCGCCCACCATTCCACGGGTCAGCCCTCCCTTGAGTCCGATCTCCACATCGACTCCAAGTGTGCCTTCATTTAAGTTGCTTTGGGTCACTCTCCCACTTGATCTCGCAATGCATCCACCAATGCATTCTCTCGAGCAAGATCATGCAACGACTCCTCGTTGCTTGCTCAATCCATTGACCTTCGTGGAGTTGTTGTTTGTTGAGGTACTCCTCCTCAACTTGTGAGGTCCTTCCCACATGATTCTCCCTCTGGAGGGCCGGGACTTATCCCTCCTGGATAACTGTCCCATTGGAGCAACATCTCTCTTCGTTTCGGAGACCACCATCCCCTTGGACTACTCCGATCTACTGAACAAACTATGCATTGTTCTGCCTCCTGCAAACGCACTTGCTAGATTGCGACTCCACGTCAATACAGCCCCCGCTGCACCACTCAAGGCCTAGCAACATGCTGAACTCGTTGCACACTTTAGCTTCCTATGGACGTATCCTTCACATGCCGAAGAGAAAGTTTCAATACTCCCTAGCGCCGAGTTTCGGTCGCCTTGGGATGGCCGCGAACATTCCATCGTCTGCATACAAGCCCATGCATGAGTACCGAATTCTTTGAGTTATCAATTCCCCTCACCTCTATGAGCTTTGCACAACTCTTTCGATCGCTAAGCAACTCATTCCACCTTGGATGGTCTCATCCTTTACCAAGCGCCTCGCTTGCCTTGAGCACCATTAAGTATAGTTGTCAACGTTGAGCCGTAGCTCAAACTCAGCCATCCCAACCTTTGTGCGCTCCGCATTCTTCCAAGCTTGTCTGTTCTCGTGGTGCCTCTTGTGCGAAGGGTTGGCCATTCCTCTGAATGCCAATCTCAGATGCCCGCTCCTCTGAGCGACTCCTTTTCCCTACATCTCCATGCCCGTTTTCCCCCAAACGGTCGCGCGTATGCTTACTGCCCTCAACACAGCCCCGCTAGGTCCCCCACGTTTGCATGCTAAGTGCTTCTATGAGTGCTTGTCCCGCTATGATACCATCTGTCACGGACTTAGCTGGTTTTGCCTAAGTCGTGCGGCATCCTTGCGTGTCCGTCCGCAAAGGTCAGCCTCCCCGAAGCCTCCCATTGTCCCTTAGGACTACCAAAAGAGAGAACGGGTTAGAGAGAACGCCTCAATCGGGATCCACAAGCAAACATCTCCGAAAAACACTTCATAGACAATGCAAATTACAAACAGACTTTACAAGCTCTGAACAGTTGCACAACAAAGGGTAAAATAGTCCATTAAGACCAAAAATCTCTCGCACGTGTCCACATGACACAACCTTTATTTACAAGCCAAAAGAGGCCACCAACCCAACTAAAATGGGACTATTAAGCCTTCGGCCGCCCCTCTATATGCTGTACAAGGCATGAACATGCCAAAAGACACGGACATACATAAGCATTAAATCAAACATCTTGTTTAGAAGTTTGTTCGTGATAGTTCGTCGGAAGTTCTGGCAGAACCAGTCGAGAAGTCTCAGAGCTTGCTAGAGAAGCTCATCAAAACTCACCAAGAAGATCATCGTGAAGTCCAGGAGCTTGCCGGGAGTCCGCCGGAACATTGCCGAGAGATCGTCGGAAATTCGTCGTAAGTTCGTCGGAAGCTCGCTGGAAGAATAGACATAGGGACTTGTTTAGCTTAACAAATGTCTTAGGATTTCATAGTTAGCACGCAATTGGGCTTGGATTTGGGCCAACCTAATTAGGGGCCAACTAGGCCCATGTAAGAATTGCGTTGGGCCTAATAAGAGGCCCAAATAATGCCCCAAGAAGTCTCACCATCGTAGCACAATCTTCGAGACTGTGTAAGGTGGTGGTACCACCAGTCTGGATGGTTGTACCACCCCTCGTAGGGTGCCAGGCGGTGGTACCACCCAGCACTGCCCCTCAGACGGTGGTCCTGCTAGACTGGGCTGTAGTATCTCCTAGGACAATGTCAGTGTCAGACTAACACTGGGTGGTGGTACCGCCCGTGCTCGGGAAACCCTGGATGAGAAAGTTTTAGGCTCCAAGTTTGAATCAACTTGAAGCCTATAAATACCCCTCTCATCCCTGGTTAAAACACACAAGAACAAAGAGTCTAAAAGCAAAGAAACATTGCTGCAATCTCTTTAGAAATTCCCTCCACCAAGTTTAAGTGTTAGAGTTCTGTTTAGAGAGGAGAGTGAGTGCTTGTAAGGGTTATCTCCTAAACCCAGTAAAAGGAGAACATGGGTGTAAAAGGTGGTTAGTCTTCGCCTATTGAAGGAAGACCGTTAATGGATACTGGTGGCCTCAACGGAAGAGGAATCGGAGGAGTAGATGTAGGTCATGACGACCGAACTACTATAAACTGTCGTATTCTCTGGTTTGCATTTTATTCTTGCCATTTACATATTGCAAACTACTTAGATAGTCATTATGCTTCCTTATGCTTCCAAGTTATTAACTTTCCGAAATCACTTTCAATGTAAACGACTTTTATCGTACGAAGGTTTTTTAAATCGACGTAGTTTTTATCGCTACACTAATTCACCCCCCCTCTTAGTGCCGACCCCAATCCTAATAGTACCGCCCAAACATAGTCTCCCAAGCAGTGGTACCACCAGACTAGGCAGTGGTATTACCCAGTGTCAATGATGTAGGCGGTAGTTGTTAGGCTCAAGAGCGCACTAAGAGGGGGGGGGCGGGGGGGTGAATTAGTACAGCGAAAAACTTTTACGATTTCAAAAACCTTGTTTCGATTAAAGTTGATTCAACTCAATTCGTTTCAGAAGGAATTTGAGCTTGAAGTCTAAAGTGAAAATACAAGAGAAGACTAAGGTGATTTGCAGCAATGTAAATCATAAAAACCTAGATTTCGTAAAGTCTTCATAGAAAGCCGATCTTAGAAGATGTTTTACGTCAAAGCGAGTGTAGATGTATTTAAAGCATAGTAAGGAGGAGAGGCATTTTGCTATAAAGGAAAGATGCTCAAAGTAAATGCAAACCGAGATTTTAAAGTGGTTCGGTCAATGTGACCTACATCCACTATCAGCTTCCTCCTCCGACGAGATCACCGATGTCCACTAGAGGTCTTTCTTCAATAAGCAAAGGCCAACCACCCTTTTATAGCTTTTCTCCTTTTGACGGGCTTAGGAGACAGCCCTCACAAGTTTCACTCCTCTCTTGAATGATCTCAATACTTAGAAGAAAGAAGGAGGAGAACTCTAGCTTTTACAATACTAAAGTATTTCATGCCCTTTCATGAAGGAAAGGGTGGGGTTTATATAGGCCCCAATGAGTTTGAAAATAGAGCCTAAAAGTATCCATTCTCTAATTTTCAGGGTCCTGGCGGTACCATCGTCATAACTGGGCTGTACTACCGCCTGTCATCTATCACTGAGTGGTACTACCACTCAATCTAGGCGGTACTACCGCTTGACAATGCTCGAAGACCGATCTTAGGTGGTACCACCGCCTGATAGGGGCGGTAACACCATTGACAGCAATAACTGCTGGCGGTACCATCGCCTGACAGGGGCGGTACTACCACCCAGAATCCTTAGGAGATCAAGTCTCCTGGGCGGTGCCACCGTCAGCTAGGAATTCTGGATCCGAATGGGCTATTTCATTCAGCCCAATTTGGGTCTGTTAAGGGCTCAGTTGGCCCCTGATTAAGTTAGTGGGATCACCTCCCAATCCTAACTTAATCTACACTCTAACTATGACAATTAAGACATGATTACTGTAATTTATGTTCCAGTGCATCAATCGCTCTTCCGACGAACTTCTGGTGCACATTTGACGAACCCTCAATGATGCTCCGGCGGACTCCCGGCAAGCTCCTAGATTTCGCGACGATCTTCTTGGCGAGTTCTGACAAGCTTCTTTGGTAAGCTCTTGGACTTCTCGGATGGTTCCCCTAGAACTTCTGACAAACGTCCAGATATCCAACGAACTTTTGAACTCCCAACGTGATCTTGGTCTTGACTCCGACTCAACACCTGCTGCATGTATTACTGCCATCGTAGTTAATCCTGCATACTTTTCTCAACATATAAATTAGATCAACAAATGATAATTGACTTCATCATTAAAATTCGAGATTCAACAATCTCTCCCTTTTTGATGATAACAATCAATTGATGACGGAGTTAACCTTAACTCCCCCTATCTATATGTCATACTTGAAAAAAGTCATTTTTGAATTCAAAGCCTTCGAATTCAAGAGACATATTGATAAGTTAAGTTCATTTAAACCTATCAATACACCCATCATGATTCCTATCATGATGTAACTTTCTGAAAAAGATGTCAAGGCATGACATCCATTTTCAAGTCTTATATTTCAAATGTGAAGGATAACAATCATAGCAATTTCATCATATGACAAGATATCAATTTGTAATATTTCAAATTCAGCTTTAGATATCTTATCATAATGCAAACATTTCATATGTAAAATTGTATACATTTATCATCAATTTACCATATATTTCTCCCCCTTTGTCATCAACAAAAAGGAGAGCGATTCAACAATACGTGTGGTAAAAATTCATGTCATAAAAAAAATCATACTAATCATATTTCAAGCATTCAGGACATGGTATCATTCAAAAGTTCATTAAAGAGATAACTTTAATTACTTCTTCCCTTTTATTTATCATTAAGGCTTTGCATGAAGGAGGAAAGTAAGGAGGAAAAGCCATTGAGAACCAACTTTGAATGAAGTTAAAAACGATAAGAGAGTTTCATTTCATTTTTTATTAAAAATGATAAAATCATGCTTCATTTTTCATAAGGATTAAGATATACATGTGAAATTAAATCCTTGCAAGTATTCATCTAAAAAAAAAATAAAATTCTTCCTTCATCAAGAAGGAATTCATGTGAAAGAATCATTACATCAAATCAATTTCTCAATCAAAATTCATAAAAGATAAATCCATGAGAGATGCATTTGTTAATTAATTCCATGTATAAAAAATCATTTAGTGATGGAGCATGAATATAAAATAAACTTGATATGGCATAGACACATGAAAGCTCCATTCAAGAAATACATTAAGTCTGGAAGAGAAATATAACAAAATCATATATTCGGATAATGTTTTGTCATAGCTTTTCAATCACAATCATGAAGGTATAACATGCTCATCATCATGGAAACTTTTAGCATGAAGGTACAAAGTTTCCAACTTTAAAGTAAACATGTTATTGAGGCACACAATCTTATCATCATGTAAAATTCATATCATGAAATTTTCAGCATTGAGTTTAAGTGATTGTTCAAAGAATCAAAAAAGTCTGAAAATAAAATTTAACAAATTTATGCATTCGGACAAATCAACATTCCTAATTCTCTTCTAATAAAATCAAATTGTTCTTCACTTAAAGGCTTTGTAAAAATATCAACTAATTGATGTTTAGTATCTATAAACTCTAGGATTATATCATGATTAGTGACATAATCTCGTATAAAGTGATGCCTAATATCAATATATTTTGTTATAGAGTGTTGAATGAGATTTTTTGTTAACCATATTGCACTTATGTTATCACATTTTATGGGGATATTTTTAAGATGAATCTTATAATCCTCTAAAGTGTTTTTTATCCACACAACTTGTGCACAGTATGCACTAGCTGTAATGTACTCAGCTTCGGTAGATAGTGCAACCGAGTTTTATTTCTTGGATGATTAAGAAACAAGTGCATGTCATAAAAATTGACATGTTCCTGATGTGCTTTTTCTATCTAGTCTACATTCAGCAAAATCCACATCAACATAAGCAATTAGCTCAAAATTCTTAGATTTTGGATATCATAATCCTAGATTTGTGGTTCCTTTAACATATCTAAGTATTCTTTTAACTACTTTGAGATGAGATATCTTAGGATTAGATTGAAACCTAGCACAAAGTCCTACACTAAATATGATATCCGGTCTAGTTGCAGTGAGGTATAGTAAACTTCCTATCATACCCCTATAAGTTTTTTTATCAAAGCTTTCACCACTTTCATCAATTTCTAACTTAGTGGAGGTGCTCATAGGAGTGTTGATAGCTTTTGAGCTATCCATATTAAACCTCTTTAGCAAATCTAAAGTATATTTTGTTTGACTAAGAAAGATGTCATTACTTAGTTGTTTGATTTGTAAACCCAAAAAGAAGGTTAATTTTCCCATCAAACTTATTTCAATTTCAAGACTCATATTCTTAGCAAATGATTCACAAAGAGATTCATTCGTGGAACCGAAGATAATATCATCAACATAAATTTGAATAATAAAAAAATTATTTTTAAAATTTTTGATAAACAATGTAGTATCGACCTTGCCTTTAGAGAAATTATTTTTAAAAAGAAATGAACTAAGTCTCTCATACCAAGCCCTTGGGGCATATTTTAAACCATAGAGAGCTTTAGTCATTTTAAACATATGATTAAGGAGACTAATATTCTTAAATCCGAGAGGTTGTTCAACATAAACTTCTTCGGAAATAAAGTAATTAAGAAAAGCACTTTTAACATCCATTTGAAATGACTTAAAATTATTACTATTAGCATAGGCAAGGAGAATCCTTATGGCTTCTAATCGAGTCACAGGAGTGAAGGTTTCTTCGTAATCGATATCTTCTTCTTGGTTGAAACCTTTGGCCACTAATCTAGCCTTGTTTCTAATCACGATGCCAGATTCATCTTGCTTGTTTCTAAAGACTCATTTAGTACCAATAACTAAATGGTCATTTAGCCTAGGAACAAGCTTCCACACCTTATTTCTCTCAAATTGATTTAACTCATCTTGCATTCCAATAATCCATGAATCATCTTTTATGGCTTCATTAATACATTTTGGTTCAATCTGGGAGAGAAAAGCGACGTTGGCACAAAAATTTTTAAGAGAAGAATGTGTTTAAACCCCTTTTGATGTGTCTACTATGATTAGCTCCTCAGGATGAGCATCTACATACTTCCAATCCTTAGGTAAGGATGTTTCAGAAGTAGATGCATCTAAGTTGCTAGTTGGAGAAGGGGTTTCATTTAAATTCAAAGTATCAAAATTAACATAATCATCAAAATTATTTTACTTAATTTTGAGAATCTCATTAAAAGCTGAATGGATTCTTCTATAATTAAAGTTTTTTATTGAAGATACGAAATGCTTTAGAAATCAAAGAATAACCAAAAAAAAATTTCTTTATTGGATTTAGCATCAAATTTTCCTAAGGCATTTTTTTTATTCAAGATAAAACACTTACACCCAAAAACTTTAAAATAAGAAACATTAGGTTTTTTATTGTTCTATAACTCATAAAGAGTTTTGGTGAGTAAGGGTCTTACTAGAACTCTATTCATGACATAGCATGCCGTGTTTATGGCTTCAACCCAAAAATATTTGAGTAGGCTATGTTCATTCAACATGGTTCTTGTCATTTCTTGTAAATTTCTATTCTTTCTTTCTACTATTCCATTTTGTTGAGGATTTCTTAGAGTAGAGAAGTTATGGTTGTATCCATTGGATTCACAAAATTCTTGAAAATCATGATTTTAAAATTCACCACTATGATCACTTCGAATTGATGAAATCATAAAATCTTTTTCATTTTGAACAAGTTTACAAAACTTGGTGAAATATCTAAAACATTCACTTTTGTGTGTCAAGAAATAAGTCTATGTGTATCTACTATAATCATCTATAATGATAAAAGCGTATTTGCTACCTCCTAGTCTTGATGTAGAAATTGATCCGAATAAGTCCATATGGATCAATTGCAAAGGTCTAGAGGTGCTTATTTGATTCTTAGATTTGAAGCTACCTTTTATTTGTTTTCCTAATTGACAAGCATCACACACATTATCTTTGACGAACTTGATATGAGATATTCCTCTTATAAGTTCTTTAGATGAAATTTGGGTGATTAGTTTCATGCTAGCATGACCTAATCTCCTATGCCAAAGCTAAGCATCATCATTCAGAATCGAAAAACACATTTCATTGCAAAGATTATTGATGTCAATGGTGTATACGTTATTTTGTTTTAATGCAATCATAGATTTGTTTTTGTGTGATTTTTCAATAATGCAAGCATTAGATTTGAATTTAATAATATATCCTTTATCACATAATTGACTAATGCTTAAGAGGTTATGTTTTAAACCATCAACTAACAAAACATCTTCAATAAAGAAGTTAGATTTGTTACCTATGGTTCCTTTGCCAACAATTTTACCCTTGTTGTTGTCTCAGAAGGTGACATATCCTTCATCTATGCTAGTAAGCTTAGAGAATTGAGATGAATCTCTAGTCATATGCCTTGAGCATCCACTATCAAGGTACCATCTCTTGCTCCTAGCTTGTGATGGTATATGTTTCTACAAAAGTGGATGATTTTTAAGTACCCATTTGACCTTGGGTGCCTAAAAAACCGATCTAAATTGCTTATCATATTACATGGAGTTCTTTATGGTTCCTTTAGGAACCCAAATCAATTTGTTTAGACTAACTTTCTTGAATGGATATTGATAAGCTCTATGTCCATGTTTGCAACAAAAGTTGCATTTGTTTTGGAGCGAAATATGCAAGATAGGGTCTTTAATGAATGTGGTTGGATTTTGGTGAGAGCTTCTTATAAATCCGATTCCACTTCTTTTATGAAAGTGACCCTTATTCGTAAGGATCATGTTTAAGGACTTGCTACTAACCTCAAATTTCTTTTCAAGGTATCCTTGAATAGCAAGTTCTCCTTTTGAAGTATTTCAAAATCATGACATTTCATACATGGGGCTAAACTATCATTATGCTCAATTTTTAATTTATCAAAATTACCAACAAAAGTATCATGCTCCTTTTTTAACAATTTATATTTTCTACTAATTGTTTTACATTCATCAAATAAATCATGGAAAGCATTTAATAATTCATCAAATGATAAATTTGCATCAATTGAACTTGGTACCTCCTCTCCAATGGCTATTAGTGCATAATGAGCAACTTGCTCGGTGTTGGGCTCCTCTTCTTCAGATTCGCTTGAGTCATCCTATGTTGCTTTGAGCGCCTTCTTCTTTAGTGTTCTCTTCTTAACTTGGGGACATTCACTTTTATAGTATCCCGGCTTCTTGCATTCATAACAAATTACTTGATCTTTTTTGGGTTTAAATTTATTTTTAATATCATTTTTAAATTTGTTTCTTTTTATGAATTTTTTAAATTTCCTTGTTAAAAGTGCCAAGTCATCGTTAAAGTCCTCATCACTTGAGTTTTCTCTCAAGTGGTCTTCTTGTGTTCTAAGTGTCATATCATTCATATTCTTTGGAAGGGTATCCTCATGCTCTTCATAAGCTTTGTAAGTCATTTCGTAGGTCATTAGTGACCCAATTAATTCTTCAAGAGGAAAGTTGTTTAAATCTTTGGCCTCTTGAATGGCCGTGACTTTAGGGTCCCAACTCTTTGGAAGGGATCTTAAAACTTTATTAACGGGCTCGAAATCCAAAAAACCTTTACCGAGTCCTTTCAGACCATTGACAACATCCGTAAAACGGGTGTACATGTTTCCTATGGTCTCACTCGATTTCATTTGAAATAGTTCATAAGAATATACTAAAAGGTTAATTTTTGACTCTTTCACTCTACTCGTTCCTTTATGAGTCACTTTGAGTATATGCCAAATATCAAAAGCTATTTAACAAATTGAAACAGATTGAACTCATTTTTATCTAGTGAACAAAACAAGGCATTCATAGCCTTGGCATTTAACATGAAAGTCTTCTTCTCCAACTCATTCCAATCATTCATTAGAAGAGAAGACTTTTGAAAACCATTTTTAACAATGTTCCAAAGCTCAAAATTCATAGAAATAAGGAAGATCCTCATTTGAGTCTTCCAATAGGTGTAATCCGTCCCATTGAACGTGGGCGGATGTGTAATAGAGTGACCCTCTTGGTTTCTGACAAATGCCATCTCTCTTGGGTTTTAATCCAACTGAGAGTGAACCTTGCTCTGATACCAATTGTTAGGATCTAGAGCGCACTAAGAGGGGGGGGTGAATTAGTGCAGCAGAAAACTTTCAGGATTTCAAAAACCTTGTTTCAATTAAAGCCGATTCAACTCAATTCGTGTCGGAAGGAATTTGAGCTTGTAGTCTAAAGTGAAAATGCAAGAGAAGACTAAGGTGATTTGCAGCAATGTAAATCATAAAAATGTAGATTTCATAAAGTCTTCGTAGAAAGCCGATCTCGGAAGATGTTTTACGTCAAAGCGAATGTAGATGTATTTAAATCACAATAAGGAGGAGAGGCATTTGCTATAAAAGAAAGATGCTCAAAGTAAATGCAAACCAAGATTTTAGAGTGGTTTGGTCAACGTGACCTACATCCACTATCGGCTTCCTCCTCCGACGAGGTCACCGGCGTCCACTAGAGGCCTTCCTTCAATAGGCGAAGGCCAACCACTCTTTTATAGCTTTTCTCCTTTTGACAGGCTTAGGAGACAACCCTCATAAGTTTCACTCCTCTCTTGAATGATCTCAACACTTAAAAGAAAGGAGGAGAATTCTAGCTTTTACAACACTTTAAGGCCACAATGACTCAAGATTACAGCAAGTTTTTTGTGCCCTTTCATGCAGGAAAGGGTGGGGTTTATATAGGCCCTAATGAGTTTGAAATGGAGCCTAAAAGTGTCCATTCCTAGATTTTGGGGTCCTAGCTGTACCACCGCCATAACTGGGCGGTACTACCACTTGTCATTTGTCACTGAGCGGTACTACTGCTCAGTCTAGGCGGTACTACCACTTGACAATGGTCAAAGATTGAGCTCAGGGGGTACGACTACTTGACAGGGGCGGAACTACCACCCAGAATCCCTGGGAGACCGAGTCTCCTAGGCGGTGCCACCGCCGGCTAGAAATTCTAGGTCCGAATGGGCTATTCTATTCGGCCCAATTTGGGTCTATTAAGGGCCCAATTGGCCCCTAATTAAGTTAGTGGGATTACCTCCTAATCCTAACTTAATATACACTCTAACTACGACACTTAAGATATGATTACTACAATTTGTGTTCCGATGTGTCAATTGCTCTTCCGGTGACCTTTTAGCCAACTTTCAGCGAACATCTGACAAACCCTCGGCGATGCTCTCGTGGACTCCTGGCAAGCTCCTGGACTTCACGATGATCTTCTTGACGAGTTCCGATAATCTTCTTTGGCAAGTTCTTGGACTTCTCGGGTGGTTCCCGCAGAACTTCCGATGAACATCCGGACTTCCGATGAACTTTCGAACTCCCAACGTGATCTTGGTCTTGACTCCGGCTCAAGACCTACTGCATGTCTTACTGCCATCATAGTTAATCCTACACACTTTTCTCAATATATAGATTCGATCAACAAATGACAATTGACTTCATCATCAAAATCCGAGATTCAATAGTGGTATTGCCCAACACAGGCGGTGGTACTGCTAGTACCTCAAAAATTGGGGATGACTCTTTTAGGCTCAAAGTTTGAATCTACTTGAGACTTATAAATATCCCTCTTATCCTTAGCTAACATACACAAGAATTGAGAGCATAAAAAAAATGCTATTATAATCTTGTGAGAACTCCTCTCAAGCTCTAAGTGTTAGTGTGGTTTAAGAGAAGAGTAAGTGGGGGTGTTAAGGTTCTCTCCTAACCTATCAAAAGGAGAATCAAGTATAAAAGGGTAGTTGATCTTCGCTTGTTGAAAAAAGATCGGTAGTGAAAGTGGGAGTGGATGTAGGTCATAACGACCAAACCACTATAAATTAGTGTGTATTTCTATTATTATCATTTACTTACTATGTAATTGCTTCACTTCCTCCTTACTTTACTCTTACTATGATTACAAATAAGCATTCTCAAATTATCTTTCGAGATTGGTTTTTATCGTACGAAGATTTTTCAAACCGATGTTTTTATCCACTACACTACCCCCCCCCCCCCCCCCCCCCTAGTGCCACTCTTGATCCTAACAATAGCAATAGTTTCTACCCTTTCTTCCTCTTTTGTGTCAATAAATTTGACATTAAAAGCCCTATCTAAAACACCTCTTAACAGCAAGAAAAGGTGTAGCACAGATTAGAAAACTACAACAAGAAAATTATAGCAATCGTGCAAAATAATTTCAATGCGATTGAATACAACACTCATAGTTTAAAAGCCAATCTTTTGCATGAGCAACCTAGCTCTGATACCACTTTTATGAAAAGCTAATCTTTTTCATCCTCATGCAAAAGTTGGTGCGCAAGAACCCGCGAAATCGAAAAACTTCATGAAAGAGAATTACCTAGGGAGATCGTATATCCCTAAAAACTTGAGATTTCTGAGAGAGGATGAAGGTCAATTGTCCTCCTCTCTAGGAGTAATCCACATGACAGGAACTATGAAGATGCTCCTCAAATCGCTGTCCAAAACTCTTCCTCGCGTGCACCACACAATCAAGAAGTGGTTGCCCCTTCTTGTTGTCCACACTCCCCCAAATAGGGGCTGCAGATAAGGAGGAGAATAGGAGGAGATAGCCAAAAAGAACCTTTAGCCTATGGTTTTTGGTTCCCTCCTATTTATAGAGGTCGCTTGTCAACTTAACCCTAATGGATCCTATCATATTAGGTATTGGATCTCCATCCAACTACCCAAGCCTCTTAGATTAGTAGGTCTCTACCCAATAATCTCTTGATAGGTCTTATTGGATCTCATCCATAGGATCCAATAATTCAGAGGCTTATTGGATATCCAATAAGATAAGGGCTCCAACGGATATCACATATCCGAACTATTGAATCTCGGATTTGATGATGATATCAATTGATGAGTTTGTGATCTAATTTGCATTTGAGTAATGCAGGATTAGCTTCAATCAAGGAGAGGCAAATTGATTGATGCAGGAGGAATTGGACATTGGGCCGGAGTTGAACATATCAAGAGATTAGATGTCGGGCCAAAGGATCGGTCGACATGCCGGCAGAAGGACTTTGTGACATGAGTTTGGGCATCAGGCTGAAAGATTGGACATCGCACTAAGGATATCGGAAGTTGCGAGAGTCAACATACTGATTAGGCAATACGCTAAAGGAGAGGATGATGCGTCGAAAGATCGGACGAAGTGTCGGAAGAACCAATGATATGCTGGACAATATATGATTTGTGCTATGTAATAATTTATCTAGATTGAGTTAGTTTAGATCTAATTGAGTCGGTATTAGGGTGAAACAATGTTAACTCAATTAGGGACCAATTGGGTTGAATCAAGGATGAATTGGGCCTATTGTTTGGCCCACTTAGTGTCCTGTAGAAGGGTCTGGCCATGGTACCACCAAACATAGTCTTCAAAACTGTGTTATGTGGTGGTATCACTAGATTGAGCGGTGGTATCACCCAAACACAATCTTCAAGATTATGTCAAGCGGTATCGCTAGACTAGGTAGTATTACTACTTAGTGTTAGTTTGTAGGTGGTGGTACTACCTAGTGTTATTCTGTAGGCGATGGTACAACCCAATAATGGTGGTGGTACTGCTAGTACGTTAAAAACCTAGGATGAGACACTTTTTGGCTCCATTTTTGAAGCTATTAAGGCCTATAAATATCTCTCTCATCCCTGCATAGCAAATATAAGAATTGAGAACAAAAACAAGGGAAAACTCTATTGTAATCTTATGAGAATTCTCCTCCTATAATCTAAGTGTTGATTTCTGTTTAAGAGATTTGTGAGTGGGGGTGTAAAGGTTCTCTCCTTAGCCTCTCAAAAGGAGAATAGAGCTATAAAGGTAATTGATCCTCGCTCATTGAATGAAAACCACTAGTGGATGCTGGTGGCCTCGACGGAAGAGGAATCGATAGTGGATGTAGGTCACAACGATCGAACCACTATAAATTGGTGTACTTTATTTCTACTATTTACTTACTTTACAACTGCTTTACTTCCTCATTACTTTAGTTGCATACTCTTATGAATGTTTTTAAAGTTAAAATACTTTTTGATATAGTTTTATCGTACAAAGTTTTAAATTATCAACGTAATTTTGCATACGCACAAATTCACCCTCCCTCTTTGGCCTAACTCGATCCTAACATGAACCTCTACTCATCGCAGTACATACCATATATGTGTGATCCTCTAGGCCCAATATCAAGCTAGCCATGAGTCATATATGTTAGAACTCCTTCTGGCTCATTGAATTATTATCTCCATAATAATTCATTTGACTTATCGATTATGGATGTACTAAGCCACTATGCCGTAGTTCTTAGATGACATAAGTGAATCCAATCCTTTGGATCTATCTATCCTTAGTTATCATATACCTATAGTCCCTCATCCATCTAATATTTTAGAGATCGTATACCGGGCATGGTGTTATCAGGACCATATAGTTTCTACACGAGTCTCACTTTAATCGGATTCTCCGAGAGAACTCTTTTTCTCTCAATCTGAATGACCCTAGCTATGGATTTATCAGAGCAAGAATATATAGGATATTCCTCTCATAATACCGAGAGTGGATAATCCTCTATCGACACTCAATAACTCTTATAAGGTTAGCTACCACTCCCAATGACCTGCTATACTAGATTTGGAACCTCCAGATCTATAAGTATAGTATCAAAGAATGGAGTACTCATACAAGACATCCTTGGTGTCTCAAATCTAAGGACTAGATACATCACTAGGACGAAGGAATCGTTATCTGACAATAAGGCATCATCAACTATCCAACATTCTGTAAGCAGATCAATCAGTGAACTCATTCTCCAATAAGCTCCTATACTATATCCCTAGTGTCCCCATACGAGTAGCCATGAGACTAACTGCATCCATCATATAGTTAGGTATACAACACACTAGTCTATCTGGTTATCTCGATGTCCCTTTCGAGTAACCTATGATCGAGATTATTTAGGATCTGTATTTAAAGGTAAATCAATCTCATTATCATAATCTCATCACGATCTGATTCCCATTGCATAAATCCATGGACATCACAATATATTTATGCAATAGGCAATATAAGGTGATAAAATATCAAATAATAATAATAACAAAAAAGATTGCATGTCAAGTCACATATGCTATCACTCACGTGATTGGCTTGCAAGACACCTATGACTATCAATCTCCCATTTGACCTAAAACCAATCACATATATGTCTGATCCCCATTAGACCCTTGTGGCGCTCAAAGGCAATCTGAGATAATGGCTTTGTCAATGGATCTATGATATTATCGAATAGAACTCTTTCCACTACTACATCTCCTCGAGTCACGATATCTCTAATCATGTGGAACCTCCTCAGAATGTGCTTACACTTCTGATAAGACCTAGGTTCCTTCGCTTAAGCAATCGCCCTATTGTTGTCACAATATAAGAGAATCAGCTCCTCGCTACTGGCACGACTCCCACATCTATGATGAACTTCTTCATCCAAACTCCTTCCTTTGCTACCTCTACTACAGCAATGTACTCTGCCTCTATGGTCGAGTTAACAGTAGTATCTTGTTTGGAACTCTTTCAGCATATAGCTCCTCCATTCAGGGTGTACATATACCCCAAATTCGACTTACTATCATCGACATCGGACTAGAAACTCGAGTCTGTGTAGCCTTCAACCTTGAGGCTACTACCTTCATATACCAGAAAAAGATCCTTTGTCCTTCTCAAGTACTTAAGGATATACTTTACTACTTTCCATTTCTCCAAGCCTAGATCCGCTTAATACCTGCTCATGACACTCAAAGCATGCGCTATATCAGGCTTGGTACATAGCATGGTATATATAATAGACCCTATCATTGAGGCATAGGATATCCTATCCATATTCACCCTTTCTTCAGGAGTCTTTAGGGATATACTCCTAGAAAGTGATATCCTATGTCTTATCGGTATGAGACCTCTCCATACTCGATTCTAACTTATTAGGATTGTGTCTTATAAAGTAGGTAGGGCAGCCCTAAATCTTAACAATCTTAAGATCAAGCTTCTTTCTTTTCCATATCTAATATAGTATAGACACTACCGACTAAGTTGGAACTCTATTCAGAAGGTAAGCTACGGTCTCTAGAGCGTATCCTTAGAATAAGATGGGTAGGTTAGCGAAGCTCATCATGGACCGCACCATATCTATAGTGTACAATTCCTCCTTTCAAATATACCATTAAGTTGAGGTTTATAAGGAGGTATCCATTAGGATAGAATCTCATGGTCCTTAAGGAATTAGGTGAACTCTGTACTCAAGTACTCACCTCTTCGATCTGATCGAAGTGTCTTGATACTCTTTCCAATCTGGGTCACCACTTCATTCTTATACTCTTGAATTTCTCAATGGCCTCGGACTTATACTTCATCAAGTACACATGTATATACCTTGAGAAATCATCAATAAAAATAATAAAGTATGTGTAACCACCTATGGCATGAGTTGACATGGGTATATATACATCACTATGTATGAGCTCCAACAGCTTAGTAGCTCTTTCTCTCTAGTTCTACTAAAATGAGAGTTGGTTAGTTTTCCACGAAGGTGAGGCTCGTAAGTTACATATTACTAATAGTCGAATGTATCTAGATATTCATCCTTTAGTAACTTTTGAATCCTTCCCTCATGGATGTGACCTAGCCTACAATGTCATAGGTATGTGATGTTCATCTTATCTCATTTCCTCTTGGACACACTTACATTCATGATATGTGGAGCAGTGTCTAGTATAAACAAACTATTATGCAATATTCCTCTCATGATGATCTCATCATCTAATATTATTAAATAATTATTATTCTCAAAAACTAATTTATATCCACTAACTATCAAATATAAAAAAAAATTAATATTTTTGACAATAAAAGGAACAAAATAACATGCACCAAATGCAATAATAGATCCACCAAACAAATATAGGGTGACCTTACTAACAGCTACTGTAGCAACTTTTACTTCATTGCCCATCTTGAGGTCCATCTTGCCTCTCACTAATCTCCTAAGTCTTTCTAGAACCTATAATGAATTACAAATGTGATAAGCACTACCAGTATCCAATATCCATGTGGTATCATAAGAGTTTGACAAATGAAGACTAATCATGAATGTACTTGAAGCTTCTTCAAGCTTTTGTTTTGCCCTCTTTGTAAGATACTCTTTGTAGTTCCTCTTTCAGTGCCCATATTTTTCATAGTAGAAGTACTAGCCTTTGTCTTTTGCCGGGTCTTTCTTAGCAACCTTTGCTTTACCTAGTCTCCCCTTGCCCTTGCCCTTCTTAAGAGACTTTTTTGTCTTTCTTTTCTTTCTGGTTTCACCAGTATAGAGAACTGGCTTCTCTTTTTTGATTGTGCTCTCTACCTCCCTCAACATATTGAGAAACTAAGGTAGAGTCATCTCAAGCTTGTTCATATTAAAATTCATAAACTGTGAAAAGGAATCTGGTAGGGACTAAAGCACAAGATCCACACACAGGCCATCCTCTAGGACCGTTCCTAGACCTGTGAGTTTCTCTATCTACTCAATCATCTTTAGGACATGGTTCTGAACCGGTGTTCTCTCAGTCATCCTAATACGAAGAAGGCTCTTGGATATCTCATATCGTTGAGTCCTTCTTTGTTCCTCAAATAGTTTGTGGACATCTAGGAGAATGGATCTAGCATTCATCCTTTTATGCTTTCTCTAAGCAAGAGTAGAGTCATCTATGTACTTCATGTAGCTAGTATTCTCATCCTTGCTTGCCCCTTTCTTAGGCATAGGTATCACTATATCAAGGATGTACATGATTTTCTCCGCCATGAGAATAATTCTTAAGTTGCGGAGCCAATCCATATAATTCGAACCAGTGAAGTGGTTGACATCAAGCATGTCACGTAAGGGATTTGAAGGAACATTTTCTGAAAATAAAGATGCAATAGAAATAAATAACATACAAATTTTGTAAAAAATAAATAAATAAGATATAGACTTCTATCTTAATCTACTCCCCCTATTTTTTTGGCGAGTCATGCGACACCCTCAACACTGGATAGTACCACCACCTAGTCTAGCGATACCATCCCCTAGGAGACTATGTCTAGGCAGTACCACCACCTAGACTTATGCTACCACCGCTTGACACTAGGCGGTACCATCACCCAGTCTTGTAGTACTATCGTCTAACATAGTCTTGGAGATTGTGTCTCGAAGATTGAGCCTCTAGTAGTGCCATCGCTTGACCCAACTTTTGGGTCATTGAATTGGCCTTTCTCTTGGCCCAAAGCAGCCCTAATTCAGGTCTAATTTTCCCTAATTGAGTTGATTTAATTACATTCTAAAATAACCCAATTATGACCTAAACTAAATCAATCTAGACAATTATTACAAAGCACGAATCATCTATTGTTCGTCATGTCATTGGTTCTTCCGGCGCTTCATCTAATCCTTCGACGCATCATCCTCTCCTTCAACATATTGCCCAATCAACATATTATCTTCTCACAATATTCAATCTCCTTGGCAAAATGTCCGATCTTCTTGGCCTGACGCCTGAATTCATGGACTGAAGCCTTCTACTGACACGTCGACTAATCCTCTGGCCCGACGTCCGATCTCCTAACATGTTCGACTCCGACCCAACATCAAATTCCTCCTGCTTTAATTAATTTGTCTCTCCTTAATCGAAGCTAGTCCTGTATTATTTAAAATACAGATTAGATCATAAACATATCAATTGGTTTCATCATCAAAATATGAGATTTAATGGAAAATATTATACTTGCACAGAGATTATTTGAAAGGTTTTTAGACTTGTTTTTGATAAGTTTTGATCGATTTATATTATTTTTTAATATGGCCCAAAAAAGTGTCATTGGGTCTAAATCTTCATAATTTTTAACTAATATTTGAGAATAGCTTTCAAACCAATTATCAAGTGTAAATTTTACAAAAGATTTCATGGATTCATCAAAATTTATGAAAATTAAGTGAAATTAAATAATTTCAATCTATTTACAAGCAGAATTAACCAGAAAATGGTCATTTAAAATTCTAAAAGCAGAAAATATTGTACTTTTGTCTATCTAATTTCATTTCTAAGGATTCCATAAAGTTTGGTCTTGTTTTGTCAAGGTTTAGATCTAGATACATTGTTTTTTAATTGGACCAAAAAATAGTGTAATTTCCTAAGTTTGGGCTTCTTTTGATACGTTTCCACTGAGTTATATTATTTTTTAATAAGATCCAAAAATAAATAATTAGGTCTAAATCTTCATATTTTTAAACTAATCTTTCAGAATAGGTTTCAAACTGCAAATGTTATAAAAGAGTTCATGAATTCAAAATTAGGTGAAATTAGAATATTTTAACCTATTCACAAGCTAAGTTAAACACAAAAAAAGTCATTTAAATTCCTAAAAATATAAAATAAATACTTATGTCCATCTGGGATCATTTCAAAGGTTTTCGTAAAGTTTGGGTCTGTTGTTTAGATTTAGACCTAATTACACTGTTTTTTAGATACTATTTAAAAAAAGGATAACTAATCTCTTAATTATTTATATTATTTTTAAAATTTTAAAATATATTCAAAATAGCTTTAAAATTTTTATATTTATATTTTTATTTTTAAGCATTAATAAAGGTACTTTTTTACTAATTCAAATACCTAAATGATATAAATATAACTTTTAATTGTTGAAATCAATAAAATACTACTTTAAAGACTTAAAAATAAAAAATAATGATCACCTAGACCTATCAAATTTATTTTGAAAATTTTTGGGAAATTTAAAATTTTTTATATTTTATATTTTATTTTTTAAATATAGGAAGAGTATCATTCTAGTATTCTTTACTTTATATTTAACAATATTACTTTTAATTTATTGTTTATATTTTTATTTTATTTTTTTCATTTTTGTAATTTTAAATAATTATTTATTATTTTTACTAATATAAATAAATATATATTAATAAAATATTTGATATTATTTATTTTGAATTGGTCCAAATTTTGGATTAGTTCAATCGATTTAATTGAATGGTTTGGTTCAGAAAAATGAGGGGGAGTAATACAATTTTTTAAGATAAAAAAAATCACAAAGTAGCCGAGGGCTAATTTTGTTATTTTAAAAATTGGGGGCTCTATGCGAGAATAAATGGAAAAGAAGGAGTAAAACTGAAGAAAGTAAAAAACTAGTGGCTTTTCTATAAAATTTACCTTTGAAACTTCATATTAAAATATTTATTTTATTCAAAAAATAATATTATAATTAATACAATCACAAAGTCTCAATTTGAGAAAAAAATACCAAGAATTATATCACATGTTAAGAATATATTTTCATGTCTTCGTTCTACTGCATCCAACATGAAAACACATTTGCCCATTATATTTTATAGTTGCTATTTTGATTTCTAGTAGTTATTTTGCTTCCAATAATTGAAATTTATTACATCACGTTGGTTTGTCAATGCATATTATTCAATAGATAAAAAAATTTCTTTTTTGACTATTCATCTATGCAACTATACAGGGACTCGGATGATTTCAATCCTTCCTCTAAGTGGATTTAATGTTTTGAGAGAGGTTTAGACTCTTGGATTTCTCTCTCTCTCTCTCGAAATGTTTTTTTTTAGATAGAGTTAAGAATGTGCTTGGGGTGCTTTTTTTTTTAACGAGTTGAGATAATCGTTGAGTTGATGTAAGAGTTAACTTATGGGACGATTATGCGAAATCAATGAGGTGTGAGGACGTTCTTCAAATCATCGGCTATTGTGATTATAATTTAACAGTATGTGGCAGCGTAGGGAAGCATCAACTATCATCCGATATTGATTCGACTTCTGTGTTGGCACTCTGTTTAGCATCAATGTTGGACGACCTTATGGTCGACGTGTCGGGCTGACAAGTATGCATTGAAGCATGGTTGTATCATTACATTGCTTACATGTATTAACCCTTTATCAAAATTTAATTTAAACTAGCATTCATCTCAAACCACTCGATAATTTCAATTACATTTTATCAATATATTTTCTCAATAAGTAAGGAATTGAGTTTAATATTTTACTACGTTATGTATAATATAAAATATCACAATTATAGAATAGTATGTAATATTTTATTTTTAACTGCTTGTTTCATATTTCTTCAGTAATCTTAAACTTATGCGTCGCACAAAAATGAGATACTAAAGAAATAATATAGTTGTCATATACAAAAAGATTATTGAGAAATGGACGATCACATATGAGTCGTATCACATACTACATTTGAGAAATTAAAATTATTTTATTAACATTACGAGAAACATTTTCAATTATTCGAATATGGTAATGATTATTCAATTAATAAAGAATTGAATTTCATATTATATACTGTGTATCATTCGTTACAAAGAACAATTACAAAATACGGAGTCCATGTCATTTTATTTTAAAATTTCTATTTAAAGTTTTAGATATTATTTCTTACTTTTGTGTGCTCGATTAGCATTAGATTACTTGATATTATAGAGATAGTACGATTTCAATGTATAAAGATCGTATCAATAATAAGAAATCATATATGAAGTGACTCTCATATTTCATATGATTATGCTCGTTATATCAGTTTACTAAAGAAAATCACCGCTAAATTCTTAATTTCTTATAACGAACCAACAATCTAAAAACCAAAAATTTATAATTGCTATTGGTGTGAGAAACAACATTAACTATTTTCTAATAAATATAATTTTCTAAATTGACAAATGATTGAATTTGACATTTAGACATCTATAGAACTTACAAAATTAAATATCATTTGCACACTATTTCGTTTATAGTTTTTGTTTATAACACTGAGATGATTCTTAATTTCATGCATTGAAGGGGGTATCAAATTAGTTGATATGATGGAAACAACATCAATGTTACACACTAATTCATCCTCTTTTATCATAGCCAACATCAATGTTACATTCTTCTTAATTTCCCATAGCCAACCAAAAATCTAGAAACAATTTATTCAACATTGATATTAATATTAGAAACTTTTTATGTATGTTACATTGTTCCCAATAAATAAATTGGACCAGCTTCCATTAGCAAATATATAAAAAGAGAAAAGAAAGTTAAGATCACCCATTATTAATAGATATCATCCACTTAAAAACACACCAACTCCATCCTTAATTTACTTTCAATACATAAAAAGGACTCTCTACCACCACCACCACCACCACCAAAACAGAAAGAAGACCACTGCAGCACCCAATCAAGGCCCTTTGGAGAGGATCAAGTGGGCAAGTGCCAATGCATTGCTCACTATATGCATCAAGGTACCATCTTGCTTGCACAGGGGGTTTGGCGCAGGTATCTCCGTGAAAGCATCATCGCAGGTGCTGTAGTAAGATATGACTCCGCTCAGCATGCTGTTGGCAGTCCCTTCATCGCGTGCCTTGATGGCATCACTCCCCTTCACGAGATCATCCAATGCATCACCATACATCTTGATGCAGATAACCAAAGCCTGCTTCACGCTTTTGCTGCTGGATGGTTTAGCGGCTAAATGTGATGCAAGATCCTTCACGGTCTTTGTGCGGTCGCTTGCCATATGAATGTGCATGCCGAATAGAGATGCAGCATCGATGACGGCGTACGCATGGCCGTAAGTGTGGGCTGCGTTAATGCAGAGAGATACGTAGTCGGTGTGAGAGCAGATGCTAGCGATGTCACCGTCGTCCTTGCAGGGACCGTGGCCACCATGGGAGGAAGTGGCCGAGGCGGGGGGGAGGAGGGAAGAGGAGAGGGAGAAAAAGATGAAGAGATGGGTGGCCATCATGGTTGCTGGTTGAGAAATGGCAACAGAGGCGACGACTAGAAATGGGGGGCAGACTGGATGAATAATCGGCGAACAACACGCTTAGCCTCAACTTTATAACTGCATTGCCTTCTCTTCCTATATTTCACACTTGCATCGCTTAATTATTGCAAACTCTTATATTCTTTTGTTGGAGAAGGTGCTAATCGATAAACTAAATGATTTCATTGTAAAACTAGTCAATGGATGATTTCTATAGAATTCAAGGGTTAATGCCCAAATGCATGAAACATATTCCAGATTTGAGAATCATTAAATAAACAGAAAAGTTTGCAGTCCATGCTTTACAAAACAAGAATGTCTTAAAGAGTGTGGCCCCTTTGTCCCCTCAACCCAAATGTCACTATGTTTGTTTTGCAGACTCCTTTGCATCTTATAACTTTAAGCATGGACCAGATTGATGTTCAAACCATAAACAGTGAGTGTATAAGAATACAGCGTTGATATTTCTTTTTTGTTTTTCTATTAGATGAAAATTTTGTGATGTATATGTTAGATTACGTTGCCTTATTAATTAGATAAGATATATTATAAATATGATTGGATTCTTATTATAATTATTAGTCAGTTTCTTTAGGAGATAACTTGATGGGAGTAACTCTTAACTTATCTTATCCTCTATTCTCGCCTATAAACAGACGAGACCTCTAGGGTTAAATAAGAATTAAAATATTTCTCTCAATCTTCGTAATCCATCAATCTACGTGGTTATATATCTTCTTGTAGATTGATATCTCAAATCTAATGATGGGGCGCTGGTAGATCATATATGATTTATTCTTCTGAACAATAATGAAAGGTACCCATCGTCGTATTGTTAGATCTAATTTTATTTAATTTCAATTTTAACATAAATTTTTTTTCGTATTATAAATAATATGATTATAGATTTTATGTTAACAATGGATATTATAGTCTAGGTTCTTAAGATCAAATATATTATATATATTATTTTTTATTACGATATATGTGTTGAATCTCATATTTTGATGATGAAATCAATTGATGGGTTAATTAATCTAATCCATATTATTGAGTTAAGTGTATAGGATTAACTACAATAGCTTGAAGACATAAAGCAAGTCTATCAGAGTCAAGTTTAATGGGTGTTCGAGAGTCCGCCGAGAGTCCGACGATTTGTCGGAAGTACTGCCGGAACCAACCGTGAAGAAATCGGGAACTTGCCGAAGTTTTCGAAAGTCCGCCGAAGAGATCGTCGGAGGTTCGCGGAGATCATCGAGAAGGTTCGGCTACTTGTCAAAGACTCATTGAACTCATCACAGGATCGGGAGCCTATTGGGAGTTCGTCGGAAGAAATCCGAGGGTGTATCGGAAGTCCGCCGGAAGGAAACTCAACGTTGCCGATTAAAAACCTATTTAGGACTATATCTTAATTTCATAGTTTACATGTAATTAGGATTAGGATTAAGGATTAATCCTATAACCTGGTTAGGGGCCAACTGGGCCCTAATATAGACTGGTTTGGACCAAATTAGGAGCCAAACCAGTGACCCGTAAGGTCGGGCGATGGTACCGCCGGACTAGGCGATGGCACCGCCCAGCACCCGGTCGGACTGGGCGATGGCACTGCCCAAAACCCGAGCGTTCCGGCGATGGCACCACTAGTACACTATCACTATCAAATACACCGCCAACACCAGGAACCCAAAAATAATTCAAATTTGGAGCCCAAATTTGAATCCTCTTAGGGCCTATAAATTCTTCTCAATTCTTAGTAGAGACTACCTTTTGAGAAGTTAGAAATTGAGAAAAAGCCTTAGCAAAGTCTTTAGCAAAGTCTTATTTTTTCAATAGCTTAAGTGTTTACCTCCCTCTTTCTCTTTGAAAAATCTATAAGAGTGTGAACCACTTGTAAAAAGGTTGTAAGAGGGGTATTTGGTCCTTCTCCTTCAAAGTGATTTGTTAGTGGAAGTTGGGAGCCTCATCGAAGAAGGCTTCGCAAGTGGATGTAGGTCATTTGACCGAACCACTTTAAATTATTGTGTTCCTTGAATGTGTGAGTGTTTAACTTTCTGAAAGTTGGTTTTCATCTCCTTACTTTACTCGAGCTACTTTTACTAAGTCATTCTTTGTCGAATCAAAATCTCTACACATTTACGAAATCATTTTCAAACTTACGAGTTTTAATCTACTGCACTAATTCACCTCCCCCCTCTTAGTGTCGCTCCGATCCTAACAATTGGTATCAGAGCGAGGCTCACTCTCATATTTGGTTTAATACCCAAGAGAGATGGCTTACTCCGACATGTAAGAGGGTCACTCTATTACACGTCCGCCTATGTTTAATGGATCGAATTACATGTATTGGAAGACTTGTATGAGGATCTTCCTTATTTCCATAGATTTTTGAGCTTTGGAATATTGTTGAAAATGGATTTAAAAAATCTTCTCTTCCGATAAGTGAATGGGATGAGTCGAAGAAGAAGGTTTTTGCTTTAAATGCAAAGGCTATGAATGCCTTGTTTTGTGCACTTGACAAAAATAAATTTAATCGTGTTTCGATTTGTGATTCGACTTTTGATATTTGGAGAACTCTTGAGGTCACTCATAAAGGCACTAGCCGAGTGAAAGAGTCCAAAATCAACATTCCTATGTATTCTTACGAACTTTTCTGGATGAAACCAAGTGAGTCCATCGGAGACATGTACACCTGTTTCACGGACGTCATCAATGGACTCAAAGCTCTTGGTAAAGGTTTTTCTAACTTTGAACTAATAACTAAAATTTTAAGATTCCTTCCAAAGAGTTGGGATTCAAAAGTTATGGTCATTCAAGAGGCCAAGGACTTTAAAATATTTCCTCTCGAAGAACTTATTGGGTCTCTTATGGCCTATGAAATGACATGTCATGCTCATGAAGAGCTCGAGAACCCCCTTCCAAAGAACATGAAGGATATGACACTTAGAACATAAGAAGACTACTTGAAATAAATATCAAGTGATGAGGACAATGACGATGACATTGCACTTTTAACTCAAAAATTTTAAAAATTTATAAGAAATAACAAATTTAAAAATGACGCCAAAAACAAACTTGAACATAAAAAGGATCAAGTAATATGCTACGAATGCAAGAAGCTAGGGCACTTCAAAAATGAATGCCCCCAAGCCAAGAAGAAGCAACCGAAGAAGAAAGCTTTAAAAGCGATTTGGGACGACTCAAGTGATTCCGAGAATGAAGAAGCTAGCAACAAAGAGGAGGCAAACTTTACACTAATGGCTTTAGGAGAATAGGTATGTGATTTAGTTAATGAAGATTTATCTTTCGATGAACTTTCTATCACTTTTCATGAATTATTTGATGAGTGTAGAACTATTAGTAAGAAGTTCAATCTATTAAAGAAAGAGCATGCCTTACTACAAAATAAGCTTGATAATCTTTAAACTCCTCCATGCACTAAGTGTAAACACTTAGAAGTAATAAAATATGAGAATTTACTACTTAAAGAGACCTTAAACAAGTTTAAAGTTGGTAGCAAAGGCTTGGACATGATCCTTGCAAATAAGGGTCACGTCACAAATAGAAGTGGAATTGGTTTTGTGAGAGGATCTCACCAAAATCCTACCACCTTCATTAAAGAACCCACATTACATGTTTCACCTCATTTGAAATGTAACTTTTGTTGTAAATCCGGGCATATTGTTTATAAATATCCATTTAAGAAAATTAGTCCACATGTTCCTAAAGGAACTATAAATAATTCAATGATGAATGACAAAATTAGTAGATCAATTTTTGAGGCACCCAAAATCAAATGGGTACCTAAAAACCATCCTATTTTGTAGATAAACTCACAAGCTAGAAGCAAGAGATGGTATCTTGATAGTGGATGCTCAAGACACATGACCGAAGATCCATCTCATTTATCTATGCTTACTAGCAAAGAAGAAGGGTATGTTACCTTTGGAGACAACAACAAAGGTAAAATCATTGACAAGGGAACCATAGATAACAAATCAAGTTTTTCAATTGATGATGTGTTGCTAGTTGATGGATTGAAACATAATCTCTTAAGCATTAGTCAATTATGTGATAAAGGTTACATTGTTAGATTTGAATCTAATGTGTGCATTATTGAAAAATCAAACAATAACATATTAATGATTATCTTAAAACAAAATAATGTCTACACCATCAACCTTGATAAACTTAATAATGAAATATGCTTTTCCATTTTAAATGATGATGCTTGGCTTTGGCATAGGAGATTAGGTCATGCAAGTATGAAACTAATATCTAAGATTTCATCTAGAGAGTTAGTACAAGGGATTCCCAATATAAAGTTTGTTAAGGACAAAGTGTATAATGCTTATCAACTAGGAAAACAAATAAAAACTAGTTTCAAACCAAAAAATCAAATTAGCACCACTAGACCATTGCAATTGATCCATTTGGATTTATTTGGACCAATTAACACAACAAGTCTAGGAGGAAGCAAATATACCTTCGTAATTGTAGATGAGATACATCTTGGCTCACAAAAGTGATTGTTTCAAATGTTTCTCTAAATTTTATAAACTTACTCAAAATGAAAAAGGCTTCATGATTTTATCAATTCGGAGTGATCACGGTGGCGAATTTCAAAACCGTAACTTTTAAACTTTTTGTGAATCAAATGGATATAATCATAACTTTTCCACTCCGAAAAATACTTAACAAAATGGGGTAGTTGAAAGAAAAAATAAAAATTTACAAGAAATGACAAGAACCGTGTTAAATAAACATAGTCTACCTAAGTATTTTTAGGCCGAAGCCGTTAATACGACTTGCTATGTCATGAATAGAGTTCTAATAAGACCATCTCTATCAAAAACTCCCTATAAATTATCGAACAACAAAAAACCAAATGTTTCTTATTTTAAAGTTTTTAGTTGCAAATGCTTTATTTAATGATGCCTCGGAAAATTTGATGCTAAATCCGATGAAGGTATCTTTCTTGGTTACTCTTCCATTTCTAAGGCTTTTCGTGTTTTTAACAAAAGAACCTTAATTATAGAAGAGTAGTTTTTAATGAAATTTTCAAGTTAAAGAAAAATGATTTTGATGATGATCTTGGTTTTGATAATTTGAATTTAAATGAACCTCCTCCTCAAAATAGCAACTTGGATGTATCTTCTTCCGAAATTTCCTTACCCAAGGAATGGAAGTATGCATATGCTCATCCAAAGGAGCTAATTATAGGAGATACATCAAAAGGGGTTCAAACTCGTTCTTCTTTCAAGAATTTTTATGCTAACGCTGCATTCCTTTCTCAAATTGAACCTAAATGCATTGATAACACCTCGAAAAATGATTCATGGGTTATTACAATGCAAAAGGAATTGAACTAATTTGAGAGGAATGAGGTATGGAAGCTTGTTCCTAGACCTAATGACCATTTAGTCATTGGTACTAAATGGGTCTTTAGAAACAAGCAAGATGAATACGGTATCATAGTTAGAAATAAGGCTAGACTAGTGATCAAAGGTTTTAACTAAGAAGAAGGTATTGACTACGAAAAGACCTTCGCTCCTATGGCTAGATTAGAAGCCATTAGAATACTCCTTGTCTATGCTAGTAGTAATGATTTTAAACTATTTCAAATGAATGTCAAAAGTGCTTTCTTAAATGGTGTTATTTCCGAAGAAGTGTATGTTGACAACCTCCCAGATTTAAAAATTCTCTTCTTCCTAATCATGTATTTAGATTGACTAAGGCTCTCTATAGCTTAAAACAAGCTCCTAGAGCTTGGTATGAAAGGCTTAGTTCCTTTCTTATTTTAAATAATTTTACAAAAGGCAAGGTTGATACTATATTGTTTATCAAACATTTTGAAAATAATTTTTTTATTATTCAAATTTATGTTGAGGATATTATTTTTGGTTCTTCGGATGAATCACTATGTGAATCATTTGCTAAATGTATGAGTCATGAATTTAAAATGAGCCTAATGGGAAAATTAACCTTCTTTTTAGGATTACAAATTAAACAACTTAGTAATGGTATATTTCTTAATCAATCTAAATATACATTAGAATTGTTAAAATAATTTAACATGGATGGTTCAAAAGCAATAAACACTCCTATGCATACTTCCACTAAGTTAGATATGGATGAAAATAGTAAAAACTTTGATAAAAAAATATATAGGGGAATGATAGGTAGTCTACTATACCTCACCGCGACTAGACCGGATATCATGTTTAGTGTAGGACTTTGCACTAGGTTTCAATCTAATCCTAAATTATTTCATCTTAAAAGTGTTAAAAGAATTTTTAGATATCTTAAAGGAACTCCCAATTTAGGATTGTAGTATCCGAAATCCGATAAATTCGATTTAATAGCTTATGTAGATGCCGATTTTGGCAGATGTAGGATAGATAGAAAAAGCACATCCGGAACATGCCAATTTTTAGGACATGCACTTATTTCTTGGACTTCCAAGAAACAAAATTCGGTTGCACTATCTATGGTAGAAGCCAATTTTGAGGGGTTAGGCAACCTGAAAGGACTGATCCAGTTCCCCTACTAGTAGAACACCCCGAAACACCAATTTTTAGAGAAAATGAGTCTCCTCCTCCTAATCCCTTTGGTGCAATAGCTTCAGAATCAGCTCCTACTTCATCTTCTGAAGATCTCATTATAGTAGAATTATATCAGATCAAATCACAACAAGAGCAACTCAAATCACAGCAAGAGCAAATTCAATTATAGCAAGTTGAAATTTTGAGGAAACTACGACAAATGAATCAAAAGATAGATGTCATGTATAAGAACTATGGATTTCCTCCTAAGGATTAATCGATATGCCTTCTTATTCTGCTACCTTGACATGCGATCCTTGTATGATTAATCTTAATGCCAAGTTAAAGCTTTGTCAATTTTTTTTGCCATCTCCTTTTTATGAATGCTGAATTTTTCTAATGAGATGAATTTTGTATGATCAATCTTAATGTTGAATTCATTTTCTAACGATTTTATAATCACAAATTGTACGCTTAAAGTCTCATCTCCTTTTTGTTGATGACAAAGGGGGAGAAGAATGAGCAAAAGATTGATGACTTGTGCAAATGTGATAGCATGACTTATATGAATTGCAAAAGCTAATATGTTGTGTAATGCAAATGTCTTATATGCATCGCAAATGTGATAGCATGACTTATATGAATTACAAAAGCTAATGTCTTATATGCATCGCAAATGTAATAGCATGACTTATATGAATTACAAAAGCTAATATGTTGTGTAATGCAAATGTCTTATATTCATCGCAAATAATGTCTTATATGCATCGTAAAAATTTTTGAGAATATCGTAATATGAAAGTTTTTAGATTGGTTGTCGCTTCATCTCATTATCATATGAAATTATGCCTTACATTTATATCATGAGATTCATGTTAAAAGTTCATATCTCTTATCGAAATGTTAGTTATCTTTTATCATTTGACTTGAAAATAATTTTCATAGCTTGAAATTATGAGAAATACAAAGTTTTGTATTTGCTCATAGAAAATAACGATGAGTTCAACGGATAGAACTTATCGGTTTAGGCTTGAATTCAAAGAGATTGAATTCAAGTGTTTTTATCTTCTCATTATATGGCATATAGATAGGGGGAGTTATGTTTAACTCCGTCATCAATTGATTGTCATCATAAAAAAGGGAGAGATTGTTGAATCTCGGATTTTGATGATGAAATCAATTGATGAGTTAATTGATCTAATCTATATTATTAAGTTAAGTGTGCAGGATTAACTACGATAGCTTGAAGAAATAAAGCAAGTCTACCGGAGTCAAGTTCGATGGGTGTACGAGAGTCCGCAAAGAGTTCGAAGATTTGTCGGAAGTATTGCCGGAACCAACCGAGAAGAAATCGGGGACTTGCCGAAGTTTTCGGAAGTCCGCCGAAGAGATCGTCGGAGGTTCATGGAGATCACCGAGAAGGTTCGGCTACTTGCCAAAGACTTGTTGAACTCGCCACAAGATCGGGAACCTGTTGGGAGTCCGCCAGAAGAAATCCGAGGGTGTATTGGAAGTTCGTCGGATGATCGCCGGAAGGATCACCGGAAGGAAACTCGACATTGCCGGTTAAAAACCTACCTAGGACTATATCTTAATTTTGTAGTTTGCATGTAATTAGATTTAAGATTAAGGGTTAATCTTATAACCCAGTTAGGGGCCAACTAGGCCCTAATATAGACTAGTTTGGGCCAAATTAGGAGCCCAACTAGTGACCCATAAGGTCGGGCAATGGCACCACCAGACTGGGCAATGGCACCACCCAGAACCCGAAAGGTCGGGCGATAGTACCGTCGGACTAGGTGGTGGCACCGCCCAGAACCCGAGAGTTCCGGTGGTGGCACCGCCAGTACATTGTCAGTGTTAGACACTGACAGGCGGTGGTACCGCCAGCACCGGGAACCCAAAAGTAATTCAAATTTGGAGCCCAAATTTAAATCCTCTTGGGGCCTATAAATACCACTCAATTCTCAGCAGAGACTACACCTTTTGAGAAGTTAGAAATTAAGAAAAAGCCTTAGCAAAATATTTAGCAAAGTCTTATTTTTTCAATAGCTTAAGTGTTCAACTCCCTCTTTCTCTTTAAAAAATCTATAAGAGCATGAACCACTTGTAAAAAGGTTGTAAGAGGGGTATTTGGTTCTTCCCCTTCAAAGTGATTTGCTAGTGGAAGTTGGGAGCCTCATCGAAGAAGGCTTCGCAAGTGGATGTAGGTCATTTAGCCGAACCACTTTAAATTGTTGTGTTCCTTGAATGTGTGAGTGTTTAACTTTCTGAAACCTTTATTTACTTTGAATGTGTGAGTGTTTAACTTTCTGAAACCTTTATTTACTTAGCAATAAGCTTTTGGTTTCATCTCCTTACTTTACTCGAGCTACTTTTACTAAGTCATTCTTTGTCGAATTGAAATCTTTACACATTTACGAAATCATTTTCAAACTTACGAGTTTTAATCTACTGTACCAATTCACCCCCCCTCTTAGTTCCGCTTCGATCCTAACAGTATGTTCATTCAATATTATTGATATGTTTTGTTCTATAGCTAATTGTGAACAATGAAAGTCGCTGAAGGGCTGTGTACCACCCCGTAGCCATGCATTATGGCCACGCGCGGGCAGATGTCCACTTGTGAGCGATGGCTGCACAACGTAGCTTGCATGCCGCAACGGTTGCACTGGGCAACGTGCGCACTGTAGTGCAGGTGGCGGCGGCCGCTCGCTGTAACATCCCATTAGTCCCACATCGGAAGTGGGCAATGTGTATGATTAGCTTGTAAGGGCCTGATGAGTGTACTATGTTAACTCTCGCTTAAGCATTTTGGTCCGTGGTTGAAGGACCAAAATAGAGTTATTGGCCAGTTGACTTATCAGACTCGGGTCGTGACATTTGGTATCAGAGCCGACCTAACATTTGGGCAGGGTGAGAAGGCTCGAGTAGGAAAGGGCTACCCGTGGATAGAGTCAGAGAACTCATCACGGCGTGGAGCCACTACTGAGTTAAGCGGGAGTTAACGTAATACACTCATCAGGCCCTTTTAAGCTAATCATACACATTGTCCACTTCCGATATGGGACTAATGGGATGTTACACTCGCGGGTAGGAGCCGCGCACCATCGGTAGTTGCGTGCAACTAAGGCACGCCAAGGCGGCGACCACGTGCGGCCAGGCAACGACGCACCGGCGGCGGTCGTGTGCGGCCAGGCCACACCAAGGCAGTAGCCACGTATGGCAGGAACCGCCGCAGCGGCCACGCACAGGTAGAGGAAGCCTCGCGCATGTAGTGCCACGACCGCGTGCGAGTAGAAGCAGCCCCGCGCCGCACGTGCAAAGGTGGCGACGCTGCAAATCAGATTTTTGGACAAAATTATAGTTTTGCCCTAAGGTTTCCATTTGGATAAATTATAGCTTTGCCCTTATGTATTTTATTAATATCCTTTAATTCTTTTAACATATTTATAGTTTTACCCTCGAGGATAGGGTTTTGCTAAATTACAATTCTGTATTTTATAAATTTCATAATTCTAATTTATGTCCTGTCAACATATTTACAGATTTATTCTTATCAAATTGAGAATTCTAATTTATATTCTCAATTATAAAATTGATAAATATGATATATTATAATTATGATTGAATTTGATCATGATTATATTTTTGGTTATTTGATTGGATTTAATTTTGATTAAAAAACTATAAATTATGATTTATTTTTATAGTTTTCTTATATGAATTATTGATTATATGTTTAACATGTGGTAAATAAAATCAAATTATTGTTCTTGGATATTCATTTGGTTATTCACATGTATATGTTTGAAATTATGAAATAATATTTATCTTTCACATTAAGACATGATTTATATGTTATCATGATTATCATATGGGTCTTTTCTTTTATTGATTAATATTCAATAATTATTATGGTTGTTATTCTATTATTGAACCACTTCAACATGAATCAAAATAAATAAATTTATGAATATTATTTATAATTTATCTTCATAAGTTTTATTTGACCAATAGTTATCAAAGTAGCTTGGGATATAGACTTATGATATGTGAATTACAATAAAAGCTTTATCATTTATAGGATGTTTTAAATTATATTTTATATTTTTGTATTGGTCCCGCAACCACCAAAGTGACATAAACCAATAATCTATAAAATATATTATGAAATTAGTCCTAAATGATATTAAATAAAATAATATTCACAATAGCAATATGAATCATGATAAAAAAATTTGATGAGTATTATTTTAATTTAGCTTACTACGTTTTATATGATCGGTAGCTACTAAAGTAGCTTAGGATGATAGGTTTATGAGATATAAATTACAATAAAGTCATTGTCATTCATGAGATATTTTAGATTATATTTTATCTTTTTGTATTGGTCCTGTAGCCACCAAAGTGACCTGGACCAATAATCTATAAAATACATTATGAAATCGATCCTAAATAATATTAAATAAAATAATATTTATGATAACACATATAATTAGGAGATTTAGATAATCCCAAAGGAGAATTTATTTCAAATAGTTATGTGATAGAGTAGGATGATACTATTTTGGATACCCTTGTAGTTTAGGGTTGTATACCCAAAGGTAATAATACTATTCCACAAGGATGGTATCAGTCCTCCATAAATGATCTTGAGTGAACACTATATCAATAGTTCATCATTTTTTGGAAACTCAAAATATTAATATTATATTATTATAATGATATTTTCTTCATTGTATTTTTGTAAATGTCCCTATACTTTTTAAAATAAATGACTTGAGTATATACAAGTTGTATTGAGTAAGTGAGACCTTCGTCAGATTAATTGAATAAAATACAAACTTAATTACTGAAAGTTTTGTGGAATAAATAATTGAGGTGACTGATCAGGAAAGATATGAAAGACTCAATTTTATGATACTTAGACTTTAATACAGTTTACAACTAGTGCATGAGAATATCTAAGAATCAATTTAAATTTTTTAATAAGTCATTAGTTAACACCATGATAGAATTTGAGGAATTCAAGGTTATATCCTCAATATAAATGATAAAGCTATAAGCTCAAGACTCATAATATTTTGAGTACTACTCAGTGAGTAAGTAACACTAAACTAAGGATGAAGCGTAAGTCACTTGAGTTTATAATTACTATATAAACGCATAAAAGAATATCTTCACAATGAAGTGTTACTTTTGTAGCAAAGAAAGTTATGTGAAGAAAAAAAATTATAAGACTTGATTTGAAATAAAAAGGTATAAATATAACCTTTATATGGTTCAAATCAAATATTATAGAAATTATTTTTCTAATACTTGATGGATTAATTTGATGCTTCAACATATGTTACCAATAATAGATATTCATTAAAGTAAAAAAAAAATGAAGGGGATAAAACCAAAGGAGAATGAGATATTTATCATTATAGAGAATCATCTTAAAGTGAAAGTGATATTAGTTTATATTTATTGTCTATATCTAAAGATAATTCAATTGATAGATTTTAAGGATCCATGCTGTGTTCTTATAATTCTAGGAATTTGAGTTCTTTACCTAGAATTGCTAAAATATTATTTCCTTTTGGTGATTGTAAACTTACTATGATTCAATAAAATTAATATTTGAATTATGTATAATAATCTATATAGAATTAATATAAATATTAAGTTTACAATGATCTTATAATTAAATATTAAAATAAAATGTAGTTTTATAAACTTCTTGAGATTATGCTTATATCTGTGGGTCACTCTATACTTTTGTCTCATTAAAGAGAGATATTTTATCACCATATAAATAATATATTGAGATATGATTATATATATCTAATTTAAATAAAGTCTATGATCATTCACACTCCCAAAGTGTGCATAAATGAAGTCGATAGATAATTAGATAGAAAAGTCAAGATCATCATATCTGATAAGGATAATGAATTTTATGGTATTTATGATAAACCTAATTATAATTATAATTCTTTTGTTAGATTCTTGAAAAAATAAGGTATATGATTTACCAAATGTATTATAGTAGAATATGATTGTTGAAAGATATAATCGTACCTTTATAGATATGGTTAGGAGCATAATAGGTTATTTTTTTATACCTAAATCAATGTGAGAAGAAGCTCCAAGGACAACCATGTATATCTTGAATGGTGTTCCTAGTAAGTAAATTACATGACTTCTTTTAAGTTATGAATGATAGGAAACCTAACTTAAGATATTTACATATTTGAGATTATTCTATAGAGATAAAGATTTTCAACTCACATAAAAGAAAATTAGATTTAATAACTATTTCTGAATATTTTATTATCTATTCAGAAAAGTTTAAAGGGGTATATATCTTATTTCTCTAATTATAGTATGAGGACAATTAAATATGGTAATGTAAGATTTTTATAAAATAGTAAATAAGTGGGAGTGAAAATCTCGAAATTCAATTTTGATATAGAGGAGATACAAGTTGATACTTCTTTATTATTCGAGAGATTATTGTTACTCAAATTATTAAATAATTTAATAAAAGTGAATAACAAAATAACATTACTAAACTCTCACATTATATTAATATCATTATTAATGATCTTGTAGAACAACCATAATTAACAATCTTGGAAATATCTCAAAGGGAAAGGAATCTTGTCATTTATGGTTACTATATGACATATCTATAAGAATTATAAAGGAATCAGAATGGATTTCTTATTATTTTCATAGGTCATGAAAAGTAATGATTTTGAAATATAATATGATGCAATAAAAGAAGGGTTAAAATTAATAACCTTGTTTGACAAATTTATCGAATTATCCAATAATTATAAAAAAGTCTATTATATAAAGATGACTCAAAGGACAATGTTGAACGATATAATGGTCAGACTTGTGGTTAAAAGTTTTACTCATAAAGAATGTATCGACCATAATGAGACAATTAATTTTTTAATGAACTCGTTAAGAATCGTTATGACATTAGTGACTTATTATGAGTTTGAGTTATATCATAATAATATAAAAGCTTCTTTTTTTCAAGATCTGGCTTACTCTAAATGATTTACAAAGAAAATAAAAGAAATATAAAGTTTGGTATGCAAATTCAGGAATTCATTTATGACCTTAAACAAGTTTCAAGATAACGATATATAAAAATTCTTGATATCATTATTTTCATATTTAAGAAAAATACTATTAATAAGTATTTATATCAGTGGGAGCAAGTTTATTATATTGGTCTTGTATATTGATAAGATTTTGCCTTACAATCTTGGTTTATTATACTAAATCAAGAAATTTATTACTAAGAGTTTTAAGATTATTGATATAAATGAGACATCTTATATTATTAACATTGAGTAATTCAAGATAGACCTAAATGAAGTAGTCGTCTTAGAAAGGATATATCAACTAAGTCTTGAAAAGATTTTAATATACAGCTTTGTTTAGTAAATTATAAAAGTAAAATTTTAGTCAATAGTAAATGCTATAAAATGACTTGAAAATAATTAGATAAAAAAAATATTTTTCGTATATGCGTAGTTGGATGTCTATGCTTAAGCTTGTATAGAAAAAGATATCAGTTTTATATTTAAAATACTAAGTATATATTGGAGTTACCTAGAAGTAAAAACACTAAAGGACCATAGAGAAAGTAATAAGATATTTGGAAGGGATAAAGGATTATATGCTCATATGTATGAAATTATATCAGCTTGAAATGATGGTATTTTTCAGATGCTGATTGTATAAATTGCTTCGATAATAGGAAGTCCACCTTATGGTTAATATCTATATCAACTAGAGGGGTAATTTATTATTATTAATAATAAAAGTTGATTTTGTGGCATGCTTTGAGGCCACTGATCAAACTTTTGGACTGCGAAATTTAATCTCAAGACTTGTTGTAGTCAGACTCAATTACTAAGTCATTGAAGATATTTTGTGATATTATCGTAGTTTTCTTCTCTAAGAATGACAAGTACTATTGCATCTCTATGCATTATGGTATAAAGTACTTGATGGTTATAGAAGAGGAAACCAAAAACATCTAATGTCAATTAATTACTTGAGTTCCATTGTATTGATTACTGATCCATTCACTTGGGACTTACAACCTAAAATATTTTGAAAAAATATGTTCTTATGATTGAGTTTGTGAGCAACCCATAAAGAATATGGTAATGTATGTTTGAGTGGATACTATAATTGATATTTTTGCTTACGTACTTAAAGTTATTTGTTTATGCTATCCTATTTATAATTATGTATGTACATATCATGGTTGAAAATGATGACAGGATTGTCTTGACAAGATAAATTATAGGGTTCATTTTGGACTGCATTAGAAAAAACTAACATTGTTGTGGTATATAGAAGGAAGTGTGACACTTATGACATAGAACTGCTATGACTCATATTGTTAGTCAGACTTAATATAGTATTATTATAATTATTGGACTTATTGGCCTTTGTTTAAAATTCGCATGTGTGTATATTATTTTTCTAAAATTTTAGAATCCAATTGGGTCAAATTATTTTTAAATAAATTTTATTTATTTATTTTTTATTTTAAGTCTTTTTGTATATTACCAATTATTTGGCCAAGTGGGAGAATGTTAGATTATATGGCCCTATTTAATTAAGATATATTATATATATGATTAGATTTTGATTATGGTTATTGACCAATAGAAAAGAAGTTCATGTTAAAGTAGGATTATTTAGGAGATAACTTTGATGAGAGGAACTCTCTTAATAATTTATCCTAGACTCTCTGCTCTCGCTTATAAATAGACAAGACGTCTAGGAGCTAAATAAGACGCATCTTAATGTAGCTGAGAGATTAAAATTTTTCTCTCAATCTCCCTAATCCATCAATCTCGACGGTCTTGTGAAAAGATAGGAAAAGAGGAGAAGAATCTAGTTCTCTTTGTAGATTGATATCTTAAATCCGACGATGAGATGCTTGTCGATCAGATAAGATTTATTCTTCTGAACAACAATGAAAGGTACACATCGTAATATTATTAGATTTAATTTTATTTTATTTCAATGTTGGCATAAATTTTTTTTCAAATTATAGATAGCATGATTATAGATTTTATACTAACAGTATAAAATATAATCTTTATCGGTGTGTCTAGTCGATTCACCTCTCCGATGGCTGAAATGTGCTGTCATGACTACTTAACCTACAATAAGAAATACATTGCATAAGGTGCAGATTAAGGTTGCGTACCCAATGTTGACATCAAGCAATACTCTTCTTGATGCTTATGATGATTTCGAAGGGCTAATAGTTGCTCACACTCTTTCATACATGTGTATATATATGGTTTAGAAATTGGGCTCTTCCTATCGACTTTTTTCAATAACTTTATGACATAGAACTTGAACATAATAGATCGGTTTCGATAATGCAATTTATGTTTTCAAAGTTTGTTGTGATCAATTTTAATGTCATTGATAATAAAAGACTGACTCATTTAATATATCGAGATCTCATGGAGGCAAAATATAGACATTTTAATCTCATTCATGACTTTGAAGTTGTGATAGTGATTCTTAACAAGAAAAAGTTTTTGAGGCGTGTTGGAAATGTTGGATGCTGCTCTCACAACAGAATTGTAACAATTCTCATGAAATACTCTTTTCATTCACTTTTGGAGAAGCAAACTATCCACTACAATAACATGGGAGAAAGTTTTTATAGAGCCAGAGTATTTATCATTAGAACTACAAAGAATGATAGATGCAGATGCCAATAATATGTCATTCCATCATCATTTTTACGGGATGTGGATGTCCAAACGAATTACAGGTCTCGATTTCTGAACTTCAAATGCTGATCGGGGTTCTAATAAAATTTCTTAGGTTCTCAATGATCACAAAAAAAGTAAAAAGCTCACATATAAAGATTCTCAAACTCCTATCAGATCATCACGTATCCAAGATTGGAAAAGCGAATATTTATTATTATAAACAGTCAAATCTGTGTTTCTCGATTGACATTTTACTTGTATTGCTCCTTTATTCTTTGGCAAAACATTGTACGAGCATAAATTCTTTGGAGCCGTGACAACAAATTAATGTCTTGTCTTGTGGTAAAAGAAAAAGAATTGTAGTTAATCAATTGATTCTTCTAAGGTGAAGGTATCGAATAATTTAACTGGTAAAGTCTTGGATAATTTATTACATTTACTTTTTCATTTGACAAATATTGAGCTCAAATCAAATCTTACATTTACTTTTTCATTTGACAAATATTGAGACTGGGCGATGCAACTGCCCCAGCCAGGAGGTGCAACCGCCTGGGCTCAGTCTCTGAGCGAGACTGGGCGGTGCAACCTCTCCTGACAAGAGGTGGCACCGCCTGAGCTCAAGTTTCGAGCTCTGCCAAGCGGTGCAACCGCCCCAGTCAGGAGGTGCAACCACCTGAGCTCAATCTTCAAGCTCTGGCAAAGAGGTGCAACCGCCCCTGACAGAGGTGGCACCGCCCAGAGGCTCAGTCTTCGAGCTCTACTAGGCGGTGCAACCGCCCCAGTCAGGAGGTGCAACCACCTGATCTCGGAATTCCGGGAATTGACAGTTTTGAGCTCCAAATTTGAACTAGGTTGGGGCCTATAAATACCCCACCCATTCAGCACTGAAAGGTAGCAACTTACACTCGAAATCTTGATATCTTTCTGTGATTCTTAGAGCTCAAAACTGTTGTAGAGACCAAAAGTTCTCCTCCTTCTGTTCTTCAAAGTTTGAGTTATAAAGAGAGGAGAGAAAACTTCTGTAAGGGTTGTCTCCTAAGCCCGTCAAAAGGAGTGAATCTATAAAAGGGTGGTTGGCCTTCGCCTATTGAAGGAAGGCCTCTAGTTGACGTCGGTGACCTCGACGGTGGAGGAAGCCAAAAGTGGAGTAGGTCAAGATTGACCGAACCACTCTAAATCTCGGTTTGCATTTCCTTTTGAGCATTTTACCTTCACTGCAAACTTCTCAATAGCTTACTGCCTTCTGCGATTTTACGAACGAGTTTCTAAGTTCAGAACTTTCCGAATCTGCGTTTAGACGTAAATCGGCTTTTTTCGTACGATCATCATATTTCAGTTTACGTTTATGGTTTGATTTCAATCATAACTGTTTACTGCCTTCTGCGATCTTACGAATAAGTTTCTAAGTTCAGAACTTTCTAAATCTGCGTTTAGACGTAAATCAGTTTTTATTATACGAACGTCGCATTTCAGTTTGCGCTTGTATTTTGCTTTCCATCATAAACTGCAAACTGCCTTCATAGATCTACTTTAACATCATCTCGCTTAATCTCAAGTTAAAGTAATCTTAGAATCGGCTTCACATCGAAATCATTTTTATCGAACGAACGCAGCTTTCGATTTAATCGCTAAAAAATTTCCGCTGCACTAATTCACCCCCCCCCCTCTTAGTGCTCTTGATCCTAACACAACTAACAATACATCTTCAATCAAAAAGTTGGATTTGTTACCTATAGTTCCTTTGCCAATGATTTTACCCTTGTTGTTATCTTCGAAGGTGACATACCCTTCGTCTAGGGTAGTGAGCTTAGAGAATTTAAATAGATCTCCGGTCATGTGCCTTGAGCATCCACTATCAAGGTACTATCTCTTGCTCCTAGCTTGTGATGGTAAATATTTTTACAAAAAAGGATGATTTTTAGGTATCCATTTGACCTTGGGTGTCTCAACAATCGATCTACTCAACTTATTGTTTTACATGGAGTTCTTTGCGATTCCTTTAGAAACCTAAATCAATTTATGTAGACTATATCTCTTAAATGGATATTAATAAGCAACATGTCCGAGTTTACAACAAAAATTACATTTGGTGTGGGGTGATACAAGCAACATAGGGCCTTTAACAAAGGTGATTGGATTTTGGTGAGAGCTACTCACAAATCCGATTCCGCCTCTTTTATGAACGTGACCCTTATTGGTAAGGACCATGTTCAAGGACTTGCTATCAATCTTAAGCTTTTCTAGAGTTTCTTTGAGTAGCAAGTTTTCTTTCTCAAGTGCCTCTAAGTGTTCACATTTAGTGCATGGAGGCAACGAAGGATTATCATGCTTAAGTTTTTCAAATTCATTATTTAAAAGAGTATGCTCCTTTTTCAAAGAATTATATTTTTTGCTCATTATTCTACATTCATCAAACAAATCGTGAAAAGTACTTAAAAGCTCATTGAAAGATAAATTTATATCTAATGAACCACTTACCTCGTCTTTGATAGTCATTAGTTCGTAGTTGGCGATTTCCTTGTTACTTTGTTCTTCGTCTTCAAAATAGCTCGAATCATCCCAAGTTGCTTTAAGTACCTTCTTCTTCTTTGGTTGTTTTTTCTTCACTTGGGGACATTCACTTTTAAAATATCCTAGCTTCTTGCATTCGTAACATATAACTTGTTCTTACTTTGGTTCAATTTTATTTTTAGTGTCATTTTTAAATTTATTTCTTTTTATGAATTTTTTAAACTTTCTTGTTAAGAGTGCCTTGTCATCATCATAATTCTCATCACTTGAACTTTCTTTCAAGTGGTTTTCATGAGTTCTTAGTGTCATATCCTTCCTATTCTTTGGAAGGTTGTTCTCAAGCCCTTCATGAGAGTTGCAAGTCATCTCATAGGTCATTAATACCCCGATAAGTTCTTTGAGAGGAAAATTATTCAAATCCTTGGTCTCTTGAATAGTCGTTATTTTAGGGTCCCAACTCCTTAGAAGGGATCTCAATATTTTATTAACAAGTTCAAAATTAGAAAAGCTTTTACCAAGTGCTTTTAGACCGTTGATGACATTCGTAAACCGAGTATACATGTCTCCAATAGTCTCACTTGGTTTCATCCGAAACAATTCATAAGAATGGACTAAAAGATTTATTTTAGACTCCTTTACTCTACTAGTATCTTTATGAGTGATTTTTAATGTGTGCCAAATATCAAAAGCCGTTTCACAAATAGACACTCGATTGAACTTATTTTTATCTAAAGCACAAAACAAGGCATTCATAGCCTTGGCATTTAAAAAGTAAGTCTTCTCCAACTCATTCCAATCGTTCATTGGAAGAAAAGACTTTTGAAAGTCATTTTTCACAATGTTCCATAACTCAAAATCCATAGAAATTAGAAAAATCCTCATTCTAGTTTTCCAATAGGTGTAATTCATCCCATTGAACATGGGTGGATGTATGATTGAGTGACCCTCTTGGTTGTTAGTAAACGCCATCTCTCTTGGGTTTTAAACTAAAATGAGAGTGACCTCGCATTAATACCAATTGTTAGGATCAAGAATGACACTAAGAGGGGGGGCGAATTAGTACAGTAGATAAAAACGATAAATTTAAATAATTTCATAAAACTTCGTGCAATGAAACTCTTAATTCAACGAAAATCATTTTGATAAGATGTTTGACACGAATAAGTTTGTAAGTGAGTAGAGAGGAGGGGATTAGATAGTTTGCAATGAAGTAAAGCATAATGCAGTAAAAGTAAAGTACGCATCAAGAAGAGAACACACCAATTTTATAGTGGTTCGGTCGTCTGACCTACATCCACTGCCAACACCTCCTCCAATAAGGTCACTGGTCTCCAATATTGATCTTTCTTGAAGGGCAAAGATCAATCCCCCCTTTACAATATTTTCCCAAGTGGCTTACTCTCCTTTTACAAACTTTCACACTTAGAAATGATGGAGGTGAACTCTCAAATTTTGTAAGCTATTTCACTATAGTTTCAGTTCAGTTCTTATCGCTTCTCTATGCTTTACCAACTGAGAAGTAAGGGGTATTTATAGCCCTTAATTAGGTTCAGAATTGGAGCTAAAAAATGTCTCATCCTGGGTTTCTCGGGTACTAGCGGTACCACCGCCTACAACACTAACACTAGGTGGTACCATTGCCCAGTCTAACAGTACTACCGCTTGATAGAGCCTCGAAGATAGAGCTTTGGCGATGCCACCACCTGGCAACAATAATTGCCGGTGGTACCACCGCCTAGACCTCTTGGGAGGCTAAGCCTCAAGTAGTTCCACCACCAACCCTAGGCAATGCCACCGCCTAGCAAAGCTCCAAGTGGCTGAGTGGGCCTTCTATCCAACCCAACTCAGCCCTATTTTGGGCTAAGTTGGCCCGTAACTTAGTTAGTGGGATTACTTCCCAATCCTAACCCTAATTATGTGCTAACTTTGATTTTTAAGGCCTACATTAAACAAAACAAGTTTGATAAGTCTAGGTTTCTTCTGGCGAGCTTCCGGTGATCTTCCGGTGGACTTCCGACGATCTCTCTACAATCTTTTAGTATACTCCCGACAAGCTCCTAGACTTTATGACAATCTTCTTGGAAAGTTTTGATGAGCTTCTTCTCGATCAATTCTGGTAGCATTTCCTATGAACCTCCAGACTTCCGAGGAACTCTCGAACTCTCAATGAAATCTCGATTTTCACTCCGCTACTTCATTTTGCTTTATGCCTTGATCGCTATCGTTGTTAATCTTGCACACTTTTCTCAATATATGGATTGGATCAAATAATTTACCAATTGATTTCATCATTAAAATTTGAGATTCAACATTTCTTTCAACCACTCAATTTTGTTATGGATTTCTTGGAGTAGAGAAATTGTGGTTGTACCGATTTGACTCACAAAAATTTTGAAAATCATGGTTTCAAAATTCACTACTATGATCACTACAAATAGATGAAATCATAAAACTCTTTTTATTTTGAATAAGTTTATAAAATTTCAAGAAACATTTAAAATAATCACTTTTGTGAGTCAAGAAGTATGTCCAAGTGTATCTACTAAAATCATCAATAGTTACAAAGGCATATTTACTTCCTCCTAGACTTGTTGTATCAATTGGACCAAATAAATCTATATGGATCAATTGTAGTGGTCTAAAGGTACTTATTTGATTCTTTGATTTGAAACTACTTTTTATTTGTTTTCCTAATTGACATGCATCACAAGCTGTCTTTAACAAACTTGATGCTAGGCATTCCTCTCACAAGTTCTCTAGTTAAAATTTGAAAGATTAGTTTTAAACTAGCATGACCTAATATGATATGCCAAAGCCATGCATCATTGTCTAAAGCCGAAAAACATATTTTATCATAATAATTATCAATATCAATAGTATACATATTATTATTTTTTAAGATAATCATAGATGTATTTTTGTGTGGTATTTTAATTATATAAGCATTAGATTCAAATTTGATGATATATTCTTTATCACATAATTGACTAATTCTTAGTAGATTATATTTTAAACCATCTGCTAATAACACATCTTCAATTAAAAGGTTTAATTTATTACCTATATTTCTTTTGCTAATAATTTTTCTTTTATTGTTGTCTCCGAAGGTGATAAATCCTTCATCTTGACTAGTGAGCTTAGAGAAGAATGTTGGATCTCTGGTTATATACCTTGAGCATCCACTATCAAGGTACTATCTCTTGCTCCTAGCTTGTGATTGTAGAAATATCTACAAGAAAGGGGGTTTTCTTTTAGGTACTCATTTAATTTTGGGTCCATCATAAATAGATCTACCTATATCATTGAGTGATTTATGGTTCTTTTAGGAACATGAACTAATTTGTATGAACTAAACTGTTTAAATATACATTCGTAAGCAAAATGATCACATCTTCCACAAAAATTATATTTTTCTCTAAGTGAGACATGTAATGTAGATCCGTTAAAGAAGATAGTTGCCTTTTGTTGAGTGATTACTCACAAAGTCAATTCATTCCTTTCTATGAGCATGACCCTTATTAATAAAGATCATGTTTAGATATTTATTACATATTTTAAAATTTTCTAATATTTTTATATTAAGACATTTTCTTTATTAAGTGAATCTATCTTATTACACTTAGTGCACGAAGCTAACATCCTATCATCATGCTCATTTTTTAATTTATAAAATTCACTAATAAGAGAAGCATGCTCCTTTTTTAACAATTTATATTTTTTTTGCCAACTAGCTTTTATTTATCAAACAAATCATGAAAATGACTTAATAATTCATCAAAAAATAAATGAACTTCGAATGAGTCACTTATTTCGTCGCCAAATGCCATTAATGCATAGTTTGCAACTTCTTTGTTTGTTGACTCCTCGTCTTTTGATATAATTGAATCATCCCAAGTTACATTGAGTGCCTTCTTTTTCTTTGATAGCTCCTTCTTCACTTGGGGGACATTCATTTATAAAGTGCCCCAGCTTCTTGCATTCATAGCATATGATTGTGTCCCTTTTGAATTCATTTTTGTTTTTAGTATCTTGTTTTACAAAATTTATTTTGTTTCTTCTTATGAATCTTTTGAATTTTCTTATTAGAAGTGCCTAGTCCTCATCATCACCTGAGCTTTCGCTCGAGTGGTCTTCTTTAGTTCTAAGTGTCATATACTTCTTGTTCTTTAAAAGGGAGTTCTCATATTCATCATATTCATTATGTGCTTTGCATGTCATTTCATAGGTCATTAATGACCTAATAAGTTCTTCAATTATAAGGTTATTTAGGTCCTTTGCTTCTTGTATTGCCATCACTTTTGGATCCCAACTTTTCGGAATGGATCTTAATATTTTATTAATAAGTTTAATATTAAAAAAACCTTTACCAAGTACTTTCCAACCATTGATGACATCCATAAAACGGGTGTATATATCTCCAATAGTTTCACTTGGTTTTATACAAAACAACTCAAAATTATGCACCAAGAGATTAATTTTTGACTCATTAACCCTATTTGTGCCTTCGTGTGTAACTTCGAATGTATGCCAAATCTCATGTACAATTTCACATATAGAAACCTGATAAAATTCATTTTTATCAGGAGCATAAAACAAAGTGTTTATGGCTTTAGCATTCAAGAAGAAGGTCTTCTTTTCCAAATTATTCTATTCGTTTATTAGTTTGGAAGACTTCTTAAAACTGCTTTCAACAATGTTCCATAATTCGAAATCCATAGAAAGCAAGAAAATTCTCATCCTAGTTTTTCAATAATTATAGTCCATCCCATTGAATATAGGAGGACGAGTGATAGAAAGTCCCTCGTGATTGCTGGCAAATACCATCTTAATTGGGTATTAAACCAAGTAGAGCATAACTTTGCTCTGATATCAATTGTTAGGATCAAGTTGGCACTATAAGAGGGGGGGAGGGGTTGTTGAATTAGTGCTTATGAAAATATTACGTTGAATCAAAAATTTCATTTCAATTTAAAGTCGTATCGGAAATGCATTAATAGTAAAGAAGGTGTGAAGGAGAGTAAGCAGCCAAGTTAATAAGCAATGCAAAGAAAAAACAGAATATGAATGACAAAGTAGAGATCACACTAAATTTATAGTGGTTCGATCATCGTGACCTATATCCACTCCCGATTCCTCCTTATTGAGGCCACCGACATCCACTAATGGTCATCCTTTAATTGGCAAAGACCACCCACTTTTTACAATATTTTCTCCTTTTTCGAGTTTAGGAGACAACCCTTATAACTCTCACACCTCTCTTAGAATGATCACAAATCTAAATAAAGAGGATAAGGACGTTTAGCACTTTTTCAACACTTTCATAACCCAAAATCACAAGACTTTTTTTCACACTTTTATACTCTTTCATGCAAGAAAGAGTGGGGTATTTATAGGCCCTAATGGGTTAAAAAATAGAGCCAAAAAATATCTCATCCCATGTTTTCCGAGTATTAGCAGTACCACTGCCTACAGATTGACACTAGTGATACAACCGCCTAATAGAGCCTAGGAGATTAGGCTCTGGCGATACTATCGCCTGGCAACATTAACTACCGACGGTACCACCGCTCAGACTCCCTAGGAGGTCGAGCCTCAAGTGGTTCCACCGTTAGCTCCAGTGGTGCCACCACGTGACATGGCTTCAAGTCACTAAATAGGTCATCCAATCGGCCCAATTCAGCCTTGATTTAGGCTCAGTTGGCCCCTAATTGAGTTAGTAGAATTTCTCCTAAAACTAACTCAGATTGAAACCCTAACTATGACAATTAAGGTTAGACAATTATAATGCAAGCAATCCTAGTTGTCTGGTACGTCAATTGTTCATCTGAACTTCCAGCGAAACTTCTGGCCCACTCTCGGTGATCTTCCGACGAGCTTTCGATGAACTCTCGACGAACTCTTAGTGAGCTTCCGACGCATCATTCGAACCTTCGATGTATCCCCGATTCTTTCGCCCCGATGCCCCATCTTGACTCCAACCCAACAATCGATTCTTCTTTAATTATTTTATCTTTTTCATGATCATAATAAATCTTGCATCACTTATCTCAGCATATGGATTAGATCGCTAATTTATCAATTGATTTCATCATCAAAATCCAAGATTCAATAATACTCAATCTATTTAATTATTAAATCTAATTATTAAAATTTAAAATTTTTAATTATTTAAAATTAAAATAATTTAATCAATCAGTCAAACTAACAGTAGTTTTTTTTGCTTAATGGATCCCGGATTGATAAACCGATACGTCCAAAATATCGTGACCCACTTGGTCAAGAAAACAATAAACCAACAAATCATGGTCGTCAAAACCAGCGTCTACCTTATCCACACCACACACGAAAAACACACACGGGTATAAAATAATCCTCTCATCATTCCAATTTTGACCGTTGGCAGGGTTGGACCAGCCACCACGGCCGGACCACTCTGTCCCGGCCTTCAACATCGTTTGCTCTCATCCCTTTCCTGTTCTCTTGCGTGCATTCGTCCTCCGATGGGTTGACAGTTTTATACCGCACGTGCCGCGATGCTTCGACGACTTGCTTTCTTTCAGTCCATGAAACTGGATCAGATGTCCTTTTGCTCGGCCGCCCGACTTTACTCACGAGAGTTGAGAGAGGGTGCTCGAAACTTAAGTTGTGCATCCGTCCCTGCTCTCTGTGTGGCTACAAGTCAATTTTTTTCGGGGCGATTTGGTTTCATTTTCTGTTTTCTCGGATAGTACTATTTTTCAAAATGTCCCAAAAGCTTTTTATTTTAAAAATAATAAAAATATTCTCACGAGATAGTTAATGATTTTTATTTTTGAATTTCACATCAAAATCTAGTATACCAGTCAAGTCGTTAGATCATAAATCGAACAGGCTACGATACTTGTGAATATGATTATCTTGTTTTTGGTTTAACTAAATGGATTATAATATTTTTTATCATCATCTGCAAAAATACTTTAACTCAGCCATAATTAATTTAAATTCTCATAAATCTTAATTATTAATCATATTATATGTTTTAAGGTTTCATGAAATATTTTATTTGAGTTTTAAGTGATTTTAAATAAAATTAAGAATATTTTGATGTATTTCAATATAAAGACTAATAAGTACTTTTTATAATCGTAACCTTCTACTTAGACTTGTAATTTTTAGAAAAACTTATACTATTTATTTTTATTTATTTAATTTTAGAAGTCTAATAAAAATATTGTAACTTAGTTTCAATTAACTGAAATTTCCACTAACAATAAATATCAACTTTATTACAGGTTTTGAGATGTTATAAAATAATTAATATGAGAATTTAATTTTTTGGATAAAAAATTAAGGTCTTAACATTTTTTAAAACAAAACATGTTAAAAATTAGTAAATTTCTAAAAAAAATCCACTTTTTGAGCTTTTTTTAAAATTTTCCTGCAAAGTGCTTCCATTATCGGAATTAAAAAAAAGTATTTTTTTTCTAATATTTAGAATATTCTTAACTAGAAAAAGCACTTATGACTTTTCCCTCCCTTTTCTTATGGATAGGAACAATAAATTTTTTCTACCCTTTTCTTACGGATAGAAACAATAATAGAAAAACACTATGCATAGTACAAAAGTATAATACTATTTTTTCCGCCCTTTACTTATGGATAGATTCAATGAATTTTACACTATGATAGTATGTTTTCAATAAATAGTATAATATTTTTAATAATATTAATTTTTACAAAAGATAAGTGGCAGAAACAAAAAAGATAAATCGAAATATTTACCTATTAAGTTAGCTAACACTTTTGTTTTCAATAATATTAGAAAAATACGATGCCATGGTACAAAATCATTTTAACAATATAAATTTTATAAAATTATTTTGTTTTTAATATTTTTACACTAATTTATAATGTTTACAATAATACTAGAAAAATATTTTAATACAATACAAAAATATTATTACATAGTTCTTTTTACTATATTATAGTGTTTTTCAAGTATTGTTGAAAAATACTATAATGCAATTGTAAAAGTACTGCAACTAGACCAGTTTACCCTATGGACCGATCCATAGAAAAAATGATAAAAAAAAAAGGATAAGTAGTTGGGGGTATTCTAAGGTATTAGGTAAAAAAAAGAGAATTGTTAGAGAATTTAAAAAATGAAAGATACTTCCTGAAAAACCTAAAAGAGGGGTAGTTTTCAAAAATTTACCCATAAAATTTTTAATTTCTAGTCTAAATATTTTAAAAAGCCTTGTAAAACTTCAAATAATTTATTGTGAATGAATGATAATAAAAAAGAATGAGATGTTATTCAGTTTCAGAAATAAGAAATATTGTAACAGTATAAAAAACTATAACTCAGCTAAAAAATATTATAAAAAATAATATAATTTTATTCAAATATATTGTAATACTGGATTGATTTAGATCAAACTGGACTATTGTGGGAAATCTCTTTTTTTTTTAAGGCTTTTTTTGAACTTTTACCAAAGTCTGTGTAATTAGTTTGGTTCAGATTAATAAAATAAATTTCTTTTGTTTTGGGAAAGGAATTCGAGTAAATAGGTATTCAACGATTAGGTTCACATAATGAAACGGCGTTCGGACTCCACCAATTTTATTTTTTAAGCGGATCCGATAAAAGTGACGCGATATTATCTAATATAGCATGTTTATGTTTGGCGACGTAAATCGTGTCGGAATATGAAATAAAGAAACTATATCCAAAACAGATATTGTGTTGGGGTGAAGGACAGGGTGGATGCACCATCATCATCATCATCACCATCACCTTCACCTTCACCTTCACCACTTTGCCAGCCCAGAGCGACAAGGAAAAAGATAGAAAGAAAAACCAGTGAACAAAACCCATTCAGCCTTACATCTCATGTCCCTTTCTGTTATTCCATATCTGCCCCCATATCCCACAAAGCATCCCCCCAAGAGAGCACAGGCAGCCCAAGAATGGGGGCGAGGAGCAGGAGGCTCCACTAGGCCACAACACCACCAACCTTGTCCCTTCTCTTCTCCAACCTCATCGCCTCCTCTCTCTCTCTCTCTCTCTCTCTCCTCACTGTAGAAGTTCATTCACAAACCAACCACTCTCCACCTTCTCTCCCTGTACCTGTTATTGGTTTCTCTGACTCCTCCATTGACTCCAATTATATATGTTCTTCGATAGCTTCTCGGAGAATAACATGAAGAACAAGAACGACGACGACAGGAGGGATGTTATCTCGCGCTTCCACCACCACTACCTTCAACAACAGCAACATCAGCAGCAGCAGAACAAGAAAGAATGCCTCTCGGATGAAGTGGACAGCGCAAGGAGCAGCGGAGAGATCCAGAAGCCGAAAACCGACGTCGAACAGAACGTGGAGAAAGCTCTAGTGGTGATCAACAGCGGCGGTGATGGAGGAGCTGGAGATGGCGCCACGGTCGAGGTGGCGAAGCGGCGAAGGGGACGCCCCCCGGGCTCCAAGAACAAGCCTAAGCCGCCCGTGGTGATCACGCAGGAAGCAGACCCGCTGGCCTCCATGCGCCCACACGTGCTCGAGATCCCCGCCGGGCACGACGTGGTCGAATCGCTTGCCCGCTTTTCGCGCCGCCGCAACCTCGGGATATGCATTCTGGCCGGCACTGGCGCTGTGGCGAACGTCTCTCTCCGCCAGCCGCACTTCGCCGGGGCACCGCAGCCCCCCAACGCCTCCGCGGCGGCCACGTCCATCGGCTTCCAAGGCCGATTCGAGATCCTGTCCATCTCCGCTTCGTTCTTCCCGCCTGCCATGGCGGCGTTCTCCACCGGGATTAGCGGCGAGATGTCGATCACCCTGGCAGGTCCGCAGGGGCAGATCGTGGGCGGGACCGTGACGGGGCCACTGATGGCGACGGGAACGGTGGTGATTGTGGCGGCGGCGTTCTCGAACCCGACCTTCCACCGGCTGCCGGTCGAGGACCTATCGATGTCGGTCTCAGTGTCCGGCGGCGTCGGTGAACCAGAGGAGCACCATCACCAGCATCAACAACAGGAGCATCGTCCGCGGCGCAACCAGGGGCCGGCGGCGACCACGATGTCAGCGCCGGAGACCTGTGGCATGTCCATCTACAGTGGTCACCTCTCGTCGGAAGTCATTTGGATGCCTACCGCCCGCCCGCCGCTTCCACCACCTTTCTAATGTTATCCTTAACCCTTGCTGATTGCTTATTCCTCTCTCTCTCTTCTTCAATCTCATGCAGACTTGTTATTGCACTGGGAAGTCTCTTTTAAGATTATTAGGTGTGTTGTGTTCTATTAGACTTTTAGTCTGTTGGGATTTGCTATAGTTGCATCATTGTGTTACAAAGGAAATTGAACTTTGTTTCTCAATTCTCACCTTCAAGTAGTTGGAACTGTTGCACTTCAAACATTTGGTGCCGATGTTGATCACCTTGCAAGTACTCTTTGTTAGTTTGGCAAGTCCCATAGTCCCACATCGGGAAAATCAGACTTGTTGTCTCATCTTGGAACTATAAATAAGGGCCTGAGCTTTGATGTTAGACACACCACGAGAAGTATCACAGACACCACAAGAAGTACAGCAGGCATCACAAGAAAACCTGCTTATGGTTTGAAGTCTTCTTGTTTAGAAAGCTGAAGGTGTTTTATGGCCTAGGAACATTTCCTAAGGCATTTGTAAGTGTCCCTCTTTTATAGTAGTAATTTGCTCCTCTTTCTTCCGTGGATGTAGGTCAAAGTCAATTGACCGAACCACGTATATCTGGTGTTCTGGTGTTTTGTTTGTTCTTGTCGCTTTATTCTTTCCGCTTTATTGTCTTTGTTGTGTTGCCAAAATTATCCTTTGGTAAATATCCTGGGGCTAGCTCTAACAAACTGGTATCAGAGCCTGGTTCTGGGATCTTTTGGCAACAATGACAATATCAAAGATCGTTATCGAGAAATTCGACAGAAATGTCAACTTCGGCATGTGGCAACTCAAGATGGAGGCCATTCTGGTTCAAGACGGAGTTGATTTGGCACTTCAGAGTGCTGAGAACATTCCAGATGGTACGTCAAAGGAAGATCTTGCGGGTATGGATAAGAAAGCCCGATCCAGCATCATTCTAAACCTCTCTGACGAGGTTTTACGGGAGGTAGCTACGGAGACTACGGCTAAGAGCATGTGGGACAAACTTAAAGCCTTGTACATGAAGAGGACAGTGGAGAATCGTCTCTACTTGAAGCAGAGTCTGTATATGCTTCGGATGGTTGAAGGTACATCTATACTCTCGCATCTTGATAAGTTTGATTCTTTGGTTATGGATTTGGAGAATATAGATGCAAAAATTGATGATGAGGATAAGGCTTTGTTGCTCTTGTGTTCTCTTCCCCAATCTTTTAAGCATTTCCGTGATACTTTGATTTATGGAAAAGAAAGAGTTTCGTATCAGGAAATTAAATCTGCACTAAAATCTAAGGAGCAGATAGACAGAGATATCACTGGGGAAAGTAGAGGAAATCAGGCTGAGGGTCTGGTTGTCAGGGATAAAATGGATAAAAGAGAATTTGACAGTAGTAGATCTAAATCTAGATCTAAATCCAGACATAGAAATTTGGAATGCAAATATTGTCATAAAATGGGGCACATTAAGATTGATTGCTTTAAATTGAAAAATAAATTAAAGCAAAAGGAAAAAATTGTTGAGAAAACTACTGAGTCCGCTGAAGCTAGTGTAGCATCTGATGAGAATTTTGGAAATATTTTCTTTGCTATTGATGACAGGACAAAGTCTAAAAATGAATGGATTTTAGATTCAGGTTGTTCTTATCACATGTGTCCCAATAGGGATTTGTTTTCCACATATGAATCTTGTAATGGTGGAATTGTTTTGATGGGCAATAATGCTGCATGTGATGTTGTTGGTAGAGGAACAATCCGAATTAAAATGCATGATGGTATTGTGAGGACGCTCACTAATGTTAGACATGTTCCTGATTTGAAAAAGAATCTCATCTCTTTAGGCACCTTAGAGGCCCTTGGGTGTAAATACACAGCTGAAGGTGGAGTTATGAAAGTTTCTAGAAGTGCCCTTATTGTTATGAAAGCTTGTAGGTCTGGTAGCTTGTATATTCTGCAGGGAACTACTGTCACAGGTTCAGTTGCAGTTTCGTCATCATCATTGTCTGATTCTGACATCACCAAATTATGGCATATGCGTTTGGGTCATATGAGCGAGAAAGGTTTGAGCATATTGAGCAAAAGGGGTCTACTTTGCGGACAGAGTACTGGGCCACTTGACTTTTGTGAACACTGCATTTTTGGAAAGCAGAAAAGAGTCAGCTTCAATTCTCCGGCAGTTCACAAAACGAAAGGTACTCTTGACTATATTCATTCAGACCTTTGGGGTCCAGCTCAAGTTCAGTCTAAGGGTGGTGCTAGGTATATGTTGACTTTCATTGATGATTATTCCAGGAAAGTTTGGGTTTATTTTCTGAAGCATAAAAATGATGTTTTTCTAACCTTTAAACAATGGAAGGCTTTGATTGAGAAGCAAACATGTAAACAGATTAAGCGGCTTCGAACAGATAATGGCATGGAATTTTGTGAAGGTGACTTTGAAGAATTCTGCAAAAATGAAGGAATCGTTCGGCATCGCACTGTTAGGATGACACCTCAGCAAAATGGTGTGGCTGAACGTATGAATAGAACACTCTTGGAGAGAGCAAGGTGTATGATCTCAAATGCAGGGTTGACAAAAGACTTTTGGGCAGAGGCGATTAATATGGCCTGTTACGTTGTCAACCGCGCTCCTTCTGCAGCACTTAACTTTAAAACTCCAGAGGAAGTTTGGTCAGGTACTCATGCTGATTATTCTGATTTTTAAATTTTTGGGTGCCCAGCATACATGCATGTAAATGAAGGAAAATTAGAGCCTCGGGCTAAAAAGTGCATTTTCCTTGGGTATACTTCTGGGGTGAAAGGATACAGATTATGGTGTCCTGATCCCAAATCCCCAAAATTTATAATCAGTAGAGATGTTACTTTTGATGAATTATCTATGCTATCTTCTAAAGAGGAATCTACTAGTTGTACAAATGATAGTACGCAGAAGCAGGTGGAGCTTGAGATTGGTAGTTCAGATTCTTTTAAGTCGAACTCTTCTACTCAAAGAATGCCAGTAGGTGGTCCCGAGTCTACTGACGCAGATGATCCAGAGGAAGGGCAATATTCCATAGCCAAGGATAGACCACGGAGAGATATTCGACCACCACAAAGATATGCAAATTTGGTTGCATATGCTTTGTCTGTTGCAAAAGAGACAAGTGAAGTTGGTGAGCCTACTTCCTATTCAGATGCAGTTTCTTGTGATAATTCCGCTAAGTGGTTGATTGCTGAGGGAAAGGTCCTTGTTCAGAAAATTTATACGAAGGACAATCCAGTTGATATGCTTACGAAGCATGTTCCGGTTTACAAGTTCAAGCAGTGCTTGGACTTGGTTGGTGTTCATTGTTGGTGATTGCCCATTGGGGCTTTTGTGAAGAAGGTGGAGCAAGTTTTGTTGGGACATGCCAAGGTGGAGATTTGTTAGTTTGGCAAGTCCCATAGTCCCACATCGGGAAAATCAGACTTGTTGTCTCATCTTGGAACTATAAATAAGGGCCTGAGCTTTGATGTTAGACACACCACGAGAAGTACCACAGACACCACAAGAAGTACAGCAGGCATCACAAGAAAACCTGCTTATGGTTTGAAGTCTTCTTGTTTAGAAAGCTGAAGGTGTTTTATGGCCTAGGAACATTTCTTAAGGCATTTGTAAGTGTCCCTCTTTTATAGTAGTAATTTGCTCCTCTTTCTTCCGTGGATGTAGGTCAAAGTCAATTGACCGAACCACGTATATCTGGTGTTCTGGTGTTTTGTTTGTTCTTGTCGCTTTATTCTTTCCGCTTTATTGTCTTTGTTGTGTTGCCAAAATTATCCTTTGGTAAATATCCTGGGGCTAGCTCTAACACTCTTCTTTGTCTCAAAACAAACCATAATACACATAACACCACTTCGGCTTTATTGGATAGGCATTCGTTGCTTGGATATATGGCCTGCTTCAACTCTCTGAGGATTTTGGAAGACAAAAGTGGATTCTTTCTTGTGGTGTTCTCAGGCTGGATCCTGAGCCGGGAACGGAGAGGAGAGTGTTGATCGGGAAAGGAAGATGAATGGCTGGGGTTTCTTCTTCAGAGTGGGGTTGGCGGTGAAGGACAGCGGGCAGATACCAATTCGAACTTCTACTTTCTCTCTTTCCATAATCTCTTCTAGTCTCTCTTCTTCTATTGTCTGCAACGTTGTGTCCACGGTGCACGTCTCATGTATCTTTGGCGGAGCCTAAACGCAGGTGCATTGTACTTTTTTGTTTGGCTCTGTAGCGTGGAAGGCACTCAAAAGAAGGATAATTTTATGAATTAGAGGGCAAGAGCAAGACAAAATTAAACCTCCTTTTTTGATGCGAGGCAGAGAAGCTGTACGTTGGGCATTCCTCTCAGGAAAGTAAAAGCTCTGAAGTGAAATAACACTTCATCTTTCCTCCTCTCTCTCTCTTACTTCATCTCCGTGAATGGAGTTATTGCCTGGAGCTATGCGTGTCCGATGGTGCATAAGAAGTACGCCACACAAGCTTATTGTGCCACGGACATAGCTTTTGATAATTATAGGATTCGAAAGAAAAGAAGGAGAACAAAATAGAAAATGAAGAGAAAGAAACAAAAAAAGACAAGACCAATATAGAGAGATTTTTCTCAATCATCTAGCAATGTTTTCATCTCAGGTTAGATCAAATTTACAATAGATTCTTATTATGATTACTTAGGAAAAATAAGAGAGAATTTAGATATTGTGCACAATGACGTGATCTTTGTATCCCAATTATTCTCTTGTGATTATTGTTAGGGTTTTGGACAAGAGATTGAAATTTGTATATTATAGTGGATTATCTCTAGTTTACCCCGTGATTTTTTTCCTTCACATTGAAAGAGTTTTCTACGTATATCTTGGTGTTCTATTTGATTGTGATTCTATTTAATTTTGCTGCATATTATGGCCTGCTAGTATTTATTCATATACAAAAGTTATTTCTCTTTATATCCCATCAACTAGTATCAGAGTAGGGTTGTGGTGATTTAATTTTTGTATTTGAACATGGAGGCTAGTAATGTTTCTCGTGTGATTAGCTTAAATGAAAACTATTGGATGATATAGAAATCAAGAATGGAAGATCTCTTATATTGCAAAAATTTGTATGGATCTTTGTAGGTGAATAATGCAAAACCCACAACTATGACAGATGATGAGTGGAAGAGGTTAGATAAAAAAGCAGCTGGGTTTATTCAATAGTGGCTTGATGATAGTGTCTTTCACCATATTTCTACTGAAAGTTCTGCATATTCTCTTTGGAAAAAATTGGAAGGTCTCTATGAAAGAAAAACAACCGGTAACACAGCTTTTTTTTATCAGAAAACTTGTGAACCTAAAATATAGAGAAGGTGCTTCTATTGCTGAGAATTTGAATGAAATACAGAGTATTACTAACTAGTTATCCTCTACGAAAATATCTCTTGATGATGAGTTGTAGGCATTGTTACTTCTTAGTTCATTATCAGAAAGTTGGGAGACATTGATGGTTTCTCTCAGTAATTCTACGCTAGATGGTGTTATCACCATGAGTTAAGTAATAAGTAGTTTGTTGAATGAGGAGTTAAGAAGAAAGAATTCAACATCTCAGAATGATTCACAAGTACTTATCTCAGAGAATAGAGGAAGGTCAAAGTCTAAAAGCAGTTTATGCATGGGTAGGAATAAGTCAAGATCAAGAAATATATTACTAACTAGTTATCCTCTATGAAAATATCTCTTGATGATGAGTTGTAGGCATTGTTACTTCTTAGTTCATTATCAGAAAGTTGGGAGACATTGATGGTTTCTCTCAGTAATTCTACGCTAGATGGTGTTGTCACCATGAGTTAAGTAATAAGTAGTTTGTTGAATGAGGAGTTAAGAAGAAAGAATTCAACATCTTAGAATGATTCACAAGTACTTATCTTAGAGAATAGAGGAAGGTCAAAGTCTAAAAGCAGTTCATGCATGGGTAGGAGTAAGTCAAGATCAAGAAATATATTATTTGCTATAACTGTGGTGGGAAAGGACATTACAAGAACCAATGTAAGCAACCTAAGAAAAGCAAGAAAAAGGGAAAAAAAATAGAATCTACAGAGTCAAAAGATAATATCACAACTACAGTGTAGGGTGGTGATTATTTGATTTTGTCTCCTTTTGATAATATTTTTTCTTGTGTGTGTCAGGATCTTGAGTGGGTGATTGACATAGGTGCTTCTTATCATGCTACACCACAGAGGGAGTTTTTTTGCTATATACAGATCAAAAAATTTTTGTGTTGTCAAGATGGGCAATTATGGCAAGGCAGACATCATTGACATGGATGATATCCATTTAAAGATCAACCTTAGCTACAAGTTAGTACTTAAGGATGTGAGACATGTGGTTGACTTGAGGCTGAATTTAATTTCAGTTCGAAGGTTAAATGATGAAGAATATGATAGCATATTTCACAAAGGGCAATGGAAGCTAAGTAAGGGTTCTCTTATTATGGCTAGTGGAAAGAAATATCATACTTTGTACAGGTTGTAGGCTAAAGCTTATGGTGAGTAGTTAAATGCTACAGAGAAATACTTCAATATGGAGTTGTGGCATAGGCGATTGAGACACATGTGCGAGAAGGGGCTGCAAGCTCTTTCTAAGAGAGAGGTATTGCCAAACTTTAAAGGTACACATTTGAACCCTTGTATTGATTGTTTGGCTGGTAAGCAACACAGAGTTTCATTTGCTAGTCTGGCTTTGTCTAGAAAAATGCATGCCTTAAACCGTGTTTATACAGATGTATGTGGTCCTTTGAGGACAAAAACTCCTGGTGGATCTGTTGATGTTCCTGGTATAAGTGGTGCACTTTATTTTGTCACTTTTATATATTTTTTCAAGAAAGTTTGGGCCTATGCTTTGAAGACCAAAGATCAGGTAATTAATATCTTCAAAGAGTTTTATGCCAGGATTGAAAGGGAGACAGAAAGACAATTGAAATGTATAAGATCAGATAATGGTGGTGAGTACATAGGATTATTTAATGATTATTACAGGTCACATGAGATCCAACATAAGATGATAGTTCCTGGTATACCTAAGGCAATTATAGAGAGGATGAACCACACCATCATAAAAAAGATCATATGTATGCTTTCACAGGCCAAGCTACCCAAAATGTTTTGGGATGAGGCTTTGAGGCCTACCGTTGATGTGATCAACTTGTCACCATGTACAGCCCTAGATGGTGATGTTGTAGAGCATGTATGGTTAGGGAAAGATGTTTTCTATAGGCATTTGAGAGTGTTTGATTATCATGCATTTGCACATGTTCTAGACAATGTGAGGTCCAAGCTAGATGGTAAGACTAAAGAATGTATTTTTCTTGATTACTAACATGATCAGTTTCATTACAAGCTTTGGGATCCAGAAAGCAGAAGGTATTCAGAAGAAAAGATGTAGTCTTCTTTGATGATTAAACCTTTGAAGATTTGAAGAAGAAGACACTAGCCAAGACTTATACAAAAGGCGTTAGGATCAGGTTCGACACTAGGGGGGGGTGGGAGTGAATTAGTGCAGCGGTAAAAATCACGCCTTCAAAAACTTTGTTGCGATAAAACCATTTCCGACATTGAAAATCGATTTCGGAAACTTAACTTGAAAGCATACGTAAGAGAGTAGTGGATCTAAAGAGCAAATAAGGAGGTTTGTAGTTAAGATAAATTGCACAAATAAAACGCAAACCGATTTATAGTGGTTCGGTCATCGTGAGCTACATCCACTCCTCCGATTCCTCTTCCGTCGAGGCCACCGGCATCCACTAATGATCTTCCTTTAATAGGCAAAGACTAACCACCTTTTACACCCCTCTTCTCCTTTTACCAGGTTTAGGAGAGAACCCTTACAAGCACTCACTCTCCTCTCTAAACAGAATTCTATGTTTAAAGCTAGAGGAGGGATCTCTCAAGTGATTTCTATAGCGTTTCTTCACTTTTAAGCTCTTTGTGCTTGTGTGCTTTAACCAGGGATGAGAGAGGTATTTATAGGCTTCAAGTTGATTCAAACTTGGAGCCTAAACCTTTCCCATCCTGGGTTCCTCGAGCATAGGCGGTACCACCACTTGCGCTGGGCAGTACCACCGCCTAGTGTCAATTTGACACTGACGCTGCCCTGGGTGGTACCATCATCTAGGTCTGGTGGTACCACCACCTAGGGGGCAGTGTTGGGTGGTACCACTGCCTGACACCCTGCTAAGGGCGGTACAACTGCCCAGACTAGCGGTACCACCGCTTGGCACCCTGCCAGGGGCAGTACAACCGATCAAACTAGCAGTACCACTACCTAACACAATCTCGAAGACTGTGCCATAACGGTGAGACTTCTTGGGGCACTATTTGCGCCTCTCATTGAGCCCAACACAGTTCTTACATAGACCCAGCTGGCTCTTAATTGGGTTGGCCTAAATCCAAACCCAATTATGTGCTAACTATGATTCCTAAGACATTTGATAAGCTAAACAAGTCCCTATGTCTATTCTTCTGGCGAGCTTCCGACAAACTTTCAATGATCTCTCGGTAATGTTTCGGCAGACTCCCGGCAAGCTCCTGGACTTCACGATGATCTTCTTGGTGAGTTCTAATGTGCTTCTTTGGCAAGCTCCGAGACTTCTTGGCTGGTTCCTCCAGAACTTCCGACGAACGTTCGGACTTTCGACGAACTCTCGAACACCCAACGTGATCTCGATCTTGACTCCAGGACTTCATTTTGCTACATACCTTGCTATCGTAGTTAATCCTACACATGTAAAACATACTTCGATCTAGACAATTAATACTAAGCATTAATCATGTTGTCCGGTCATGTCATTGGTCCCTCGATGCTTCGTCCGATTCTTCGGCACATCGTCTCTCTTGCGGCCTATTGCCCAATCGGCCATTTGACTCCGTAACTCTGATATCCTTAGCGCAATATCCATTCTTCTAGGCCCGATGCCCGAATCCATGGCCCGAAGCCTTCTGTCGATATTTCGACCGATCCATTGGCCTAACGTCCAATATTTTGACATATTATCCTATGGCACAACATGATTTTTCCTGTTTTAATTGTCTTATCCTGATCGAAGCATCCTGCATCACTCAAAATATAAATTAAAATATAAACATAATTATCCAATTGGTTTCATCATCAAAATATGAGATTCAACAATCTCTCCCTTTTTGATGATGACAACCAATTGATGACGGAGTTAACCTTAACTCCCGGAGTTTAAACAAACTCTCCCTATCAATATGTCATATTGATAGAAACTCTTGGATTCAAAAATCCAAGCAAACATGTCATACATGTCATCATAAACTTATGCATAAACAAACATGCCATCATAAACTTATGCATAATATCATACTTTTCCCCCTTTGTCATCAACAAAAAGGAGAAGTTTCATTGTCAAGTGTTTGGAGTATAAATTCAACTCATTGCATTAAAAACATAATATCAAGTTTTATCATTATGCAATTTGAAGCTAAAAAATTTAGCAAGTATTACATCATGCTTAGAACATTTAAGCTATCAAGTTTTAGATATGCAAGTTTTACAACACACAAGCTAGCAAATTTAAAGATGTGCAAGTTGACATATTTGCTTTTTTTTGGATAGGCAAGATAGTACTTTTGGTATGCAAATTTATAGTATACAAGCTATCAAATTTTACATATAAAAAAGTTAGCAAAATTTCACATCTTTTGAGATATGCAAGATGGACTATTTTGCCTCTTTTTGAAATGTGTAACTTGACAAACGTTGCTTCTCTTTAGATTTGTAATATAGCACTTCTTACTTCCTTTTTTAGATTAGCAAAATAGCAAGTTTGCCTCTTTTCGAATTGTGCAAGCTAGCAAATTTGCTTTCTAGCAAGTTTTGCTCCCCCTTTGTCATTGTCAAAAAGAAGGGAAGACCCTTTACATCAACTTCTAAATCATGATAAAGGTAAATAGCATACATAAAAATTTAATCATGAATGTCAAAATAATTATTTTATCATGAATATTTCATCATTGCATGTATCATTATCATAAGTTAAAGTATTATATATATAATGTCAAATCATCATGTATATAAAATATAATATCATCATTACATGTATGATTCCAAATCATCATTCTATTAGAGAATGATAATTATTGATTTTCACATTATTTCGAAAAATCATAGTGTTGCATGCATCATTCCAAAACATTTCAAGCCATGCAAGCCATAAATATAAAGAAATCATGTCATGAAGGATAAGACCAATTAAATACTAAAAGACATGATTCATATAGTAAATCTCTTCTTTAAATACCAAAAAAAATTTATAAGAGTACAAAGAAGAGATCTTAATTAGAAAAAATCTTAAGTAATAAATCCAAGAACTCACAAGGAAAAATCATGATTCATTAGAAAATCTCCTCTTAAGAAAATATCAAGTAGAATTGTAGGAGAATGATTAATGAAAAATCTTGATTCATAATAAATCTTAATTTATAAATATCAAGGAATCAAAATCATGATTTGGATAAAAATTTATTTAATTTTAAATCATCAAATCAAAATTATTTTCAAGAGATTCACAAAAGTGATACAAATAGATTCATTAATCTCCTTTTTGAAAAATCGATAAAATAGATAAATTTTTCAATGAGAAAGGTTTCCTCATTTTAGTTTGTTTCTCACAAGCATGCCTTTGTCTTTTTTATGCCAAATAAAAAAATATATATCATCATTTAAAATGAAAGTGCAAGATTTATCATCATAAAAATCATCAAGATCAATAAGGCATAAATTACTCAAAAAAATCATTACTTCAAATCATCATGCATAATTTTGAAATGTAAATTTATTAGGCATGATATCATCAAACATGATTTCATAAGGCATTTTTAATCAAAATCATTTTATTTATCATAAACATGTAATTTTCATGATTGTTTTTAAAATCATTGAAAAGGTAAGCATGATCCAATTTTATTTTTACATTTTCATTAAACATGCAATTCAAAAAATATTTAATTTTCTTAAACTAAATTAAAACTAAATTAAAAATAAGTCATGAGAAGCATTATGTAATTTTAAAATAAACTAAAAGCATTTTGATTACCTCAACGTCGAAAGCCGTTAAGGCATAGTTTGCCACCTCGCCTTTGTTGATTTTCTCCTCGTCTTCGGAGGAGCTCAATTCATCCCAATTTTTATTCTTCTTCTTGCGTTCAAAGTAAGTAGTTGCATTCTTTTTGTTCTTAAATTTTTGTTTCATTAACTTTTTAAATTTCTTAGTGAGTTCAAGTTCATTATTACTTGAGCTTATGCTGGAGTGGTCTTCAAATGTTCTATGTCCCAAATCCTTCCTGTTCTTTGGAAGGTTGTTCTCGAGTTCCCTTTTTGCCACATTGTTCATTTCGTCGGTCATTAAAGATCCAATTAGTTCTTCGAGTGGAAGGTTGTTTAGGTTTTTAGCCTCTTGTATGGCCATTATTTTAGAGTCCCAAGTTTTAGAAAGCGATCGTAAAATCTTATTTACAAGTTCAAAATCCGAAAAACATTTACCAAGAGCTTTTAAACCATTGACGATATATGTAAAACGGGTGTACATATCAACAATGGTTTCGCTCGGCTTCATTCGAAAAAGCTCGAAATCATATATGAAAAATTAATTTTTAAATCTTTAACTTTGCTAGTCCCTTCATGTGTGATTTCAAGAGTTCACCAAATATCGAAAGCCATTTCGCAAGTAGAAACCCGATTAAACTCGTTTTTATCTAAGGCACAAAATAGAGCGTTCATAGCTCTAGCATTTAAAGAAAGCGTCTTCTTCTCCAAATCATTCCAATTGTTCATTGGAAGAGAAGACATTTCAAATCCGTTTTCAACTATGTGCCATAAATCGAGATTCAATGAAAGTAAGAAAACTATCATTTGAGTTTTCCGATAAGTGTAGTTCGTCCCATTGAAAAAGGGAGGACGAATGAGAGAGTGACCCTCTTGAAAGCCGAAAAGAGCCATTTCTATTTGGGTGTTAAACTAAATTAGAAAACTATGGCTCTGATATCAATTGTTAGGATCAAGAGCGGTACTAAGAGAGGGGGGGGGGGGGGGGGGGGGGGTTGGGTTGAATTAGTGCATTAGTAAAAATCATGTCTTCAAAAACTTCGTTGCGATAAAACCGTTTCCGACGTTGAAAATCGATTTCGGAAACTTAACTTAAAAGCGTAAGTAAGAGAATAGTGGATGTAAAGAGCAAGTAAGGAGGTTTGTAGTTAAGATAAATTGCATAAATAAAACGTAAACCAATTTATAGTGGTTCGGTCGTCGTGACCTACATCTACTCCTCCGATTTCTCTTTCGTCGAGGCCACCGGCATCCACTAACGGTCTTCCTTCAATAGGTGAAGACCAACCACCTTTTACACCCCTCTTCTCCTTTTACCGGGTTTAGGAGAGAATCCTTCCAAGCACTCACTCTCCTCTCTAAACTGAATTCTAAGTTTAAAGCTAGAGGAGAGATATCTCAAGTGATTTCTATAGTGTTTCTTCATTTTTAAGCTCTCTGTGCTTGTGTGCTTTAACCAGGGATGAGAGGGGTATTTATAGGCTTCAAGTTGATTCAAACTTGGAGCCTAAAACTTTCCCATCCCGAGTTCCTTGAGCACGGGCGGTACCACCACCTGCGTTGTGTCACGGACAAACTTCTAAACCAGATATTTGATGTAATGCTTATGTATGTCCGTGTCTTTTGGTATGTTCATGCTTTGGTACAGCATGTAGAGGGACGGTCGAAGGCTTAATAGTCCCATTTTAGTTAGGTTGGTGGCCGCTTTAGGCTTTTAAATAAAGGTTGTGTCATGTGGATACGTGTGAGAGATTTTCGATCTGTAATGGACCATTTTACCCTTTGTTGTGCAACTGTTCAGAGCTTGTAAAGTCTGTTTATAATTTGCATTATCTATGAAGTGTTTTCGGAGATGTTTGCTTGTGGATCCCGAATGAGGCATTCTCTCTAACCCGTTTCTCTCTTTTGTGGGTCCTAAGGGATATGGGAGGCTTCGGGGAGGCTGACCTTTGCGGACAAACATGCAAGGGTGCCGCACGACTTAGGCAAAACTAGCTAAGTCCGTGACAGATGGTATCAGAGCGGGACAAGCACTCATAGAAACACTTAGCATGCAAACGTGGGGGACTTAGTGGGGCTGCGTTGAGGGCAGTCAGCACACACGCGACCGTTTGGGGGGAAAACGAGCATGGAGATGTAGGGAAAAGAAGTCGCTAGGAGGAGCGTGCATTTGACATTGGCATTCAGAGGAATGGCCAACCCTTCGCGCAAGAGCCACCACGAGAACAAACAAGCTTGGAAGAATGCGGAGCGCACAAAGGTTGGGATGGTTGAGTTTGAGCTACGGCTCAACGTTGACAACTATACTTGATGGTGCTCAAGACAAGCGAGGCGCTTGGTAAAGGATGAGACCATGCAAGATGGAATGAGTTTCTCAACGACCAAAAGAGTTATGCAAAGCTCACAGAGGTGAGGGGAATTGCTAACTCGAAGAATTTGGTACTCATGCATGGGCTTGTATGTGGACGATGGAATGTTCATGGCCATCCTAAGGCGACCGAAACTCGGCGTCATGGAGCATTGAAACTTTCTCTTCGGCATGGGAAGGATACGTCCGTAGGAGGCTGAAGGGTGCAACGAGTTCAGCATGTTGCTAGGCCTTGAGTGGTGCAGCGGGGGCTGTATTGACGTGGAGTCGCAATCTAGCAAGTGCGTTTGCAGGAGGCAGAACAATGCACAGTTTGTTCAGCAGATCGGAGTAGTCTAAGGGGATGGTGGTCTCCGAAATTAAGAGAGATATTGCTCCAACGGGACAATTATCCAGGAGGGATAAGTCCCGGATCTCCAGAGGGAGAATCATGTGGGACAGACCTCACATGTTGAGGAGGAGTACCTCAACAAACAACAACTCCACGAAGCTTAATGGACTGAGCAAGTGGCGAGGAGTCGTTGCATGATCTCACTCGAGAGAATGTATTGGTGGATACATTGCGAGATCAAGTGGGGGAGTGACACAAAGCAACTCAAATGAAGGCACACTTGGAGTCGATATGGAGATCAGACTCAAGGGAGGGCTGACCCGTGGAATGGTGGGCGCAAGGGCCACCATCGACTCAATGCAAAAACGAGGAGCGGAGCAACTTGGGTGTAACTTAGCGAAGTACCCAAGCCGTATGAAGGGAGCTAGCATAGAAGTTGGAACATGGAGCAGAGGCAAGTGCTTTCTTTAGACAGAGGTCAAGGACATGAACTCTTGCGGAGGCAAGAGTAGGATCATGTTGTTCCATGGGTCCTTCATTCTGACGGAGCAGACTCATCTTATATGGTGCCAAAGACGAAGGGAGCTTCTGGGCACATGCACCTTATCCCGGAAAAGCATTTGATGGAGGAACTAAGGTGACTCAATTTGTGGAGGTGAAGTTGGGTTCAGAAGGCCTTAGCAAGGGGCAAGAGGATGCAGAGGCGGGTACTCTTGAAGAATATGCCATAGTGTTGCAAATCAAGTTACTAGGCAGGAAGCGGTGCGCAGTGGAGATTGTGCTGGTAGGGGTAGAGGCCCAGGATCCAGACAATGGGGCACTAATTACAGCGAAGTCGGGGGACTTCAGGAGCTACTAGGTGACGGACTGTCCTAGAGCGGTGCTTTATCTAGGTGTGACCCAAGAGTGGGTGGATGAAGGTCGATTACCAAAGGAGCAAACAAAATTGAAGGTGGAAGAGACCCTACGATGTATTGGCAGAGGCCACACATGAAGGGTTCACAGTTCGAGTTTATCCCACAAGGATCAGAATGCAATAGAGATGTCACCAGGAGGCAACATGGTGCAGCGGATCGTGGTGGAACAGTTCATGACAATGCGATACACACGACATAGTTCCGTGAGGGACTAGATCATACGGAGGTATGATCGGGAGCTACTGGAAGCTCCACTTCGGTGAACAACACGACGACAAGAAGGGCTATGGATTCAAGGAGTGAAGGCCATGGTGCTGCAGAGGTGGGTCTTCCGTGCGTGTATCGAATTTTGCATCGGATGAAAACCTTGGTCATCAGCATATGGGGGCTGGGTTCCACCAAGGGAAAAGTCCGAATGCAAGTATTAGTGAGTCCCATGGGAGGGACTTGATCATATAGAGGTATGATCAAGGCAGCTGGAGAGTTGGACTGCTCCACAGCTCATATTCGCTTAAGGGAGCCCGGCATATCAGAGGACAAGGTCGAGTAAGTGAACGTTGCTACCAAGGAAGCTAAGGAGAACAGAATTGGTGCAAACCCTATAATGCGATGGCAGAGGCCATGCATGGGAGTTGCAGTCTGTCTTTCCATTGACCAAAGGGAGCTGCTTGGAGAACACAGAGGTGTTGAAGCAAGGGGTCGAAAGGGGTGAGGAAGCGACGACGAGTCCAGAGGGACTTAGCTACCCAAAATCAAGCATAAGTTAGAATAGAGGTGGACTCAAAGGAGTGCCACGGAGACATATATACTGATTGTGAAGAAAAGGGATGCAGAGGCGGGACTTCCGTGAAAGTCATTGATCCCTTGCTCTCATGGAGGGAGAGCACTTGGTTGTGAAAGGGGCCGAGGAGGTAGAGCATGCAGAGGTAATCTCCAAGAACTGAGACAAGGCTAAAGGGTAGAGGTCGAGGAACTTCCTAAGACCGGTGTCAATGAGCTTCTCATCAAGATAGCGGAAAGTGAAGGACTTCGGGTCATGCAAGAGTGCATCACCAAGGAACAAAGCACGCAGTACGTGGTGCTGTACCTTTACTACTCAGTGGAGTAGGCGGCAGGGTTGATGGAGAAGACGGTACAATCCCAGAGGCGACCAAACCTATGAGAGAATTACTTCAAGTTGGGGTGAAAACTTCCTGCATTCCAGAAGTTCAATGGCATTGAGAAGGTGAATCACAGTAACTAACTCAATGCAAGGAGTGCAAACACTTCAAGTGCTTCAGAAGTGTGAGCAAAGAGCAGGCGAAAGCTAGTAACCAGCTCGATGCATGGAGTATAACCTCGAGGAGGCGGGCGAAGTTAAGTAACCTTTGCCTTCTCAACTCTTGAGAGATTGGGCGAAACCAAGTACCCCAATTCTCTTATCCATCCAGTAGAGGAGCTCTGCAAATGTTCAAAGACCCTTCGAAGATAATGGAAGACAATAGTTGTCAAATCCTCACCAACGGTGATCAGTGCTACTGAGAGTAGATTGTCCGCTTCATTTCCCAACGAAATGCCAATCGAAAGCGGAAGTGATGCGAACCTACTTGGATGTGACAACTAAGTGAAAGAAGAGTCAATGAGTAAATTTTATGAAGGAAGGACCCGAAACTTCAGAAGTTTATGAGATGATGCTCGTTAAAACTCCAACAAGCATCTACCCAATTCAAGCTACATAAGGCATTTGAGAGACTAGCGCAGTAAGGGTGGTCTTTTCCTTCATCTGGAGGATCTGCAGGAACCAATTGGGATCAACACAACTCAGCCAACCCCACACTAGAGTCAGAGTCATTAGCGAGTTGAAGCAGCATGGTGGATCAAAGGTTCGACTACTCAAAAATAGCAGCGGTGTGCAGTTGGGAGCCAAGAGGCGCATTGCAGCTGGAGCAGAAGATTGAAGACTCAGCAAAGGTGAGAAGTTGCAGTGTCAACAAAGGCTTCGACGAGGACATCGAAGGAATAAGTGGGGGAGAATGTCACAAACAAACTTCTAAACTAGATGTTTGATGTAATGCTTATGTATGTCCGTATCTTTTGGTATATTCATGCTTTGTACAACATGTAGAGGGACAGCTGAAGGCTTAATAGTCCCATTTTAGTTAGGTTGGTGGCCGCTTTAGGCTTGTAAATAAAGGTTGTGTCATGTGGACACGTGTGAGGGATTTTTGATCTATAATGGACCATTTTACCCTTTATTGTGCAACTGTTCAGAGCTTGTAAAGTCTGTTTGTAATTTGCATTATCTATGAAGTGTTGTCGGAGATGTTTGCTTGTGGATCCCGAATGAGGTATTTTCTCTAACTCGTTTCTCTCTTTTGTGGGTCCTAAGGGATATGGGAGGCTTCGGGGAGGCTGACCTTTGCGGACGGACACGCAAGGGTGCCGCACGACTTAGGCAAAACTAGCTAAGTCTGTGACAGTTGGACGGTACCACCGTGTAGTGTCAGTCTGACACTGACACTGACACTGCCCTGGGTGGTACCACCGTTCAGGTCTGGCGGTACCACCGTTCAGGTCTGGCGGTACCACTTCCTAGCACCCTATCAGAGGTGGTACAACCACCCAGACTGGTGGTACCACCGCTTGGCACCCTGCTAGGGGTGGTACAACCGCCCATACTAGTGGTACCACCGTCTGACACAATCTCAAAGGCTGTGCCACGATGGTGAGATTTCTTGGAGTACTGTTTGGGCCTCTCATTGGGCCCAACATAATTCTAACATGGCCCTAGCTAGCCCCTAATTGGGTTGGCCTAAATCCAAACCCAATTACGTGCTAACTATAATTCTTAAGACATTTGCTAAGCTAAACAAGTCCCCATGTCTACTCTTCCGGCGAGCTTCCGGCGAACTTCCAATAATCTCTCGGCAATGTTCCGGCAGACTCTCAGCAAGCTCTTGGATTTCACGATGATCTTCTTGGTGAGTTCTAATGAGCCTCTCTGGCAAGCTTTGAGGCTTCTCGGTTAGTTCCTCCAGAACTTTCGACGAACATCCAAACTTTCGGTGAACTCTCGAACTCCCAACGTGATCTCGATCTTGACTCCGGGACTTCATTTTGCTACATGCCTTGCTATTGTAGTTAATCCTACACATGTAAAATATACTTCGATTTAGACAATTAATACTAAGCATTAATCACGTTGTCCGGTCATGTCATTGGTCCCTCAACGCTTCGTCCGATTCTTCGGCGGATCGTCCTCTTTTGTAGTCGATTGCCCAATCGGTCAATTGACTCTGCAATTCCGATATCCTTAGGATAATATCCACTCTTCTTGGCCCGATGCCCGAACCTACGGCCCAAAGCCTTCTGTCGATATGTTGACCGATCCACCGACCCGACGTCCAATATTCTAACATGTTATCCTCCAACACAATATGATTTTTCCTGCTTTAATTGTCTCATCTTGATCGAAGCATCCTGCATCACTCAAAATGTAGATTAAAACATAAATACAATTATCAATTGTTTTCATCATCAAAAGACGAGATTCAATAGAAGGATTAGCAGATTATGACCTAATTACACCTCCAATATATTAGGGTGATGGGGGAGATCTGCAGGAAGATGGTGTAGAGCCTGATGTTGATCTACTTGCAGGACATGTTGAACAAGAAGAAGTTGGAGAGCAACTTCCCATAGAACCTCAGTTGAGAAGATTTTCTAAACAACATCAACCTTTCAAAAGATACTCTACAAATGAGTATGTGATGCTTATTAATGCAGGTGAACCAGAGAGTTACCAGGAAGCATTTGAAAGTGAGTAGAAAGAGAAGTGGTTAGTTGCTATGCAGGAAGAGATGGATGCTCTTCAGAAGAACCACACTTATGATTTAGTACTACTTCCAAATAGAATGAAGGCCTTAAAGAATAAGTGGGTTTTTAGGTTGAAGACTCAAGAATATTATTCTCAACTAAAGTACAAAGCTAGATTGGTTGTGAAAGGCTTTGGTCAAAAGTAAGGTATTGACTTTGAAGATATTTTTTCTCCTATTGTTAAAATGTCTTATATTCGTATTGCTCTTGGTATTGCTGCTAGCTAGGACTTGGAGGTTGAGTAGTTAGATGTGAAGATAGCTTTCCTTCATAGTGATTTGGAGGAGGAAATTTATATGGAGCAACCAGAATGCTTTAAAGTCAAATGTAAAGAGAACTTTGTTTGTAAGTTGATGAAGAGCTTGTATGGGCTGAAGCAAGCTCTAAGATAGTGGTACAGAAAGTTTGATTCATTTATGATAGAAAATGAATATAAAAGAATGACTTCAGATTATTATATATGCATCAAATGGTTTGGTGAGAATTTTATTATTCTTTTACTTTATGTTGATAATATGCTTATTCTTGGAAAAGATATGTCTAAAATTTATAAGTTAAAGAAGGAACTAAGTGAGTCTTTTGCAATGAAGGACATGGGGCCAGCAAAGCAAATACTAGGCATGCAGATTTTCCATGATAGAAAAACTAAGAAGATTTGGTTGTCACAGGAGAAATACATCGAGAAGGTATTGAAAAGGTTTAGTATGAGCAATGCAAAGCCAATTGGTTCTCCTCTTGTAGGTCACTTTAAGTTGTGCTCAGAACAGAGTTCGTCAAGTGATGAGGAGAAGGAGAAAATGCAAAAGGTTCCTTATGCTTCAGCAGTCGAAAGTTTAATGTATATAATGGTATGTATAAGACCGGACATCACATATGTAGTTGGTGTTATTAGTAGATTTCTTGCAAATCCAAGCAAAGAGCACTGGGCAGTAGTGAAGTGGATTTTTAGATATCTTAGAGGGAGCTCTAAGGTTTGTTTAAGCTTTGGAGGTGAACCACCTATGTTGCAGGTTACACAAATACAGATATGGCAAGAGATATAGATATGAGGAAGTCCACTTCAGGTTATGTACTTACTTTTGCTAGGGGAGCTGTGTCATGACAATCCAGATTGTAAAGGTGTATTGCTCTCTCCACCACAGAAGCAGAATATATTACTGCTATAGAGGTATACAAAGAAATGTTATGGATAAAAGAATTCTTACAAGAATTGGGGGTGAAATTGGAAAACTATGTGGTGCATTTTGACAGCCAGAGTGCCATCTATTTGTGTAAGAACTCAATGTTTCATTCCAAGTCAAAGCATATAGATGTCAAATACCACTGGATTCGAAATGTATTTGAAGAGAAGCAATTGCAACTTCAGAAAATTCACACAGTTGACAACGGAACAGACATGTTGACAAAGACCTTACTAAAAGAAAGATAGGAGATATGCCAATAGCTAGTCGATATGACTTCATATTGAGGAGTCTTGGGACAACCTCCCTTATGGGCTGAAGGGGGAGGTTATTGGGCTGATAGCCAATATTCAGCCCAAGGTGGGCTTTATTAGCCCACAACTCACCCCCTCTTAATGTTGAATCTCGGATTTTGATAATGAAGTAAATTGTCATTTGTTATCTAATCTATATGTTGAGATAAGTGTGTAGGATTAACTACGATGAAAGTAAGATATGCAGCAGAAGTTGCACCGGAATCAAGACAATGATCACGTTGGGAGTTCGAGAGTTCGACGGAAGTTCGGACAATCGTCGGAGGTTCTGCGAGAACAAATCCGAGAAGTCCATGAGCTTGCCAAAGAAGCTCGTCGGAACTCGCCAAGTGGATCGTCGCAAGTCCAGGAGTTTGTCGAAAGTCCGTAGGAGCATCACCGAGGGTTCATCGGATGATCGATGGAAGTTCGCCGGAAGCTCGCCGGAAGAAGAGATTGACGCACCGGAGCAAGTTGCAATAAATGTCTTAGGAAATATCGTAGTTAGCACAATGATTAAGTTGGAAATGGGAGGTGATCCCATTAACTTAATATTGGGACAATTAGGCCCCTGAAAAACCCAAATTGGGCTGAATGGATCAACCCATTCGAACCCTGATTTCTGCCAAGCGGTTGAACCGCCCTAGCCAGGAGGTGGCATCGCCTGAGCTCGGTCTTCGAGCTCTGGCAGGAGGTGCAACCGCCTCAGTCAGGCGGTGGCACCGCTTGAGCTCGGTCTTCGAGCTCTGGCAGGAGGTGCAACCGCCCCTGACAGGAGGTGGCATTGCCTAGAGGCTCAGTCTTCGAGCTCTGCCAGACGGTTGCACCGCCTCAGTCAGGAGGTGCAACCGCCAGATCCCGAAATTCCGGGAATTGATAGTTTTAAGCTCAAAATTCAAACTGGGTTGGGGCCTATAAATACCCCACCCTTTCAGCACTGAAAGAGCACCAAAAATACACCGAAATCCTGATCTTATTATGTGATTTTTACAGCTCAAAATTGTTGTAAAGGCTAAAAGTTCTTCTCCCTCTTTTCTTCCAAGCTCTGATCTTTAAAGAGAGGAGAGAAAATTCTGTAAGGGTTGTCTCCTAAGCCCGTCAAAAGGAGTGAAATTGTAAAAGGGTGGTTGGCCTTCGCCTATTGAAGGAAGGCCTCTAGTAGACGTTGGTGACCTTGTCGGTGGAGGAAGCCAAAAGTGGATGTAGGTCAAGATTGACTGAACCACTCTAAATTTTGGTTTGCATTTACTTTAAGCATCTTATCCTTACTGCAAACCTCCTCAATAGCTTACTGCCTTCTGCACATTTACGATCTTGTGTTAAAGTTCAGTATTTTCCGAATCGGCGTTTAGACGTAAATCAGTTTTATCGTACGAACATCATATTTCAGTTTGCGCTTACATTTTAACTTTCATCATAACTACAAACTGCCTTCATAGATTTTCTTTAACTACAACTTGCTTGATTACAAGTTAAAGAGATTTACGAATCGGCTTTTCTACCGAAATCGCCTTTATCATACGAACACCTTTTTAATCGTCGAAAGTTTTTCGCTGCACTAATTCACGCCCCCCTCTTAGTGCTCTTGATCCTAACAATTGGTATTAGAGTGGGGTTAACTCTCAAACGGATTAATACCCAAGAGAGATGACATACGCCGGAAACCAAGAGGGCCATTCTATTATACGTCCGCCCATGTTTAATGGGACGGACTACACCTATTGGAAGACCCGAATGAGGATCTTTCTTATTTCTATGGATTTTGAAATTTGGAATCTTATCGAAAATGGATTTTTGAAGTCTTCTCTTCCGATCAATTGGAATGAATTGGAGAAGAAGGCTTTCACTCTTATTGCAAAGGCTATGAATGCCTTATTTTGTGCGCTTGATAAAAACGAGTTCAACCGTGTTTCGGTTTGTGAAACCGCATTTGATATTTGGCACACACTCGAAGTGACTCACGAAGGCACAAGTAGAGTGAAAGAGTCAAAAATCAATCTTTTGATACATTCTTTCGAACTTTTTTGGATGAAACCGAGTGAGACTATTGGCGACATGTTTACCCGTTTCACGGATATCGTCAATGGTCTAAAAGGACTCGGAAAAAGTTTTTCGAATTTTGAGCTCGTAAATAAGATTCTAAGATCCCTTCCTAAGAGTTGGGATCCTAAAGTCACTGTTATTCAAGAGGCGAAAGATCTAAACAACTTCTCTCTTGAAGAACTAATCGGGTCGTTAATGACCTACGAGATGACTTGCAAAGCTCATGAAGAGAAAGAAGACATCCTTCCAAAGAACAGGAAGGATATGACACTTAGAACTTCAGAAGACCACTTGAGAGAAAACTCAAGTGATGAGGACTGTGACGATGACTTGGCACTTCTAACAAGAAAATTTAAAAAATTCATTAAAAGAAACAAGTTTAAGAATAAAACAAAAAATAAATTTGAACCCAAGAAGGACCAAGTTATTTGCTATGAGTGCAAAAACCCAGGATACTACAAGAGTGATTGTCCCCAAGTAAAAAATAGAACATCAAAGAAGAAGGCGCTCAAAGCAACGTGGGATGACTCAAGCGCGTCCGAAGAAGATGAGTCCAACACCAAGCAAGTTGCTCATTACGCCTTAATGGCCATCGGGGAGGAGGTAACGAATTTAATAGATGCAGATTTATCATTTGACGAATTATTAAATGCCTTCCATGAATTATTTGACGAATGCAAGATTATTAGTAGAAAATACAAATTGCTAAAAAAGGAGCATGATAGTCTTACTTGTAATTTTGATAAGTTAAAAACTGAATATCATGATAGTTTAGGTTCATGCATAAAATGCCATGATCTAGAAACTCTCCAAAAGGAAAACTTGCTACTTAAAGACACCTTAAAGAAATTCGAGGTTGGTAGCAAGTCTTTGAACATGATCCTTGCAAACAAGGGTCACGTTCCCAAAAGAAGTGGAATCGGATTTGTGAGAAGTCCTCACCAAAATCCAACCACCTTCATAAAAAGCGTCATCTTACATGTTCGACACCAAAGCAAATACAACTTTTGTTGCAAACTTGGACACAAAACGTATTATTGTCCATTCCAGAAAATTAGTCCGAACAAATTAATTTGGGTTCCTAAAGGAACCATGATAAATTCTATGCAACATGATAAACAATGTAGATCTATTTTTGAGGCACTCAAAAGAAAATGGGTACCTAAAAATCATCCTTTCTTGTAAAGACGTAAAACATCATAAGCTGGGAGCAAGAAATAATATCCTGCTCTTTGGATTCTCGATATTCATGACCCGAGATCAAAAAAGAACACATGATGCTCTCTAGCCTAAATAACAAAAAGAGGATTAGAAAATTAAAATTACAAATGCGATATGGATACAATCTCATTTGATCCCTCAGAATTGGAAACCCATGATTCTCCCTTCACATATCCTTTGGATTTTCGAACCCATCGATTTCATCCGTTCATAACTTTCGAATCCAACTATATCATGAACTGACTAAGTTTGTCATGAACTTGCAAGGCTTACCAACATGAACAATCTGTCACAAACATATGTACGACATTGAGAGTATGCACGTTAAAAGATCTATCTTGATCGTGCAAAAGTTCTTATCTTAAAATTAAAATTCTTACGTAATTACGTAAGTAAAGTTGATTGATCCACAAATAAAAATTCATCTCAAAGTCAAAAACATTCAAATCAGACCACACAGCAGTCAGAACCATGCTCACTGCCTGTAGCGGTTGCACCGCCCCAGCTGGAGGTAGCACCTCCGGCTATCACGTATTGCAAGCGGTTGCACCGCCCCAACCAGTGGTGCAACCGCCCGCAATCCTGCCCCTTTTTAACCCGAGCTAGGGCTGGCGGTGGAACCTACCCCAACTCACTCCCTTCCCCTCTTTACTCTTCCAAAGCTTCTCCACCTCCATTTCTCCCCTCACAGCATCCCAAATACTCCTCATTTCGAAGCAAAAGATCAACAATCTCTCCTTCTCTTGAAGATCTCACTAAGGTATTCTCTAAGAAGCCCTTAAATTCTGTTTTTGATTCATTTACTCTTGCTCATTACTATCCTCCTAAACAGCAGTAGTTATGAGGTCTAGAAGATCATTAAGGGACAAAGGGAAGAGGAGATTAGTGGAAGACTTTGATCTTACCCTTTTCGATTCAAAATATCATGCTGAAAAGTTTTCCTCTTTCGAATTTAGAAGTGTCAATAAGGGAAAACATGTAGATTTAGATGAACTAAGAGACTTAGAGACAATCCAATGGTTTGCAAACCTAGATCTACTCCCTATTTTACAAATTAATGAACCCATCTATCCAAGATTTGTTAGATTGTTTTACAACAATATACAAGTAGATGAAGAAGAAAGAATGTCTACCTATCTCTTAGGACAACACATCTCCATTACGGATAAACTCATTTGCGACATAATAGGCATTCCCATAAAAAATAGAGGACTTTACTTTAGAGGATCATGGGATGATGAAACTGTTGGGACAATATATGTTGAAGCCTTAGGAACAATTTTCGCTAATCCCAATTTAGCGATTGTTCCTAAAAGTTGTGAACATTTATTACCACTAAACACTAAGGTACGTCATCATATCCTAACTAGCATCATTCTTCCTAAACAATACCATCATGATGAAGTAAGCCAAATAGAATTAGGAACTATGTATTGGATCATGAAAGGACATGACATCTGTCTTGGTTATCTTATCCAACAAAACATGTTAGAACTATCTAAGAAAGACATGATGCTTTCATATGGTGGTATAATCACTAGAATACTGAAAGCCTATGATATTCCAATACCATCCGACGAAGAAGTAATAAAAGTAGATAGGTTTAGCATAATAAATAAAAATCTACTTCACCGATTGAGATGTGTTTATAGAAACGGTAACTGGGTTAGAATGCCTAGAAGAACCGATCTCCCTTAACCTGAACCAGAACCGGAAACACCAGTCTTTAGGGGTACTCAATCTCCTCCGATCTGTCCCTTTGAGGAAACACATTCATTTGAGCAAGCTCCTGCATCATCTGTCGAAGATATTGGGATTCGGATGGACCGATTTGAACAAAGACAAGAACGGTTAGAACATCGATAAGATCAAATCCTATCTGAGCTGCAGCAAATTTATCGACAATTTGACTCTTTATTTATGCATTTTAATTTTTCACCTCCTGAATGAGCTTATATGTGTATTGTAAACTCTTTATGTTACTCACCATGATCACAATGCCCTATGCCTTGATCTTTGATATGGTTACCTGATGTATTTATTTGTGAGCAGAGTTACAAACATCACTCATTGTTTAATCTCGTTACTCACTATCGGATTTTACATTGAAACTAAATGTTTTTATAACCACCTTGAAAACCTTGTGCCTTGGTTTCTATGATAAATATGATTTGAGAAAATGATATACCAATGCAGTTGATGCATCATGTTATTATATTGCCATAATATTAAACATCAACTAGCTGATATTTTTACAAAACCTCTAAGTGAAGAACAATTTGATTTCATAAGAAGAGAATTAGGAATGTTGATGTATCCGAATACATAAACTAGTTAAAATTATTTTTCGGACTTTATTGAATGATCAAATCACTTGATTGCCATTACATACCTAAATAACATGTTGGAAATTATGTGTTGAATATAAAAATTTCCATAACAATAAGCATATTTTGTCTTCATGATTGTATTTAAAAATCTATAGCATAGTCTTGTCCGACTGCATGAAAGTGTTAATTTCATTTTCAGATTCGCTTAACAATTGATATCCTAACAATCGGATTTTCTCATACACTTATTATATAAAAAATATTTTTCTGAAATGGATTTGATGAAATGATTCCTGCTTATAAATTCCATCTTGAAATATGGATGATAGTGTTTTTACTTGCAAATATTTGTTTCACATACATATCTTGATCCTTGTAAAAATGAAGCATGATTTAATCTCTCATCGATTTTAACTTCACTCAAAGTAAACTCACAAATAGCCTTCCTCCTTCATGCAAAAAGATTATAACAAATAAAAAGGAAGAAGTACTCAAAGCGATCTACATATCATGCTTTCCTTTATATGCTTGTATAATTGATTTCCTATCACTCACTATTGGAAAATAACATGAATCTAGTAAAGGCATGAACAATTATCACACTTATGCTCAAAATTTGCTTATATTATTCTCCTGGTATCACAATTACCACACTTTTTGTTGATGACAAAGGGGGAGAAATATATGAGTATTAATGCTATGCTATGCCTTGTTTGTATCGTGTCAAGATATCAAACAAAAAACTTGCATCGTAATTTTACGTATTGATATCTTACCATGTGATGAAATGCAATAATTGCTAAAACATTTGAAATATGTGCATCATGTAATGATATCAAAATCTTACTTTGCAGTTTTACATGTTGACATCTTACAATATGATGAATTGCTACTATTACCATCATTCAAACTTGTAATGTAAAATTTGAAAATGAATATCAAGCCTTGATATTATCTTCAAAGAGAAACATCATGATGGGAGTATTGATAAGTTTAAATGATTTTAACTTATCAATATGTCTCTTAAATTCAAAGGTTTTGAATTCAAGAATGACTTATCTCAAGTATGGCATATAGACAGGGGGAGTTAAGGTTAACTCCATTATCAATTGATTGTCATCATAAAAAAGGAGGAGATTGTTGAATCTGATGATGAAGTCAATTGTCATTTGTTATCTAATTTATATGTTGAGATAAGTGTGTAGGATTAACTACGATGAAAGTAAGATATGCAGCAGGAGTTACGCCGGAATCAAGACAATGATCACGTTGGGAGTTCGAGAGTTCGACGGAAGTTCGGACAGTCGTTGGAGGTTCTACGGGAACAAATCCGAGAAGTCCATGAGCTTGCCAAAGAAGCTCATCGAAACTCGCCAAGTGGATCGTCGCAAGTCCAGGAGTTTGCCGGAAGTCCGCAGGAGCATCATCGAGGGTTCATCGGATGATCGACGGAAGTTCGCCGGAAGAAGCGATTGACGCACCGGAGCAAGTTGCAGTAAATGTCTTAGGAAATATCATAGTTAGCACAATGGTTAAGTTGGAAATGGGAGGTGATCCCATTAACTTAATCTTGGGGCAATTGGGCCCCTGAAAAACCCAAATTGGGTCGAATGGATCAACCCATTCGGACCCTGATTTCTGCCAGGCGGTTGAACCGCCCCAGCCAAGAGGTGGCACTGCCTGAGCTCGGTCTTCGAGCTCTGGCAGGAGGTGCAACCGCCTCAGTCAGGCGGTGGCACCGCCTGAGCTCGGTCTTCGAGCTCTGGCAAGAGGTGCAACCGCCCCTAACAAGAGGTGGCACCGCCCAGAGGCTCAGTCTTCGAGCTCTATTAGGCGGTGCAACCGCCTCAGTCAGGAGGTGCAACCGCTAGATCCCAGAATTTCGGGAATTGACAGTTTTGAGCTCGAAATTTAAACTGGGTTGGGGCCTATAAATACCCCACCCTTTCAGCACTGAAAGAGCACCAAAAACACACCGAAATCCTGATCTTATTCTGTGATTTTTAGAGCTCAAAATTGTTGTAAAGGCCAAAAGTTCTTCACCCTCTTTTTTTCCAAGTTCTGATCTTTAAAGAGAGGAGAGAAAATTCTGTAAGGGTTGTCTCCTAAGCCCGTCAAAAGGAGTGAAACTGTAAAAGGGTGGTTGGCCTTCGCCTATTGAAGGAATGCCTCTAGTAGACGTCGGTGACCTCGTCGGTGGAGGAAGCCAAAAGTGGATGTAGGTCAAGATTGACCGAACCACTCTAAATCTCGGTTTGCATTTACTTTGAGCATCTTATCCTTACTACAAACCTCCTCAATAGCTTACTGCCTTCTGCACATTTACGATCATGTTTTAAAGTTCAGTATTTTCTGAATCGGCATTTAGACATAAATCAGTTTTATCGTACGAACATCATATTTCAGTTTGCGCTTACATTTTAACTTTCATCATAACTGCAAACTACCTTCATAGATTTCCTTTAACTACATCTCATTTGATTACAAGTTAAAGAGATTTACGAATCGGCTTTTCTACCGAAATCGCCTTTATCATACGAACACCTTTTTAATCGTCGAAAGTTTTTCGCTGCACTAATTCACCCCCCCCTCTTAGTGCTCTTGATCCTAACACTTAGCCTAACCCTAATTTATATATTAGGGGGGGGGGGGGGTGTGTGGTGGCTTAAAAAGAGGCAGAAAAAGGTAGCAACGAGGCAGTTTTTGGTAGCCACGGGATTCCAAAGAAAAGGAGGAGAACAAGGCAGAAAACGAAGAAAAATAAAGGGAAGAAGACAAGGACAACACAAAGAGACTGTTCTCAATCATCTAATAGTGCTTTTATCTCCGGTTAGATCAGATTTATAATAGATTCTTACTATGATTACTTGGGGAGAATTAGAGAGGATTTAGATATTGTGCACAGTGATATGATCCTTATATCCTAGTTATTCTCTTATGATTGTTACTAGGGTTTTGGGCAAGAGATTGAGATTTATATATTCATTATTATTATAGTGGATGATCTCTAGTTTACCTTATAGTTTTTACCCTTCACATTAAAGGAATTTTTCATGTATATCTTGGTGTTCTATTTTATTATGGTTCTATTTAATTTCAACCTGTTAGTATTTGTTTATATATAAAAATTATTATTTTTTATATCTCAATCACTCTATTCCACTTCCACTGAGAGCTGCTACTGCCACGTGAAATTACTTCTTTGATTCAATTGTCTTCAATTGATCTTCTCGTGGGTTTTGAAGACACTCTATTGATGGAGGAATAATTGCATGTCAACTTTATAGCTTCTGAGACAAGGTTGTCATGAATGATCGTATGGTACAGTAATTTGTCGATAATTTCAATCGTCTTCCACATGCACTAAACCTTCAGTAGTAATAAAAATGGGTTACTGCTGTAGTTTCTAGGTAATATGGATTGAAGGTAAATATGATGCTTGAGTGAGGACGAAGTGCATAACTATGTAGCAATGTGATATGATTCCGCTTTTTCACATCACAATGAACTCATTATTTTGTTACCTAAATGGCACTTCCCAATAGAACTGCCGTAGCATACCAAAGTGTGAAAAGACCACGTAAGTATATTAGACTCCCATCAATATATATATATATACACACATATATATATATATATATACATATATACATATACATATATATATATACATATATACATATACATATATATATATACATATATTCATATACATATATATATATACATATATATATATACATATACATATATATATACATATATATATATATATATATATATATATATATATAATTTTATCTATGTTGTCGAACTCTGATAATCTGGATCGCATATATATTTTTCAAGCTTTGTATCAAGATTTGTTCTCTGAAAGTAATTTTTTCTACTTGTGCTATAATCTATTTAATAGCTTGATGTTGGGCATACAATCACCAGAAGCAAAGAATAAACCTGTGTTGTCCTGGGTTTGGCACAAACTTATCTGTTGTACTTACAGCTTTTGTAATGATATTTAACGAATTAATTTATATTTTAAAATAATTTTATTCAAGGTATGTGAAATTATATATATATATTTTTTAAAACGAACATGTTAATTGTTCTGTCTTTCTTTTAGTCAATTTTTACGAGGTATCATTTCTACACCGTACAATAGAAGTAAAATGAAACGTTTCACATTTCTCCATTGTTGAGAGATTGTCACGTATGCTTTAATAAATTGTACTGCTTCTATAATTGCCTAATGTGTTTCTATTCTTATTTTTATATATATTAGAAATATATCTTATGATTGTACCTTACCGTGGCTCGCAAAGTACAGAACAAGATGTGACAAACCTTAGAAGCACTTGTTTGTGAAATGGAGCTGTTTAGAGAGGCATCTGACTGCCAACAAAATCCTAGAGAACTATGACTAATTTGGAAGGCTTCAGTTCAAGTTTTGACGAGGGTGAAGCTTGTGATCAGGTCGTGTGAATGAAATGTCACTCTACTGGTTGTGCTTCGTATGATGGTTAATTATATATTATTTATTATAGTTAGATCATTTTAGTATTTTTTTTTAAAATTTTAAATTTATATTAAAATTTTTATAGTTATGAAAGTAAAATATTTAATCATATCTATTTTAACGTCATCAATTTTATCGATAAAAAATATAATACGTGATAGTATGATAAAAAAAGAGAGATAAAAATATAATTTTAGCATGCTTATTATATTTTTATTTATTATGTCTTAATTAAAAATTCTTAGTCAATTATTGTGATGATGGTAGACGACGGTGTTATTAGGGGTTACGAGTGGCTACTATGGTGGTTGACCTTATCAAGGCTAGGGCAATGGTTGTAATAACGATGGAGCTTGAGTAACTTCTACGGCTTCACGGCTTCTTGCAGAGAGAGAAGGAAAAGGAGAGAGAATGACAAAAGAAGGTGAGGCAAAGAGTATCATGCCCCTCAATCCGAAATCGATAATATTATAATTCAATAAACAATCCAGGATCCAAACACACATTTGAGGTCACTAAGAAAACACTCAAGTCAAAATTCACCTATATAATCCATAATTTATAAAACCTGTGCAGTTTATAATCATACCATCATATCACTTAATGATTCACAAAATCCAAAGCCAACTCAACTAAACCCTAACCACATCATAAATCTATACAATTACAAACCCAACATGTATCACATGTTTATATCATTATACAATTTAAACTTAATATTATCAAAATCCTAATATGAGAGATACTTTTTAAATATTTAAAAGATATATCTAGAGTTATCGTGATATTTCATTACATACAAAGGAACTTATACAATATCAAACTATCAAGTATGAAAGTTTTGCCTCAAAACCTTCTAGCTTTCTACTGTCTCAACCCAATTTACATATTTTAACGAGTGATAAGCTATCCTGAAAAATTTATATAGCAACGAGGTGAGCATATAAAGCTCAGCAAATGACTAACATATCCATAACAAAGAGGACAGTTTTCAAAACATATCAAGGACATATAAATATTTCGAAGCATATCAAAGAACAAATATAAAATAGAAACTCAAATGACATATAGCAAAGGAGTAGGATTAGTTGGAGCATATCACTAACGTAAGTAGCATTTCGTATATCAATCGCATATGAAATGTTACAGAGCATATCAATAGCATTTGAAGCATTTCAGAGTATATCAATGGCATAGGAAGCATTTCGGAGCATATCAAGGACGTATGAAATGTTTCAGAGCATATTAATAATAAATAAAATATTTTGAAATATATTAAAGAATAAATACGAAACAGAAGCTCAAACGTCGCATAACATTGCATTCATTTCATTCTTATCCAAAGCATACATAGAAACACAGCCAAAGCTTAGGATATCATGTCAAATAGATAGAAGGTGAAATGAGATCTTAAACATAATCTCCCACATCTGGGAGCATCATCCATCGACGTTTGGATGAAGCCAGAGAGGGCCAGCAGAGCATCGCGGGCTCTAAACACATACCCTTTACCATTTCTAACAAAGGTCTAGATAATCCCTTTACTATTTCTAGCAAAGGTCTAAATAATCCCTTTACCATTTTTGGCAAAGGTCCAAACAATCCCACAAACACTAGAGTATAAAAGGGTATTGTGAACAATAAGGTTAGTACATATCTAAAATATATGTAGAACAACGGAATGCATGTGCCAATACGAAACATTACAATACAAACATAAACTTTACATAATAAAATCAGGTATATAAATAATTAAAGGACAAGAGTATATAGGAATTTAAAGTAGTAATATAAAGCTCAACTAAAGTAAGGGTTTTAACTAAAATCAATTTCTAAAAATATGAAACAAGAATAGTTGAAATCAATCAAAGCTTGATTCTGACAGAATTTGAGAGACTATTCATATAAATTATATAGATAACCAATTATACTCTAATTTATACAAAATTGATGTTATTTGAAAGATGTGTCAATCTAGCTTTAATTAAATTAAGTTTTGTATGAATTGTAGTTTACTAGAGGAAGTTACAAATAATTTTATAGCAAAATTTCTGAAAACATCAAGTCTATTTTACTAAGTCCACAGGGTCGATGAAAATAGATGTTTTAGTTTTCAATTGTACTCCAAAAATTTCAAGTCATGTAAACAAAGAAAGAATTTTGAGCATAGTTTCTAGTAAATTATACTTTGCATGAATCTGAGTTCCCAACAGAAAGTTATAAGTAGTTAAGCAATAAGAGGTCAGAAATTACAGTCCCTCTTTTGCAGAATCTGTAGGGTTAATTGAAACAGAAGTTTTGGTAGGTATTTAAACTCCAAATTATTCAATCTCAGTATCAAAATAAAAATCTTTAAGTCTACTTTCAAATAAATTAGGCTTTGCCTAAATCAGAGTTTAGTGCTAAAAGTTAGGTCTGAAACAATGGATAGAGGTCAGATTACCAAAAAATTATAGATTCAAGGCTTTGTATCAAAACAAAAGAAAGGTTTGGTGCTATGCTGAAACCTTTTGAATTATGAAGAATTAAAATGAAAATAGAGATTATGATTTCTGTGGGATGAGGTTAGAACACTTGTCTTAAACAAATTTGAGTCCCAAAAGTATGGAATTGATGCAAAACCTTAAGCCAAAGTAAAGCTTTTTCTTCTTCTTCTTCTTCTTCTTCTTTCTTCATCTTAAACTAACGTTGGTTACAACTTCTTAAGTTTCATCCTTTTATTTCTCCTATAATATATTAAATTTAGCTAATATAAGGGTTGTAAGGTGGCAAGCATGCAAGAAAGAAGCTTAAGTGTCATCTATAGAATAAACATAGGTGGCACCATTATGTTAGCTAGTGACACATGTCCACCATTTTTTTTCTTTAACTTAAATCTGAATCTTTTATAAATCATATCAAATTTCTAATATTTAACCTTAGGTCCCTAGCCATGAACTTTTAATATAATATCATTTAATATAAAAAATTATTAAATAATCCTTATATTTACAAATAAGTATTCATTAAATTTTCAAAATGAGGGATGTTACAAAGAGGGAGGAGAAAGAGGACGAGAATGATGGCTCCTCTGCATTGTTCTATAATTGCGTCAACGTCGCTCTGCATCTATGTCGACGGGAGGTGAGGCAAAGACCTTGCATGACACTAATGTAGATGTCTCACTTCTAGCCGACGTAGATGTAGAGCAGTGCGACACTAATGCAAATACCTCATCTCCCACCGAAATAGATGCAGAGCGATACTAGAGGAGGGAGAATAGCAAGCAAAGGGTGTACGATCAACTTCCTCCATCGATTATACCTCAGAATGTTTAGTTGAATGAGATCACGGGAGCTTTATCAGTCATCGCCTAGATTGCGATTGGGCTGCTTGCCTCTGCCTTCCAATCCATGCTAATTCTATGGATACCTCTTTCCACTCCTCTTCCACCGCTACCATTGTGGGTTGACGACAATGACGACATGATCCCATGGTGGGGCAACGGTTTTGGGCTGAAGATCCACTGCGTCTTTAGTAAGGGTGGCTATAAATGTTGAATCTTGGATTTTAATGATAACATCAATTGATGAGTTTACGATTTGATCCACATTTTGAGAAAAGTGATGCAAGACTAACCACGATCATAAAAAGGTAAAATAATTAAAGCAAAAATAATCAGACATTAGGTTGGAGTCAAAAAACGAGCATCAGGTCAGAAGAATTGGATGTTGTGCCAAGATCGGATATTGCGGGAGTCAACATGTCGATGGATCGGGCGATATGTCAAATGTTTGGACGATATGCCGAAAGTTTACTAGAAGTTCATCGGAAGTTCGCTAGGAGTTTGGATGAACAAATGATGTTCCGAGCAACTTAGCCTTTTGTTTTGTAATTATTTGTATTAATCATCGTAGTTAGGTTTTAATTTGAGTTAGGTTTGGGTATAACCCTACTAATTCAATTAGGGACCAATTGGACCTGAATTAGGACTGAATTGGGCCTGTTGGTTAGCCCATTGAGTGACTTGGAGCCAAGTCAAGCGGTGGCATCGCTAGGGCTAGCGGTGGAATCACTTGAGACTCAGCCTCCCAAATAGTGTCTAGGTGATGGTACTGTCCAAACTAGTAGTGGTACTGCCCAGTATCAATGTCAGACTAGGCGGTGGTACCTTCTAGTGTCAAACTGATAAATAGTGGTACCTCTAGTTGTTAGTCTAGTAGACGGTGGTACCATCCAGTAATGGCAGTGGTATTGATAGTACTTTAGAAACCTGGGATGAGACACTTTTTGGCTCTATTTTTAAAGTTATTTGGAGCCTATAAATACTATAATCTTTCTTGCTTGACAATGTTAGAACCGAAATTGACACTAGGGGGGGGATTTGAATTAGTGCTTTTGTAAAACTTTCGATGATTTAAAAATTTCGTTCGATAAAACAGTATTGGAAAGATGTTTAACTTCAAAACATTCGAAAGTGTAATAAGCATATTGAGAGTAAGAAATCAATTTACAATATAAATAAAAAGCATAAAGTAAATACAAACCAGATTTTATAGTAGTACGGTTATCCCGACCTACATCTACTCCCAATTCCTCTTCACTTGAGGCTACCGGCTTTCACTACCGATCTTCTTACCAACGAGTGAATATTAACTTATAGGAAAATCTAGGGGCAATATCATATGTATAACGGAAGAATAAAAAATAAAATCCCCAAATTTTTCAAAGATGTGTTTGTCGTCGTGAAAAAATTGGTGCATAAAATCTGCAAAACTATTAACATGCATGAGATAGTTGTGTTACCAAGGAAGATCGTATATCTCTAAATCCCTATAGATCTGTAGGAGAGGATAAGAAGGTCAAGCATCCTCCTCTCTAATGATGATCCACACAATAGGGTTGCAACGATACTCCTTAAATCTCTAGGCCTATTATCTGAGAAGGAGAAGGGGAGAGGAGAATAAAAGGTAGTAACCAAGAAAACCTTTGGCCTATAGGTGTTTGGTTCCCTCCTATTTATAGAGGCCTCCTATCAACTTAACCCTAATAGATCCTGCCATATTGGATATTGGATCTCCATCCAACTACCCAAGCCTATTAGATTAATGGATCTCTATCCAATAATTTCTCATTAGCTCTTATTGGATCTCATCCATAGGATCCAATAATTTAGGGGCTTATTGGATATCCAATAAGATAGGAGGTCTAATGGATATCTCATATCTGAATCTCTACTTGTCACAATACCTACCATATGTATGTGACCCTCTAGGCCCAATATCAAGCTAGCCATGAGTCATACTTGTTAGAACTCCTTCTGGCTTAGTGAATTATTATCTCTATAATAATTCACTCGCCTCATCGATTGTAGACGTACTAGGCCACTACGCTGTGGTCCTTAGACGATACAGAGGAATTCAATATTTTGGACCTATCTGTCCTCAATTACCATATATCTATAGTCTCTCATTAATCTAATACCTTACAGACTATATACCGGGCATGGTACTATCAGGCCCATATAGTTTCTACTCAAGTCTCACTCTAATCGGATTTTCTTAGAGAACTCTTTCTCTCTCAATCCGAATGACCTTGACTAGGGATTTGTTTGAGCAAGAATATATGGGATATTTCTCCTATAACACTAAGAGCGGATGATCCTCTATCGACACTCAATATCCCTCATAAGGTTGGCTACCACTCCCAATGACTAACTGTGCTAGATCTAGAACCTCCAAACCTATAAGTCTGGCATCAAAGAGTAGAGTACTTATACAGGACATCCTTGGTGACTCAAGTCTAAGGATCAGATACACCACAGGGATGACGGAATCGCTGTTTAAAAATAAGGCATCATCAACCATCTAGCATTCTGTGAGCAGATCAATCAATGAACTCATTCTCCAATGAGCACCTACATTGTATCCCTAGTGTCCCCACATGAGTAGTTATGAAACTAGCTACATCTATTATATGGATGAGTATATAGTACACCAGTCTGTCCGGTTATCTTGATGTCTGTCTCGAGTAACCTATGATCGAGATTATTTAGGATTTGTGTTTAAAGGCGAATCAATCTCATTATCGTGATCTCATCATACTTCGATTCTCATTACACAAATATATGAACATCATAATATATTCATACAATAGGCAATATAAAGTGATAAAATACTAAATAATAATAATAAGTAAAAAGACTGCATGTCAAGTCACATGTGCCATCACTCACGTGATTGGCTCGTAGGGCACCTATGACTAGCAATCTTTCACTTGACCTAAAGCCAACCATCTCTGTGTCTGATCCGTATTAGACCTCTATGATGCTCAAAGATAATATGAGACAATGACTTTGTTAGTGGATCTGCGATGTTATCTTCGGATGAAACTCTTTCCACTGCTATATCTCCTCAGGTTACGATATCTCTGATCAGGTGGAACCTCCTCAAAACGTGCTTAGACTTTTGATGAGACTTGGGTTTCTTTGCTTAAGCAATCACCTCATTATTGTCATAATATAAGGGAATCAGCTCCTCTTTGCTCGGCACGACTCTTAGATCTATGATGAACTTCTTCATCTATACTCTATCTTTTGTTGCCTTTGCTATAGTAATATACTCTGCCTCTATGGTCGAGTCTACAGTAGTATCTTGTGTGGAACTCTTCCAGCATATTGCTTCTCCATTCAAGGTGTACACATATCTCGAATTCGACTTGCTATCATCAACATCGGACTAAAAACTAGAGTTTGTGTAGCCTTCAACCCTAAGGTTACTACCTCTATATACTAGTAAAAGATCATTAGTCATTCTCAAGTACTTCAGGATATACTTTACTGCTTTCCAGTACTCTAAGCCTGGATCCACTTAATATTAATCCATTGACGACATCTGTAAAACGGGTGTACATGTCTCCATTGGTTTCGCTTAGTTCCATTTGAAACAATTAAAAACTATGCATCAAAAGATTAATTTTTGATTCTTTAACCCTACTTGTGCCTTTGTGTGTGATTTCAAGAGTGTGCTTAATGTCATGTATAGTTTCACAAGTCAAAATATGATTAAACTCATTTTTATCCAAAGTACAAAACAAAGCATTCATAGCTTTTGCATTTAACGAAAATGATTTTTTCTCAAAATCATTCCATTCATTCATAGGTTTAGAGAGTTGTTGAAAACCATATTCGATAATATTCCATAAATCAAAGTTTAAAGAAAGCAAGAAAACTTTCATTCATGTTTTCCAATACGTATAGTTCGCCCCATTGAACATAGGAGGATGAATGATAGAGTGACCCTCTTGAAAGAAAAAAAAAGTCAATTCTCTTAGGTGTTAAACCAAATGAGAAAAATGTGGCTCTGATATCAACTATTAGGATCAAGTCAGCACTAAGAGGGGGGTGAAATAGTGCTTCGATAAAAATCTCAACGATTTAAAAACTATCGAAAATGAGCTTGACTTAGAGTGCATGTTGATAAGTGTAGTGAAAGTAGTAAGCAATTAAATTAGTTTGCAATATAAATGAAAAGCATGAAAGAAATGCAAATCAAGTATTATAGTGGTTCAATTGTCGTGACCTATGTTCACTCTCAATTCCTCCTCCGTTGAGGCTATTGGCGTCCACTAATAGTCTTCTTTCAATGGGCAAAGACCAACTACCCTCTTACAACATTTTTCTCTTTTTCACAGATTTAGGAGATAACTTTTATAACCAATCAACCCTCCCTTAAACAGAAATTACACTTTTAGAAAAGAGGAGGGGAGCTCTCAATATTACAATAGTTTTATATTCTCAGTTCATGTGCTAACCGAGCAAGGACGAGTGGGGTTTTTATAGGCCCCAAATGGCTTCAAAATTAGAGTTCACTCGACTCATCGACTGGGTACGTACTAGGCCACTATGCCACGGTCCTCAAATGATATAGGGGAATCTAATCCATTGGACCTATCTATCCTTAATTACCATGTATCCATTGGGAAATCTGAGGCAACATCACATGCATAGCAGAAAAATATAAAATAAAATCATAGAATTCTCATAAAAAAATAAGGTTTCAGTGTTGTGCAAAGATTGGTACGCAAAATCCCACAAAACTGAAAAATGACGCGTATAAGAAAGATGTGTTACCTAGGGAGATCGTATAACCCTAAAAACTTATAGATCTATTAGAGAGGATGAAGGAGGTCAAATGCCCTCCTATCTAGTGGTGATTTACATGGCAAGGGCTATGATGACGCTCCTCAAATCGTTGTCCAAATCTCTTCCTCGCATGCACCACACAATAAAAAAGGGGCTGCCCCTTCTTGCTATCCACATGTCCCAAATAGGGCTATAGTATGAGGAGGAGAGGGAGAGAAGAGAATAGGTGGAGGTAGCAAAAAAGAACCTAGCCTATGACCCTTTGGTTCCCTCCTATTTATAGAGGTTTCCTATCAATTTAACCCTAATGGATCTTGCCATATTGGGTACCGGATCTCCATCCAACTACCCAAGCCTCTTACATAAGTGGGTCTTTACACAATAATCTCTTATTGGCTCTTATTGGATCTCATCCATAGGATCCAATAATTCAGCGGCTTATTAGATATCCAATAAGATAGAGGCTCCATCCAAACCTCTAATCATCGTAAATCCTACCATATGTGTGTGACCCTCTAGGCCCAACATCGAGCTCGTCGTGAGTTATACTTGTTAGAACTTCTTCTGACTCAGCGAATTATTATCTATATACTAATTCACTCGACTCATTGATTGTTGAAATACTAGGCCATTACGTCGCAGTCCCTAGATGATACAGGAGAATCCAATCCATTAGACATGTTTGTCCTCACTTACCATATATTTATAGTCCCTCATCCATCTAATACCTTAGAGACCGTATACCGAGTATGGTGCTGTCAGACCCATATGATTTCTACTCTAGTCTCGCTCTAATTGGATTCTCCCGGAGAACACTTTATCTCTTAATCTGAATGACCCTAGCCAAGGATTTATCTAAGCAAGAACAAATGAAATATTCCTCTCATGACATTGAGAGTGGATGATCCTCTATCGATACTCAATAGCCCTCGTTAGGTTGGTTACCACTTTCGGTGACCAACTGTGCTAGATTTGAAACTTCTGGGCCTATAAGTCAGGTATCAAAGAGTGGAGTACTCATATAGGATATCCTTGGTATCTCAAGTCTAAGGACTAGATACACCACTAGGACTATGGAATTATTGTCTGACAATAATGTATCATCAATCATCTGACATTCCGTAAGCGGATCAATCAGTGAACTCATTCTCCAACGAGCACCTGCATTGTATCCCTAGTGTCCCCATATGAGCAGCTATGAGACCAACTGCCTCCATCATATGGATAGGTATATAGTATGCCAGTATGTCCGGTTATCTCGATGTCTCTCTCGAGTAACCTATAATTGAGATTATTTAGGGTTTGTGTTTAAATGCAAATCGGTCTCATTGTCGTGATCGCATCATGATTCGTTTCCCATTGCGTAAATCCATGGACATCGCAATATATATTCAAACAACAAGCAATATAAAGTTATAAAATGCCAAATAATATAATAAGCAAAAAGTGTGCATGTCATGTCACATGTGTCATCACTCACGTGATTGGCTTACAGGGCACCTATGTCCAACAATATCAATATTCTCTCATCAATCTAATATCCCAGAGATCATATACTGGGCATGGTGCTATTAGGCCTATATGGTTTCTATTTGAGTCTCATTCAAATCAGATTCTCTTGAAGAACTCTTTCTTTCTCAATTCAAATAACCCTAGTAAGGGATTTGCCTAAGCAAAAATACATAAAAAATTCCTCTCAGGACACTAAGAGTGGATGATCCTTCAATGATACTTAATAGCCCACATAAGATTGTCTACCACTCTCGATGACCAGTTGTGCTATATCTGAAACTTCCAAGTCTATAAGTCCAGTATCAAAAAGTGAAATATGTTAGGAAAAGAGTCGGCACTAAGGGGGGGGTGAATTAGTGCAGTAGTAAAAATTACATCGGTTCAAATCCATTTTCGATGAAAAACTGTTTCGTAAATGTAATGACTTTGAAAGTGCATGAAAGAGCATAGTGGATGTAAAGCAAGTAAAGTGGTTTGCAATTAAAGTGAATTGCTTAAGAGAAATGCAAACCAAATTTTTATAGTGGTTCGGTCATCGTGACCTACATTCACTCCATCGATTCCTATTCCGTCGAGGCCACTAGTATCTACTATCAGTCTTCCTTCAATAGGTAAAGACCAACTACCTTTTACACCCCTCTTCTCCTTTTCATAGGTTTAGGAGATAACCTTTTACAACCCTCTTTTACAAGGTATCCCTCTCACACCTCATGTAGAACTCTCTCTAAGCTTTGGGACGAGGAAACTAAACTTTCTAAGGTTTACAACCTTAAAATCATAGAGTTTTGCTCAATATTTATTACTTCTCCATGTAGGAATAGCTGGGGTATTTATAGGCTCCAAATGACATAAAAAATGGAGCTAAAATTTAAATCCTCGAAATTTCAAAGTATGGGCGGTAACACTGCCTACATTGGGCGGTACCATTGCCTGTAGCCTAACACTGGGCGGTACCATTGCCTACAGCCTAACACTGGGCGGTACCACCTATTGAATCTCATATTTTGATGATGAAATCAATTGATAATTGTGTTTATGTTTTAATCTACGTTTTGAGTGATGTAGGATGCTTCAATCAGGATGAGACAATTAAAGCAGGAAAAATTATATTGGGCCGAAGGAACATGTCAGAAGATTAGACGTCGAGCCGGTGGATCGGTCGACGTATCGACAGAAGGCTGCGGGCCATGGATTCGGGCATCGAGCCAAGAAGAGCGGACATTGCGCCAAGAATATCAGAGTTGCAGAGTCAACTGGCCGATTAGGTAATAGGCCGTAGGAGAGGACGATGCGCTGAAGAATCGGATGAAGTGTCGAGGGACCAATGACATGTCGGACAACTTGATTAATGCTTAGTATTAATTGTCTAGATCGAAGTTTATTTTACATGTATAGGATTAACTATGATGGAATTAAGAAATGCAGCAGGAGTTGCGCTGAAGTCAAGACTATGATCACGTTGGGGGTTCGAGAGTTCTACGGAAGTTCGGACGGTTGTCGGAGGTTCTACGGGAACAAATCCGAGAAGTCCAGAAGCTAACCAAAGAAGCTCGTCGGAACTTGCCAAGTGGATCGTCGCAAGTCTAGGAGTTTGTCAGAAGTCTGCCGGAGCATCGCCGAGGGTTCGTCGGATGTTCGCCGGAAGTTTGCTGGAAGCTCGCCGGAAGAAGCGATTGATGCACCGGAGCAAGTTGCAGTAAATGTCTTAAGAAATATCATAGTTAGCATGTAGATTAAGTTAGGAATGGGAGGTGATCCCATTAACTTAATCTGAGGGCAATTGGGCCCTTGATAGACCCAAATTGGGTCGAATGGATCAGCCCATTCGGACCCATATTTCTTGGCCGGTGGCACCGCCTGTGTCGGTGGTGGCACTGCCTAGGTCAAGCGGTGGTACCACTTAGGCTCAATCTCCGAGCAAGACTGGGCGATGGTATCACCCATGTCAGGCGGTGGTACCGCCTGGGTTCAGTCTCTGAGTGAGACTGGGTAGTGGTACCGCCCCTGTCAGGCAGTGGTACTGTCTAAGCTCGGTCTTCGAGAGGTAGTACCGTCGGGACCTCGAAAATCCAGGAGATGATTTTTTGAGCTCCAAATTCAAACCAATTTGGGGCCTATATAAACCCCACCCTTTCCTGCATGAAAGGGCACCAAAAATCCAATCTTACTCTATGATTTTTAGAGCTCAAAAGTGTTATATAAGTTAAAAGTTCTCCTCCCTCTTTTCTTCCAAGTTTCGATCATTCAAGAGAGGAGTGAAAATTCTGTAAGGGTTGTCTCCTAAGCCAATCAAAAGGAGTGAAACTGTAAAAGGGTGGTTGACCTTCGCCTATTGAACGAAGGCCTCTAGTGGACGTCGGTGACCTCGTCGGAGGAGGAAGCCAAAAGTGGATATAGGTCAAGATTGACCGAACCACTCTAAAATTGTGGTGCTCTCTGATTTGCATTTATTCTTGCTGCTTACCTTACTGCAAACCTCCATATGTGCTTTACTTCCTCATTACTTTTGCTACACTCCTTTAAGAACTCGCTTTCAAGTTATGTTTTCGAAAACAGTTTTACATCGGAAACGATTTCATCGTACGAACATCGTTTTAAATCATTGAAAGTTTTCCGCTGTACAAATTCATCCCCCCCTCTTAGTGCTCTTGATCCTAACAATTGGTATCAGAGCCTCATTATTTCTCACTTGGATTAACACCCAAGAGAAATGACTCTTTTCAGCAACCAAGAGGGTCACTCTCTCATTCATCCTCCCTTCTTAAATGGGACGGAATACACTTATTGAAAAACTTGAATGAGAGTTTTCTTGCTTTCATTAAATCTTGATTTATGGCATATAGTTGAAAATGGATTTGAAATGTCTTCTCTTTTAATGAACCATTGGAATGATTTGGAGAAGAAGACGTTTTCTCTAAATGCAAAGGCTATGGATGCCTTGTTTTGCGCCTTAGATAAAAATGAATTCAATCGGGATTCTTTATGCGAAACGGCTTTTGACATATTGTCACGGACAAACTTCTAAACAAGGTGTTTGATGTAATGCTTATGTATGTCTGTCTTTTGGCATGTTCATGCCTTGTACAGAATGTAAAGGGGCGGCCGAAGGCTTAATAGTCCCATTTTAGTTGGGTTGGTGGCCTCTTTAGGCTTGTAAATAAAGGTTGTATCATGTGAACACGTTCGAGAGCTTTTCGGTCTGTAATGGACCATTTTACCCTTTGTTGTGCAACGATTCAGAGCTTGTAAAGTCTGTTTGTAATTTGCATTGTCTATGAAGTGTTTTTCGGACATGTTTGCTTGTGGATCCCGATTGAGGCATTCTCTTTAACCCGTTCTCTCTTTTGTTGGTCCTAAGGGACAATGGGAGGCTTCGGGGAGGCTGACCTTTTGCGGACGGACGCGCGAGGGTGCCGCACACCTTAGGCAAAACCAGCTAAGGTTGTGACATTATGGTATCAGAGCGGGACAAGCACTCATAGAAACACTTGACATGCAAACGTGGGGGACCTAGCGGGGCTGCGTTGAGGGCAGTCAGCACACGCGTGACCGTTTGAGGGAAAACGGGCATGGAGATGTAGGGAAAAGAGTCGCTCAGAGGAGCGGGCATCTAAGATTGGCATTCAGAGGAATGGCCAACCCTTCGCGCAAGAGGCACCACAAGAACAGGCAAGCTTGGAAGAATTTGGAGCGCACAAAGGTTGGGATGGCTGAGTTTGAGCTACAGCTCAACGTTGACAACTTTACTTAATGGTGCTCAAGGCAAGCGAGACGCTTGGCAAAGGACGAGACTATGCAAAGTGGAATGAGTTGCTCAGCGACCGAAAGAGTTGTGCAAAGCTCACAGAGGTGAGGGGAATTGCTAACTCGAAGAATTCGGTACTCATGCATGGGCTTGTATGCGGACGATGGATTGTTCGTGGCCATCCCAAGGCGGTCGAGACTCGGCGCCATGGAGCATTGAAACTTTCTCTTCGGCATGCGAAGGATACGTCCGGAGGAGGCTGAAGTGTGCAATGAGTTCAGCATGTTGCTAGGCCTTGAGGGGTGCAGCGGTGGCTGTATTGACGTGGAGGCGCAATCTAGCAAGTGCGTTTGCAAGAGGCAGAACAATGCACAGTTTGTTCAGCAGATCGGAGTAGTCCAAGGGGATGGTGGTCTTCGAAACGAAGAGAGATGTTGCTCCAACGGGACAGTTATCCAAGAGGGATAAGTCTCGGCTCTCTAGAGGGAGAATCATGTGAGACGGACTTCACATGTTGAGGAGGAAGTACCTCATAAACAACAACTCCACGAAGCTCAATGGACCGAGCAAGCAGCGAGGAGTTGTCGCATGATCTCGCTCGAGAGAATGCATTGGTGGATGCATTGCGAGATCAAGTGGGGGAGCGACCCAAAGCAACTCAAGGGAGGGCTGACCCGTGGAATGGTGGGCGCGAGGGCCACCATCGACTCAATGCAAAAACGAGGAGCGGAGCAACTTGGGTGTAACTTGGCGAAGTACCCAAGCCGCATGAAGGGAGCCAGCATAGAAGTTGGAACATGGAGCAGAGGCATAGCGCTTTCCCTAGACAGAGGTCAAGGACATAAACTCTTGCAGAGGCAGGAGTAGAATCATGCTGTTCCCTGGGTCCTTCATTCTAACAGAGCGGACTCATCTTGCATGGTGCCAAAGACGAAGGGAGCTTCGAGGCACATGCACCTTATCTCGGAGGAGCATTCGATGGAGGAACTAAGGCGACTCAATTTGCGGAGGCAAAGTTGGGTACAGAAGGCCTTAGCACGGGGCAAGAGGACGCAGAGGCGGGTACTCTTGAAGAATATGCCACAGTGTTGCCATTCGAGTTGCTATGAAGGAAGCGGTGCGCAGTGGAGATTGTGCTAGTAGGGGCAAAGGCCCAGGATCCAAACAATGGTGCACAAATTACAGTGAAGTCGGTGGACTTCGGGAGCTACTAGGCGACGGACTGTCCTAGAGCGGTGCTTCATCTAGGTGTGACCCAAGAGTGGGTGGATGAAGGTCGATTGCCAAAGGAGCGAACAAAAATCGAAGGTGGAGGAGACCCTGCGATGTATTGGCAGAGGCCACACATGGAGGGTTCACAATTCGAGTTTATTCCACAAGGATCAGAATGCAATGGAGATGTCACCAGGAGGCGACATGGTGCAGCGGATCGTGGTGGAACAGTTCGTGGCAATGCGACACACACGACATAGTCCCGTGAGGGATGAGATCATATGGAGGTATGATCGGGAGCTACTGGGAGCTCCACTTTGGTGAACAACATGACGGTAAGAAGGGCTATGGATTCAAGGAGTGAAGGCCATGGTACCGCAGAGGCGGGTCTTCCGTGCGTGCATCGAATTTTGCATCGGACGAAAACCTTGGTCATCAGCATATGGGGGCTGTGTTCCACTAAGGGAAAAGTTCGAAGGCAAGGACCAGTGAGTCCCATGAGAGGGACTTGATCATGCAGAGGTATGATCGAAGCAGCTGGAGAGTTGGACTGCTCCAGAGTTCATATTCGCTTAAGGGAGCCCGACAAGTCAGAGGACAAGGTCGAGTAAGCGAACGTTGCTACCAAGGAAGCTAAGGAGAACAGAATCGGTGCAAACCCTACAATGTGATGGCAGAGGCCATGCATGGGAGTTACAGTCCGTCTTTCCATCGACCAAACAGACTGCTTGGAGAACACAGAGGTGTTGAAGCAGGAGGTCGAAAGGGGCGAGGAAGCGACGACGAGTCCAGAGGGACTTAGCTACCCAAAATCAAGCATCAGTTAGAATGGAGGTGGACTCAGAGGAGTGCCACGGAGACATATCTACTGATCGTGAAGAAAAGGGATGCAGATGCGAGGCGACGGATGGTAGGGCCATGGGCATGGCAGCGCCATGGTACCGCAGAGGCGGGACTTCCGTTAAAGTCATTGATCCCTTGCTATCACGGAGGGAGAGCGCTTGGTCGTGAAAGGGGCCGAGGAGGTGGAGCATGCAGAGGCAATCTCCAAGTACCGAGACAAGGCTGAAGGGCAGAGGCCAAGAAACTTCGTAAGACCGGTGTCAACAAGTTTCTCATCAAGATAGCCGTAAGTGAAGGACTTCGGGTCATGCAAGAGTGCACGACCAAGGAACGAAGCAGGCAGTACGTGGTGCTGTACCTTTGCTACTCAGTGGAGTAGGCGGCAGGGTTGATGGAGAAGACGGTACAATCCCAGAGGCGACCTCATCTATCAGAGAATTACTCCAAGTTGGGGTGAAAACTTCCTGCATTCTAGAAGTTCAATGGCATTGAGAAGGTGAATCACAGTAGCTAACTCAACGCAAGGAGTGCAAACACTTCAAGTGCTTCAGAAGTGTGAGCAAAGAGCAGGCGAAGGCCAGTAACCAGCTCGATGCATGAAGTACAACCTCGAGGAGGCGGGCGAAGTCAAGTAACCTTTGCCTTCTCAACTCTTAAGAGAATGGGCGAAACCGAGTACCCCAGTTCTCTTATCTATCCAGCAGAGGAGCTCTGCACAAGTTCAAAGACCCTTCGAAGATAATGGAAGACTATAGTTGTCAAAATCCTCACCAACGGTGATCAGTGCTACTGAGAGTAGATTGTCCGCTTCATTTCCCAACGAAATGCCAATCGAAAGCGGAAGTGATGCGAACCTACTTGGATGTGACAACTAACTGAAAGAAGAGTCAATGAGCAGATTTTGTGGAGGAAGGACCCAAAACTTCAGAAGTTTGCGAGGCGATGCTCGTTAAAGCTCCAACAAGCATCCACCCAGTTCAAGCAGCATGTGAAAATTTTGAGAAACTGGCGCAGTAAGAATGGTCTTTTCCTTCATTTGGTGGATCCGCAGGAATCAACGAGGATCAACACAACTCAGCCAACCCCACACCAGAGTCAGAGTCATTGGCGAGTTGAAGCAGCATGGCGGATCAAAGGTTCGACTACTCAGAAACAGCAGCGGAGAGAAGCTGGGAGCCAGGAGGCGCATTGCAGCTGGAGCAGAAGATTGAAGACTCAGCAAAGGCGAAGAGTTGCAGTGTTCACAAAGGCTTCGACGAGGACGTCGAAGGGATAAGTGGGGGAGAATGTCACGGACAAACTTCTAAACAAGGTGTTTGATGTAATGCTTATGGATGTCCGTGTCTTTTGGCATGTTCATGCCTTGTACAGAATGTAAAGGGGCGGCCGAAGGCTTAATAGTCCCATTTTAGTTGGGTTGGTGGCCTCTTTAGGCTTGTAAATAAATGTTGTGTCATGTGGACACGTTCGAGAGCTTTTCGGTCTGTAATGGACCATTTTACCCTTTGTTGTGCAACGATTCAGAGCTTGTAAAGTCTGTTTGTAATTTGCATTGTCTATGAAGTGTTTTTCGGACATGTTTGCTTGTGGATCCCGATTGAGGCGTTCTCTTTAACCCGTTCTCTCTTTTGTTGGTCCTAAGGGACAATGGGAGGCTTCGGGGAGGCTGACCTTTTGCGGACGGACACGCGAGGGTGCCGCACGCCTTAGGTAAAACCAGCTAAGGTCGTGACAATATGGCACACTCTTGAAATCACACATGGAGGCACTTCTAGAGTTAAAGATTTGAAAATCAACTTTTTAATGCATGATTTCGAGCTTTTTCGAATGAAGCCAAGCAAAACTATTGTTGACATATACACCTGTTTTACGGATGTCGTCAATGGTTTAAAAACTCTTGGGAAATGTTTCTCAAATTTTGAACTTGTTAGTAAAGTTTTACGATCACTTTCTAAAGCTTGGGAATCAAAAGTTACGGTAATACAAGAAACAAAAGATTTAAATATTTTTCCATTTGAAGAACTTATCGGTTCATTGATGACATATAAAATGGTACGCAATGCATATGATGAACGAAACCACCTTCCAAAAAACAGAAAGGATTTGTGACATAGAACATTTGAAGACCACTCGAGCATAAGCTCAAGTGATGGTGAACAAGAACTACTCACCAAGAAATTTAAAAAATTAAAGAAACAAAAATTTAAGAATAAAAAGAACGGAACTACTTGCTTTGAACGCAAGAAGAAGAACACAAAGTGGGATGAATCGAGCTCCTCCGAAGACAAGGAGAAAATCAAGAAAGACGAGGTGGCAAACTAGGTCTTAATGACATTCAATGATGAGGAAATCAAAACCCCCTTAATTTATTTCGAAATTACATGATGCTTTCCATAATGTATTTTCTTTTTTAGTATAGAATTAATTTTCTTGAAAATTGCATGTTTAAATAATATAATGAAAATGCTAATGAATTAGGATTATGCTTATCATGCTTAACTTTCCAATGATTTTAAAAATAATCATGAAAAATGTATATCTTATGATAAACAAAAAAAATGATTTTTGATTGAAAATATGAAATAATGCTTGATGATTTAATAATGCATAATGATGTTTTAATATCATGGTTGATGATTTTATTTTATGCATGATATTTTAAAGTTATACATGATGATTTTTGTGGTTTATTGATCTTGATGGTTTTTATGATGGAATTTATTTTTCGATCATAAACGATTGATAATATATATTCTTTTTGGCACAAAAAGGATAAAGGCATGCATGTATGAAACAACTAAATAGAAAAAAGCATTTTCTTGAAAATTATTTTTCTCTATCTTATTGACTTTGATGAATCTATTTTATCATCTTTTTATGAATCTCTTGAAAATGATTTTGATTTGATGATTTGAATTTGAATGGGCTTTATCTTGATTTTGTTGAATCTCGTATTTTGATGATGAAACTACTTGATATATGTTTATGATTTGATCTGCATTTTGAGTGACATAGGATGCTTCGATCAGGATGAGACAATTAAAGTAGGAAAATCATGTTGTGCCGGAGGAACATGTCAGAAGATTAGACGTCAGGCCGGTGGATCGGTCGACGTATCGATAGAAGGCTTCGGGCCGTGGACTCGGGCATCGGGCCAAGAAGAGCGGGTATTGTGACAAGGATATCGGAGTTGCGGAGTCAACTGGTCGATTGGGCAATAGGCTACAGGAGAGGACGATGCGCTGAGGAATCGGACGAAGCGTCGAGGGACCAATGACATGCCGGACAACTTGGTTAATTGCTTAGGATTAATTGTCTCAATCGAAGTTTTGTTTTACATGTGCAGGATTAACTACGATGGAAGTAAGACATGCAGCAGGAGTTGCGCCGGAATCAAGATAACGATCACGTTGGGAGTTCGAGAGTTCGACGGAAGTTCGGACGGTCGTCAGAGGTTCTACGGGAACAAATCCGAGAAGTCCATTAGCTTGCCAAAGAAGCTCGTCGGAACTCGCCAAGTGGATCGTCGCAAGTCCAGGAGTTTGCCGGAAGTCCACAGGAGCATCACCGAGGGTTTATCGGATGATCGACGGAAGTTCGCCGGAAACTCGCCGGAAGAAGCGATTGATGCACCGGAGCAAGCTGCAGAAATTGTCTTAGGATTTATCGTAGTTAGCACAATGATTAAGTTGGAAATGGGAGGTGATCCCATTAGCTTAATCTTGGGGCAATTGGGCCCCTGAAAAACCCAAATTGGGCTGAATAGATCTACCCATTCGGACCCTGCTTGCTGTGGGAGGTGCAACCGCCCAAGCTAGGAGGTAGCACCGCCTGGGCTAACTCTCCTAGGGAGACTGGGCAGTGCAACTGCCCCAGCCAAGAGGTAGCACCGCCTGGGCTCAGTCTCCGAGCGAGACTAGGCGGTGCAACCGCCCCTGACAAGAGGTAGCACCGCCTGAGCTCAGTCTTCGAGCTCTGGCAGGCGGTGCAACTGCCCCAGTCAGGAGGTGCAACCGCCTGAGCTCGATCATCGATCTCTAGCAGAGAGGTGCAACCGCCCCTGACAGAGGTGGCACTGCCCAGAGGCTCAGTCTTCGAGCTCTACCAAGCGGTGCAACCGCTCCAGTCAGGAGGTGCAACCGCCTGATCCCAAAATTCCGGGAATTGATAGTTTTGAGCTCCAAATTTGAACTGGGTTGGGGCCTATAAATACCCCACCCATTCAGCACTGAGAGAGAAAAAACTTAACCCCGAAATCTTGATTCTTTTCTGTGATTCTTAGAGCTCAAAATTGTTGTAAAGGCCAAAAGTTCTTCTCCCTCTGTTCTTCCAAGTTCTAAGTTGTAAAGAGAGGAGAGAAAATTTTTGTAAGGGTTGTCTCCTAAGCCCGTCAAAAGAAGTGAAACTGTAAAAGGGTGGTTGGCCTTCGCCTATTGAAGGAAGGCCTCTAGTTGACGTCGGTGACCTCGTCGGTATAGGAAGCCAAAAGTGGAGTAGGTCAAGATTGACTGAACCACTCTAAATCTCGGTTTGTATTTACTTTGAGCATTTTATCTTTATTGCAAACCTCCTAAATAGCTACTGCCTTCTGTGCTTTTACGAACGAGTTTCTAAGTTCAGAGCTTTCCGAATCTGCGTTTAGACGTAAATCAGCTTTTTCGTATGATCATTACATTTCAGTTTACGTTTACGTTTTGATTTCAATCATAACTGCAAACTGCCTTCTGCGCATTTATATGACATATCTCAAAGTTTAGTATCTTCAAAATTGGCATTTAGACGTAAACCGGTTTTATCGTATGAATGTCGCATTTCAGTTTGCGCTTGCATTCTGATTTTCATCATAAACTGCAAACTGCCTTCGTAGATTTACTTTAACATCATCTCGCTTAATCTTAAGTTAAAGTAATCTTAGAATCGGCTTTTACATCGAAATCGTTTTTATCAAACGAACGCAGCTTTCGATTTTAATAGTGAAAGATTTCCGCTGCACTAATTCACCCCCCCCGCCCCCTTAGTGCTCTTGATCCTAACAATTGGTATCAGAGCCCGGCATTTCTCATTTTGGATTTACACCCGGGAGAAATGGCTCTTCATGGCTTTCAAGAGGGCTTATCGGTCTTTCATCCACCGTTGTTTAACGGATTGGACTACACTTTTTGGAAAACTCGAATGAGGGTTTTCTTGATTTCTATGAATTTGGATTTATAGAATATCATTAAAAATGGTTTTCAACTTCCCTCTAAACCGATGAACAAATGGTCGGATTTGGAGAAGAAGTATTTTTCTTTAAACGCAAAGGCTATGAATGCCTTATTTTGCGCTTTGGACAAAAATGAGTTCAATCGGATTTCTACGTGCGAAACGGCTTTTGACATTTGGCGAACACTTGAAATCATGCACGAGGGAACTAGTAGAGTCAAAGACTCGAAAGTTAACTTTTTATTGCATGATTTTGAGCTTTTTCGAATACAACCAAGAGAGACTATAGGCGACATGTACATCCGTTTCACGGATGTCGTCAATAGTTTAAGTGCTCTTGGAAAATGTTTTTCGGATTTTGAACTCGTAAACAAGATTTTGTGTTCTCTTTCTAAGAAGTGGGATTCAAAAGTAACTGCAATACAAGAAGCTAAAAACCTAAACAACTTACCACTTGAAGAATTAATTGGTTCGTTGATGACATATGAAATGGTGCACAATGCATATGATGAACATGTTGAACACAATCACCTTCCAAAGAACAGGAAGGATTTGGAACTCCGGACAAATGAATGCCACTTGAGCGATGACTCAAGTGATGAGGACAATGATGAACTTGAACTTCGAACACTAAATCTTAATAAGTTTATTAAACAAAAATCTAAAATAGACAATGAACTTGAACGAAGGAAGAGGCCAAAGAAGAGGTTGGCAACCAAGGATGAATCAAAAACTTCCAAAGGTGAAACGACGAATTGGGCTTTGACGGGCTTCGCCTACAAGGTAAGTAACTCAACTCTCTTGAATTATTTCAAAATTATATGATGCTCTTCATAATACATTTTCTTTTTAATATAGAATTAATTTTCTTGAAAATTACATGTTAAAAAAAAATGATGAAAATGCAAAATTTATGATCATGCTAGTAGTTTTGAAAATAATCATGAAAAATACATATTTTATGATAAACAAACAAAATGATTTTGATTGAAAATATGAAATCATGCTTGATGATATAATGATGTTTTGATACCATGATTTTATTCTATGCATGAGATTTTAAAAATCGCGTTTATTGGTTTTATAATTATGGATGATGAATCTTGCGATTTTTAATTTTCACGGTAATGAAAGTGCCTTATTGATCTTTGTCGTAATAAAACTTGCACTTTCGATTTTAAAACATGCTACATGTTTGGCATAGATGAAATAAAATCATATGAACTAAAACAACTAAAAAGAGAAAAGTATTTTTCTTGAAAATTTGTTTTTCTCTACCGTATTGACATTTTCACTATGAGATCAATAAAATTATCTATGCCATTTTGAATCTCTTGAAAGTAATGTTGAGATTTTGATGATGTGTTCTTATTGAAATTTATTGAAATGAATCGTGATTTCTTGGAATTATAACTTGAGAATTCTTTTTATAAATCAAAATAACTTACTGTGATTCTTTCTTTTTGCTATTTGAGTTATCTAAAAAGAATCATAATATGTCTCTTAATATTCATAATTTGTCTACATGATTCGTAAATCTCATTACCAACTCTTCTTGATATTCCTTATGTGATGATATGAATACATGAAATATTCATTAATTTATTTTGATGTATACAAATGAAAAGTTATGATCATGCATGGTAAGATATAATTTGACAAAATTGATACCATCATAATATGAAGCATTTATGATTTGCAATGATGCATGCAATACTTGAGCTTTTTAATTATGATGTGATGTATTGCATATGATGTAAATCATGATTTAAAATGCTATGAGTTGTTACTAAAATGATGTATGTTGATTTAATGTCATGAATACTCTAAATGATGAATGTTTGGTATCATGATCAAAATGTTGATAAATAGTTAAAAATTTAAGTATCATGTATGATATGCTCATAATATTGATTGATTTATTCAGTATCATGCATGAATGAAATATAAGGTTTCTGAAATTGTGCATGTTCGAATTTGAAAATATAATGATGCACAAATAAGATTGAAACCTTCCCTTGTCATGATTTAGAAATTAATGTAAAGGGTCTTCCCTTCTCTTTCCCAATGACATAGGGGGAGAAAGAGTTGCTAATGTGCATATCTCAAAGAGAAAATTGCTAGCTTTCGTGTCTTAAAATGTTGAAAAGTTTTTTGCTAACTTGTATATTGTAAACTTGCTATCGTACTATCATGATGATGAGCATGTCTTATCTTCATAATTGTATTTGAAAAACTATGGCAAAAATATGTCCGAATGATTGAACTTGTTAAAATTAATTTTCGGACTCTCTTGATTGAATGATCAAATCACTCGACTGCCATGATGATTTTACACAATTACATGCCCTAATAACAGGTTGGAAATTATGTGCTTTGGATACAAAAATTTCCATGATAATAAGCATGTTTTGTCCTCATGATTGTATTTGAAAATCAATAGCACAGCTTTGTCCGAATGCATGAAAGTGTTAATTTCATTTTCGGATTCTCTTAACTATTGGCATCCTAACAATTGGATTTTCGAATTATCCTCTTCCAGACTTAATAAGCATATGTCATATCAAGTTTAATTCATATCATTAATTTTTGACATATGAAATCAATCAGCAAATACATCTCTTATACACTTATCATGTGAACAATATTTTGTTTTGAGAAATGGATTTGATGAAATGATTCCTGCTTATAAATTCCTTCTTGAAAAAGGAAGTCATTTTTACGTACAAGGATTTGATACATATCTTGATACTTGTAAAAATGAAGCATGCTTTAATATCTTATCGATTTTAACTTCATTCGAGTAAGCTCAAAAATAGCTTTCCTCCGTCATGCAAAAAGAAAATAACAAATAAAATGGAAGAAGTTTTCAAAGCTATCTCTATGTCATGTTTTCCTTGAAATGTTTGAATATTTGGTATCTTATCACTTTTTGTTGAAAAATGACATGAACCTGCTTATGGCATCGCACTTATATTTAAAATTTGCTTATATCGTTCTCCTTTTTGTTGACGACAAAGGGGGAGAAATATATAAATTGATGCTATGAACACTGATGCTATGATTGCCAAATTTGCATTATGCCATGTCTGCATCATGTGTTAAGATGTCAAGAACTTGTATCGTAATTTTACGCGTTGATATCTTACCATGTGATGAAATGCTATAATTGATAAACACTTGAAATGTTTGCGTTATGATATCAAAAGCTTACATCGCAATTTAACATGTTGATATTTGATAATAGCAAACTTGCATGATGATAAAACTTGATATTATGTTTTTCATGCAATGAGTTGAACCAATATCACAAACGCTTGATTGTGGTACTTCTCCTTTTTGTTGATGACAAAGGGGGAGAAGTACGATGTTATGCATAAGTTTATGCATAAGTTCATGATGACGTGTTGCAAGTATTCATGATGAATATTGCAATGACTTGAATTTAGTTTGAATTCAAGATTCTATCAATATGGCATATTGATAGGGGGAGTTTGTTTAAACTCCGGGAGTTAAGGTTAACTTCGTCATCAAGTAGTTGTCATTATCAAAAAGGGGGAGATTGTTGAATCTCATATTTTGATGATGAAATTACTTGATATATGTTTATGATTTGATCTGCGTTTTGAGTGAAGTAGGATTCTTCGATCAGGATGAGACAATTAAAGCAGAAAAATCATGTTGTGCCGGAGGAACATGTCAGAAGATTGGACGTCAGGCCGGTGGATCGGTCGACGTATCGACAGAAGGCTTCGGGCCGTGGACTCGGGCATCAGGCTAAGAAGAGCGGGTATTGTGACAAGGATATCAGAGTTGCGGAGTCAACTGGCCGATTGGGCAATAGGCTGCAGGAGAGGACGATGCGCTGAAGAATCGGACGAAGCATCGAGGGACCAATGACATGCCGGACAACTTAGTTAATTACTTAGGATTAATTGTCTTGATCGAAGTTTTGTTTTACATGTGCAGGATTAACTACGATGGAAGTAAGACATGCAGTAGGAGTTGCGCCGGAATCAAGAGAACAATCACGTTGGGAGTTCGAGAGTTCGACGGAAGTTCGGACGGTTGTCGGAGGTTCTACGGGAACAAATCCGAGAAGTCCATTATCTTGCCAAAGAAGCTCGTCGGAACTCGCCAAGTGGATCGTCGCAAGTCTAGGAGTTTGCCGGAAGTCCGCAGGAGCATCACCGAGGGTTCATCGGATGATCGACGGAAGTTCGTCGGAAACTCGCCTGAAACTCGCCGGAAGAAGCGATTGACGCAACGGAGAAAGCTGCAGAAATTGTCTTAGGATTTATCGTAGTTAGCACAATGATTAAGTTGGAAATGGGAGGTGATCCCATTAGCTTAATCTTGGGGCAATTGGGCCCCTGAAAAACCCAAATTGGGCCGAATGGATCTACCCATTCGGACCTTGATTGCTGTGGGAGGTGCAACCGCCCAAGCCAGGAGGTAGCACCACCTGGGCTAAGTCTCCCAGGGAGACTGGGCGGTGCAACCGCCCTAGCCAGGAGGTAGCATTGCCTGGGCTCAGTCTCCGAGTGAGACTGGGCGGTGCAACCGCCCCTGACATGAGGTAGCACCGCTTGAGCTCAATCTTCGAGCTATGGCAGGCGGTGCAACCGCCCCAATCAGGAGGTGCAACCGCCTAAGCTCGGTCTTCGAGCTTTGGCAGAGAGGTGCAACCGCCCCTGACAGAGGTGGCACCGCCCAGAGGCTCAGTCTTCGAGCTCTGCCAGGCGGTGCAACCGCTCTAGTCAGGAGGTGCAACCACCTGATCCTGGAATTCCGAGAATTGACAGTTTTGAGCTCCAAATTTGAACTGGGTTGGGGCCTATAAATACCCCACCCATTCAGCACTGAGAGAGAAAAAACTTAACACCGAAATCTTGATTCTTTTCTGTGATTCTTAGATCTCAAAATTGTTGTAAAGGCCAAAAGTTCTCCTCCCTCTGTTCTTCCAAGTTCTAAGTTGTAAAGAGAGGAGAGAAAATTTCTGTAAGGGTTGTCTCCTAAGCCCGTCAAAAGGAGTGAAACTGTAAAAGGGTGGTTGGCTTCGCCTATTGAAGGAAGGCCTCTAGTTGACGTCGGTGACCTCGTTGGTGGAGGAAGCCAAAAGTGGAGTAGGTCAAGATTGACCGAACCACTCTAAATCTCGGTTTGCATTTACTTTGAGCATTTTATCTTTACTGCAAACCTCCTAAATAGCTACTACCTTCTGCCCTTTTACGAACGAGTTTCTAAGTTCAGAGCTTTCCGAATCTGCGTTTAGACGTAAATCGGCTTTTTCGTACGATCATTACATTTCAGTTTACGTTTACGTTTTGATTTCAATCATAACTGCAAACTGCCTTCTGTGCATTTATAAGACATATCTCAAAGTTCATTATCTTCAAAATTGGCATTTAGACGTAAACCGGTTTTATCGTACGAACATCGCATTTCAGTTTGCGCTTGCATTCTGATTTTCATCATAAACTGCAAACTACCTTCGTAGATTTACTTTAACACCATCTCGCTTAATCTTAAGTTAAAGTAATCTTAGAATCGGCTTTTACATCGAAATCGTTTTTATCAAACGAACGCAGCTTTTGATTTTAATAGTGAAAGATTTCCGCTGCACTAATTCACCCCCCCCCCCCCCCTCTTAGTGCTCTTGATCCTAACAGATTTTTTGAGATTTACTCTATAAAAATCGAGATCTTTTATCCTCAATGTTTCTTTTTGCCATCTACCATCCAAATGAATCATGATTAGTATCATTGCTATATTTCTTCTTGTCATGTACTAAAGAGAAAATTTTCCTAAATGAATCATGATTTTTCGGAACCATAATTTTTTTTATGATTCATAATGAATTGAGAAATTTTATATGCTTAAATTAATATCTTGTTCTCATACAAGATTGAATGAATTTTATCTATATCATGATCTCCTAAGAATTCCTTTCATTTTTTATTTAAAGACGAGATGTGTCAAAATGAATCATGTTTTTTGGTATTCAAGTAATTTTATATTCCATGACATGATGTGATTGTATTTATGGTTTGTATGCCTTGAAATGATTAGAATATTTTACACTATTTTGTTCTTCCCTTCTTCTTTCTTGTTTACAATGATAAAATGGGGAGAAATTTCAATCATGCATGGTAGGATATAATTGCTATAATGAGAATTTTACACTATTACATACCTTAATAACATGTTGAAAATTATGTGTTTTGGATATAAAAATTTCCATGATGATGAGCACATTTTATGTTCATGATTGTGTTTAAAAATCTATAGCAAAACCATGTCCGAATGCATGAAAGTGTTAAATTTTATTTTCGGATTTTCTTGATCCTAACATGATTTAGCATTTCTCTTCCGGACTTAATGTAGCTTTCATAAGCATATGTCATATCGAGTTTGTTTCATATCATTGATTTTTGACATATGGAATCAATTAATAAATGCATCTCTCATAGACTTATCGTATGAAAAATATTTTTTTTCGAGAAATAGATTTAATGAAATGATTCCTTCTCATGAATTCCTTCTTGAAAATGGAAGATCTTTTTTAACATTTGCAAGGATTTGATTCACATACATATCTTGATCCTTGCAAAAATGAAGCTTGATCCTTGCAAAAATGGATTTGATCCTTGCAAAAATGAAAATAAATATTTGTATCATGTTTGATGATTTTACATTTTAATAATATGCATGATGAGTTGCAGTGATGATTGATTTATTTTAATACCATGCATGAAAAAAATGAAATGTAAGGTTTTGAAAATGTGCATGTTTTAATTTAAAAATATAAGAATACACAAATAAGATTGATACTTAACCCTTGTCATGATTTGAAGATTATAGTAAAGGAAAATGAATTACACTATTGTATTGTTATTCCCTTCTATTTGACAATGACATAGGGGGAGCAAATTTTCCTAGCTTGCTAGCTAGCTTGCAAATCTCAAGAGAAGTAATGTGTGCTAAGTTACATATTTTGAGAAGAAATTGCTATCTTGAAACATCACCAAGAGTTGCTAGCTTGAAATCTCAAGAAGAAGCAAAACATGCTAATGTGCACATCTAGCAAACTTGCATATTTCAAGAAGCAAGAGTTGCCTTCTTGAACATCTCTAATTTGCTAGCTTGCATGTAGAATTTGCTATCTCAAAAGAAGCAAAAGTGCTATCTTGTATGTTGTAAAACTTGCATATCTAAAACTTGATAGCTTGAATGTTCTAAGCATGATGTAACACTTACTAAATTTTCTAGCTTCAAAACTGCATGATGATAAAACTTGATATTATGTTTTTCATGCAATGAGTTAAACTTATATTACAAACACATTAGAGTTGGAACTTCTCCTTTTTGTTGATGACAAAGGGGAAGAAGTATGATGTTATGCATAAGTTTATGTATAAGTTCATGATGACGTGTTGCAAGTATTTATGATGAATATTGCAATGACTTGAATTTAGTTTGAAGTCAAGGTTCTATCAATGTGGCATATTGATAGGGGGAGTTTGTTTAAACTCCGGGAGTTAAGTTTAACTCCGTCATCAATTGGTTATCATCATAAAAAAGGGGGAGATTGTTGAATCTCGTATTTTGATGATGAAACCAATTGATAATTGTGTTTATGTTTTAATTTGCATTTTGAGTGACGCAGGATGCTTCGATTAGGATGAGACAATTAAAGCAGGAAAAATTATGTTGGGCCGGAGGAACATGTAAGAAGATTGGACGTCAAGCCGGTGGATCGATCAACGTATCGATAGAAGGCTTCGGGGCGTGGATTCAGGCATCAGGCCAAGAAGAGTGGACATTGCACCAAGGATATCGGAGTTGTGGAGTCAATTGGCCAATTGGGCAATAGGCCGCAGGAGACGCCGATGCGCCGAAGAATCGGACAAAGCATCGAGGGACCAATGACATGCCGGACAACTTGATTAATACTTAGTATTAATTGTCTAGATCGAAGTTTATTTTACATATGCAGGATTAACTATGATGGAAGTAAGACATGCAGTAAGAGTTGCGCTGAAGTCACGACTATGATCATGTTGGGGGTTCGAGAGTTCGATGAAAGTCCGGACGATCGTCGGAGGTTCTGCGGGAACAAATCTGAGAAGTCCAGGAGCGTGCCAAAGAAGCTAGTTGAAACTCGCCAAGTGGATTGTCGCAAGTCTAGGAGTTTACCAGAAGTCCGCTGGAGCATCACCGAGGGTTTATCGGATGTTCGCCGGAAGTTTGTTGGAAGCTCGCCGGAAGAAGCGATTGATGTATCGGAGCAAGTTACAGTAAATGTCTTAATAAATATCATAGTTAGCATGTAGATTAAGTTAAGAATGGGAGGTGATCCCGTTAACTTAATCTGGGGGCAATTAGGCCCTTGATAGACCCAAATTAGGTAGAATGGATTAGCCCATTCGGACATAGATTTCCTGGCCGGTGGTGGCACCGCTTGGGTCGGCGGTGGCACCGTCCAGGAGCTCAGGAAAGCTGGGTGGTGCAACCGCCCAGTCAGGCGGTGGTATCGCCTAGGCTCAGTCTCTGAGCGAGATTGGGCATTGATACCGCCCCTATCAGGCGGTGGTACCGCCTGAGCTCGATCTCCGAGAGGTAGTATCGCCCAGTTATGACGATAGTACCACCAAGACCCTAGAAATTCGGGAGATGACATTTTTGAGCTCCAAATTCAAACTAGTTTGGGTGCGATATAAACCCCACCCTTTCCTAGATGAAAGGGCACCGAAAATCCAATCTTACTCTGTGATTTTTAGAGCTCAAAAGTATTGTATAAGCTAAAAGTTCTCCTCCCTCTTTTCTTCCAAGTTTTGATCATTCAAGAGAGGAGTGAAAATTCTGTAAGGGTTGTCTCCTAAGCCAATCAATAGGAGTGAAACTGTAAAAGGGTAGTTGGCCTTCACCTATTGAATAAAGGCCTCGTCAGAGGAGGAAGCCAAAAGTGGATATAGGTTAAGATTGACCGAACCACTCTAAAATTGTGGTGCTCTCTTATTTGCATTTATTCTTGCTGCTTACCTTACTACAAATCTCCATATGTGCTTTACTTCCTCATTACTTTTGTTGCACTCCTTTATGAACTCGCTTTCAAGTTAAGTTTCCAAAAATGATTTTACGTCGAAAACGATTTCATCGTACGAACGTAGTTTTAAATCATCGAAAGTTTTCCGCTGCACTAATTCACCCCCCTCTCCCCCCCTCTTAGTGCTCTTGATCCTAACACCACCGCCTAGTCTAGCGGTACCACCACTTGGAAGACTATGTCTGGGTGGTACCATCTCCTAACATAGTCTCGGACATTGTGCCATGATGGTTTCACCTGTTTGGTCACTATTTGGGCCTTTCTCTTGGTCCAACACAGCCCAAACTTGGGCCCAACTGTTCCCTAATTGGGTTGGCCAAATTCTAATTCTAATTATGTGCTAACTATGAATTTTAAGACATTTACTAGGCTAAACAAAGTTTGTAAGTCTAGGTTTCTTCTGGCGAGCTTCCGACGGTCTTTCGATGACCTTCCGATGATCTCTCGGCAATGTTCCAACGGACTCCCGGCAATCTCCTGGACTTCACAAAAATCTTCTTGGCAAGTTCTGATGAGCTTCTTTGGCAAGCTCCAGGACTTCTCAGTCAATTCCGACAGAACTTCCGACGAACGTTCGAACTTCCAACGAACTCTCAAACTCTTAACAAAATCGTGTTCTTGACTTCGGGACTTCATTTTGCTTTATGCTTTGCTGTCGTAGTTAATCCTACACATGTAAAAATACACTTTGATCTAGACAATTATTACTAAGCATGAATCATGTTGTCCGGCATGTCATTGGTCCATTGACGCTTCGTCCGATTCTTCGACGCATCGTCCTTTCTTGTGGCCTATTGCCCAATTGGCCAGTTGACCTCCGTAACTCCAATATCCTTAGCACAATTTTCGCTCTTCTTAGCCTGATGCTCGAATCCATGGCCGGAAGTCTTCTATTGATACATCATCCGATCCTCTAACTAGACGTCCAATCTTCTGACATGTTCCACCAGCCTAACATGATTCTTCCTGCTTTAATTATCTTATCCTGATCGAAGCATCCTGTGTCACTCATAACGCAGATCAATTCATGTACATTTATCAATTAGTTTTATCATCAAAATATGAGATTCAATAATCACCCCCTTTTTGATGATAACAACCAATTGATGACGGAGTTTAAACAAACTCCCCCTATCAATATACCATATTTATAGAGACTCTTGGATTCAAAAATCTAAGCAACATATTATCATAAACTTATGCATAACATCATACTTCTCTCTCTTTGTCATCAACAAAAAGGAGAAGTGCATCTAGCAAGTGTTTTTAGACATCCAAGTTTAAATCATTGCATAATAAATATCAAGTTTTATCAACATTGCAAGCTAGCAAAAATTTTGAGTTTTACATCATGTAAGCTAGCAATATTTAAGATGTTCAAGAAGGCAACTTTTGCTTCTTGAAATATGCAAGTTAGCAATCTTTGCTTCTCTTTTGAGATGAGTAAGCTAACATGTTTTTGCATCTTCTTAACTTATGCAAGCTAGCAAGTTTGCCTCTTTTCATGATGTGCATGCTAGAAATTCTTTCTCCCCCTTTGTCATTGGCAAAAAGAGGGGAATAACAAAATAATGGTGCAATTCATCAATTTTCAAATTATGACAAAAATAAAGTGTCATTCTTATTTAAATATGTCATAATTGAGATAAACCTTGAATTTAAATTTAATTCACATCAATGCAATTTTAATCATGATTCTCATACATGATATACAATACATCAAATACGTCATCATAATAAAATCATAAGTATTGCATGCATCATTTTAGAATAAGCTAGCAATTTTGCTTCCTAGAAAGTTTTTCTCCTTGCAATTTATGAGCTAGCAAATTTTACACATGAAAGTTGGCAAAATTTTTTACATCTTTTGGGATGAGCAAGCTTTTTCCTTCTTCTTGAAGTATGCAAGCTAGCTAGCAAGCTAGCAAAATTTCTCGTCCTTCGTCATTGTCCAAAAAGAAGGGAAGAAAATAATTTTATAATTCTTTTTTCCTTTACAATAATTTTCAAATCATAACAAAGGTAAATAATAAAGATGAAAAATCAAGTCATGAATGTCAAAATAATTTTTTTTTATCATGAATATTTCATCATTGCATGTATCAATATCATAAGTTGAAGTATTGCATGTATAATATTAAATCACCATTCATAATTACATCAATATTCTAATCATTATTTCAATCATCAAAAAATCAAGTCATGAATGTCAAAATCATAGTATTGCATGCATTCATATTATCACATGAAGAACATCAAGAAGAACTTGGTGATGAGATATACTTCATGAATACAAGGAATTTTACATAATAAAATTCAAGTCATAAACCTTAAAAGATGTCAAGTAGCATATCATGGTTTATTAGAATAAGTCTTCTTTTTAGTGAATAGCAAAAAGAATAGTAGGAGAACAAGATCTCAATTCATGTATATCAATAGCTATGATTTACTTTGACAAATCTCATTTTTAGTAAATAACAAAAAGAAATATGGGAGTTTAAAAACAAGATCTTGATTCATAGAAAAATTTTAAGTATTAATATTGAGAATTCAAGATCATGATATAGATGAAGACATTCCTATAGTAAAAAGATGTCATGAGAGAACACATAAATGATCTCGATTCATATATAATATCTCTAAATTCATTATGAACAATATAAATTATAATTCCAAAAAATCATGATTCATTTAGAAAATCTTCTCTCAAGAAAATACCAAGTAGAATCGTAGGAGAACGATTAAAAAAAAAATCTTGATTCATAATAAATCTTAATTTGTAAATATCAAGGAATTAAGATCATGATTTGGATAAAAAAAAAATTCAAATTTAAATCTTCAAATCATCAAAATCACTTTAATAGTTCAAGAGATTCAAAATAATATAAATATGTATTTCAATCTCTTATTCAAAACTCAATAAGATATAGATGTTTCATTTTAAGTTGGTTTCATACAAGTATGCCTTTATATTTTTATGTCAAATAAGAACATGCATCAATTGTTTATGATCGAAAAATAAAATTTGTCATAAAAACCATCAAGATCAATAAACCATAAATTACCCAAAAATCATTATTTCTTCAAATCATCACATATAGATTCACATTAAGCATGATATCAAACCTCTTAACAATTTCATTAAGACATCAAGCATGGTTTCAATCAAAATCGGAAATCATCAAGATACACATTATTTCTTCTTGAAAAACATAAATAGGATTATCATTAGATTTAAATCTAACATTTTATTCATTTAAAATAAAACATGCAATTTTCATGATCATTACTAGAAGGCTAAGCATGATTCCTAAAATTTTTATTTTTAGCATTATTCATTATATTATAAACATGTAATTTTCAAGAAAAATAATTTTTCTAAGCTAAATTAAAAATAACTCATGCAAAGCATCATGTAATTTTGAGATAAACTAAGGGGGTTTCGTTTGAGTATTTTACCTCATTGTCGAAAACTGTTAAGGCATAGTTTGTTACCTCGCCTTTGTTGGATTGTCCTTTATCTTCGGATGAGCTCATTTCATCCAAGATTGCTTCCTTCTTCTTGCATTCATAGCAAGTAGTTGCGTTCTTTTTAAGTTTATTTTTTTCTTTAATTTTTGTTTCATAAATTTTTTAAATTTTATAGTGAGGAGTTCAAGTTTACCATCACTTGAGCTTATGCTCGAGTAGTCTTCGATTATTCTAAGTCTGAAATCCTTCCTGTTCTTTGAAAGAATGTTTTCAAGTTCGTTTTGTGCATTGTGCATCATTTCGTATGTCATTAATGAACCAAAAAATTCTTCAATTGAAAATTTATTAAGATATTTTGCCTCTTGTATTGCGGTTACTTTCGGATCCTAGTTCTTATTAAGAGAACGTAAAATTTTGTTTACGAGTTCAAAGTCTGAAAAACTTTTACTAAGTGCTTTTAAACCATTGACGACATCTGTAAAACGGGTGTACATGTCTCCAATGGTTTCGCTTAGTTTCATATGAAAAAGTTCAAAATCATGCATCAAAAAGTTAATTTTTGAATCTTTAACTTTGCTAGTGCCTTTATATGTGATTTTAAGAGTATGCCAAATGTCAAAAGCCATTTTGTAAGTAGAAACATGATTAAATTCGATTTTATCTAAGGCACAAAATAGAGCATTCATAGCTCTAGCATTTAAAGAAAAAGTCCTCTTCTCCAAATCATTCCAATGGTTCATTGGAAGAGAAGACCTTCGAAAATCATTTACAACAATATTCCATAAATTTAAATCCAAAGAAAGTAAGAAAACTCTCATTCAAGTTTTCCAATATATGTAGTCCGTCCCATTGAACGAGGGAGGAAGAATGAGAGAAAGTCCCTCTTGAAAGCTGAAAAGAGTCATATTTCTCTTGGGTGTTAAACCAAATGAGAAATAACAAGGCTCTGATACCAACTATTAGGAAAAGAGTGGGCACTAAGAGGGGCGGATGGGGGGTGAATTAGTGCAGTGGTAAAAATTACGTCGATTCAAATATTCGTTGCTATTAAATCCGTTTCTGACGAAAAATTGTTTCATAGAGGTAATAATTTTGAAAGTGCACAGAAGAGCATAGTGGATGTAAAACAAGTAAAGTGGTTTATAGTTAAAGTAAATTGCTCGAGACAAACATAAACTAGATTTTTATAGTGGTTCGGTCGTCGTGACCTACATCCATTTCGCTGATTCCTCTTCTGTCAAGGCCAATGGCATCCACTATTGATCTACCTTCAATAGGCGAAGACCAACTACCTTTTATACCTCTCTTCTCCTTTTCACAAGTTTAGGAGATAGCCTTTTACAACCCTCTTTTATAAGGTATCCCTCTCACACCTCTCGTAGAACTCTCTCTAAGCTTTGGGAGGAGGGAACTAAACTTTCTAAGATTTACAACTTTAGAATCATAGAGTTTTGCTTAATATTTCTTGCTTTTCCATGCAGGAATAGCTGGGGTATTTATAGGCCCCAAATGGCTTCAAAAATGGAGCCAAAATTCAAATCCCTGAAATTTCAGGGTAAGGCAATACCACCGCTTACACCGGGCAGTACCATCGCTTGCAGCCTGACACTGAGTGGTACGATCACTCAATATAGTGGTACCACCACCTAGAAGATTGTGTCTGGGTGGTACCACCACCCAGACTGGTGGTACCATCGCTTGACACAGTCTCGGGGACTGTGCCACGATGGTTTCACTTAGTTGGTCATTGTTTGGGCCTTTCTCTTGTCCCAACACAGCCCAAACTTGGGCCCAACTGTCTCCTAATTGGGTTGGCCAAATTCTAATCCCAATTATGTGCCAAATATGAATTTTAAGACATTTCCTAATCTAAACAAAGTCCGTAAGTCTAGGTTTCTTCTAGTGAGCTTCCGGCGATCTTTCGATGAACTTCCGATGATCTCTTGGCAATGTTCCAGCAAACTCCTAGCAAGCTCCTGGACTTCACGATGATCTTCTTGGTAAGTTCCGATGAGTTTCTTTGGCAAGCTCTAGGACTTCTCGATTAATTCTGATAGAACTTCCGACGAACATCCGGACTTCTAACGAACTCTCGAACTCCCAACGAAATCACGTTCTTGATTCTAGGACTTCATTTTTCTTTATGTCTTGCAATCATAGTTAATCCTGCAAATGTAAAAATATACTTCGATCTAGACAATTATTACTAAGCATGAATCATGTTGTCCGGCATGTCATTGTCGATCGACACTTCGTTCGATTCTTTGACGCATCGTTCTCTCTTGCGGCCTATTGCTTAATCAGCCAGTTGACCCCTACAACTCCGATATCCTTGGTGTAATTTCTGCTCTTCTTAGCCCCATGCCCGAATCCATGGCTCGAAACCTTTTGTCGATACGTCATCCGATCCTCCGGCTAGACATCCAATCTTCTAACATGTTCTACCAACCCAACATGATTCTTCCTGCTTTAATTGTCTCATCCTGATTGAAGTATCCTGTGTCACTCAAAATGTAGATCAATTCATAAACACTTATCAATTGGTTTCATCATCAAAATTCGAGATTCAATAGAGCACTCATACAGGACATCCTTGGTTTCTTAAGTCTAAGGACTAGATATACTATTGGGATTATGAAATCACTGTTTGATAATGTGGTATCATCAACCTGTTATGATCGTAAAGGCACTAAGAGGGGGGGGAGGGGGGTGGTTTGAAATCCTGCTTACAAAAAGTTGAAATGATTCTAAAATTTGTTTGATCAAAACTGTATCAAAAATACGTTTAACTTAGAATGTGAGTAAAAGTAGCGAGTAACAAGTTTGCACACTTAGAATCATAAGTTTTTCATTCTTTTCTTGCTATCTCAAGCAAGAATGGGTAGGGTATTTATAGGCCCTAAATGACTTCAAAAATGTGGTAAAAAAGTCTTATCCTTGGGTTTTCGGGTTACTAGCATTACTACCGCTAGTATTGGGCGATACCATCGCCTACAACACTTAGCACTAGTAGTACCATTGCCTGATATAGTCTTAAAGACTGTGTTCTAACGGTACCATTACTAGTCTGGGTGGCACCACCACCTGACACAGGCGACATCACCATCGGGTCTTTTGAAAATGTATAATTCATACTTTTCAGCACATAGGCAATTCGATCGCCTAGATTGGTGGTGCCACCGCCTGACCCAACTGCAGGTCACTAAATAGGCCTTCTAATAGGTCCAATTCAATCTTGATTCAGGCCCAATGGGTCTTTAATTGAGTTAGCATGGTTACACCCAAAAGTAACTCAATTAAAGCCTAAACTACAATGATCAAGACATAAACGATTACAAAACATGAATCCTATGTTGTCTAGTATGTTATTAGTTCATCTGAACTCCCAGTACATCATGCTTTCCTTTGGCATATTGCTTGATCCATCGGCATATTGACTCTTGGAATATCTAATCTTAATGCAATGCTCGATTCTTCCGGCCTGATGCCTGTTAGGACTCTAGCTTGGAGAGTCCTAATTGAGAGGGGCATTCATGTAAAATCTACCTAAACCAACCCCTATTAAAGAGGTGAAGAGGCTGGTTAGGGTTTGGAGGTTATTTCTTAAAGAAGAATTCGGAGTTGTAAAGGAATAGGAGTCTTAAGTAGGAGTCTTATTAGGAGTCTTGAGTAGGAGTCTTAATTGAATAGGAGTCTTGAGTAGGAGTCCTATTAGGAGTTAGGGTTTAGAAACCCTATAAATAATCATGTATCTATCCTCTTTTGATAAGCAATAGATGAATCTTTTCTACAACCTTTGAGCAGCAACTTGGAGGGAGGAACCCCTATAGAGTTCCAAGGAGGCTGATCCCCTAAAGAGATCAACCCCAAGTTTAGAATCTACAAGGGTTCTAACACCTGGTATTTGACTAGCGTTCTTGGCATCTCACTACCCTTCCACAGCCATCTATCAGCCCTCCACAGCCATCCAAAGCAATTCCTATAATTGCTTAAAAAATCGTCGCCAAATTTTGCCGTCATCTCCACCACCGCAAATCATCTTTTGATCTCCCTGTGAATTGCAATAGGTTCTGGTTTCCTACCTTACTATTGCTGCAATTTAGTTATCCTTATTTGAAAATCCAAAAAAAAAAATTATTCCAAAATTGCTGCATAAACTTTTCGACACAAAGTTTTTATCTCTACAACGAAAGATACATTGTAGAATTCCAACCGCATAGCACAGTCTATTTGATCTTGATACTACATTTTTTCTATCCAAATTTCTACGAAATATTTATGATAGCTTTGACACTTCCTAACAGCTGATTTCCCTTTGGTTTTGTCAAAAAGTCTCAATATAAATTATTGATCTTTTACATCTAATCTGCTATACTTGAAAATCTGCATTGTAAAATTTCAGCCGTATAGCACTGTTTGTTTAATCTTGATACTATATTTTTTTATCCAAATCTCTACAAAATTTTTATGATTGCTTTGACACTTCCTAACAGTAGATTTTTCTTTAGTTTCGTTGTAAAATTCTCAATATAAACCACTGATCTTTTACATCCAATCTGCTACACTTGAATATCTGTGCTGTAGAAAATTTCAGCAGCATAGTCCTAACCCATCTATTTGAAATTTTTTTTTTAATGAAATTTCTTAGACACTTCATAGATCATCTTGGCTTCCATCTAAGATTGATTTATTGAGGAATTTATCTCTAAAAATAATTATGTGTTACTATAAATTTTCATCGTAAACCGCTGAAATTTTTCGACGAGAATTCTGCTATCACAACTTGCACCAATTTTCTTGCTATTACTGCCAAAATTTTCTTGATTAAATTGGATATCCTTGCTGTCATATAAAATGAAATATTACTATCAATTCCCTCATCAAATCTCTCAAGTTTTTGGTGGAAATTTCGTCAAGAAGCTGCTGTTTCTTCGACGACAATTCTGTTCTTATAAGACAACACAATTCTATAGTAAACTTCTACTGATTTCTATCAAACCTTTGCTGCCATCTACCACATATCTAAAACTTTCATCTACAGCCCTAAAACTCCACCAAACCACACCCTCAAACTGTACCCAAAACAACCACAAAACAAGCCTAAACCGCAGCCTATATCCACCAATCCACCAACCCTTTCAACCATAACTTCAAAAGAGAGATCTTAACATCACAAATTTTGAGGCATATACTATGGCATTTGAGAAGGTAATCAAAGCTAAATTCAAAACCTTCGAGGCACGAATGGAGGATAAGATTCAGACTCTCTTTACCAAACTCAATTTGGGATGACCAACAAGTCCGAAGAAATTGCATTAAGGAGAGAGCTCTAACCAATCGAACTAAGCTCGAAGAGATGACTTCCAAGAGAGGGGAGGCACTATGACTGACTCCAACTATCCACGCATGAGAGTGGACTTCCCTAGATGGCAAGAAGGAGACCCGATTGGTTGGATCTTACGCACGGAGCAATATTTTCGATACCACAAAACCGCAGACGCATCTATGGTGAAAATTGCAGCTATACATCTTGAAGGGGATGCCATACAATGGTTTGATTGGTTTGAAAATACTCATGGAGTCCTCTCATAGCGACAATTCAAAGAAGGACTACTGATCTGCTTCGGACCAACCGATTACGAGAACATTAACGGACAGCCAGCAAAGATCCGACAAACCTCCACCATTCATGAGTACCAAACCAGGTTTGAAAGCTTATCTAATCAAACTTGTGATTGGTCTAAAAAAAAACTATTGGGGACCTTCATTGAGGGCTTGAAGCTGGAGATCCGGGGAAAAGTTAAAGTGCGACAACCGTACACGCTTATGGCAGCCATCTCTTTCGCATGATTTCAAGAGGAGCGATTGAACCATGAAGCCCGAAGGACTAGGGTGGCTCCCCAACTAGCAATACCGAAGCCCTCAGCCCCCCCTACTATCAATCGAGTCCTTGCACCAAAATGTTTAAAAAGAGAAGAACTTCGGGAGCGATCTGCGAAGGGGTTATGTTGGCATTACGACAAGCCGTGGAACCGTGAGCATCACTGTAAAAAAGGGAGACTTCTTATGATTGAACCAGTAGAAAAAGAGATAATTGAACATCCAAAAGAGAGCCTTGAACATAAAGAAGAAGATGCAAAAGAAGAGCCATAACTGACCAACGTTACGGTACATGCACTAGCCGGCTACTCAAACCCGCAAACGATGAAAGTTGGAGGCCTTCTCAAACAACAACTGATCACTGTTCTCATCGACATAGGCAGCACTAATAACTTTCTAAATAATAAGGTTGCTATCTAGATGGCCTTACCTATCAAGAATTGCAGCAGGTTTGATGTTAAGGTCATTGATGGACGAATTTTGTAGTATGATCGTAGGCGCTCGCGAGTGACACTGTTGCCGCAGGACCAAGAGATAATTGCATATTTCTTCCTCCTCCCTCTTAATGATCATGTGGCCATACTTAGAATTAAATGGTTGACAACATTAGGTGGTATTTCTTGGAATTTTATGAAACTAATTATGAAATTTTATAGTAAGGAGAAACAGGTGATACTACACGGGAAACGTGGGGGTGACGTAACGATAATTTGCACACAACAAATGGAGAAGATTTTGCATAAATCATACATCAGCTTTTTGGTACAACTTAAACAACAAACTAAGGGAGAGCCAACATAATTTGAAGATCCAAATCTACTTCCTTTGGTTACTGAATTTTCAGATATATTTGACGAACCGTGCAACCTACCTCTTACCCATCGGCATGATCATTGTGTAATGATTATTCCAAGCAAATCTCCAGCAAACACTTACCCATATCAGTATCCACATCTCCAGAAAGATGAAATAGAAAGGATTGTGAAAGAGATGCTCAAAACATGAGTTATTCGGCCAAGTTGCAACCCCTACTCTTCACTGGTGCTCCTCGTACGAAAGAAGGATGGAACATGGCGATTATGTGTTGATTACTGAGCTCTCAATGGTATAACCATCAAGGACAAATACCCTATTCCAATAGTAGATGAATTGCTAGATGAAAGGGAGCATAAATCTTCATAATGTTAGGATCAAGAGCACTAAGAGGGGGGGGGGGGGTGAATTAGTGCAACGGAAATCTTTCGACGATAAAAAAATGTTCGAACGATAAAAATAATTTCGGTGTGAAAGCCGATTCTAAGATTACTTTAACTTAAGATCAAGCAAGATGACGTTAAAGTCAATCTATGAATGCAATTTGCAGTTATGATGAAAACCAGAATATGAGCGCAAACTGAAATATGACGTTCGTACGAAGAAACTGATTTACGTCTAAATGCTGATTCGTAAATCACTTGATTAGGTGAGATGCATAAGCAAGGATATTAAGGCAGTTTGCAGTTAAGATAGAAATCAAAATGTAAACTCAAACTGAAATATGATGATCGTACGAAAAAATAGATTTACGTCTAAACGCTGATTCGGAAAGTGCAAAGCTGAAACCCGATCGTATATGCGTAGAAAGCAGTAAGCTTTAGAGGAGGTTTGCAGTAAAGATAAAATGCTCAAAGTAAATGCAAACCGAGATTTATAGTGGTTCAGTCAATCTTGACCTACTCCACTTTTGGCTTCCTCCACCGACGAGGTCACCGACGTCAACTAGAGGCCTTCCTTCAATAGGCGAAGGCCAACCACCCTTTTACAGTTTCACTCCTTTTGACGGGCTTAGGAGACAACCCTTACATAATTTTCTCTCCTTTCCTCTCTTTACAGCTCAGAACTTGGAAGAAAAGAGGGAGAAGGACTTTTGGCCTTTACAACAATTTTGAGCTCTAAAAATCACAGAACAAGATCAAGATTTTGGTGTGTATTCTGTCTCCTTTCAGTGCTAAATGGGTGGGGTATTTATAGGCCCCAACCCAGTTCAAATTTGGAGCTCAAAACTGTCAATTCCCGGAATTCTGCGATCAGGTGGTTGCACCTCCTGACTGGAGCGGTTGTACCGCCTGGCAGAGCTCGAAGACCGAGCCTTTGGGCGGTGCCACCTCCTGTCAGGGGCGGTTGCCCCTCCTGCCAGAGCTCAAAGACCAAGCTCAGGCGGTGCAACCTCCTGACTGAGGCGGTTGCATCGCTCAGCCAGTGCTCGAAGACCGAGCCCAAGCGGTGCCACTTCCTATTAGGGGAGGTTGCACAGGCCAGTCTCGCTCGGAGACAGAGCCCAGGCTGTGCCACCGCCTGGCTGGAGCGGTTGCACCTCCCAGTCTCGCTTAGAGACTAAGCCTAGGCGGTGCAACCTCCTGCCTTGGGCGGTTCAACCGCCTGGCAGAAATCAGGGTCCGAATGGGTTGATCCATTTGGCCCAATTTGGGTTTTTCAAGGGCCCAATTGCCCCATGATTAAGTTAATGGGATCACCTCCCATTTTCAACTTAATCATTGTGCTAACTACGATATTCCCTAAGACATATATTGCAACTTGCTCCGATGCATCAATCGCTTCTTCTGGCGAGCTTCCGGCGAACTTCCATCGATCATCCGATGAACCCTCGATGATGCTCCTGCGGACTTCCGGCAAACTCCTGGACTTGCGATGATCCACTTGGCGAGTTTCGACGAGCTTCTTTGGCAAGCTTATGGACTTCTCGGATTTGTTCCCGTAGAACCTCCGATGACTGTCCGAACTTCCGTCGAACTCTCGAACTCCCAACGTGATCATTGTCTTGACTCCGGCGCAACTCCTGCTGCATATCTTTCTTCCATCGTAGTTAATCCTGCACACTTAAAACAAAACTTCGATCGAGATAATTAATCCTAAGCAATTAACCAAGTTGTCCGGCATGTCATTGGTCCCTCGACGCTTCGTCCGATTCTTCGGCGCATCGTCCTCTCCTGCAGCTTATTGCCCAATCGGCTAGTTGACTCCGCAACTCCGATATCCTTGGCACAATACCCGCTCTTCTTGGCCTGATGCCCGAGTCCACAGCTCGAAGTCTTCTGTCGATACGTCGACCGATCCACCGGCCCGACGTCCAATCTTCTGACACGTTCCTCCGGCACAATATGATTTTCCTGCTTTAATTGTCTCATCCTGATCGAAGCATCTTACGTCACTCAAAACGCAGATTAAATCATAAACATATATCAAGTAGTTTCATCATCAAAATACGAGATTCTACAATCTCCCTCTTTTTGATGATGACAACCACTTGATGACAGAGTTAAACTTAACTCCCGGAGTTTAAACAAACTCCCTCAATCAATATGCCATATTGATAGAACCTTGAATTCAAAATGAATTCAAGTCATTGCAATATTCATCATGAATACTTACAACACGTCATCATGAACTTATGCATAAACTTATGCACAACATCTTACTTCTCCCCCTTTGTCATCAACAAAAAGAAGAAGTACCACAATCAAGTGTTTGTGATATAAGTTCAACTAATTGCATGAAAAACATAATATCCATTTTTACCATCATGCAAGTTTGCTATTATCAAATGGTATGATATCAACATGTAAGATTGCAATGTAAGCTTTTGATATCGTAACGCAAATATTTCAAGTGTTTATCAATTGTAGCATTTCATCACATGACAAGATATCAATAAGTAAAGTTGCGATGCTAGTTCTTGATATATTATTATAATGCAACTATGGCATAGAGCAAATATGGCAATCATAGCATCAATTCATATATTTCTCCCCCTTTGTTGTCAACAAAAAGGAGAACGATATAAGCAAATTTTAAATATAAGTGTGATGCCATAAGCAGGTTCATGTCATTTTTCAACAAAGAGTGATAAGATACCAAATATTCAAACATCTCAAGGAAAACATGACATGGAGATAGCTTTGAAAACTTCTTCCATTTTATTTGTTATTTTCTTTTTACATGAAGGAGGAAAGCTATTTCTGAGCTTACTCGAATGAAGTTAAAATTGATAAGATATTAAAGCACGCTTCATTTTTACAAGTATCAAGATATGTATGTGAATCAAATCCTTGTACGTAAAAATGACTTCCTTTTTCAAAAAGGAATTTATAAGCAGGAATCATTTCATCAAATCCATTCAAAACAAAATATTGTTCACATAATAAGTGTATGAGAGATGTATTTGCTAGTTGATTCCATATGTCAAAAATCAATGATATGAATTAAACTTGATATGACATATGCTTATTAAGTCTGGAAGAGGATAATTCGAAAATCCAATTGTTAGGATACCATTAGTTAAGAGAATCTGAAAATGAAATTAACACTTTCATGCATTCGGACAAGGCTATGCTATTGATTTTCAAATACAATCATGAGGACAAAACATGCTTATTATCATGAAAATTTTTGTATCCAAAACACATAATTTCCAACCTGTTATTAGGGCATGTAATTGTGTAAAATCATCATGGCAATCAAGTGATTTGATCATTCAATCAAGAAAGTCCAAAAATTAATTTTAACAAGTTCAATCATTCGGACATATTTTTGCCATAGTTTTTCAAATACAATCATGAAGATAAGACATGCTCATCATCATGGTAGTACGATAGCAAGTTTACAATATACAAGCTAGCAAAAAATTTTTAACATTTTAAGACATGCAAGCTAGCAATTTTCTCTTTGAGATATGCACATTAGCAACTCTTTCTCCCCCTATGTCGTTGGCAAAAAGAAGGGAAGACCCTTTACATTAATTTCTAAATCATGACAAAGGTAGGTTTCAATCTTATTTGTGCATCATTATATTTTCAAATTCGAACATGCACAATTTCAAAAACCTTATATTTCATTCATGCATGATACTGAATAAATCAATCAATATTATGAGCATATTATACATGATACTTAAATTTTTAACTATTTATCAACATTTTGATCATGATATCAAACATTCATCATTTAGAGTATTCATGAAATTAAATCAACATTTATAATACATCATTTTAGTAACAACTCATAGCATTTTAAATCATGATTTACATCATATGCAATACATCACATCATAATTAAAAAGCTCAAGTATTGCATGCATCATTGCAAATCATAAATGCTTCATATCATGATGGTATCAATTTTGTCAAATTATATCCTACCATGCATGATCATAACTTTTCATTTGTATACATCAAAATAAATTAATGAATATTTCATGTATTCATATCATCACATAAGAAATATCAAGAAGAATTGGTAATGAGATTTACGAATCATGTAGACAAATTATGAATATTAAGAGACATATTATGATTCTTTTTAGATAACTCAAATAGCAAAAAGAAAGAATCATAGTAAGTTATTTTGATTTATAAAAAGAATTCTCAAGTTATAATTCCAAGAAATCACGATTCATTTCAATAAATTTTAATAAGAACACAAAGTAGGTGATCTTGATTCATAAATGATTTCAAGTTATAAATCATGGGAAATTAAGATCATGATTTCGATAAAACCCATTAAATTCAAATCATCAAAATCTCAACATTACTTTCAAGAGATTCAAAATGGCATAGATAATTTTATTAATCTCTTAGTGAAAAAGTCAATAAGGTAGAGAAAAATAAATTTTCAAGAAAAATACTTTTCTCTTTTTAGTTGTTTTAATTCATATGATTTTATTTCATCTATGCTAAAGATAAAATGCTCAAAGTAAATGCAAACCGAGATTTATAGTGGTTCGGTCAATCTTGACCTACTCCACTTTTGGCTTCCTCCACCGACGAGGTCACCGACGTCAACTAGAGGCCTTCCTTCAATAGGCGAAGGCCACCCACCCTTTTACAGTTTCACTCCTTTTGACGGGCTTAGGAGATAACCCTTACAGAATTTTCTCTCCTCTCCTCTCTTTACAGCTCAGAACTTGGAAGAAAAGAGGGAGAAGGACTTTTGGCCTTTACAACAATTTTGAGCTCTAAAAATCACAGAACAAGATCAAGATTTCGGTGTGTATTCTGTCTCCTTTCAGTGCTGAATGGGTGGGGTATTTATAGGCCCCAACCCAGCTCAAATTTGGAGCTCAAAACTGTCAATTCCTAGAATTCCGGGATCAGGAGGTTGTACCTCCTGACTAGAGCGGTTGCATCGCCTGGCAGAGCTCGAAGACTGAGCCTCTAGGTGGTGCCACCTCTTGTCAGGGGCGGTTGCACCTTCTGCCAGAGCTCGAAGACCGAGCTCAGGCGGTGCAACCTCTTGACTGAGGTAGTTGCACCGCTTAGCCAGTGCTCGGAGACCGAGCTCAAGCGGTGCCACCTCCTGTCAGGGGAGGTTGCACCGCCCAGTCTCGCTCGGAGACTGAGCCCAGGCGGTGCCACCGCCTAGCTGGAGCGGTTGCACCCTGTTAGGACTCTAGCTAGGAGAGTCCTAATTGAGAGGGACATTCATGTAAAACCAACCTAAGCCAACCCCTATTAAAGAGGTGAAGAGGCCGGCTAGGGTTAGGAGGTTATTTCTTAGAGAAGAATAGGGAGTTGTAAAGGAATAGGAGTCTTGAGTAGGAGTCCTATTAGGAGTTGGTTAGAAGTAGGAGTCTTGAGTTGGGGTCCTTTTAGGAGTTGGTTAGAAGTAGGAGTCTTAAGTAAGAGTCATATTAGGAGTTAGGGTTTAGAAGCCCTATAAATAGTCATGTATTCTACCTCTTTTCATAAGCAATAGATGAATCTTTTCTGTAGCCTTTGAGCAGCAACTTGGAGGGAGGAACCCCTATAGAGTTTCAAGGAGGCCGATCCCTTAAAGAGATCAACCCCAAGTTTAGAATCTGTAAGGGTTCTAACACCTGGTAACAGAGCAATGTTCTTGGCATCTCGCTGCCCTTCCACAGCCATCTATCAACTCTCCACAACCATCCAAAGCAATTCCCACAATTGCTTAAAATATCGTCGCCGAATTCCGCCATCATCTCCACCACCGCGGATCATCCTTTGATCTCCCCGTGAATTACAACAAGTTTTGGTTTCCTACCTTACTGCTGCTGCAATTTAGTTATCCTTATTCGAAAATCTAAAAAAAAACTGTTCCTATATTGCTGCATAAACCTTTCGTCACAAAGTTTTCATCTCTACGACGAACGACACATTACAGAATTCCAACCGTATAGTACCATCTGTTTGATCTTGCTATTATGCTTTTTCTATCCAAATTTCTTTGAAATTTTTATGACATCTTTGACACTTCATAACAGCAGATTTCCCTTTGGTTTTTTCAAAAAATTCTCAATATAAACCATTGATCTTTCACGTCAAATCTGCTATACTTGTAAATCTGCACTGTAAAATTTCAGCCGCATAGCACTGTTTATTTGATCTTGATACTACATTGTTTCTATCCAAATCTCTATGAAATTTTTATGATAGCTTTGACACTTCCTAACAGTGGTTTTCCCTTTAGTTTCATCAAAAAATTCTTAATATAAACCACTGATCTTTTACGTCCAATCTGCTATACCCAAAAATCTATGCTGCAGAAAATTTCAGCCGTATATTGTTGCCTTAACCCATCTATTTGCAATCTTTTTTGAATGAAATTTTTTATACACTTCATAGATTATCTTGGCTTCTATCTAAGATTGATCTATTAAGAAATTCATCTCTAAAAATAATTTTATGTTGCTACAAATTTTTGTCGTAACCCGCTGAAATTTTTCGACGAGAATTCTGCAAACGCAACTTGCACCAATTTCCTTGCTGTTATATTGCCGAAATTTTCTTTATTAAATTAGATATCTTTGCTGTAATATAAACTATGATTTTGCTATCAATTCCCTCCTCAATTCTCTCAAGTTTTTGGTGGAAATTACATCGAGAGACCGTTGTTTCTTCGACGACAATTCTACTCTTACAAGACAGCACATACTTGCTGCAACTTGCACTGATTTCTATCAAACCTTTGCTACCATCTACCACAGATCCAAAACATTCATCCATAGCCCTAAAACTCTACTAAACCACACCCTCAAACTGCACCCAAAACAGCCACAAAACAAGCCTAAATCATAGCCTACATCCATCGATCCACCAATCCTTTCGACCATCACTTCTCTCAACTATACATGCCTTTAACCTGACAACAAAAGAGAGATCTTAACATCATAGATTTGGAGGCATATACTATGGTATCTAAGGAGGTGATCAATACTAAATTCGAAGCCTTGGAGGTGCGAATGGAGGATAAGATTAGGACGCTCTTTACCAAACTCAGATTGGGCTGACCACTAAGCTCGAAAAAATCATATCACGGAGAGAGCGTTGCCCAATCGCACCAGGCTCGAAGAGATGAGTTCCAAGGAAGGGGAGGCTCTATGACTGAACCCAACTATCCATGCATGAAAGTGGACTTCCCTAGATGGGAAGAAGGAGACCCGATTGGTTGGATTTCGCGTGCGGAGTGATATTTTTGGTACCACAAAACCGCAGACGCATCTATGGTGAAAATTACAGCTATACATCTTGAATGGGATGCCATACAGTGGTTTGACTGGTTTGAACATACTTATAGAGTCCTTTCATGGCGACCATTCAAAGAAGGACTGCTGATCCGCTTCAAACCAACTGATTACGAGAATATTGACGGACAACTAGCAAAGATCCGACAAACCTCTACCATTCAAGAGTACCAAACCAGGTTTGAAAGGTTATCTAATCAAACTCATGATTGGTCTCAAAAACAACTATTGAGGACCTTCATTGAGGGCTTGAAGCCGGAGATCAGAGGAGAAGTAAAAGCGCGACAACCATATACGCTTATGGCAGCCATCTCTTTCGCACGACATCAAGAGGAGCAATTGAACCATGAAGCTAAAAGGACTAGGGTCACTCCTCAACCAGTAATATTGAAGCCCTCAGCCCCCCCTACTGTTGATCGAGTCCCTGCACCAAAGAAGTTGACAAGAGAAGAGCTTCGGGAGCAATCTGCGAAGCGGTTATGTTGGCATTGCGACGAGTCGTGGAGTTACAAGCATTGCTGTAGAAAAGGGAGACTTCTTTTGATTGAACCAGTAGAAGAAGAGGTCATTGCGCATTCAGAAGAGAACCTTGAACATAAAGAAGATGCAGAAGAAGAGCCACAACCAACTGACATTACAGTACATGCACTAGCCGACTACTCAAACCCACAAACGATGAAAGTTGGAGGCATTCTCAAACAACAACCGATCACTATTCTCATCGACACGGGCAGTACTACTAACTTCATAAATAGTAAGCTTGCTGTTCAGATAGCATTACCTATCAAGAATCACTACATGTTTGATGTTAAGGTCACCGACGGAGGGATTTGGAATTGTGATCGTGGGCGCTCGCAGGAGAAACTATTGCTGTAGGACCAAGAGATAATTGTAGATTTCTTCCTTCTCCCTCTTGACAATCATGAGGCCATGCTCAGAATTAAATGGTTGACGACATTAGGTGATATTTCCTGGAATTTTATGAAACTAATTATGAAATTTTACAGTAAGGAGAAATAGGTGACATTGCACGGGAAACGTGGGGGCAACATAACAACGATTTGCACACAACAAATGGAGAAGGTTTTGCATAAAGCATGCAGCGGCTTTTTAGTACAACTTGAGCAGCAAACTAAGGAAGAGCCAATAGAATTTGAAGATCCAAATCTACTTCCTTTGCTTGCTGAATTTTCAAATATAGTTGACGAACCGCGTAACCTACCTCTTACCCGTCGGTATGATCATTGTATAACGATCCTTTCAGGAAAATCTTCAACAAATGCTCAGCCATATCAGTATCCGCATCTCCAGAAGGATGAAATAGAAAGGATTGTAAAAGAGATGCTCGGAACAAAAGTTATTCGGCTAAGTTGCAATCTCTACTCTTCACCGGTGCTTCTTGTACGCAAGAAGGACGGAACAAGGCGATTATGTGTTGATTACCGAGCTCTCAATGGCATAACCATCAAGGATAAATACCCTATTCCAGTAGTAGATGAATTGCTAGATGAAAGGGAGCACAAAATTTTTACAAAGCTGGACCTTCGATCCGGGTATCATCAAATACGAGTATGCGAAGAAGACATACCGAAAACCACCTTTTGAACACACAACAACCACTATAAATTTTTGCTTTCTTCAAAAGAAGGTAGAATATCTTGGGCATATCATATCAGAGGAAGGTGTGGCAATAGACCCCTTCAAAATTGGAGCAATGCAAAACTTGCTGACCCCAAGGAACATAAAATTGCTACATGGCTTTTTGGGTTTAATAGGCTACTACTGCAAGTTCATGAAAAACTATGGCGAGATTAGTGCACCACTTACTTCCTTACTAAAAAAAGATGTCTTCCAATGGTCGGACAAAGCCTCCGCTGCCTTCGACAAACTTAAGGCAGCCATGACGACGACGCCGGTGCTAACACTACCAGATTTTAACAGACCCTTCATTATTGAGGTCGACGCATCTGGAGTCGGAATTGGAGCCATTCTCATATAAGATGGTCGACCACTCGCATACACTAGCAAGGCATTATCTCCCTCCCATCAAAATAAGTCAACATATGATAAGGAGATGCTCGCCATTGTGCGCGCAGCAATGAGGTGGAGACCCTACTTGATCGGTCGACGATTTCAAATTAAAACCGACCATAAAAGCCTCAAGTACTTTTTGGAGTGAAAGATATCATCCCCTGAGCAGCAAAAATGAGTAACAAAACTTCTTGGATTTGATTATGAAATAACTTACAAAAAAGGGAAAGAGAATGTTCTTGCAGATGCGCTTTCGTAGCTACCCGAGCAAGTTGAAGTTTCAGTCGTTTCACTTCCGACCAGCGACTTCCTTGAGGATATTAAGATGGAATGGCAGGAAGATTCAGATACTAGTAAGATTATAAAAAAATTGGAGGAAGCACCAAGCCCTATGGCTCATTACAATTGGGACTCAAAAAAATTACACTATAAGGGACGCATTGTGCTTATGATAAATTCTACTTGTATCTTCACGAGCAGATTTTGGACAAAGTTATTCCATATATAGGGTACTAAATTGAAAAGGAGTACGACATATCACCCACAAACCGAAGGCCAGACGAAAGTTGTAAATAGGTGCTTGGAGACAGCCCAAAGCCACCCACCAAATATGACTACCCAAGGAGAACTTCAGACTCAGCCAAGTGCTATTATTGATCGACGGATCGTGACTCGACTATGATGATCCACTACTGAATTGCTAATACAGTGGGCAAACCTACTAACATAAGATGCCACTTGGGAGAACTATGATGACTTGAAGATCAAATTCCCAAAATTCATGAATCGTCAGCCTCGAGGACAAAGCTGATTTGAAGAGGGCGGGTCTGTTAGGACTCTTGCTAGGAGAGTCCTAATTGAGAGGGACATTCATGTAAAACCTACCTAAGCCGACCCCTATTAAAGAGGTGAAGAGGCCGGCTAGGGTTAGGAGGTTATTTCTTAGAGAAGAATATGGAGTTATAAAGGAATAGGAGTCTTGAGTAGGAGTCCTATTAGGAGTTGGTTAGAAGTAGGAGTCTTGAGTAGGAGTCCTATTAGGAGTTGGTTAGAAGTAGGAGTCTTAAGTAAGAGTCCTATTAGGAGTTAGGGTTTAGAAGCCCTATAAATAGTCATGTATTCCACCTCTTTTCATAAGCAATAGATGAATCTTTTCTGCAGCCTTTGAGTAATAACTTGGAGGGAGGAACCCCTATAGAGTTCCAAAGAGGCCGATCCCCTAAAGTGATCAACCCTAAGTTTAGAATCTGCAAGGGTTCTAACACACCTCCCAGTCTCGCTCGGAGACTGAGCCCAGGCGGTGCAACCTCCTGCCTTGGGCGGTTCAACCGCCTGGCAGAAATCAGGGTCCGAATGGGTTGATCCATTCGGCCCAATTTGGGTATTTTAGGGGCCCAATTGTCCCATGATTAAGTTAATGGGATCACCTCCCATTTTTAACTTAATCATTGTGCTAACTACGATATTCCCTAAGACATTTACTGCAACTTGCTCCGGTGCATCAATCGCTTCTTCCGGCGAGCTTCCGGCGAACTTCCGTCGATCATCCGATGAACCCTCGGTGATGCTCCTGCGGACTTTCGGCAAACTCTTGGACTTGCGACGATCCACTTGGCGAGTTTCGATGAGCTTCTTTGGCAAGCTTATGGACTTCTAAGATTTGTTCCCGCAGAACCTCCGACGATTGTCCGAACTTCCGTCGAACTCTCGAACTCCCAACGTGATCATTGTATTGACTCCGGCGCAACTCCTACTACATGTCTTTCTTCCATCGTAGTTAATCCTACACACTTAAAACAAAACTTCGATCGAGATAATTAATCCTAAGCAATTAACCAAGTTGTCCGGCATGTCATTGGTCCCTCGACGCTTCGTCCGATTCTTCGGCGCATCATCCTCTCCTGCAGTCTATTGCCCAATCAGCCAGTTGACTCCACAACTTCGATATCCTTGGCATAATACCCGCTCTTCTTGGCCCGATGCCCGAGTCCACGGCCCGAAGTCTTTTGTCGATACGTCGATCGATCCACCGGCCCGACGTCCAATCTTCTAACATGTTCCTCCGGCACAACATGATTTTCCTGCTTTAATTATCTCATCCTAATCGAAGCATCCTATGTCACTCAAAATGCAGATTAAATCATAAACATATATCAAGTAGTTTCATCATCAAAATACGAGATTCAACACATAAAGCTGGACCTTTGATCCGGGTATCATCAAATACAAGTGTGCAAAGAAGACATACTGAAAACTACCTTTTGAACACACAACAACCACTACAAATTTTTGCTTTCTTCAATAGAAGGTAGAATATCTTGGGTATATCATATCAAAGGAAGGTGTGGTAGTGGACCCATTCAAAATTGGACCAATGTAGAACTGGCGGACCTTGAGGAACATAAAATTGCTACATGGCTCTCTAGGCTTAACAGGCTGTTATCACAAGTTCACGAAAAACTATGGAAAGATCAGTGCACCACTTACTTTTTTATTGAAACAAGATGTCTTCCAATGGTTGGACAAGGCCTTCACTGCCTTCGAAAAACTTAAGGCAGCCATGATGACGACGCCAGTGCTAGCACTACCAGAATTCAGCCGACCCTTCATTATTGAGGCCGACACATTTGGAGTCAGAATTGGAGCCATTCTCATGCAAGATGGTCGACCACTCGCATACACTAGCAAGGCATTGTCTTTCTCCCATCAAAATATGTCAATATATAATAAGGAGATGCTTGCCATTGTGCACGCAGCAATGAAGTGGAGACCCTACTTGATCGGTTGACGATTTCAAATTAAAACCGACCATAGAAGCCTCAAGTATTTTTTGGAGCAAAAGATATCATCCCCTGAGTAGCAAAAATGGGTAACAAAGCTTCTTGGATTTGATTATGAAATAACTTACAAAAACGGGAAAGAGAATGTTGTTGCAGATGCGCTTTCGCGGCTACCCGAACAAGTTGAATTTTCGACTGTTTCACTTCCGACTAGTGACTTCCATGAGGATATTAAGGTAGAATGTAGGAAGATTCGGAGACTAGTAAGATCATAAAAAAATTGGAAGAAGCACCAAACCTCGTGACTTATTACAGTTGGGACTCAAAAGAATTACGCTATAAGGGGCGTATAATGCTTGTGCCAAATTTTACTTGCATCTTCACGAGCAGATTTTAGACAGAGTTATTTCAGATGCAGGGCACTAAATTGAAAAGGAGCATGGTGTATCACCAACAAATTGATGACCAGATGGAAATGGTGAATAAGTGCTTGGAGATAGCCCAAAGCCATCCACCAAATATAACTACACAAAGAGAACTCTCGACCTAGTCGAGTGCCATTATTGATCGATGGATCGTGACTCGACGACGATGACCCACTATTGAAGTGCTAATATAGTGGGCAATCTTACCAGCAGAAGGTGCCACTTGGGAGAACTATGATGACTTGAAGATCAATTTCTCAGAATTCATGGATCGTTAGCCTCGAGGACAAGGCTGATTTGAAGAGGGTGAGTCTATTAGGACTCTAGCTAGGAGAGTCCTAATTGAGAGGGGCATTCATGTAAAATCTACCTAAGCTGACCCCTATTAAAGAGGTGAAGAGGTCGGCTAGGGTTTGAAGGTTATTTCTTAAAGAAGAATTAGGAGTTGTAAAGGAATAGGAGTTTTAAGTAGGTGTCCTATTAGGAGTTTTGAGTAGGAGTCTTAATTGAGTAGGAGTCCTATTAGGAGTTAGGGTTTAGAAACCCTATAAAAAGTCATGTATTCATCCTTTTTTGATAAGCAATAGATGAATCTTTTATGTAGCCTTTGAGCAGCAACTTGGAGAGAGGAACCCCTATAGAGTTCCAAGGAGGCCGATCCCCTAAAGAGATTAACCCCAAGTTTAGAATCTGTAAGGGTTCTAACAATGCCCAATCTTTAACATGATCCACTCTGGCCCAACATCTGATTCTCCTACTTCAATCATTTTGCCTTTCCATGATCAAAGTTAGTCCTGCATTACTTTTCTCAAACACTAATTAGATCATAAACTCATCATTAAAATCACATGAGTGATGACACCTCTAACATATTATGACAATCTCTTTGCTTATTATTACTAACATTTTATCACATATTATCTGGATGTATATTATGATGTTCTTGGATCTATGCAATGAGAATCAGATCGTACTGAGATCACGATAATGAGACTCATTCACCTTTAAACACAGATCCTAAATCATCTCGGTCATAGGTTACTTGAGAAGAACATCGAGATAATCGGATAGACCGGTGCACTATATACTCATCCATGTGATGGAGGCGACTGATCTCCTACTCACTCATGTGGGGATACTAGAGTTACAATGCCGGTGCTCATTGGAGAATGAGTTCACTAATTGATCCACTTATGGAATGTTAGATGGTTAATGATACCTGACATCAAACAACGATTATGTAGTCCCAGTTGTGTGTCTAGTTCATAGACTTGAGACACCAAAGATGCCTAGTATGAGTACTCCATTCTTTGATGTCAGGGTTACATGTTTGAAAGTTCCAGATCTAGTATACCCGATTTTCGAGAATGACAACCAACCTTATGAAGGCGATTGAGTGTCAAAAGAGGATTATCTACTCTTGGTATCATGATAGAAAAATCTCGTGTGTGCTTGCTCATACAAAATCCCTAGCTAGGGTCATTAGGATTGAGAGAGTAGGAGTTCTTTAGGAGAATCCGAACCATGCCCAATATACGATATCTAGGATATTAGATGGAGAGGGACTATAGACACATAGTAACTAAGAACAAACAGGTCCAATGGATTAGATCCTCCTGTATCGTCTGGTCACTATGACATAGTGGTCTAGTACGTCCATAGTCGATGAGTCGAGTGAATTATGTTGAATCTCGGATTTTGATGATTAAATCAATTGGTAAATTATTTGATCTAATCTATATGTTGAGAAAAGTATGCAGGATTAACTATTATAGTGGTAAGACATAAAGCAAATAATGTACCAGAGTCAAGATCGAGATTTTGTTGAGATTTCGTCGGAAGTCCGGACGTTCGTCAGAAGTTCTATCGAAACCAACCAAGAAGTCTAGGAGCTTGCCAAAGAACCTCATCGGAACTCATCAACAAGATCATCGTGAATTCTAGGAGCTTGTTGGAAGTTCACCGGAACATTGCCAAGAGATCGTCGGAAGTTCGTCAGAAGATCACTGGAAGCTTGTCGGAAGAACAATTGACATACTAGAACAAGAATGCTTTGTTAAATGTCTTACTTATCATAGTTAGATCGTAAATTGAGTTAGGATTGGGAGGTAATCTCACTAACTCAGTTAGGGGCCAACTAAGCCTTTAATAGGGTTGAATTGAGCCGGTTGAACAACCCATTCAGCACCTGAAGAAATGGTCGATGGTGGCACTACCTGGGACCCAGTCTCCCAAGTGTTTTGGGAGGTGATCCCGCCCAGATTGGGTGGTGGTACCATTGACAATTAATGCTGTCAAGCGATGGTATCGCTAGAGCTCGGTCTTCGAGCTTTGTCAAGTGGTGGTACCGCCCAAACTGAGCAGTAGTACCACCAAGTGTCAGTCTGCAAGTGGTAGTATCACCCAATAATGGTGGTGGTATCGCTAGTATCCTGAAATCCAGAAATATGACACTTTTTGGCTCTAATTCTAAAGCCATTGGAGCCTATAAATACCCACTCTTTTTTATATGAAAGGGCACGAAAGTGTTAACATAATATTGAATTCTTGGAGTGTTAAAAGTGTTGTAAAAGTGAAAGAGTTCTCCTCCTCCCTTTCTAAGTATTAAAATCATTCAAGAGGGGTGTGTTAGGACTCTAGCTTGAAGAGTCCTAATTGAGAGGGACATTCATGTAAAACTGTTAGGACTCTAGCTAGGAGAGTCCTAATTGAGAGGGACATTATGTTAGGACTCTAGCTAGGAGAGTCCTAATTGAGAGGGGCATTCATGTAGGAGGTGTTTTCTTAGAGAAGAATTAGGAGTTGTAAGGTAATAGAAGTCTTGACTAGGAGTCCTATTAGGAGTTGGTTAGAAGTAAGAGTCTTAAGTAGGAGTCATATTAGGAGTTAGGGTTTAGAAGCCCTATAAATAGCCATGTATTCCTTCTCTTTTCATAAGCAATAGATGAATCTTTTCTGCAGCCTTTGAGCAGCAACTTGGAGGGAGGAACCCCTATAGAGTTCCAAGGAGGCCGATCCCCTAAAGAGATCAACCCCAAGTTTAGAATCTGCAAGGGTTCTAACACCTGGTATCAGAGCAGCGTTCTTGGCGTCTCGCTGCCCTTCCACAGCCATCCATCAACCCTCCACAACCATCCAAAGCAATTCCCACAATTGCTTAAAAGATCGTCATCGAATTCCGCCATCATCTCCACCACCGCGGATCATCCTTTGATCTCCCCGTGAATTGCAACAGGTTCTGGTTTCCTACCTTACTACTGCTGCAATTTAGTTATCCTTATTCGAAAAAAAAAAAAAAAAAATTCGTTCTTATATTGCTGCATAAACTTTTCGTCACAAAGTTTTCATCTCTACGACGAAAGATACATTGCAGAATTCCAGCCGCATAGCACCATCTGTTTGATCTTGCTACTATGCTTTTTCTATCCAAATTTCTACGAAATTTTTATGACATCTTTGACACTTCTTAACAGTAGATTTCCCTTTTGTTTCATCAAAAAATTCTCAATATAAACTACTGATCTTTTATGTCCAATCTGCTGCACTTGAATTGCAGAATTCAAGCCGCATAGCACCATCTGTTTGATCTTGCTACTGTGCTTTTTCTATCCAAATTTCTACGAAATTTTTATGACATCTTTGACACTTCCTAACAGTAGATTTCCCTTTGGTTTCATCGAAAAATTCTCAATATAAACTACTGATCTTTTATGTCCAATCTGCTGCACTTGAAAATCTATGCTGCAGAAAATTTCAGCTGCATATGGTTGCCTTAACCCATCTATTTGCAATCTTTTTTGAATGAAATTTCTTATACACTTCATAGATCATCTCGGCTTCAATCTAAAATTGATCTATTAATAAATTCATCTCTAAAAATGATTTTATGTTGCTGCAAATTTTCATCGTAACCCGCTGAAATTTTTCGACGATAATTCTGCAATTGCAACTTGCACCAATTTCCTTGCTGTTATACTGCCGAAATTTTTTTGATTAAATTAGATATCCTTGCTGTCATATAAACTGTGATTTTGCTATCAATTCCCTCCTCAATTCTCTCAAGTTTTCGGTGGAAATTACGTCGAGAAACCGTTGTTTCTTCGATGACAATTCTACTCTTACAAGATAGCACATACTTGCTGCAACTTCCACATATTTCTGTCAAACCTTTGCTACCATCTACCACAGATCCAAAACTTTCATCCACAGCCCTAAAATTCTACTAAACCACACCCTCAAACCGCACCCAAAACAGCCACAAAATAAGCCTAAACCGTAGCCTACATCCACCAATCCACCAACACTTTCGACCATCACTTCTCTCAACCTATACCTTTAACCCAATAGCAAAAGAGAGATATTAACATTATTGATTTGGGGCCATATACTATGGCATCTAAGGAGGCAATCAATGCTAAATTCGAAGCCTTGGAGGCGCGAATGGAGGATAAGATTCGGACGCTCTTTGCCGAACTCAGATTGGGCCGACCACTAAGCCCGAAGAAATCATATCAAGGAGAGAGCTTTGCCCAATCACACCAAGCCCGAAGAGATGACTTCCAAGGGAGGGTAGGCTCTATGACCAACCCCAACTATCCATGCATGAGAGTGGACTTCCCTAGATGGGAAGAAGGAGACCCGATTGGTTGGATCTCGCGTGCGGAGCGATATTTTCGGTACCACAAAATCGCGGATGTATCTATGGTGAAAATTGCAGCTATACATCTTGAAGGGGATGCTATACAGTGGTTTGACTAGTTTGAACATACTTATGGAGTCCTTTCATGGTGACAATTCAAAGAAGGACTGCTGATTCGCTTCAGACCAACCGATTACGAGAATATTGACGAACAACTAGCAAAGATCCAACAAACCTCCACCATTCAGGAGTACCAAACCAGGTTTGAAAGGTTATCTAATCAAACTCATGATTGGTCTCAAAAACAGTTATTATGGACCTTCATTGAGGGCTTGAAGCCGGAGATCCGAGGAGAAGTTAAAGCGCGACAACCGTATACGCTTATGGCAGCCATCTCTTTCGCACGACATCAAGAGGAGCAATTGAACCATGAAGCTCGGAGGACTAGGGTCTCTCCTCAACCAGTAATATTGAAGCCCTTAGCCCCCCCTACTGTCGACCAAGTCCCTACACTAAAGACGTTAACAAGAGAAGAGCTTCGGGAGCGATATGCGAAGGGGTTATGTTGGCATTGTGACGAGCCGTGGAGCCGTGAGCATCGCTGTAGTAAAGGGGGACTTCTTATGATTGAACCGATAGAAGAAGAGGTCATTGAACATCCAAAAGAGAGCCTTGAACATGAAGAAGAAGATGCAGAAGAAGAGCCACAACCGACCGAAGTTATGGTACATACACTAGCTAGCTACTCAAACCCGCAAACGATGAAAATTGGAGGCCTTCTCAAACAACAACCAATCACTGTTCTCATCGACACGGGCAGTACTACTAACTTCCTAAATAGTAAGCTTGCTGTTCTGATATCATTACCTATCGAGAATTGCTACAGGTTTGATGTTAAGGTCACCGACGGATGGATTTTGAATTATGATCATAGGCGCTTGCAGGAGAAACTATTGCTGCAGGACCAAGAGATAATTGCAGATTTCTTCCTTCTCCCTCTTAACAATCATGAGGCCATGCTCAGAATTAAATGGTTGACGACATTAGGTGATATTTCTTGGAATTTTATGAAACTAATTATGAAATTTTATAGTAAGGAGAAACATGTGACATTGCACGGGAAACGTGGGGGCGACATAACAACGATTTGCACACAACAAATGGAGAATGTTTTGCATAAAGCATGCAGCGGCTTTTTGGTACAACTTGAGCAGCAAACTAAGGGAGAGCCAATAGAATTTGAAGATCCAAATCTACTTCCTTTGCTTGCAGAATTTTCAAATATATTTGACGAACCGCGCAACCTACCTCTTACCTGTCGGCATGATCATTGTATAATGATTCTTCCAGGCAAATCTTCAGTAAATGCTCAGCCATATCAGTATCCACATCTCCAGAAGGATGAAATAAAAAGGATTATAAAAGAGATGCTCGAAACAGGAGTTATTCGGCCAAGTTGCAACCTCTACTCTTCGCCGGTGCTACTTGTACGCAAGAAGGACGGAACAAGGCGAATATGTGTTGATTACCGAGCTCTCAATGGCATAATCATCAAGGACAAATATTTTATTCCAATAGTAGATGAATTGCTAGATGAAAGGGAGCACAAATCTTTTCAAAGTTGGACCTTTGATCCGGGTATCATCAAATACGAGCATGCGAAGAAGACATACGAAAAACCACCTTTTGAACACACAACAACCACGAATTTTTGCTTTCTTCAACAAAAGGTGGAATATCTTGGGTATATTATATCAGAGGAAGGTGTGGCAGTGGACCCCTTCGAAATTGGAGCAATGCAAAACTGGCTGACCTCGAGAAACATAAAATTGCTACATGGCTTTCTGGGTTTAACAGGCTACTACTGCAAGTTCATGAAAAACTATGGAAAGATTAGTGCACCACTTACTTCCTTACTAGAAAAAGATGTTTTCCAATGGTTGGACAGAGCCTCCGCTGCATTCGACAAACTTAAGGCAGCCATGACGACGACGCCGGTGCTAACACTACCAGATTTCAACCGACCCTTCATTATTAAGGCCGACACATCTGGAGTCAGAATTGGAGCCATTCTCATGCAAGATGGTCGACCACTCGCATACACTAGCAAGGCATTATCTCCCTCCGATCAAAATATGTCAACATATGATAAGGAGATGCTCGCCATTGTGCGCGCAGCAACGAGGTGGAGATTGTACTTGATCAGGCGATACTTTCAAATCAAGACCGACCATAAAAGCCTAAAATATCTCTTGGAGCAGAAGATATCTTCCCCCGAGCAGCAAAAATGGGTAACAAAACTTCTTGGATTTGATTTTGAAATAACTTACAAAAAGGGGAAAGAGAACGTTCTTGCAGATGCGCTTTCGCAGCTACCCGAGCAAGTTGAAGTTTCGACCGTTTCACTTCCGACCAGTGACTTCCTTGAGGATATTAAGATGGAATGACAGGAAGATTCAGATACTAGTAAGATTATAAAAAAATTGGAGGAAGCACCAAGCCCCATGGGTCATTACAATTGGGACTCAAAAGAATTACACTATAAGGGACGCATTGTGCTTGTGACAAATTCTACTTGCATCTTCAATAGCAGATTTTGGACAAAGTTATTCTATATGCATGGTACTAAATTGAAAAGGAGTATGACATATCACCCACAAACCAACAGCCAACCGGAAGTTTTAAACAAGTGCTTGAAGACAGCCCAAAGCCACCCACCAAATATGACTACCCAAAGAGAACTCCAGACCCAGTCAAGTGCCATTATTGATCGACGGATCGTGACTCAACAACGACGACCCACTAATGAAGTTCTAATACAGTGGGCGAACCTACCAATAGAAGATGCCACTTGGGAGAACTATGACGACTTGAAGATCAAATTCCCATAATTCATGAATCATCAGCCTCGAGGACAAGGCTGATTTGAAGAGGGCGGGTCTGTTAGGACTCTAGCTTGGAGAGTCCTAATTAAGAGGGACATTCATGTAAAACTGTTAGGACTCTAGCTAGGAGAGTCCTAATTGAGAGGGACATTATGTTAGGACTCTAGCTAGGAGAGTCCTAATTGAGAGGGGCATTCATGTAGGAGGTGTTTTCTTAGAGAAGAATTAGGAGTTGTAAGGTAATAGGAGTCTTGACTAGGAGTCCTATTAGGAGTTGGTTAGAAGTAAGAGTCTTAAGTAGGAGTCATATTAGGAGTTAGGGTTTAGAAGCCCTATAAATAGTCATGTATTCCTTCTCTTTTCATAAGCAATAGATGAATCTTTTATGCAGCCTTTGAGCAGCAACTTGGAGGGAGGAACCCCTATAGAGTTCCAAGGAGGCCGATCCCCTAAAGAGATCAACCCCAAGTTTAGAATCTGCAAGGGTTCTACCAGGGTGTAAGGCTTGTAAGGGTTATTTCCTAAACTCGTGAAAAGGAGAAAGTACTGTAAAGAGGTGGTTGGTCTTCATCTATTGAAGAAAGACCATTAGTGGATGCCGGTGACCTTAATGGAGGAGGAATCAGAAGTGGATGTAGGTCACACCGACCGAATCATTATAAATTCTGGTTTGCATTTCTATTATTGCTATTTACTTACTTTGCATTAGCTCCACTTCCTTCTTACTTGGATTTCACTACCCTTACAATCAAACATGCCTTTAAGTTATCTTCCGAGATAATTTTTAATGTACAAAGAATTTTAAACTGTTGTTTTAATCTGCTGCACTAATTCACCACCCCCCCCCTCTTAGTGCCGCTCTTAATCCTAACAATTTGTATCAAAGCAAGGTCACTCTTATTTGGTTTGAAACCCAAGAGAGATGGCATTTTCCAACAATCAAGAGGGTCATTCAATTATACATCCTCCTATGTTTAATGGGACGGATTACACATATTGGAAGACTAGAATGTGGATCTTTCTAATTTTAATGGATTTTGAGTTATGGAATCTTATAAAAAATGACTTTCAAAAGTATTCTCTTCGAATGAGTGATTGGAATGAGTTGGAGAATAAGACCTTCGCTTTAAATTCTAAGGCTATGAATGCCTTATTTTGCACTTTAGATAAAAAAGAGTTAAACAGCCTTTGATATTTGGCACATACTCGAAATCACTCACGAAGGCACTAATAGAGTAAAGGATTCGAAGATAAATCTTTTAGTTCATACTTATGAATTATTTCGGATGAAACCAAGCAATACTATTGTCGATATGTACACCCATTTTATGAATGTCATCAATAGTTTAAAAACTCTTGGGAAATATTTTTTGAACTTTGAACTTGTTAATAATATCTTAAGATCCCTTCTAAAAAGTTGGGACTTTAAAGTAATGGTCATTCAAGAGGCCGAGGATTTAAACAACTTTCCTCTCGAAGAACCTATCGGGTCACTAATAACTTATGAGATAACTTGCAATGCTTATGAAGAGCTTGAGAACAACCTTCCAGAGAACAAAAAGAATATAATAATAAGAACTCAAGAAGACTACTTGAAAGAAAATTCAAGTGATGAAGACTATAATGATGACTTGGCACTCTTGACAAAAAAGTTCAAAAATTTATAAAGAGAAATAAATTTAAAAATGACACTAAAAATAAATTTAAACACAAGAAAGAACAAGTTATATGCTACGAATGCAAGAAGCCAGTGATGGGATATAAAGAGAAATAACTTTTGTATATGAACAAATACTAGTAGGCCATAACATGCAACGGAATTAAATGGAACCACAATCAAATAGAACACCAAGATATACATGAAAAACCCCTCCAATGTGAAGGGTAAAAACCATGGGGCAAACTAGAGATAATCCACTATAAGAATAATGAATATACAAATCTCAATCTCTTGCCTAAAACCCTAACAACAATCACAAGAAAATAACTGGGATACAAGGATCACGCTACTGTGCACAATATCTAAATTCTCCCCAAGTAATCACAACAAGAATGTACTATAGATCTGATCTAACCTAAGATGAGAACACTGCATAGATGATTGAGAACAGTCTCTCTATTTTTTCCTTGTTTTCTTTCCCTTCTTTCTCTTGTTTTCCTACCCTTTTCTCTTAATTTTGAAATCAAGTTGCTACTGCAATCTCTCCATGTTGCTACAGTTTTTCTCCCCTAAAAATGCAGCCACCTTGTCTCAAAACGCAGCCACCACACTCCCCTAATATTGATATAGGGTTAGGTCAAAGAAGTATGGGCTATGGGCTAATAAAGCCCACCATGGGCTGAACCCACTATGGGTTGTCAGCCCAACAACCTCCCCCTTCAGCCCATAAGGGAGGCTATCCCATGACTCCTCAATGTAAAGCCATGCCGACCAGTTGTCGGTATATCTCTTGTCTTTCTTTTGGTAAGGTCTTCATTCTATTTGGTAGTAATACCAAATTATAAGTGTGGTTCTTCTGAGGAGTATCCATCTCTTCCTGCATAGCAACTAACCACTTCTCTTTTTGCTCACTTTCAACTGCCTCCTAGTAACTCTTTGGTTCACCTGCATCAGTAAGCATCACATACTTATCTGTAGAGTATCTTCTGGAAGGTTGACATTGTCTATAAGATCTTCTCAACTAAGGTTCTGCTGGAAGTTACTCTCCAACTTCTTCTTGCTCAACATGTCCTACAAGTAGATCAACAGTAGGCTCTACACCATCTTTCTACACATCTCCCCCATCACCCTGATATACTGAAGGAGTAACTGGGTCACAATTTGCTAATCCTTCTGTAGAAGTTTTGGCTAGTGCCTTCTTCTTCAAATCCTCAAAGGTTTGATCCTCAAAGAAGACCATAACTCTGCTCCTGAACACCTTCTGCTTTTCTAGATCCCAAAGCCTATAACCAAAATGATCATGTGAGTAGCCAAGAAAAATACATTCTTTAGTCTTACCATCCAGCTTGGACCTCTCATTATCTGGAACATATGTAAATGTACGCTAACCAAACACTTTCAAATGCTTGTAGGAAACATCTTTCCCTAACCATACATGCTCTGCAACATTACTATCTAGGGCTGTGCATGGTGACAAGTTGATCACATCCACTGTAGTCCTCGAAGAATCATCCCAAAACCTTTTGGGTAGCTTGGCCTGTGAAAGCATACATCTGATATTTTCTATGATGGTGCGGTTCATCCTGTCTGCAATTGTATTATGCTGAGGTGTACCAGGAACTGTCATCTCATGTTGGATCCCATGTGACCTGCAATAATCATTAAACAATCTTTTATACTCACCACCATTATCTGATCTTATGTATTTCAATTGCCTTTTTATCTCTCTTTCAACCCTAGCATGAAACTCTTTGAAGACATTAATCACCTGATCTTTGATCTTTAAAGCACAAGTCTAATCTTTCCTAGAAAAATCATCTATAAAAGTGACAAAATAAAGTGCACCACTTATGCCAGGAACATCAACAGATCCACTAGGAGTTTTTATCATCAAAGGACCACATACATATGTATAAACACGGTCTAAGAAACTCTATGTTGTTTACTAGCCAAACAATCAATACAAGGGTTCAAATGTATACCTTTGAGGTATGGCAAAACCTCTCTCTTAGAAAGAGCTTGCAGCCTATCATGCCCCTCAAAAAGATCAATAATATTAAAATTTTCATCACAAACCAATCCAGGATTCAAACTAATATTTGAGGACACTGAAAAATAGTCTATTAAATTCACATCTATAAAACTTGTACAGTTTATAATCATATATCACATCACTCGATAATTCACATTTATGGCAACCCAAGCTAACTTAACAAACATGAACAACATTTATAAATCTACAAGCTAAGTAATTTATACAATCAGAACTCCAACTATTTACCATAAGTTCATATCATCGTAAACTAGACTTAACATTCCGAAATTCCAAATAAGAGATATATTCTAACACTTTTACAAGGTATATCCATTTCGGTTCATCGACAACATTTCATTACATTCAAAATATGCTTATACAACAATAACATAATGACCAACAAGACTTGCCCATAATTCTGAATAGCTCTCCACTGCCTCAGCCCAATTAAACATTTCAAAGAGTGACAAGCTGACCTGAAAGATTTTATATAACAACGAAGTGAGCTAAAACCAGCTCAACAAGTGACAAAGCATATTCAGAACAAAAGGAACGATTTCAAACAAGTAAGGTATCATAATACAAGATAGAATATAAGAATTCTCAAGGATACCATCTCATTAGATACAAAATCATATGTGTCATTTCAATCGAAACATATTTGGTTCCAAAACAAATGGAGCATAGAGTAATTGGAGCATATCAATAGTGTAGGAAATATTCCGGAGCATATCAACGACATATGGAATATTTCAGAGCATCCCAATAACAGATGAAACATTTCAGAGCATATCAATAATGAATGAAACATTTCAGAGCTTATTAATGGTGTATGAAATGTTTCGGAGCATATTAATGACAAATGGAACATTTCGGAACATATCAATGGCATATGGAATATTTCAAAGCATATCAATGGCGTAGGAATATTTCAGAGGCATAGGGAGCATTTCGGAACATATCAATAGCGTAGGAACTATTTCAAAGCATATCAATGGCATATGAACTATTTCAGAGCATATCAAAGAACGAATACGAAACAGAAGCTGAAACGTCATATTTGATGTTGCATTCATAACTTTCTTATCCAAAGCGCATACATAAATATATAACCAAAGCTCTGGATATCATATCAAACATATAGAAGGTGTAGTGGGACTATAGACAGAATGTGATTCATCCATTTTTGAATGACCACTAGACAAAAGTCTCCCACGTTTGGGAGCTCCATCCACCCACGTCTAGGTGAAGTCAAAGGGGGCCGGCAGAGCATCGCAGGCTCTATGCATAACTCCCTTTACCATTTCTAGCAAAGGTTCATATTATGCCACAACACCAAAGTACAAAAGGATAGTATGAACAAAAAATAGCACATATCGGAAGCACATGCGGAACAACCAAACATACATGTGCCTTTACGAGTCAATACGATGCAAGCAATAATCTTTCACAAATGTATTCAGATTGGACAGGAAATGAAAGTACGAGTATACAAGGATTCCAAGCAATCATATATAGCTCAATTTAAATAAGAAGGTTAAATGAATTCAATATCCAAAGAAATGAAACTGGAATAGGCACATATCGAAAGCAAATGAGGAACAATGGGATATACATGTGCCTATATGAGTCAATACGATATAGCATAAATGTTACACAATATGTTTCAAGAATGTAAATAACTTATAGAGAAGAGCAAACCAGAATTCAAGCATTAATATAAACCTCAATTGAGTGAAGGAAACTGAATGAAATCTATTTCCAAACAAATGAAAACAGAATATGCGAAATCGACCAAAACTCGATTTTTGACAGAGTTCGAGAGGCACATTAAACAAATATTTCAGATTGTCAATTATGCTCAAATACCCTCAAGAAAGCTATTATCAAAATATATATCAATATATTTTCTGATGAAATAATTTCGTATGAATCAAGGTTTCCAACAAGGAATTGCCATTGATTTAGTAACCAAAGGTCAAAAACAAAATCACTATTTTGCAGAATTCATAGGATCAGATTCAATAGATAATAGGATAGGATATTGAATTCTAAATTTTTCAATCTATATATCAAAAGAAAGATCTATAAGTCTAGTTTCAAATGAAGTTATTTTGGTATAAATCAGAATTTTCAACAGGGACTTATAGGTATTTTAGTATCAAAAGGTTAGAAATTTTGATCCCTATTTTGTAGCATCCATAGGCTCATTTGAAATAGAAGTTTGGGTAAGTATTCGGTGTCCACAATTTTCAATATCAGTGTCAAAAGAAAGGTATAAGAGTCTAATTTCAAATAAATAAGGTCCTACCTAAATCCACATTTGGTGCTAAAAATTATGGCTGAAACAATCTATAGGGGTCAGTTTACCGAAAAATTTCAGATCCATGGTTTTGTGTCTAACAAGAGAAATATCAGGTTCTAAGCAAAAATATTTTAGATTATTTAGAATTAATATGAGAATAGAGACTAATATTTCTATAGGATGGGATTAGAATACTTGTTTTTGAGATTTATGACCCCAAATGGGAAGATTTGAGCAAAGAAAACCCCAAAGCCCTAAATTTCTCTTCTTCTTCTTCTTCCTCCTTTTTTTTTTTTCTTCTTCTTTCTCTCTTCCTCTGTTCTTCCATGTAGTTGCCTTCTCTGGTTCCTTTAAAATGAAGGTAGAGAGGCTTAAGCAATGGGATTTGTAATTTTATGTATTTTGTAGTTTAGTCCTTGCATTATTATATTTATGATTAGGTCCTCAGGGTTTACATATAGTTCCTCAGATTTTTTTTTCTCTTTGAATAGATGCCCAAATCTTATGAATAAGTTCTCAAATTTATACTTTTGCTCTTTTATCAAATTTAAAATAAATTCTTATATTACAACTAGAAATTTATACGAAAATTTAGAAATAAGCGATGTTACACAACCTCTTCTCGCTTATATGTCCCAGTCGCCTATGCCACAAATCCATACTAAAGTCTTTCTCTATAGCATTTAATTGCTCACCATAAGCTTTAGCCTATAACCTGTACAAAGTATAACATTTCTTTCCACTAGCCACAATAAGAGAACCCTTACTGAGCTTCCATTATCCTTTGTGAAATCTGCTATCATAGTCTTCATCATTTAGTTTTCCAACTGAAATTAAATTCAGCCTTAAGTCAACCACATGCCTCACATCCTTAAGCACCAACTTACAGCCAAGGTTGGTCTTTATGTGGATATCACCCATACCAATGATGTCTGCCATGTCATAGTTGCCCATCTTGACAACACCAAAATTTTCAGACCTATAGGTAGCAAAAAAATCCCTCCATAATGTAGCATTATAAGAACCACCTGTGTTAATCACCCACTCAAGATCCTGACACACATAAGAAAATATATCATCAAAAAGAGATAAAATCAAATAATCACCACCCTGCACTATAGCTGTAGTATTATCCTTTGACTCTGAAGACTCCACTTCTTTTCCCTTTTTCTTATTCTTTTTAGGTTGCTTACATTGGTTCTTATAATGTCCTTTCTCACTACAATTATAGCAAACAATATCTTTTCTTAATGTTGACTTGCTTCTACCCATGCATGAACTGCTTCTAGACTTTGACCTTCCTCTATTATCTGAGATAAGTGCCTGTGAATCATTTTGAGATGTTGCTGAACTCTTTCTTTTCAACTCCTCATTCAACAAACTGTTTGTTACTTGACTCATGGTAACAATATTATCTGGCGTAGAAGTACTAAGGGAAACCACTAGTGTCTCCCAACTTTCTAGTAATAAACTGAGAAGTAACAATGCTTGTAATTCATCATCAAGAGACATTTTCATAGAGGATAACTGGTTAATAATACTCTGCATTTCATTCAAATGCTCAGCAGTAGAAGCACTTTCTCTATATTTTAGGTTCACAAGTTTTCTAATATAAAATACTTTGTTACCAGCTATTTTTCTTTCCTAGAGACCTTTCAATTTTTTCCAAAGAGAATATGCAGAACTTTCAGTAGAAACATGGTGAAAGACACTATCATCAAGCCATTATTGAATAAACCCAACTATTTTTTGATCTAACCTCTTCCACTCATCATCTGTCATAGTTGTGGGTTTTACACTATACCCCTACAAAGGTCCATACAAATCTTTGTAATACAAGAGATCTTCCATTCTTGGTTTCCATATCATCCAATTGTTTTCATTTAAACTAATCATGTGAGAAACATTACTAGCCTCCATATTTAAATACAAGAATTAAATCACCACAACCCTGCTCTGATACTAGTTGATGGGATATAAAGAGAAATAACTTTTGTATATGAACAAATACTAGCAAGCCATAATATGTAATGGAATTAAATGGAACCACAATCAAATAAAACACTAAGATATACGTGAAAAACCCTTCCAATGTGAAGGGTAAAAACCACAGGGCAAACTAGAGATAATCCACTATAAGAATAATAAATATATAAATCTCAATCTCTTCCCCATAACCCTTGCAATAATCACAAGAAAATAAATGAGATACACGGATCATGCCACTATGCACAATATCTAAATTCTTCCTAAGTAATCATAGCAAGAATATACTATAGATCTGATCTAACATGAGATGAAATCACTGCCTAGATGATTGAGAATAGTCTCTCTGCATTGTCCTTGTATTCTTCCCCTTCTTTTTCTTGTTTTCCTGCCCTTTTCTCTTAATTTTGAAATCAAGTTGCTGCTGCAATCTCTCCATGTTGCTGCAGTTTTTCTCCCCCAAAAACATAGCTACCTTGTCTCAAAACACCACCACCACACCCCCATAATATTGATCTAGGGTTAGATCAAAGGGGTGTGGGCTGATAAAGCTCACCATAGGCTGAACCCACTATGGCCTATCAGCCCAACAGCCGGGACATTTCAAAAGCGAATGTCCCTAAGCAAAGATGAAGCAACCAAAGAAGAAGAAGGCTTTTCAAGCAACCTGGGACGATTCAAGTGCATCCGAAGAAGAGGAGCCAACCAACACAGAATAAGTTGCTCACTATGCACTAATGGCTATTGGAGATGAGGTAAGTGGTTCATTAGATGCAAATTTATCCTTTGATGAGCTTTTAAGTGCTTTTCATGATTTATTTGATGAATGTAAATTAGTTAGTAAAAATTTAATTAATTAAAAAAGGAGCATGCTTCTCTTGTTAGTGATTTTGATAGACTAAAAATTAAAGCATGATGATAGTTTAGCTCCTTGCACAAAATGTGATAAATTAGAAATGATTAAAAAGGAAAACTTACTACTTAAAGAAACCTTAGAAAGTTTGAGGTTGGTAGCAAGTCCTTAAACATGATCCTTGCCAATAAGGATCACATTCATATAAGAGGTGGAATCGGATTTGTGAATAGCTCTCCCCAAAATCCAACCACCTTTGTTAAAGGCCCTACCTTGCATGTTTTATTCCAAAACAAATACAACTTTTGTTACAAATTTGGACATGTTGCATACAAATATCCATTTAAGAGTTATAGTCCATATAAATTGATTTGGGTTCCTCAAATGACTCAATGCAATATAATAAGTTGTGTAGATCAATTTTTGAGGCACCCAAGATCAAATGGGTACCTAAAAATCACCCTTTTTTGTAGAAATGTTTACCATCACAAGTTAGGAGCAAGAGATGGTAAGGGTATGTCACCTTCGGAGACAACATCAAGGGTAAAATCATTGGCAAAAGAACCATAAGTAACAAATCTAACTTTTTAATTAAAGATGTGTTGTTGGTTGATGGCTTAAAGCATAATCTTTTGAGCATTAGTTAATTGTATGATAAAGGATACAACATTAGATTTGAATCCAATGTTACATTATTGAAAAATCACACAAAAATACATCTATGATTGCCCTAAAACAAAATAATATATACACTATCGACATTGATGATCTTTGTAATGAAAAACATTTTTCGGTTTTGAATGACGATGCTTGGCTTTGGCATAGAAGACTAGGTCATGCTAGCACGAAACTAATCTCTCAAATCTTATTTAAAGAACTTGTAAGAGGTATTCCTCACATTAAGTTTGTTAAAGACAATGTGTGTGATGCATGACAACTAAGAAAACAAATAAAAGGTAGTTTCAAACCAAAGAATCAAATAAGCATCTCTAGACCATTGCAATTGATTCATATAGATTTGTTTGGACCAATTGATATATCAAGCCTAGGAGGTAGCAAATACGCCTTTGCAATTGTGGACGATTATAGTAGATACACTTGGACATACTTCTTGGCACACAAAAGTGATTGCTTTGGGTATTTTTCAAAGTTTTGTAAACTTATTCAAAATGAAAAAGGCTTTATGATTTCATCAATTTGGAGTGATCACGATAGTGAATTTCAAAATCATGATTTCCAAAATTTTTGTGAATCTAATAGATACAACTATAATTTCTCTACTCCAAGAAATCCTCAACAAAATGGAGTAGTAGAAAGAAAAAATAGAAACTTACAAGAAATGATAAGAACCATGTCGAACGAACATAGCCTACCTAAATATTTTTGGGCCGAAGCCATTAATATGACGTGCTATGTCATGAATAGGGTTTTAGTAAGACTATTACTTTCTAAAACTCATGAATTGTTGAACAACAAAAAACCCAACGTTTTATATTTTAAAGTTTTCAGTTGTAAATTTTTTATCTTGAATGAAAAAGATGCCTAAGGAAAGTTTGATGCAAAATCCATTAAGAGATGTTTTTTGGCTATTCTTCTATTTCTAAAGTCTTTTGTATTTTTAATAAAAGAACTTTGGTTATAGAAGAATTTATTCATGTTGTCCTTAATGAGGTTTCCAAATTTAATAAAAATGAGTTTGATGATGATATTAATTTTGATGCTTTGAATTTAAATAAACCTTCTCCTTCAACTAGCAACTTGGATATATCTTCTTTCGAAACATCCTTACCCAAGGAATAGGAGTACATAGATGCTTATCCTAAGGAGTTAATCATAGGAGACATATCAAAAGGGGTTCAAACTCGTTCTTCTCTTAAAAAATTTTATGTCAATGCTACTTTTCTTTCTCAAATTGAACCTAAATGCATTGACGAGGCCTTGAAAGATGATTCATGGGTTATCGCAATGCAATAAGAGTTGAACCAATTTGAAAGAAGCGAGGTGTGGAAGCTTGTTCCAAGGCCAAATGATCATTTAGTTATTAGTACTAAATGGGTCTTTAGAAATAATCAAGATGAATTTGTTATCATGGTTAGAAACAAGGCTAGATTAGTGGTCAAGGGTTTCAACCAAGAAGAAAGTATTGATTATGAAGAAACCTTCGCTCGTATGACACGATTAGAAGCCATAAGGATGCTCCTTGCCTATACTAGTAGTAATAATTTTAAGTTATTTCAAATGAATGTTAAAAGTACTTTTCTTAATGGCTTTATTTCCGAAAAGTTTATGTTGAACAACCTCTCGGATTTGAGAATGATAATTTTTTGAATCATGTGTTTAAATTGACTAAAATTCTCTTTGGAATTAAAACAAGCCCCAAGGGCTTGGTATGAGAGACTTGACTCCTTTTTTATCCAAAATAATTTCTCTAAAGACAAGGTCGATACTACATTGTTTATTAAAAATTTTGAGAATAATTTTCTTATTATTCAAATTTATATTGATGATATTATTTTTGGTTCTACAAATGAATCCTTATGTGAATCGTTTGCCAATAGTATGAGCCTAGAGTTTGAAATGAGTTTAATGGGGGAACTAACTTTATTTTTAGACTTACAAATCAAACAACTTAGTAATGGTACTTTTATTAGTCAAATAAAATATATATTAGACTTGCTAAAATGGTTTAATATGGATAGTTCAAAGGCTATCAATACTCCTATGAGTACCTCCACTAAGTTAAACATTGACGAAACTGGAGAAAGCTTTGATAAAAAAGCTTATAGAGGTATGATAGGTATTTTACTATACCTCACTGTAATAAGACCGAATATCATGTTTAGCGTAGGACTTTGTGCTAGGTTTCAATCTAATCCTAAGCTATCTCATCTTAAGGCAGTTAAAAGAATTCTTAGATATCTTAAAGGAACCACTAATCTAGGATTATGGTATCCAAAATATGAAAACTTTAAATTAATTGCTTATGCTAATGCAGATTTTGCTGGATATAGATTAGATGGAAAAATCACATCTGGAACATGTCAAATCTTAGGTCATGCACTTGTCTCTTGGTCTTCTAAGAAATAAAATTCGGTTGCACTATCTATGACCGAAGCCGAATATATAACAACTAGTGTATGTTGTGCATAAGTCATATGGATAAAAAATACATTATAAAATTATATAATTTATCTTAAGAATATTTTCATAAATTGTGATAACATAAGTGTAATATGTTTAATGAAAAATCCTATTCAACACTTTAGAACTAAATATATTGACATTAGGTATCACTTTATACAAGATCATGTTAATAATTATGATGTAATCTTAGAATTCATTGATACAAAATATCAATTGGCCGATAACTTTATAAAACCTTTAAATAAAGAACAATTTAATTTCATTAGAAGGGAGTTAGGGATGTTAAATTGTTTGAATGCATGAGTTTGTTGTATTTTTCGGACTATCTTTCTCTTAATGTATTTCATGAATAGAGCTTCCATGAATTTATTTCATTTTTTATCTTCCTTGGTACCAAGTTTACTCCATACCCTTGCTCCATCACGTAATAATGTTTGATACAGTTTCACTCCTTTTGACGGTCTTAGGAGACAACCCTTACTGAATTTTCACTCCTCTCTTGAATAATCGAAACTTGGAAGAAAAGAGGGAGGAGAACTTTTAGCTTATACAATACTTTTGAGTTCTAAAAATCATAGAGTAAGATTGGATTTTCGGTACCCTTTCATGCAGGAAAGGGTGGAGTATATATAGGCCCCAAACTAGTTTGAATTTGGAGCTCAAAAATGTCATCACCCGGATTTCCGGGGTCGTGGTAGTACGACCACCAAACTGGGCGGTACGACCGCCTGACAGAGCTTGGAGACCAAGCTCTAGCAGTGCCACCGCCTGACTGGGGCGGTTCCACCACCTAGTTTTCCTGGGAGATTGAGTTCCTAGGCGGTGCCACCGCCGACCCAGGAGGTACCACCGTCGGCCGGGAAATCTGGGTCCGAATGCAAACCGAGATTTAGAGTGGTTTGATCAATCTTGACCTACATCCACTTTTGGCTTCCTCCTCTAACGAGGTCACCGACATCCATTAGAGACCTTCCTTCAATAGGTGAAGGCCAACCACCCTTTTATAGCTTTTCTCCTTTTGATGAGCTTAGGAGACAAACCTTATGAGTTTTCACTCCTCTCTTGAATGATCAACACTTAGAAAGAAAGAGGGAGAAGAACTCTAGCTTTTATAACATTTTTAAGCCCTCAAATACTCAAGATTAAAGTAAGCTTTCGGTGCCCTTTGATGCAAGAAAGGGTGGGGTTTATATAGGCCCCAATCAGTTTGAAAATGGAGCTTTAAAGTGTCCATTCCCGAATTTCCGAGGTCCTGGTGGTACCACCATCATAACTGGGCGGTACTATTGCCTATCATCTGTCACTGAGTGGTACCACCGCTCAGTCTGGGTGGTACTACCGCCTGATAATGCTTGAAGACCAAGCTCAGGTGGTACCACCGTTTGACAAGGGCGGTACCACTACTGGCAGTAATAACTATCGACGGTACCACCGCCTGATAGGGGTGGTACTACCGCCCATAACTCATAGGAGACTGAGTCTCCTGAGCGGTGCCACCACCGGCCCTGGTGGTGCCACCGCCGGCTAGGAATTCTGGGTCCGAATGGGCTATTCCATTCGACCCAATTTGGGTCTATTAAGGGCCCAATTGGCCCTTGATTAAGTTAGTGGGATCACCTCCCAATCCTAACTTAATCTACATACTAACTATGACAATTAAGACATCATTATTGCAATCCATGTTCTGGTGCATCAATCGCTTCTTTCGGCGAGCTACCGACGAACTTTCGGTGAACATCCGACGAACCCTCGGCAATGCTCTGACGGACTCCCGGCAAGCTCCTAGACTTCGTGACGATCTTCTTGGTGAGTTCTGATGAGCTTCTTTGGAAAGCTCCTAGACTTCTTGGATTGTTCCTACAGAACTTCCGACGAACGTCCGGACTTCCGACGAACTCTCGAACCCCCAACATGATCTTGGTCTTGACTCCGGCTCAACACTTGCTGCATGTCTTACTATCATCGTAGTTAATCCTGCACACTTATCTCAACATATAGATTAGATAAACAAATGACAATTGACTTCATCATCAAAATTCGTGATTCAACAATCTCTTCCTTTTTTATAATGACAATCAATTGATGATGGAGTTAACCTTTACTCCCCCTATCTATATGTCATGCCCTAGATAAGTCATTCATGAATTCAAAGCCTTTGAATTCAAGAGACATATTGATAAGTTAAGTTTATTTAAATTTATCAATACCCCTATCATGATTCCTATCATGATGTATCTTTCTGAAAATGATGTCAAGGCAAGACATCCATTTTCAAGTCTTATATTTCAAACATGAAGAATAGTAATCATAGCAATTCATCACATGACAAGATATCAACATTGTAAAATTACAATGTAAGCTCTAGATATCTTAACATAATACAAATATGGTAATTCATTCTATCATCAATTTATCACATATTTCTTCCCCTTTGTCAATCAACAAAAAGGAGAGTGATTCAACAATAAGTGGAGTAAAGATTCATGTCATTTTTCAACAATAAGTGGTAAGATACCATTCATAGAAATTATTTTTCAAGCAATCATAACATGGTATCATTCAAAAGTTCATTAAGGAGATAGCTTTCATTACTTCTTCCCTTTTTATTTGTCATTAACGTTTTGCATGAAGGAGGACAGCCATTAAGAACTAACTTTGAATGATGTTAAAAATAGTAAGAGATTAAATCATGCTTTATTTTCACAAGGATCAAGATATACATGTAAAATTAAATCCTTGCAAGTGTTCATCTCAAAAAGAAATCTTCCTTCATCAAGAAGGAATTCATGTGAAAGAATCATTACATCAAATCCATTTCTCGATTAAAAATTCAAAAGATAAATCCATAAGAGATGCATTTGTTAATTAATGCCATGTGTCAAAAATCATTGAGCATTGATATGAAATAAACTTGATATGACATAGGCTCATGAAAGCTCTATTCAAGAAATACATTAAGTCCGAAAGAGAAGTACAAAATCATGCATTCGGACAAAGTTTTGTTATAGCTCTTCAATCACAATCATGAAGGTAAAACATGCTCATCATCATGGAAATTTTTAAATAATAAAATCATATAAAGTTCGTATCATAAGATTTTCATCATTGAGTTTTTAAGTGATTGATCAAAGAGTCAATAAAGTCCGAAAATGAAATTTAACAAATTCAAGCATTCAGACAAGTCAACATTCCTGATTCTCTTTTGATAAAATCAAATTATTCTTCACTTAAAGGCTTTGTAAAAATATCAGCCAATTGATGTTTTGTATCAATAAATTCTAGGATTACATTATGATTAGTGACATGATCTCGTATAAAGTGATGCCTAATGTCAATATGTTTTGTTCTAGAGTGTTGAATGGTATTCTTTATTAAACATATTACACTTGTGTTGTCACATTTAATGGGAATATTTTTTAAATAAATTTTATAATCTTCTAAGGTGTTTTTCATCCACAACTTGCGCATAGTATGCACTAGCTGCAATATACTCAGCTTTATTTGTTGATAGTGCAACCAAGTTTTGTTTCTTGGATGATCAAGAAACAAGGGCATATCCTAAAAATTGACATGTTCATGATGTGCTTTTTTATCTACTCTATATCCAACAAAATCCGCATCAGTGTAAGCAATTAGCTCAAAATTCTCAGATTTTGGATACCATAATCCTAGATTTGTGGTTCCTTTAAAATATCTAAGTATTCTTTTACTACTTTGAGATGAGATATCTTAAGATTCGATTGAAACCTAGTATAAAGTCCTACACTAGATATGATATCCGGTCTAGTTGCAGTGAGGTAATGTAAACTTCCTATCATACCCCTATAAGTTTTTTGATCAAAACTTTCTCCACTTTCATCAATTTCTAACTTAGTGGAGGTGCTCATAGGAATATTGATAGCTTTTGGGCTATCCATATTAAATCTTTTTAGCAAATCTAAAGTGTATTTAGTTTGACTAATAAAGATGCCATTGCTTAGTTGTTTAATTTGTAAACTTAAAAAGAAGGTTAATTCTCCTATCAAACTCATTTCAATTCAAGGCTCATACTTTTAGCAAAAGATTCATAAAGAGATTCATTCGTGGAACCGAAGATAATATCATCAACATAAATATGAACAATGAGAAAATTATTTTCAAAATTTTTGATAAACAATGTAGTATCGACCTTGCCTTTAGAGAAATTATTTTCAATAAAAAATAAACTAAGTCTCTCATACCAAGCCCTTAGGGCTTGTTTTAAACTATAGAAAGTTTTAGTTAATTTAAACACATGATTAGGGAGACTATTATTCTCAAATTTGGGAGGTTGCTCAACATAAACTTCTTAAAAAATAAAGCCATTAAGAAAAGCACTTTTAACATCCATTTGAAATAGCTTAAAATTATTACTACTTGTTGAATATCAGATTTTAATGATGAAACCAATTGATATGTGTTTATGTTTTAATATGCATTTTGAATGATGCAGGATGCTTTGATCAGGATGAGACAATTAAAGTAGGAAAATCATGTTGGGCCGGAGGAACATGTCAGAAGATTGGATGTCGGGCCGGTGGATCGATTGACATATCGACAAAAGGCTTTGGGCCATAGATTCGGTCATCGAGCCAAGAAGAGCGGACATTGTGCCAAGGATATCAGAGTTGTGGAGTCAAATAGCCGATTGGGCAATAGGCCGCAAGAGAGGACGATGTGCCGAAGAATCGGACGAAGCGTCGAGGGACTAATGACATACCGGACAACTTGATTAATGCTTAGTATTAATTGTCTAGATCGAAGTTTATTTTACATGTGCATGATTAACTACGATAGCAAGGCATGAAGCAAATGAAGTCCCAGAATCAAGGACGCGAACACGTTGGGAGTTCGAGAGTTTGTCGGAAGTCCGAACGTTCATCGGAAGTTCTGCGGGAACTAGTTGAGAAGTCGTGGAGCTTGCTAGAAAAGCTCATCAGAACTCACCAAGAAGATTGTCGTGAAGTCCAAGAGCTTGCCGAGAGTCTGTCAAAACATTACCGAGAGTTTGTCGGAGGTTTGCCGGAAGATCACCAGAAGCTCGCCGGAAGAATTGAAATAGGGATTTGTTTAGCTTAGAATATGTCTTAGGAATCATAGTTAGCACGTAATTGGGATTAGATTTGGGCCAACCCAATTAGCGGCCAGCTAGGCCTATGTAAGAACTGTGTTGGGCCCAATAAGAGGCCCAAACAGTGCTCCAAGAAGACTCACCGTCATGACATAGTCTTCGAGACTGTGTCAAGTGGTGATACCGCCAGTCTGGGCGGTTGTACCGCCCCTAGCAGGTTGCCAGGTAGTGGTACCGCTAGTCTGGGTAGTGGTACCGCCTAACACAGCCTCCTAGGTGGTGGTACCACCAAACCTGGGCGGTGATACCGCCCAGGGACAGTGTCAGCCAAACTGACACTGGGCGGTGGTACCGCCCAACGCAGGCGGGGGTACTGCCCAACGCAGGAGGTGGTACCACCCGTGCCCGGGGAACCCATGATGAGATGTTTTTAGGCTCCAAGTTTAAATCAACTTGAAGCCTATAAATACCCCTCTCATCCCTGGTTAAATCACACAAGCAGAAAGAGCAAAAAAGGAAAGAAACACCGTAGAAATCACTTTAGAAATTCCCTTCTCCACTCTAAGTTTAGAATTCTGTAAGAGGAGTATGAGTGCTTGTAAGGGTTGTTTCCTAGACCCATGAAAAGGAGAATAAGGGTGTAAGAAGGAGTTGGTCTTCGCCTATTGAAGGAAGACCTCTAGTGGATGCCGGTGGCCTCGATGGAAGAGGAATCGGAGGAGTGGATGTAGGTCATGATTGACCGAACCACTATAAAGAGCCGTCTTCTCTGGTTTGCATTTATTCTTGCTATTTATCTTAACTGCAAACTACCTTCCTTACTTTACTTCAAATACGTTTCTGTAAGCTTTTAAAGTTATTATCTGCACGAAATGACTTTTACGTCAGAATCAGATTTCAACGTACGAACGCAGTTTTAATCGTCGAAAGTTTTCCACTGCACTAATTCACCCCACCCCCCCCTCTTAGTGCTCTTGATCCTAACAATTGGTATTAGAGCCTCGTTTTTCATATTTAGTTTAACACCCAAATTGAAATGACTCTTTTCGGCAACCAAGAGGGTCACTCTCTCATTCGTCCTCCCTTTTTCAATGGGACAGACTACACTTATTGGAAAACTCAAATGAAAGTTTTCTTGCTTTCATTGGATTTTATGGCATATTGTCCAATCCGGTTTTAAAAGTTCTTCTCTTCTATTGAAAGATTGGAATGATTTGGAGAAGAAGACATTTTCTTTAAATGCTAGAGCTATGAATGCTCTATTTTGTGCCTTAGACAAAATCGAGTTTAATCGGGTTTCTACTTGTGAAACGGCTTTCGATATTTGGCACACTCTTGAAATCATGCATGAACGAACTAGCAAAGTTTAAGATTCAAAAATTAATTTTTTTAATACATGATTTCGAGCTTTTTCGAATGAAGCCGAGCGAAACCGTTGTTGACATGTACACCCATTTTATGGATGTCGTCAATGGTTTAAAAACTCTTGGCAAATGTTTTTCAAATTTTGAACTTGTTAACAAGATTTTACGATCGCTCTCTAAAACTTGGGATTCAAAAGTAATGGCAATTCAAGAATAAAAAAATTTAAATACCATTCCGATTGAAGAACTAATAGGGTCCTTGATAACCTATAAAATGACATGTAATGCACGTAAAGAACTTGAGAACTACCTTCAAAAGAATAGGAAGGTTTTTGGACTAAGAACAATTGAAGACCACTCGAGCATAAGTTCAAGTGATGGTGAACTTGAACTCACTATGAAATTTAAAAAGTTTATGAAACAAGAATTGAAGAACTTGAACCTACTTGCTTTGAACGCAAGAAGAACACAAAGTGGGATGAATCGAGCTCCTCTAAAGACGAGGAGAAAATCAACAAAGGCGAGGTGACAAACTACGCCTCAACGCCTTTCGATGTTGAGGTAATCAAAATGCCTTTAATTTACTTCGAAATTACATGATGCTTTTCATGATGCATTTTCCTTATTTATTTAGTTTAAATTAATTTTCTTGAAAATTACATGTTTAATAATTTAATAATGAAAATGTAAAAATTAAGAATCATGCTTATCATTCTAGTAATTTTGAAAATAATTATGAAAATTGTATGTTTATGATAAACAAAATGATTTTGATTAAAAATATCTTATGAAATCATGCTAAGAAATAATAATGTGTATCATGTTGATTTCCATAATCATTTCTCGAGTTTGATTAAATGAAATCATGTTTGATTTGACGTAATGCATAATGGTGTAATGAAAATATTAAATGTTTTGATTCCATGATTGATGATTTTTATGCATAAAATTTTAAAGTTATACATGATGATTTTTATGATTTATTGGTCTTGATGGTTTTTATGACAAAATTCATTTTTTGATCCTAAACGTTGATACATATTTTTATTTGGCATAAAAGAAAAGAACATGCATGTATGAAATAAATCACATGAATTAAAACAACTAAAAAGTGGAAAGGTTTCTCCTTGAAAAATTTATTTTTCTAACTTTATCGATTTTTTCAAAAAGGAGATTAATGAATCTATTTATATCATCTTTATGAATCTCTTGAACCATGAAATTAATTTTGATGGTTTGAATTTAATGGGTTTTATCGAAATCATGATCTTGATTTCTCAAGATTTTTTACATGAAATCTTTTATATGAATCAAGAATTTTCATGATCTCCTAAGAATTCTTTACGTTATTTATTTAAGAGGAGATGTGTCAAAATGAATCATGCCTTTTGGTATTCACATGTTCTAATATTTCATGATGACTTTTATGCAATTCCTTGTATTCAAGAAATGTTAATCTCATCACTCAATTATTTTCTTCTTGATATTCCTTATGCAATGATATGAATGCATGAAATATTCATGAATTTGAAATGATACATGCAATACTTATTATAATGATGTATGTGATGTATTGCTTATAATATATCATGAATGCTCTAAATGATAAATATTTGGTATCATGATGAAAATGTTGATAAATACTTAAAAAAATTTAATGTTTTTAGTATCATGTATGATATGCTCATAATGATGATTGATTTTTCGGTATCGTATATAAAAAATGAAATGTAAGATTTTAAAATTACGCATATCTTAATTTGAAAATATAATGATGCACAAATAAGATTGATACTTACCTTTGTCAAAATCTGAAAATTGATATAAAGGGTCTTCCCTTCTTTTTGACAATGACAAAGGAGGAGATAAAAGATGCTAGCTCGCACAATTCAAGAAGAAAGCAAAAAATTACACTTCTCAAAAGAGAAGAAAGAACTTGCTTCTTGAACATCTCAAATTGTTAGCTTCCATGTTGTAAAATAATGTAACATTCCGTTAGCTTGTGTTTTGCAAAGAAACAAAAATAATGGCACTTCTCAAAAGAAAAGAAAGAGCTTGCTATCTTAAACATCACTAGCTTGCCTATCTTGAGAAGCAAAGAGTTGCTATCTAAAAAGAAGCAAAATTGCTATCTTGCACATCGCAAAGAAAAGCAAATTTGTAAAATTATACAATTCTAAATTATTGCTAGCTTGTATATTGCAAAACTTGCTTTCTCTTTTAAACACTTGCTAGCTTGAACATTGCAAAACAAACATGCTGAACTTGCATATCTAGCAAAACTTACAAACTTGCAAAACTCAAATTTTTGCTAGCTTGCATGATGATAAAACTTGATGTTTATTATGCAATGATTTGAACTCCTACTTTTAAACACATGAGAATTATATTTCTCCTTTTTGTTGATAACAAAGGGGGAGAAGTATATTGATGGCATGCATGATTTGATCATGGCATGTTTGCTTTGATTTTTGAATCCATGAGTTTCTATCAATATGGCATATTGATAGAGGGAGTTTGGTTAAACTCCGGGAGTTAAGGTTAACTCCGTCATCAGTTGGTTGTCATCATCAAAAAGGGAGAGATTGTTGAATCTCGGATTTTGATGATGAAACCAATCGATATGTGTTTATGTTTTAATATACGTTTTGAGTGATGTAGGATGCTTCGATCAGGATGAGACAATTAAAGCAGGAAAATCATGTTGGGCTAGAGGAACATGTCAAAAGATTGGACGTTGGGCCGGTGGATCGGTCGATGTATCGATAGAAGGCTTCGGGCTATGGATTTGGGCATCGGGCCATGAAGAGCAGACATTGCACCAAGGATATCAGAGTTGTAGAGTCAATTGGTTGATTGGGCAATAGGCCACAAGAGAGGACGATGCGTCGAAGAATCGGACGAAACGTCGAGGAATCGGACGAAACGTCGAGGGACCAATGACATGCCGGACAACTTGATTAATGCTTAGTATTAATTGTCTAGATCGAAGTTTGTTTTACATATACATGATTAACTACGATAGCAAGGCATGAAGCAAAATGAAGTCTCGGATTCAAGGACGTGATCGCGTTGGGAGTTCGTCGAAAGTCCAGACGTTGGTCGGAAGTTCTACGGGAACCAGCCGAGAAGTCACGGAGCTTGCCAGAGAAGCTCATCGTAACTCGCCAAGAAGATCGTTGTGAAGTTCAGGAGCTTACCGGGAGTCCACCGGGACATTGCCGAGAGTTCGTGAGAGGTTCATCGGAAGATCGCCGGAAGCTCGCTGGAAGAATTGACATAAGGATTTGTTTAGCTTAGAATATATCTTAGGAATCGTAGTTAGCACGTAATTGGGATTGAATTTGGGCCAACCTAATTAGGGGCCAGCTAGGCCCATGTAAGAATTGTGTTGGGCCCAATAAGAGGCCCAAACAGTGCCCTAAGAAGACTCACCGTCGTGGCATAGTCTTCGAGACTATGTCAAGCGGTGGTACCACCAGTCTGGGTGGTTGTACCGCCCCTGGCAGGTTGCTAGGTGGTGGTACCACTAGTTTGGGCAGTGGTACTGCTCAGCATAGCCTCCCAGGCGGTGGTACCACCAGACTTGGGCGATACCACTGCCCAGACAATGTCAGCCAAACTAAAACTAGGCGGTAGTACCGCCCAACATAGGCGGTGGTACCGCCCATGCCTAGGGAACCCAGGATGAGATGTTTTTAGGCTCCAAGTTTGAATCAACTTGAAGCCTATAAATACCCCTCTCATCCTTGGTTAAAGCACACAAGCACAAAGAGCAAAAAGGAAAGAAACACTGTAGAAATCACTTTAGAAATTCCCTCCTCCACTTTAAGTTTAGAATTCTGTAAGAGGAGTGTTGTTAGAACCCTTACAGATTCTAAACTTGGGGTTGATCTCTTTAGGGGATCAGCCTCCTTGGAACTCTATAGGGGTTCCTCCCTCCAAGTTACTGCTCAAAGGCTGCATAAAAGATTCATCTATTGCTTATCAAAAGAGGAGGAATACATGACTATTTATAGGGTTTCTAAACTCTAACTCCTAATAGGACTCCTACTCAAGACTCCTACTTCTAACCAACTCCTAATAGGACTTCTACTCAAGACTCCTATTCCTTTACAACTCCTAATTTATCTCTAAGAAACAACATCCTAACCCTAGCCGGCCTCTTCACCTCTTTAATAGGGGTCGGCTTAGGTAGGTTTTACATGAATGTCCCTCTCAATTAGGACTCTCCTAGCTAGAGTCCTAACAGACCCGCCATCTTCAAATCAGCCTTGTCCTCGAAGCTGACGATTCATGAATTTTGGGAATTTGATCTTCAAGTCATCATAGTTCTCCCAAGTGGCATCTTCTGTTGGTTGGTTCACCCACTGTATTAGCACTTTAGTAGTGGGTCATCGTCGTCGAGTCACAATCCGTCGATCAATAATGACACTTGGCTGGGTCTGGAGTTCTCCTTGGATAGTCATATTTGGTGGGTGGCTTTGGGCTGTCTCCAAGTACCTATTTATAACTTTTGTCTGGCCATTGATTTGTGGGTGATATGTCGTACTCCTTTTCAATTTAGTACCCTGCATATGGAATAACTTTATCTAAAATCTGCTCGTGAATATACAAGTAGAATTTATCATAAACACAATGCGTCCCTTATTGTGTAATTCTTTTGAGTCCCAATTGTAATGAGACACGGAGCTTGGTGCTTCCTCCAATTTTTTTATAATCTTACTAGTCTCTAAATCTTCCTGCAATTCCATCTTAATATCCTCAAGGAAGTTGATGGTCATAAGTGAAATGGCCGAAACTTCAGCTTGCTCGGGTAGCTGCGAAGGCGCATCTGCAAGAACATTCTCTTTCCCCTTTTTGTAAGTTATTTCATAATCAAATCCAAGAAGTTTTGTTACCCAGTTTTGCTGCTCAGGGGATGATATCTTTCGCTCCAAAAAGTACTTAAGGCTTTTATGATCGATTTTAATTTAAACTCATCGACCAATCAAGTAGGGTCTCCACCTCGTTGCTGCGCGCACAATGGCGAGCATCTCCTTATCATATGTTGACTTATTTTGATGGGAAGGAGATAATGCCTTGCTAGTGTATGCGAATGGTTGACCATCTTGCATGAGAATGGCTCCAATTCCGACTCCAGATGCGTCGGCCTCAATAACGAAGGGTCGGTTGAAATCTGGTAGTGTCAGCACCGGCGTCGTCGTCATGGCTGCCTTAAGTTTGTCGAAGGCAGCGGAGGCTCTGTCTAACCATTGGAAGACATCTTTTTTCAGTAAGAAAGTAAGTGGTGTATTGATCTTTCTATAGTTTTTCATGAACTTACGATAGTAGCCTATTAAACCCAGAAAACCATGTAGCAATTTTATGTTCCTTGGGGTAGGCCAGTTTTGCATTGCTTCAATTTTGAAGGGGTCCACTATCACACCTTCCTCTGATAGGATATGCCCAAGATATTCCACCTTTTGTTGAAGAAAGCAAAAATTCGTAGTGGTTGTTGTGTGTTTAAAAGGTGGTTTTCGGTATGTCTTCTTCGCACACTCATATTTGATGATACCCGGATCAAAGGTCCAGCTTTGTGAAGATTTGTGCTCCCTTTCATCTAGTAATTCATCTGCTATTGGAATAAGGTATTTGTCCTTGATGGTTATGCCATTAAGAGCTCAATAATCAACGCATATTCGCCATGTTTTGTCCTTCTTGCGTATAAGTAGCACCGATGAAGAGTAAAGGTTGCAACTTGGCCGAATAACTCATGTTTCAAGCATCTCTTTTACAATCCTTTCTACTTCATCCTTTTGGATATGTAGATATTGATATTGTTATGATGATGAAACTACTTGATATATGTTTATGATTTAATCTGCATTTTGAGTGACGTAGGATGCTTCGATCAGGATGAGACAATTAAAGCAGGAAAATCATGTTGTGCCGGAGGAACATGTCAGAAGATTAGACGTCGGGCCGGTAGATCGGTCGACGTATCGACAGAAGGCTTCGGGCCGTGGACTCGGGCATCGGGCCAAGAAGAGTGGGTATTGTGCCAAGGATATCGGAGTTGCGGAGCCAACTAGCCGATTGGGCAATAGGCCGCAGGAAAGGACGATGCGCCGAAGAATCGGACGAAGCGTCGAGGGACCAATGACATGCCGGACAACTTGGTTAATTGCTTAGGATTAATTGTCTCGATCGAAGTTTTTGTTTTAAGTGTGCAGGATTAACTACGATGAAAGTTAGACAAGCAGCAGGAGTTACGCCGGAGTCAAGATCATGATCACGTTGGGAGTTCGAGAGTTCGACGGAAGTTCGGACGGTCGTCGGAGGTTCTGCGAGAACAGATCCGAGAAGTCCAGAAGCTTGCCAAGCGAAGCTCATTGGAACTCGCCAAGTGGATCGTCGCAAAGTCCAGGAGTTTGCCGGAAGTCCGTAGAAGCATCACCGAGGGTTCATCGGATGATCGACGAAAGTTCGCCGGAAACTCGCCGGAAGAAGCGATTGACGCACTGAAGCAAAGCTGCAGAAATTGTCTTAGATCTAATCGTAGTTAGCACATTGATTAAGTTGGAAAATGGGAGGTGATCCCATTAGCTTAATCTTGGAGCAATTGGGCCCCTGAAAGACTGGAATTGGGCCGAATGGAGCTAACCATTCGGACCCTGATTGCACCAGGAGGTGCAACTGCCTAGGCCAGGAGGTGGCACCGCCTGGGCTAAGCCTCCCAGCGAGACTGGGCGGTGCAACCTCCCCAGCCAGGAGGTGGCACCGCTTGAGCTCAGTCTTCGAGCAAGACTGGGCGGTGCAACCTCCCTGACAGAGAGGTGGCACCGCCTGAGCTTGGTCTTCGAGCTCTGGCAGAGAGGTGCAACTGCCTCAATCAAGAGGTGGCACCGCTTAGGCTCAGTCTTCGAGCTCTGCCAGGCGGTGCAACCTCTCCAGTCAGGAGGTACAACCGCCTGATCCCGGAATTCCGGGATTTGATCGTTTTGAGCTCCAAATTTGAACTAGGTTGGGGCCTATAAATACCCCACCCATTCAGCACTGAAAGGATAGAACACACACTCGAAATCTTGCTATCTTTCTGTGTTTCTTAGAGCTCAAAACTGCTAGTTCTCCTCTTTCTATTCTTCAAGTTTGAGTTGTAAAGAGAGGAGAGAAAACTTCTGTAAGGGTTGTCTCCTAAGCCCGTCAAAATGAGTGAATCTGTAAGAGGGTAGTTGGCCTTCGCCTATTGAAGGAAGGCTTCTAGTTGACGTCGGTGACCTCGTCGGTGGAGGAAGCCAAAAGTGGAGTAGGTCAAAACTGACCGAACCACTCTAAATCTCTGGTTTTCTTTCATTTTGAGCACTTTATCATTACTGCAAACCTCCTACATAGCTACTGCTCTCTGCGCTTTTACGAACAAGTTTCTAAGTTCTGTTCTTTTCAAATCTGCATTCAGACGTAAATCGGTGTTTTCGTACGATCTCTACATTGCGGTTTACACTTGCGTTTTGATTCTATTTATAACTGTAAACTGTCTTCTGCGCTTTTACGAACGAGTTTCTTTGCAGTTTACGTTTACGTCTTGATTCTGTTTATAACTGCAAACTTATTTCTGCGAACAAGTTTCTTTGCAGTTTACGTTTACGTCTTGATTCTGTTTAGACGTAAAACTATGTTTTAGACGTAAACTACTTTTAAACGTAAAACTACGTTTAGACGTAAAACTACGTTTAGACGCAAACTGCGTTTAGACGTAAAACTACGTTTAGACGTAAAACTGTGTTTAGACGTAAAACTGCGTTTAGACGCAAACTGCACTGCACTCAGACGCAATCTGATCTTAGACGTAAACTGCGCTTAGACGCATACTGCGCTTAAACGCAATCTGCGCTTAGATGCAAACTGCGCTTAGACGCAAACTGCGCTTAGACGTAATCTGAGTTTAGACGTAAACTGCACTTAGACGCAAATTGTGCTTAAACGCAATCTGAGCTTAGATGCAAACTGCGCTTAGATGCAAACTGCGCTTAGACGCAATCTGCATTTAGACGCAAACTGCAAACTGCATAAATTGCGCTTAGACGCAAACTGTGTTTAGACATAAACTACACTTAATCATAAGTAATCTTAGAATTGGCTTTTGCATCAAAATAGTTTTTATCGAACGAACGCAGCTTTCATTTTTAATCGCTGAAAGATTTCCGCTGCACTAATTCACCCCCCCTCTTAGTGCTCTCGATCCTAACAATTGGTATCAGAGCGGGGTATTTCTCATTTCGGATTTACACCTGAGAGAAATGGCTCTTCAAGAGGGCTTTTCGGTCTTTCGTCCACCGTTCTTTAACGGATTGGACTACACTTATTGGAAAACTCGAATGAGAGTTTTCTTGACTTCTCTAAATCTGGATTTATGGAATATCGTTGAAAACGGTTTTCAACTTCCCTCTAAACCGATGAACGAATGGTTGGATTTAGAGAAGAAGTATTTTTCCTTAAACGCAAAGGCTATGAATGCCTTATTTTGCGCTTTGGACAAAAATGAGTTCAATCGGGTTTCTTTGTGCGAAACGGCTTTCGATATTTGGCGCGCTCTTGAAATCACGCACGAGGGAACTAGTAGAGTCAAAGACTTGAAAGTTAATATTTTACTGCATGATTTCGAGCTTTTTCATATGAAACCAAGCGAAACCGTTGTTGACATGTACACCCGTTTTACGGATGTCGTCAATGGTTTAAAATCACTTGGTAAAAGCTTTTTGGATTTTGAACTCGTTAACAAAGTTTTGCGCTCACTTTCTAAAACTTGGGATTCAAAAGTAACTGCTATTCAAGAATCGAAAAACTTGAACCAATTTCCACTTGAAGAACTAATTGGTTCATTGATCACATATGAAATGACGTGCAATGCACGTAAAGAACTTGAGAACCACCTTCCAAAGAACAGGAAGGATTTGGGACATAGAACATTTGAAGACCACTCGAGCATAAGCTCAAGTGATGGGAATTTAAACTACAAATGAAACAAAAATTAAAAAGTAAAAAGAACGGAACTACTTGCTTTGAACGCAAGAAGAAGAACAAAAACTGGGATGAATCGAGCTCCTCTGAAGACGAGGAGAAAATCAACAAAGGCGAGGTGGCAAACTACGCCTTTACGCCTTTCGACGCTAAGGTAATCAAAATGCCTTTAATTTACTTTGAAATTACATGATGCTTTTCGTAAAGCATTTTTTTTATTTAATTTTCTTGAAAATTACATGTTTAATAATTTTATAATGAAAATACAAACAATTAGGAATCATGCTTATCATTCTAGTAATTTTGAAAATAATCATGAAAATTGCATGTTTATGATAAACAAAATGATTTTGATTAAAAATACCTTATGAAATCATGCTATATGTGGTTGATAAGTAATAATGTGTATCATGTTGATTTCCATTGTTATTTCTCGATTTTGAGTATATGAAATCATGTTTAATTTGAAGTTATGATTAATGAGTTTATATGTTTTGAAAATGTGCATGTTTTAATTTGAAAATATAATGATGCACAAATAAGATTGATACCAACCTTTGTCATGATTTAAAAATTGATGTAAAGGGTTTTTCCCTTCTTTTTGACAATGACAAAAGGGGAGATAGCTAGCTTGCACAATTCAAGAAGAAAGCAAAAATTGCACTTCTCAAAAGAGAAGAAATTGCTATCTTGAACATCACCAAGAAGTGCTATCTTGCAAATCTCAAGACACACAAATGCAATCATGCAAAATTTGTAATTTTGCACATCATTAAAATTTATGATGCTTTGGTGATTATGTAGAACTTAGCTATATTGAACATCACCAAGGAATGCTATCTTGCCTATCTCAAGAAGCAAAAAGTTAACTTGCACATCTAGCAACTTATATTTCAAGAAGCAAGAGTTACTTTCTTGAACATCTCAAAATTGCTAGCTTACGGGCCTTAAAATGTAGAAATTTTCTGCTAGCTTGAATATGGTAAACTTGCTATCATACTGATGAGCATACCTTATCTTCATGATTATATTTGAAAAACTATGGCAAAAATGTGTCTGAATGATTAAACGTGTTAAAATTATTTTTCGGACTTTTTGATTGAATGATCAAATCACTTGATTGCCATAATAATTTTACACAATTACTTACCATGATTACATGTTGGAAATTATGTGCTTGAATACAAAAATTTCCATGATAATAAGCATGTTTTACCTTCATGATTGTCATTGAATATCTCTAGTAAAACCCTGTCCGAATGTATGGAAGTGTCAAATTTCATTTTCGGATTTTCTTGATCCTAACAATTGGATTTTCTTGATACATTATCCTCTTCCAAACTTAACAAGCATATGTCATATCAATTTTAATTCACATCATTGATTTTTGACATATGGAATCATCTAGCAAATGCACTTATCATATGAAAAATATTTTTCGAGAAACATATTTGATAATTCCCTCTTATAAAAGGAAGATATTTTTACATACAAGGATTTGACTCACTTACATATCTTAATCCTTGCAAAAATGAAGTGTGCTTTAATATCTTATCGATTTGAACTTCACATATGGCTTTCCTCCTTCATGTAAAAAGATAACAAATAAAAAGGAAGAAGCAATAAAAGCTATCTCCATGTCATGTTTTCCTCAAAATGTTTGCATTACTGGTATCCTATCACTCATTGTTGGAAAATGACATGAACCAACTTATGGCATCGCACTTATATTTAAAATTTGCTTATATCGTTCTCCTTGTTATTGATGACAAAGGGAGAGAAATATATGATGTTGATATGGTTGCTATCACTGATGCTATGATTAGGCCATACTTCCATCACTAAGAAATATATGATTGCTATCATTGCTATGATTAGGCCATACTTGCATCACCATGTAATATATGATTGCTATCATTGCTATATGCCCTGTATCAAGATATCAAACAAAAATTTATATCGTACGAGCTGATATCTTACCATGTGATGCAATGCTACACTTGCTAAAATATTCGAAATGTGTACATCATGAAATGATATCAAAATCTTACTTCACAGCTTTACATGTCGATATCATGCCATACGATGAAATGCTACAATTGATAAACACTTGAAATAGTTGCATTACGATATCAAAAGCTAACACTGCAAAGGAAGCAAAAATTTCCTAGCTTGCAACTTGCATATTTCAAGAAGCTAGAGTTGCCTTCTTGAATATCTCTAAACTGCTAGCTTGCAAGTTCTAAAATGTTGTAACATTGCTAGCTTGCATGTGCTATCTTGTATGCCGTAAAACTTGCATATCTAAAACTTGATAGCTTGAATGTTCTAAGCATGATGTAACATTTGCTAAATTTTCTGGCTTCAAACTTGCATGATGATAACAAAAGATATTATGTTTTTCATGCAATGAGTTAAACTTACATCACAAACACTTGATTGTGGTACTTCTCCTTTTTGTTGATGACAAAGGGGGAGAAGTATGTTGATGAAATGACATGTTATGCATAAGTTTATGATGACATGTTGCTTGGATTTTTGAATCCAAGAGTTTCTATCAATATGGCATATTGATAGGGGGAGTTTGTTTAAACTCTGGGAGTTAAGGTTAACTCCGTTTATGATGACATGTTGCTTAGATTTTGGAATCTAAGAGTTTCTATCAATATGGCATATTGATAGGGGGAGTTTGTTTAAACTCCGGGAGTTAAGTTTAACTCCGTCATCAAGTGGTTGTCATCATCAAAAAGGGGGAGTTGTTGAATCTCGTATTTTTATAATGAAACTACTTGATATATGTTTATGATTTAATCTGCGTTTTGAGTAACGCAGGATGCTTCGATCAGGATGAGACAATTAAAGCAGGAAAATCATGTTGTGCCGGAGGAACATGTCAGAAGATTGGACGTCGGGGCGGTAGATCGGTCGACGTATCGACAGAAGGCTTCGGGCCGTGGACTCGGGCATCGAGCCAAGAAGAGCGGGTATTGTGCCAAGGATATCGGAGTTGCGAAGCCAACTGGCCGATTGGGCAATAGGCCGCAGGAAAGGACGATGCACCGAAGAATCGGACGAAGCGTCGAGGGACCAATGACATGCCGGACAACTTGGTTAATTGCTTAGGATTAATTGTCTCGATCGAAGTTTTTATTTTAAGTGTGCAGGATTAACTACGATGAAAGTTAGACAAGCAGCAGGAGTTGCGCCAGAGTCAAGATCATGATCACGTTGGGAGTTCGAGAGTTCGACGGAAGTTCGGACGGTCATCGGAGGTTCTACGAGAACAGATCCGAGAAGTCCACAAGCTTGCCAAGCGAAGCTCGTTGGAACTCGCCAAGTGGATCGTCGCAAAGTCCAGGAGTTTGCCGAAAGTCCGCAGAAGCATCATCGAGGGTTCATCGGATGATCGACGGAAGTTCGCCGAAAACTCGCCGGAAGAAGCGATTGACGCACCGAAGCAAAGCTGCAGAAATTGTCTTAGATCTAATTGTAGTTAGCACGTTGATTAAGTTGGAAAATGGGAGGTGATCACATTAGCTTAATCTTGGGGCAATTGGGCCCCTGAAAGACTGGAATTGGGCCGAATGGAGCTAACCATTCGGACCCTGATTGCACCAGGAGGTGCAACCGCCTAGGCCAGGAGGTGGCACCGCCTGGGCTAAGCCTCCCAGCGAGACTGAGCGGTGCAACCTCCCCAGCCAGGAGGTGGCACTGCCTGAGCTCAGTCTTCGAGCAAGACTGGGCGGTGCAACCTCCCTGACAAAGAGGTGGCACCGCCTGAGCTCGGTCTTCGAGCTCTAGCAGAGAGGTGCAACCGCCTCAATCAAGAGGTGGCACCGCCTGGGCTCAGTCTTCGAGCTCTGCCAGGTGGTGCAACCTCTCCAGTCAGGAGGTACAACCGCCTGATCCCGAAATTCCTGGATTTGATCGTTTTGAGCTCCAAATTTGAACTGGGTTGGGGCCTATAAATACCCCACCCACTCAGCACTGAAAGGATAGAACACACACTCGAAATCTTGCTATCTTTCTGTGTTTCTTAGAGCTCAAAACTGCTAGTTCTCCTCTTTCTATTCTTCAAGTTTGAGTTGTAAAGAGAGGAGAGAAAACTTCTGTAAGGGTTGTCTCCTAAGCCCGTCAAAAGGAGTGAATCTGTAAGAGGGTAGTTGGCCTTCGCCTATTGAAGGAAGGCTTCTAGTTGACGTCGGTGACCTCGTCGGTGGAGGAAGCCAAAAGTGGAGTAGGTCAAGACTGACCGAACCACTCTAAATCTTTGGTTTGCTTTCATTTTGAGCACTTTATCATTACTGCAAACCTCCTACATAGCTACTGCTCTCTGCGCTTTTATGAATAAGTTTCTAAGTTCTGTTCTTTTCAAATCTGCATTCAAACGTAAATCGGAGTTTTCGTACGATCTCTACATTGCGGTTTACACTTACGTTTTGATTCTATTTATAACTGTAAACTGTCTTCTGCGCTTTTACGAACGAGTTTCTTTGCAGTTTACGTTTACGTCTTGATTCTGTTTATAACTGCAAACTGATTTCTGCGAACAAGTTTCTTTGCAGTTTACGTTTACGTCTTGATTCTGTTTATAACTACAAACTGATTTCTACGAACAAGTTTCTTTGCAGTTTACGTTTACATCTTGATTCTATTTAGACGTAAAACTGTGTTTTAGACGTAAACTACTTTTAAACGTAAAACTACGTTTAGACGTAAAACTATGTTTAGACGCAAACTGCGTTTAGACGTAAAACTACGTTTAGACGTAAAACTGTGTTTAGACGTAAAACTACGTTTAGACACAAACTGCACTGCGCTCAGACGCAATCTGATCTTAGACGTAAACTGCGCTTAGACGCATACTACGCTTAAACGCAATCTGTGCTTAGACGCAAACTACGCTTAGACGCAAACTGCGCTTAGACGTAATCTGAGTTTAGACGTAAACTGCGCTTAGACGCAAACTGCGCTTAAACGCAATCTGAGCTTAGATGCAAATTGCGCTTAGATGCAAACTGCGCTTAGACGCAATCTGCATTTAGACGCAAACTGCAAACTGCATAAATTGCGCTTAGACGCAAACTGTGTTTAGACATAAACTGCACTTAATCATAAGTAATCTTAGAATTGGCTTTTGCATCAAAATAGTTTTTATCGAACGAACGCAGCTTTCGTTTTTAATCGCTGAAAGATTTCCGCTGCACTAATTCACCCCCCCCTCTTAGTGCTCTCGATCCTAACAGATATGGCCGAGTATTTTCTGGAGGTTTGCCTGAAAGAATCGTTATATAATGATCATGCCGACGGGTAAGAGGTAGGTTGTACGGTTCGTCAAATATATCTAAAAATTTAGCAAGCAAAGAAAGTAGGTTTGGATCTTCAAATTCTATTGGCTCTCCCTTAGTTTGCTGCTCAAGTTGTACCAGAAATCTACTGCATGCTTTATGCAAAACCTTCTCCATTTGTTGTGTGCAAATCGTCGTTACGTCGCCCCCACGTTTCCCGTTCAGTATCACCTGTTTCTCCTTACTGTCAAATTTCATAATTAGTTGCATAAAATTCCAAGAAATATCACCTAATATCGTCAACCATTTAATTATAAGCATGGCCTCATGATCATCAAGAGGGAGAAGGAAGAAATATGCAATTATCTCTTGGTAAGGCCTCGTGATCAGCAATAGTTTCACTTGCGGGCGCCTAAGATCATACTTCAAAATCCATCCATCGGCGACCTTAACGTCAAACCTGTTGCAATTCTCGATAGGTAAGGCCATCTAGATAGTAACCTTACTATTTAGAAAGTTATTAGTACTGCCCGTGTCGATGAGAACAGTGATCGGTTGTTGCTTGAGAAGGCCTCCAACTTTCATCGTTTGCAGGTTTGAGTAGCCGGCTAGTGTATGTGTCGTAACTTCGGTCGGTTGTGGCTCTTCTTCTGTATCTTTTTCTTCATGTTCAAGACTCTCTTTTGGATGTTCAATGACCTCTTCTTCTATTGGTTCAATCATAAGAAGTCTCCCTTTACGACAGCGATGCTCACGGCTCCACGGCTCGTCACAATGCCAACATAACCCCTTCGCATATCGCTCTCGAAGCTCTTCTCTTGTTAACCTCTTTGGTGTAGGGACTTGGTCGATAGTAGGGGAGGCTGAGGGCTTCAATATTACTGGTTGAGGGGCGACCCTAGTCCTCTTAGCTTCATGGTTCAATTGCTCCTCTTGATGTCGTGCGAAAGAGATGGCTGCCATAAGCGTATATGGTTGTCGCGCTTTAACTTCTTCTCGGATCTCCGGCTTCAAGCCCTCAATGAAGGTCCTCAATAGCTGTTTTTGAGACCAATCATGAGTTTGATTAGATAACCTTTCAAACCTGGTTTGGTACTCCTGAATGGTAGAGGTTTGTCGGATCTTTGCTAGTTGTCCATCAATATTCTTGTAATCGGTTGGTTTGAAGCGGATCAGTAGTTCTTCTTTGAATTGTCATCATGAAAAGACTTCATAAGTATGTTCAAACCAGTCAATCCATTGTATAGCATCCCCTTCAAGATGTATAGCTGCAATTTTCACCATATATGCATCCGCAGTTTTATGGTACCGAAAATATCGCTCCGCGCGCGAGATCTAACCAATCGGGTCTCCTTCTTCCCATCTAGTGAAGTCCACTCTCATGCATGGATAGTTGGGGTTGGACATAGAGCTTCCCCTCTCTTGGAAGTCATATCTTTGGGCTTGGTGCGATTGGGCAAAGCTCTCTCCTTGATGTGATTTCTTCGGTCTTAGTGGTCGGCCCAATCTGAGTTCGGTAAAGAGCGTCCGAATCTTATCCTCCATTCGTGCCTCGAAGGCTTCGAATTTAGCATTGATTACCTCCTCAGATGCCATAGTATATGCCGCCAAATCTGTGATGTTAAGATCTCTCTTTTGTTGTCGTGTTAAAGACATGTCTTGGTTGAGAGAGGTGATGGTCGTAAGGGTTGGTAGATTGGTGGATGTAGGCTACGGTTTAGGCTTGTTTTGTAGCTATTTGGGTACAGTTTGAGGGTGTGGTTTGGTTGAGTTTTAGGGCTGTAGATGAAAGTTTTGGATCTGTGGTAGATGGTACCAAAGGTTTGATAGAAATAAGTGGAAGTTGCAGCAAGTATGTGCTGTCTTGTAAGAGTAGAATTGTCGTCGAAGAAACAACGGTTTCTTGACATAATTTTCACCAAAAACTTGAGAGAATTGATAGTAAAATCACAGTTTATATGACAGCAAGGATATATAATTTAATCAAGAAAATTTTGGCAGTATAACAGCAAGGAAATTGGTGCAAGTTGCGATTGTAGAATTCTCGTCGAGAAATTTCAGCGGGAAACGATGAAAATTTGTAGCAACACAAAATCATTTTTAGAGATGAATTTGTTAATAGATCAATCTTAGACAGAAGCCAAGATGATCTATAAAGTGTATAAAAAATTTCATTCAAAAAAGATTGCAAATAGATGGGTTAAGGCAACAATATGCGGCTGGAATTTTCTGCAGCATAGATTTTTAAGTATAGCAGATTGGATGTAAAATATTAGTTATTTATATTGAGAATTTTTTGATGAAACCAAAGGGAATTCTACTGTTAGGAAGTGTCAAAGCTATCATAAAAATTTCGTAAAGATTTGGATAGAAACAACATAGTATCAAGATCAAACAAACAGTGTTATGCGGCTGAAATTTTACAATGCAGATTTTCAAGTATAGTAGATTAGACGTAAAATATCAATGGTTTATATTAAGAATTTTTTGACAAAAACCAAAGGATATCTGCTGTTAGGAAATGTCAAAGATGTCATAAAAATTTCGTAGAGATTTGGATAGAAAAAACACAGTAGCAAGATCAAATAGATGGTGCTATACAGTTGGAATTCTGCAATGTATCTTTCGTCGTAGAGATGAAAACTTTATGACGAAAAGTTTATGCATCAATATAGGAATAATTTTTTTAGGATTTTCAAATAAGGATAACTAAATTGCAATAGCAGTAAGGTAGAAAATCAGAACCTGTTGTAATTCACGGGGAGATCAAAGGATGATCCGTGGTGGTGGAGATGACGGCGGAATTTGGCAACGATCTCTTAAGCAATTATGGGAATTGCTTTGGGCAGTTGTGGAGGGTTGATGGATGGCTGTGGAAGGGCAAAGAGACGCCAAGAATACTGCTCTGATACTAGGTGTTAGAACTCTTGCAGATTCTAAACTTGGGGTTGATCTCTTCAGGGGATCAGCCTCCTTGGAACTCTATAGGGGTTCGTCCCTCCAAGTTGCTGCTCAAAGGCTGCATAAAAGATTCATCTATTACTTATCAAAAGAGGAGAAATACATGGCTATTTATAGGGTTTCTAAACCCTAACTCCTAATAGGACTCCTACTCAAGACTCCTACTTCTAACTAACTCCTAATAGGACTTCTACTCAAGACTCCTATTCCTTTACAACTCCTAATTCATCTCTAAGAAACAACCTCCTAACCTTAGCCAGCCTCTTCACCTCTTTAATAGGGGTTGGCTTAGGTATGATTTACATGAATGTCCCTCTCAATTAGGACTCTCCTAGCTAGAGTCCTAACAAGTGTGAGTTCTTGTAAGGGTTGTCTCCTAAACCCATGAAAAGGAGAATAGGGGTGTAAGAAGGAGTTGGTCTTCACCTATTGAAGGAATACCTCTAGTGGATGCCGGTGGCCTCGACGAAAGAGGAATCAGAGGAGTGGATGTAGGTCATGATTGACCAAACCACTATAAACAGTTGTCTTCTCTGGTTTGCATTTATTCTTGCTATTTATCTTAACTACAAACTGCCTTCCTTACTTTACTTCAAATATGTTTCCGTAAGCTTTCAAAGTTTTTATCTGCATGAAATAACTTTTACATCGAAATTGGATTTCAACGTACGAACACAGTTTTGATCATCGAAAGTTTTCCGCTATACTAATTCACCCCCCCCCCCCCTTAGTGCTCTTGATCCTAACACTACTAGCATAGGCAAGGAGCATTCTTATGACTTCTAATCGAGCCATAGGAGCGAAAGTTTATTCGTAATCAATACCTTCTTCTTGGTTGAAAACTTTGGCCACTAATCTAGCCTTGTTTCTAACCACAATACCAAATTCATCTTGCTTGTTTCTAAAGACCCATTTAGTACCAATAACTAAATGTTCATTTACTAGATTCACAAAATTCTTCGAAATCACGATTTTGAAATTCACCTCCGTGATCACTTCGAATTGATGAAATCATAGAACTCTTTTCATTTTGAACAAGTTTACAAAACTTGGTGAAATATCTAAAGCATTTACTTATGTGTTTGAAGAAATAAGTCCATGTGTATCTACTATAATCATTTATAATAACAAAAGCGTATTTGCTACCTCCTAGGCTTGATGTAGAGATTGGTCCGAATAAGTCCATATGGATCAATTGCAAAGGTCTAGAGGTGCTTATTTGATTCTTAGATTTGAAGCTACCCTTTATTTGTTTTCTTAATTGACAAGCATCACACACATTATCTTTGATGAACTTGATATGAGGAAGTCCTCTTACAAATTCTTTGGATGAAATTTGGGTGATTAGTTTCATGCTAGCATGACCTAATCTCCTATGCCAAAGCCAAGCATCGTCATTCAAAACTGAGAAACACATTTCATTACAAAGATCATTGATGTCAATGGTGTATATGTTATTTTGTTTTAATGCAATCATAGATGTGTTTTTGTGTGGTTTTTCAATGATGCAAGCATTAGATTTGAATTTGACAATATATCGTTTATCACACAATTGATTAATGCTTAATAGGTTATGTTTTAAACCATCAACTAACAAAACATCTTTAATAAAGAAGTTGGATTTGTTACCTATAGTTCCTTTGCCAATGATTTTACCCTTGTTGTTGTCTTTGAAGGTGACATAGCCTTCATCAATGCCAGTGAGCTTAGAGAATTGAGATGGATCTCCGATCATATGCCTTGAGCATCCACTATCAAGGTACTATCTCTTTATGGTTCCTTTTGGAACCCAAATCAATTTGTTTGGACTAACTTTCTTGAATAGACAATGATAAGTTCTATGTCCATGTTTGCAATAAAAGTTGCATTTGTTTTGGTGCAAAATATGCAAGATAGGGTCTTTAATGAAAGTACTTAGATTTTGGTGAGAGCTTCTCACAAATCTGATTCCACTTCTTTTATAAACGTGACCCTTATTGGTAAGGATCATGTTCAAGGACTTTCTACCAACCTCAAATTTATTCAAGGTGTCCTTAAGTAGTAAGTTCTCCTTTTGGAGTATTTCTAAGTTATGACATTTCATACATGGAGCTAAACTATCATTATGCTCAAATTTTAATTTATCGAAATTACTAATAAGAGTATCATGCTCCTTTTTTAATAATTTATATTTTCTACTAATTATTTTATATTCATCAAATAAATCATAGAAAGTATTTAATAATTTATTAATTGATAAATCTGCATCGATTAAATTTGTTACCTCCTCTCCAATGGCCATGAGTGCATAATGAGCAACTTCCTCAGTGTTGGACTCCTCTTCTTCGGATGGGCTTGAGTCATCCCATATTGCTTTGAGTGCCTTCTTTTTTGGTGTTCTATTCTTGGCTTGGGGACATTCACTTTTATAGTGTCCCAGCTTTTTGCATTCATAGCAAATTACTTGATTCTTTTTAGGTTTAAATTTATTTTTAGTGTCATTTTTAAATTTATTTCTTTTAATGAATTTTTTGAATTTCCTTGTTAAAAGTGCCAAGTCATCATCAAAGTCCTCATCACTTGAGTTTTCTCTCAAGTGGTCTTCTTGAGTTCTAAGTGTCATATCCTTCTAGTTCTTCGAAGGGTGTCCTCATGCTCTTCATGAGCTTTGTAAGTCATTTCATATGTCACTAATGACCCAATTAATTCTTCAAGAGGAAAGTTGTTTAAATCTTTGGCCTCTTAGAATTTTATTAACAAGCTCAAAATCCAAAAAACTTTTACCGAGTTATTTTAGACCATTGACGACATCCATAAAATAAGTGTACATGTCTCCTATGGTCTCACTCGGTTTCATTCGAAAAAGTTCATAAGAATGTACTAAAAGATTGATTTTGACTCTTTCACTCTACTTGTGCCTTCGTGAGTCATTTCGAGTGTATGCCAAATATCAAATGCAGTTTCACAAATCAGAACACGATTGAACTCTTTTTTATCTAGTGCACAAAATAACGTATTCACAGCCTTTGCATTTAGAGCGAAAGTCTTCTTCTCCAATTCATTCTAATCGATTATTAGAAGCGAAAACTTTGAAAATCCATTTTCTATAATATTCTAAAGCTCAAAATCCATGGAAATAAGGAAGATCCTCATTCGAGTCTTCCAATAGGTGTAATCCGTCCCATTGAACATGGGCGGATATGTAATAGAGTAACCCTCTTGGTTTCCAGCAAATGCCATCTCTCTTGGGTTTTAATCCAATTGAGAGTGAACCTCGCTCTGATACTAATTGTTATGATCAAGAGCACTAAGAGGGGAGGGGGGGGGGGGGGGGGTGTGAATTAGTACAGTGAAAAACTTTCATTGGTTAAAATCTGAATTCGTCAAAAACCATTTTGAAAAGATCTTTAAATTGAGAGCATATGGATGTGTAGTTGATGTAAAGCAATGAAGATAGTTTGCAATTAAGATAAGTAGTAGAAAGTTAATGCAAACCGAGATTTAGAGTGGTTCGGTCAATCTTAACCTACATTCACTTTTGCCTTCCTCCTCCGACGAGGTCACCGACGTCCACTAGAGGTCTTCTTTCAATAGGTGATGGCCAACACCCTTTTACAGCTTTTCTCCTTTTGACAGGCTTAGGAGACAAACCTTATAAGTTTTCACTCCTCTCTTGAATGATCAACACTTAGAAAAAAAGAGGGAGAAGAACTCTAGCTTTTACAACATTTTTAAGCCCTCAAATACTCAAGATTAAAGCAAGCTTTCGGTTCCCTTTCATGCAGGAAAGGGTGGTGTTTATAAAGGCCCTAATCAGTTTGAAAATGGAGCTCAAAAGTATCTTTTCTTAGATTTTTGGGGTCCTAGTGGTACTACCACTTATAATGATGTACATGATGTATTACATATGATGTGTATCATGAATGCTTTAAATGATAAATATTTGATATCATGATAAACATGTTGATAAATACTTAAAAATTTTAATGCTTGAATATCATGTATGATATGCTCATAATGATGATTGATTTATTTGTATCATGTATGAAAAATGAAATGTATGGTTTTGAAAATGTGCATGTTTTAATTTGAAAATATAATGATAAGATTGATACTTACCTTTGTCATGATTTAGAAATTGACGCAAAGGGTCATCCCTTCTTTTTGACATTGACAAAGGGGGAGAAATATCACTAGCTCATCTTGCAAAATTTAGAAACATTCACTTTGCAAAGGAAGCAAATTTTTGCTAACTTACATATTGCAAGGAAAAGAACTTGACATCTTGAACATCACAAAAATTTGCTACCTTGCATGATGTAAAATTTGTTAGAATTGCTAGCTTGTGATATAAAGAGAAGCAAAAAATTGCTATCTCAAAAGAAGCAAATTGCACAATTCAAGAAGAAAGCAAAAATTGCACTTCTCAAAAGAGAAGAAATTGTTATCTTGAACATCACCAAGAATGGCTAGCTTGAAATCTCAAGAAAACGCAAAAATATGCTATTGTGCCTATCTCAAGAAAAGCAAATATGCCAACTTGCATATATTTGAATTTGCTAGCTTGTATATTATTAAACTTGCATATTTCAAGAAGCAAGAGTTGCTTTCTTGAACATCTCTAAATTGCTAGCTTGTATGTTCTAAAATGTTGTAATATTGCTAGCTTGCATTATGTAGAACTTGCTATCTTGAACATTACCAAAAGTGCTATCTTATATGCTGTAAAACTTGCATATCTAAAACTTAATAGCTTGAATGTTCTAAGCATGATGTAACACTTGCTAAATTGTCTAGCTTCAAAACTGCATGATGATAAACCTTAATATTATGTTTTTCATGCAATGAGTTAAACTTATATTCCAAACACAAGAATAGTTGTACTTCTTCTTTTTGTTGATGACAAAGGGAGAGAAGTATGTTGATGACATGATATGTTATGCATAAGTTTATGATGACATGTTGCTTGGAATTTTGAATCCAAGAGTTTCTATCAATATGGCATATTGATAGGGGGAGTTTGTTTAAACTCCGGGAGTTAAGGTTAACTCCGTCATCAAGTGGTTGTCATCATAAAAAAGGGGGACATTGTTGAATCTCATATTTTGATGATGAAACCACTTGATATGCATTTATGTTTTAATCTGCATTTCAAGTGACGTAGGATGCTTCGATCAGGATGAGACAATTAAAGTAGGAAAAATCATGTTGTGCCGAAGGAACATGTTAGAAGATTGGACGTCGGGCCGGTGGATCGGTCGACGTATCGACAAAAGGCTTCGGGCTATGGACTCGGGCATCGGGCCAAGAAGAGTGGGTATTGTGCCAAGGATATCAGAGTTGTGGAGTCAATTGGCCGATTGGGCAATAGACCGCAGGAGAGGACGATGCGTCGAAGAATCGGACAAAGCGTCGAGGGACCAATGACATGCGGACAACTTGGTTAATTGCTTAGGATTAATTATCTTGATCAAAGTTTTGTTTTACATGTGCAGGATTAACTATGATGGAAGAAAGAAATGTAGTAGGAGTTGCACTAGAGTCAAGACCATGATCACGTTAGGGGTTCGAGAGTTCGACGGAAGTCCGGACGGTCGTTGGAGGTTCTACGGGAACAAATCCGAGAAGTCCAGGAGCTTGCCAAAGAAGCTTGTCGAAACTCACCAAGTGGATCATCGCAAGTCCAGGAGTTTGCCGGAAGTCCGCCGGAGCATCGCCGAAGGTTCTTCGAATGTTCGCCGGAAGCTCACTGGAAGAAGCAATTGATGCACCGGAGAAAGTTGTAGTAAATGTCTTAAGAAATATTATAGATAGCATGTAAATTAAGTTAGAAATGGGAGGTGATCCCATTAACTTAATATGGGGGCAATTGGGCCTTTGATAGACCCAAATTGGGTCGAATGGATCAACCCATTCGGACCAAAATTCCTGCTAGGCGGTGGCACCGCCCAAGAGATGGTCTCCCAGGAAAGCTAGGCGGTGCAACCGCCCCAGTCAGGCAGTGGTACCGCCTGGGCTCAGTCTTCGAGCGAGACTGGGCGGTGCAACCGCTCCAATCAAGCAGTGGCACCGCTTGGGCTCAGTCTCCGAGCGAGACTGAGCGATACAATTGCCCCTGACAAGCGGTGGAACTGCCTGAGCTCGGTCTCCAAGCTTTGCTCGGCAGTGCAACTGCCCCTGTCAGGCGGTGGCACCGCCTAGAGGCTCAATCTCCGAGCTGTCAGGCGGTTGTACCGCCCCTGTCAGGAGGTAGTACCGCCAGGACCCCGAAAATTCAGGAAATGACATTTTTGAGCTCTAAATTCAAACCAGTTTGGAGCCTATAAATACCCCTCCCATCCCTAGATAAAACACACAAGCATAGAGAGATTAAAAGAGAGAAAATGCTGCTGCAATCTATAGAATTTCCCTCCTCTAGCTTAAGTGTTAGAATTCTGTTTAAGAGAGGAGAGTGAGTGCTTGTAAGGGTTGTCTCCTAAACCCGGTAAAAGGAGAAGAGGGGTGTAAGAAGGAGGTTGATCTTCGCCTAATAAAGGAAGATCGTTAGTTGATGCCGGTGGCCTCAATGGAAGAGGAATCGAAGGAGTGGTTGTAGGTCATGATTGACCGAACCACTATAAATTATCGTCTTCTCTGGTTTGCATTTATTCTTGCTGCTTACCTTACTGCAAACCTCCATATTTGCTTTACTTCCTCATTACTTTTGTTGCACTCATTTACGAACTCGCTTTCAAGTTAAGTTTCCGAAAACGGTTTTATGTCGGAATTGATTTTATCGTACGAACGCAGTTTTAATCGTTGAAGGTTTTCCGCTACACTAATTCACCCCCCCCCCCTCCCCCCCCCCCCTCTTAGTGCTCTTGATCCTAACACCTTTGTCATCAACAAAAAGAAGTATCACAATCAAGTGTTTGTGATATACAAGTTCAACTCATTGCATTAAAAACATAATATCCATTTTTATTATCATGCAAATTTGCTATCATCATAGATATACATGGTAGTACAATAGCAAGTTTACAATATACAAGCTAATAAAATTTTTTCAACATTTTAAGACATGCAAGCTAGCAAGTTTGAGATGTTCAAGAAAGTAACTCTTGCTTCTTAAAATATAAGTTTTGCTAGATATGCAAGTTAACTTTTTGCTTCTTGAGATAGGCAAGATAGCACTCCTTGGTGCTGTTAAATATAGCAATTTCTTCTCTTTTGAGAAGTGCAATTTTTGTTTTTTTTTTTTGAATTGTGCGAGCTGGCAAATTAGATTTTTAGCATGTTTTGCTCCCCCTTTGTCGTTGTCAAAAAGAAGGGAAGACCCTTTATGTTAATTTCTAAATTTTGGCAAAGGTAAATAGCATAGATGAAAATTCAAGTCTTGATTGTGAAAATAATTATTTGATCATGAATATTTCATCATTGTGTGCATCATTATCATACGTTAAAGTATTGCATGCATAATACCAAATTATCATATATATTTTTAAAATATATAAACACATCATTATATGCATGATTCCAAATCATTATTCATATTATTTCAATCATTGTTTCAATCATCACTATAATTCATCATGCACAAAATGTAAAATCATCTAACATGATACAAACATTTATTTTCAAAATATTTATCACTGTTTTCATGTATGATAATAAAGTATTCATGAAACCGAACATTAAATCAATATTTTTAAGTATTTATCACTTCATAATTGTTGGTACCAAACATTTATCATTTAAGGCTTTTATGATACACATCATATACATCATCATAATAAATAGCATATGCATCATTCCAAATCATAAATATTTCAAATCATCATGGTATTAATCAGTCAAATTGCATCCTGCCATGCATGATCATAACTTTTCCCATTTTATAATTGTAAACAAGAAAGAATAAGAGAAGAACAAAATAGTGTAAAATATTTCAATTATTTCAATGTATACAAGCCATAAATCCAACGGCATCATATCATGAAAGATAAGACCTCTTGAATTACAAAAGACATGATTCATTTTATCAAATCTCTTTTTTTTATCAATAAAAAAAATTGTAGGTGCACAAAGAAGAGATCGTGATTAAAAAAAATCTCAAGTAGTAAATCTAAGAAATCAAGATCATGATTTGAATATAAACTCATTCAAATTCAAATCGTCAAATTCATCAAAATCTCAACATTACTTTCAAGAGATTCAAAATGGTATACATAGATTTATCATAATAATCATCAAGATCAATAAGATAGAGAAAAATAATTTTCAAAAAAATATTTTCCTCTTTTTAGTTGTTTCAATTCATATAATTGTATTTCATTTATGCCAAATAAAAACATGTTTCATGTTTAAAACCGAAAGTGTAAGATTTATTATGACAAAGATCAATAAGGCACTTTCATTATGGTAAAAATCAATAATCTATAAATCGCAAGATTCATCATTCATAATTTTAAATTATAAAACCATTAAACATGATTTCAAATTAATATGCTCAAGTTTTTTGTATGAAAAAATACATCATACTTCAAACCAAAAATGTAACATTTCATCATGATAAAAATCGATAATCCATAAATTACTTAAAAATCACCGTGCATAATTTTGAAATTTATTAAGCATGATCATTATGCATTACATTAAAACATGGTTTCAAAATGTTTAATATTTTCATTATATAATTTCATCATTATGCATCATCATATTTTCAAATTCGAACATTTCAAAACCATATATTTCATTTTTCATGCATGATACAAATAAATCAATCATCATTATGAGCATATCATACATGATATTCAAGCATTCATGATACATCATTTTGGCAACATGATCATAGCTTTTCAATTGACAGTATCTAAATGTCAAAGTTCATTACATCCTATCATGCATGATCATTAACTTCTCATTTGTATTTCATGCATAATTTCATTTCATCACATTAGGAACATCAAGAAGAATTAATTGGGTGATGAGATAAATATTTCATGAATACACGGAATTGTATAAAAATCATATCATGAGTGTTTCATGCATTTATATCATAAATAGTGAACATAAATAGTGAACCTAAATATCAAAAAGAATTTTGGTGATGAGATGCATAAATAGTGAACATAAATTTTGAATATCAAGAGACATATTATGATTCTTTTTTAATAACTCAAACAGTGAAAAGAAAGAATCATAATAGATAATCTTGATTTATAAAATAAATTTGAAACTCATTCAAATCATCAAAATCACTTTTAAGATGATCTAATAGATTCATTAAAGTTAGAGAAAAATAATTTTTAAGAAAAATACTTTTCTTTTTTTAGTTGTTTCAATTTATGTGATTGATTTTATATTAGTATACTCAAATATTTATTCTTATGATAAAACCATGTATCAACATTTAGGATCGAAAAATAAATTTCATCATGAAAACCACCAAGATCAATAAACCACAAAAATCATCATGTATAACTTTAAAGTCTCATGCATAACACTTACACTATTTCATATAAGCATGTCTATTTCATTTATGCTAAATCAAAACATGCATCATTTTTTAAACCGAAAAAGTCACTTTTATTATCATGAAAATCGATAATCCATAAATCATAAAAATCATTATGCATTATTTAAAATCAAACATGATTTCATTTATTTTCAAAATATCCATCATGATAGGACATTCAAGGTAAAGAAATCGTTAAACATAAAGCATATTCATCAATCATGGTTTCATTGAGCATAAGGTATTTTCAACCAAAATCATTTTGTTATTTGTTGTAGTCATCCATTTTTCTTTTTAGGTGAATCTATCTTTTCATGCTTAGTTTTCCATACAAAAGCAATGCATCATCATTAAGCATGATATTAAACTTCTTAATATTTTCATTAAGACATCAAGCATGGTTTCAATCAAAATCAGAAATCATCAAGATACACATTTTTTCTTCTTAAGAAAAACATACATATGATCATTAGATTTAAATCTAACATTTTATTCCATTAACATAAAACATGCAATTATTATTATTATTTTTGAAATTATGATCGTGATCAAATTTTTGCATTTTTAATTTTTCAAACATGCAATTTTCAAGAAAAATAATTATTCTAAAAAAAAAGAAAATACATCATGGAAAACATCAAGTAATTTCAAAATAAATTAAGGGGGTTTCGATTACCTCATCATTAAAAGCGGTTAAGGTGTAGTTTGCCACCTCGCCTTTTTTTATTTTCTCCTCGTCTTCGGAGGAGCTTGATTCATCCCAATTTTTGTTCTTCTTCTTGCGTTCAAAGTAAGTAGTTCCGTTCTTTTGCTTTTTAATTTATGATTCATTTGTAGTTTAAGTTCACCATCAATTGAACTTATGCTCGAGTGGTCTTCAAATGTTCTATGTCCCAAATCCTTCCTATTCTTTGGAAAGTGGTTCTCGAGTTTCCTTTTTGCCACATTATTCTTTTCGTAGGTCATTAGAGACCCAATAAGTTCTTCGAGAGGAAATGTTTTAAGGTCCTTGGCCCCTTGAATGGCCGTAACTTTTAGATCCCAACTCTTTGGAAGGGATCTTAAAATTTTAGTTACTAGTTCAAAGTTAGAAAAATCTTTACTAAGAGCTTTGAGTCCATTGATGACATTTGTGAAACAGGTGTATATGTCTCCGATGGACTCACTTGGTTTCATCCGGAAAAGTTCATAAGAATGCACAAAAATGTTGATTTTGGACTCTTTCACTCGACTTGTGCCTTCATGAGTGACCTCAAGAGTTCTCCAAATTTCAAAAGTTGAATCGTAAATCGAAACGCGATCAAATTCATTTTTGTCAAATACACAAAATAAGGGATTCATAGCCTTTGCATTTAAAGCAAAAATCTTCTTCTCCGATTCATCCCATTCGCTCATCAGAAGAGAAGATTTTTTAAATCTATTTTCGATAATATTCCAAAGCTCAAAATCCATGGAAATAAGGAAGATCCTCATACGAGTCTTCCAATATGTGTAATCCAACCCATTAAACATAGGCGGACGTGTAATAGAGTGACCCTCTTGCATGTCGGAGTAAGCCATCTCTCTTGGGTATTAAACCAAATATAAGAGTGAGCCTTGCTCTGATACCAATTGTTAGGATCGGAGTGGCACTAAGAGGGGGGGGGGGGGGTGAATTAGTGTAGCGGATTAAAACTCGTATGTTTGAAATCGATTTCGTAAATGTGTAGAGATTTCAATTCAACGAAGGATGACTTATCTAAAATAGCTCGAGTAAAGGTAGTCAAGAGCAAGGAGATGAAAACCAAATGATTTGCAGCTAGCTAAGTAAAGAAATGGTTCAGAAAATTAAACACTCACACATTCAAGGAACACCATGATGTATAATGGTTCGGTCAAATGACCTACATCCACTTTCAAAGCCTTCTTCAATAAGGCTCCCAACTTCCACTAGCAAATCACTTTGAAGGGGAAGGACCAAATACCCCTCTTACAATCTTCTTACAAGTGGTTCACACTCTTATAGATTTTTCAAAAAGAAAGAGGGAGGTGAACACTTAAGCTATTGAAAACAAGACTATGCTAGAGCTTTTTCTTACTTTCTAACTTATCAAAAAGGTGTAATCTCTACTGAGAATTGAGGGGTATTTATAGGCCGCAAGAGGATTCAAATTTGGGCTCCAAATTTGTATTTCTTTTGGGTTTTCCAATGCTGGTGGTGCCACCGCTTGTAAGTGGCGGTGTCACTGCCTGTCAGTCTTTGACACTAACAATGTACTGGCGATGCCACCGCTAGTCCTCTCGGGTTCTGGGTGGTGCCACCGCCCAGTCCAGCAGTGTACTGGTGGTGCCACCGCCGGACCTCTCAGGTTCTAGGCAGTGCCACCGCCTAGTCCAGTAGTGTACTAGCGGTGCCACCGTCGGACCTCTCAGGTTCTGGGCCGTGCCACTGCCCAGTCTGGCCGTGCCACCGCCCAGTCTAGCGGTGCCACCACCTAGATTGTTCCAGCTCACTGGTTGGGCTCCAAACTTGGCCCAAACCAATCCAAACTCGGGCCCAATTGGCCCCTAACCGGGTTATAGGATTAACCCTTAATCCTAACCGAAATTATATGCAAACTATGAAATTAAGACATAGCCCTAAGCAAATTTTAACCCGACAACTTCGAGTTTCCTTCCAACGAGCTTTCCGATGAACTTCCGGCGGACTTTCGATACACCCTCGGATTTCTTCCGGCGGACTCCCAGTAGGCTCTCGGTCTTGTGGTGAGTTCAACGAGTCTTTGGCAAGTATATGAACCTTCTCGGTGATCTCTACAAACCTTCAATGATCTTTTCGATAGACTTTTGAAAACTTCGGCAATTCCCCGATTCTTTCTCGGTTGATTCTGCAGCACTTCCTACGATTCTTCGGACTTTTGGTGGACTCTCAAACATCCATCGAACTTGACTCTGGTAAACTTGCTTGATGTCTTCAAGCTATCGTAGTTAATCCTACAAATGTAAACACACTTCGATCTAGACAATTAATCCAAAGCATCTAATCATGTTTTCCGACATGTCATTAGTCCCTCGACACTTCGTCCGATTTTTCGGCGCATCGGCCTCTCTTGCGGCCTATTGCCCAATCGACCACTTGACTCTGCAACTCTGATATCCTTGACACAATCTCTGCTCTTCTTGGCTCGATGCCCGAATCCACTGCTCGAAGCCTTCTGTCGATAATCGATCGATCCACCAACCTGACGTCCAATCTTCTGACATGTTCCTCCGACCCAACATGATTTTCCTGCTTTAATTGTCTCATTCTGATCAAAGCATCTTGTGTCACTCAAAATGCAGATTAAAACATAACCACATATTGATTGTTTTCATCATCAAAATCCAAGATTCAACACTCCGGGGATGTTGATCATGGCTGGTGGACAACTAAAGGAGTCGTCAACATAGCCAAGCAAGTCGTATTCAAATAAGATATTAGAAAATTGAGCCTGCCAGGATGCATAGATGCCCCCCTTTGATAACTTGAAAGGGATTAGTGTGGCAACATTGATGGAGATAAGCCTTATAGGAGAAGTACTATGAGTTTCTACAGAAATAGTAACTGAAATATCAGAAGAAAATAAGGAAGATATCCTAAATATTTATTTTCCCTTTTCTCTCTCTCTCTCTCTCTCTCTCTCTCTCTCTCTCTCTCTTTTCTATTTTACTAAAGAGGGACCTTTACAAAAAAAGAGGAGGGAGGGAGGAGGCTTGGAAGAGTAAGAGCATATCATTGTTGCTAATGCTGTGGCTGCGGTTGCTGTTGTGGCTGCTGCGGTTGCTGCGGCAGAGGAAGCTTGCAGCTTCGAGCCAACTATAGCAATGGGTGGAGTTAGCAACCAGCCAAGACTGTGGCTGCTGCTGCTACGGCTACTACTACTATAGCTGTAGTTGATGCGATAGAGGAGGCTTGTGTCTTCGAGCCAACTGCAGTAGCAGGCAGAGTTAGTAGCCGGCTAAGACCTATAGCTTTCTCAGCGATGCCAGGTCAGGCCCAGCGAGGTCAAGGATTTGGGAATGGGGCCAATGGTTCTTGGATGTAGTGCAGGGCAGTGCGGTAGGGTCGTGGGCAACAGAGATCAGCTGGCCAAGCCAACGGAGGGCAAGCCAGTTGAGGATGGCAAGGTAGAACACCCGCGGCCCTTCTCGCTCGAGCGAGATGCGAGAACGAGGAGGAGAGGCCGTTGGCCAGGGAGCAGTCGGTCACGAGGCTATATCAGCTCTACTTTTGCAGGAAGCGGTAGAGGAAAGATGGCAGTAAAGAATGCCACCAGCGCAGGAAGGAGAAGAGGGAAGGATAGGCTGTAGCATGGTGGCCCTTGTTCAGCAACGAAGGAGGCCGATGCCATGATCTAGTTGATGAGGGAAGGAGCATGCACCATTCGCTTATGAAGAGGAAGCTGCAGCATCCACCATTCTCCATGGAAAACACCACAACAATGAAGATGCTGCCATTGCTGCTGCCTGATGGCGACACCGGGTGCAGTCACGGCGGGAGCAGCGATGGTGGGGGGGAGTAGCTATAGTGGAGTCGCGGTTGAGGAAACTGGTCCACTTTGAGATGCTTAGAACTGGCCTTCACGACGATGGCTCTAATACCATGTTAAAGGAGAATAGAAGATAGAAATTACTGAAGAAAATATTTCCATTGAAGCTATTCTCTCCCTATTTATACAGGTTAAGAGAGAGAATTTCCCTCAATAGAGTAGAGAGATTTCCTCATACAGTTAGGAAAATCTTATCTGCTATCAATGGGGAGGTCGGCCATACAAAGCCTCATATGGAGTACATTTTGTGGATGAATAATAAGTTATATTATATCACCCTTTGGCTCAAGGAAGCCACTTTGTCTATTCTTTTGGCCGGTCACTAGTGAAGCATTTGAGATATGTCTCTAAGCACCTATTCACCACTTCAGTCTGGCCATCGGTTTATGGGTGATATGCTATGCTCCTTTCAATTTAGTGCCCTACATTTGGAATAACTCTGTCTAAAATCTGCTTGTGAAGATGCAAGTAGAATTTGGCATAAGCACAATGCGTCCCTAATAGCGCAATTCTTTTGAGTCCCAACTGTAATGAGCCACGGAGTTTGGTGCTTCTTCCAATTTTTTTATGATCTTACTGGTCTCCAGATCTTCCTACCATTCCCTCTTAATATCCTTAAGGAAATCACTAGTCGGAAGTGAAACTGTCGAAAATTTAGCTTGCTCGAGTAGCCGTAAAAGTGCATCTACAACAACATTCTCTTTCTCCTTTTTGTAAGATATTTCATAATCATATCCAAGAAGCTTTATTACCCATTTTTGCTGCTCGGCGGAAGATATCTTCTGCTCTAAAAAATATTTTAGGCTTTTATGGTCAGCCTTGATTTGAAAGCGTTGCCTGATCAAGACACGGTCTCTACTTGGCCACCGCATGCACAATCGTGAACATCTCCTTGTCATAAATAGTCATCTTAAGATGGGAAAGAAATAATGCCTTACTAGTATAAGTGAGGGGGCGGCCATCATGCATTAGTATAGCACGAATTCTGACTGCGGAGGCATCGACTTCAATAACAAAAGTCTTGTCAAAGTCGGGTAGCGCTAGCACGAGCGTTATCGTCATTGCGGCTTTAAGTTCGTCAAAGGCAATTATGACTTTGTTTGACCATTGGAAAGCATCTTTTTTCAGCAAGAAAGTAAGGGGTACATTGATTTTTCCATAGTTTTTCATGAACTTGCGGTAGTAGCCTGTTAAACCGAGAAAGTCATGTAGCGATTTTATGTTCCTTGGGGTTGGCAAGTTCTACATTGCTTCAATTTTGGAAGGGTCCACCACCACACCTTCCTCTGATATGATATACCCCAAATATTTCACCTTCTGCTAAAAAAAGTTGCACTTTGATTTTTTGACAGAAAGTGTTCAGATCAAGAATAGCACTAAGAAGGGGGGGGGGTGGGGGGGTGAATTAGTGCAGTAGTAAAAACACATCGGTTCTTAAAACTTTCATTCAATTAAAACCGATATCAGAAAGATATTAACTTGAGACACATTTATAAAAGTGTGCAGCTAAAGTAATGAGGAAGTATGACAGTTTACGGTTAAAGTAAAGGGCAAAATAGAAATGTAAACCAAGTTTATAGTGGTTCAATCGTCGTGACCTACATCCACTCCCGATTCCTCCTCTGTTGAGGCCACCGGTATCCACTATTAGTCTTCCTTCAATGGGCAAAGACCAACTACCCTTTTACACCCCTCTTCTCCTTTTCACGGGTTTAGGAGACAACCTTTTACAAGCACTCACTCCTCTTCAATAGAATTTTAAACTTAGACTAGAGGAGGGGATCTCTCAAGTAATTATAAAAGCATTTTCCCAATTTTAAGCTCTTTATGCTTGTGTGTTTTAACCAAGGATGAGAGGGGTATTTGTAGGCCTCAAGTTAATTCAAACTTGGAGCCTAAAAAAATCTCATCCTTGGTTTTCGGGGTCCTGGCGGTACCATCGCTTATGTTGGGCAGTACCACTACCTAGTGTGGCGATACTGTACCAAAAAGCCCCTGCATGCTTTATGCAAAACCTTCTTTATTTGTTGTGTGCAAATCATCGTTACGTCGCCCTCACGTTTCCCGTGCAGTATCACTTGTTTCTCCTTACTGTAAAATTTTATAATTAGTTGCATAAAATTCCAAGAAATATCACCTAATGTCATCAACCATTTAATTCTAAGTATGGTCTCAAGATCATCAAGAGGGAGGAGGAAGAAATCTACAATTATCTCTTGGTTCTGTAGCAACAGTTTCACCTGCGGGCACCTATAATCACACTTCAAAATTCGTTTGAGTAGCCAGCTAGTGTATGTACTGTAACTTCAATCGGTTGTGGCTCTTCTTCTGCATCTTTTTCTTCATGTTCAAGGCTCTCTTCTGAATGTTCAATGACTTCTTTTTCTATTGGTTCAATCATAAGAAGTCCTCCTTTACTACAGCGATGCTCACGGCTCCACGGCCCGTCACAATGCCAACATAACCCCTTCTGAAGCTCTTCTCTTGTTAACCTCTTTGGTGTAGGGACTTGGTCAATAGTAGGGGGGGCTAAGGGCTTCAATATTACTGGTTGAGGAGCAACCCTAGTCCTCCGAGCTTCATGGTTCAATTGCTCCTCTTTATATCGTGCGAAAGAGATGGCTGCCATAAGCGTATACGGTTGTTGCGCTTTAACTTCTCCTCGGATCTCCGGCTTCAAGCCCTCAATGAAGGTCCTCAATAGCTATTTTTGAGACCAATCATGAGTTTGATTAGATAACCTTTCAAACCTGGTTTGGTACTCCTGAATGATGGAAGTTTGTCGGATCTTTACTAGTCGTCCATCAATATTCTCGTAATCGGTTGGTCTGAAGCGGATCAGCAATCCTTCTTTGAATTGTTGCCATGAAAGGACTCCATAAGTATGTTCAAACTAGTCAAATCACTGTATAGCATCCCCTTCAAGATGTATAGCTGTAATTTTCACCATAGATGCATCCGCGGTTTTGTGGTACTGATAATATCGCTCCGCGCGCGAGATCCAACCAATCGGGTCTCCTTCTTCCCATCTAGGGAAGTCCACTCTCATGCATGGATAGTTGGGTTTAGTCATAGAGCCTCTCCTCCCTTGGAACTCATCTCTTCGAGCTTGGTGCGATTGGGCAAAGCTCTCTCCGTGATATGATTTTTTTGGGCTTAGTGGTCGGCCCAATCTGAGTTCGGTAAAGAGCATCCAAATCTTATCCTCCATTCGCGCCTCCAAGGCTTCGAATTTAGTATTGATTGTCTCCTTAGGTGCCGTAGTATATGCCTCCAAATCTATGATGTTAAGATCTCTCTTTTGTTGTCAGGTTAAAGGCATGTATAGTTGAGAGAAGTGATGGTCGAAAGGATTGGTGGATCGATGGATGTAGGCTACGATTTAGGCTTGTTTTGTGGCTGTTTTGGGTGCAGTTTGAGGGTGTGGTTAAGTGGAGTTTTAGGGCTATGGATGAATGTTTTGGATCTGTGGTAGATGGTAGCAAAGGTTTGATAGAAATCAGTGGAAGTTACAGCAAGTTTGTGCTGTCTTGTAAGAGTAGAATTGTTGTCGAAGAAACAATGGTTTCTCGACATAATTTCCACCAAAAACTTGAGAGAATTGAAGAGAGAATTGATAGCAAAATCACAGTTTATATGACAGCAAGGATATCTAATTTAATCAAGAAAATTTCGGCAGTATAACAGCAAGGAAATTGGTGCAAGTTGCGATTGCAGAATTCTCGTCGAAAAATTTCAGCGGGATACGACGAAAATTTGCAGCAACATAAAATCATTTTTAGAGATGAATTTCTTAATAGATCTATCTTAGATGGAAGCCATGATAATCTATGAAGTGTATAAGAAATTTCATTCAAAAAAGATTACAAATAGATGGGTTAAGGCAATAATATGCGGCTGAAATTTTCTGCAGCACAGATTTTTAGGTATAGCAGATTGGACATAAAAGATCAGTGATTTATATTGAGAAATTTTTGATAAAACCAAAGGGAAATCTACTGTTAGGAAGTGTAAAATCTATCATAAAAATTTTGTAGAGATTTGGACAGAAACAATGTAGTATCAGGATCAAACAAACAATGCTATGCGGCTGAAATTTTACAGTGCAGATTTTCAAGTATAGCAGATTTGACATAAAAGATCAATGGTTTATATTGAGAATTTTTTGAAAAAACCAAAGGGAAATCTGCTGTTAGGAAGTGTCAAAGATGTCATAAAAATTTCATAGAAATTTGGATAGAAAAAGCATTATAGCAAGATCAAACAGATGGTACTATGCGATTGGAATTCTGCAATGTATCTTTAGTCGTAGAGATCAAAACTTTGTGACGAAAGGTTTATGCAGCAATATAGGAACAGTTTTTTTTTTTTGGATTTTCGAATAAGGATAACTAAATTGCAGCAGTAGTAAGGTAGGAAACTAAAACCTATTGCAATTCACGGGGAGATCAAAGGATGATCCGCGGTAGTGGAGATGATGGCGAAATTCGACGATGATCTTTTAAACAATTGTGGGAATTGCTTTGGGCGATTGTGGAGGGCTGATGGATGGCAGTGGTGTTGAATCTCGTATTTTGATGATGAAACTAATTGATAATTATGTTTATGTTTAACTGTATTTTGAGTGATGCAGGTCTACTCGATCAGGATTAGACAGTTAACGCAGGAGGAATTGACGTTGTGCCGGAGGAGATCACGTTAGGGTATTGGATGGCAGAAGGCTTCGGACGTCGGGCATCGGGCCAAGGAGAGCGGAATTGCGCCAAGGATATCAGGGTTGCGGAGGTCAATCGTCGATTGGGCAACAAGCCGCAAGAGAGGATGATGCACCGAAGAATCGGACGAAGCGCCAACCAATGACGTGCCGGGCAACAGAATGTCAATTCGCATTGTAATAATTGTCTAGATCGGAGTAGAGTTTTGGCTTGTGTGTGCAGGATTAACTACGATAATGATGAAGACATGAAGCGAAACAAAGTGCCGGAGTCAAGCACGAAGGATTCGTTGGGAGTTCGAGAGTTCTATGGAAGTCCGAAGGCTCGTCAGGAATGCTGCCGGAACTAGCCGAAAATGAGTAGGGAGCTTGCCGAAGGGTTTTTCGGAAGCTCGCCAAAAGGTTCGTCGGAAGTTCACAGAGCTCACCGAGAAAGATCGGAGCTTGCCAAAGAAGCTCGTTGGAACTCGCCGAGATCAAATCGTGAAGTCTACGAGCTTGCCGGGAGTCCGCAGAATGGTTTCCGAGAGTTTGTCGGAAGACCGCCGGAAGTTCGCCGGAAGCTCGTCGAAAGAAGTCTTGACTTGCAGACTTTGTAATAGCTTAGAAATTGTCTTTAAATTCGTAGTTAGCACGTTAATTAGGGTTAGGATTAGGTGTTAATCCTATAACCCAAGTAGGGGCCAATTGGGCCCGAGTTCGGACTGGTTTGGGCCAAGTTTGGAGCCCAACTAGTGAGCTGATAAGAGCCAGGCGGTGGCACCGCCCAGCACCTGAGAGCTGGGCGGTGACACCTCCTTGGCTGGGCGGTTGCACCGTCCAGCACCCGAGCGCTGGGCGGTGGCACCGCCTATAGCGGGAACCCAAAGAGAATTGAAATTTTGAAGCCCAAATTTGAATCCTCTTGAGGCCTATAAATACCCATCAAATCTCAGCTGAGAGAACAACTTTTTGAGCAGCAAGTGTTTAAGAGAAAAGCCTTAGAAAAGTGTTAGCTTGTCTTGTTTTTAATTTGCTAGTGTTCACCTCCTTCTTTCTTGTTGAAAATCTGTAAGAGAGTGAACCGCTTGTAAAAGTTGTAAGAGGGGTATTCACCCTTCACTTTCAAGAGATTTGCTAGTGGAAGGTGGAAGCCTCATCGAAGAGAGGCCTCACAAGTGGATGTAGGTCACTTGACCGAACCACTTTAAAAACGGCGTAATCTCTGGTTTGCATTTCTTATTGTCATTTACATTACTGCAAATCTTCTTACTTGCTTTGTTTCATCATTACCTTTGCTGCGCAACTTTAAGAATACGCTTTCAAGTTAAGCTTTTCAAGTTCCGTTCTTATCGTACGAAAGATTTTACTAAAACCGAAGTTTTAATCCGCTGCACTAATTCACCCCCCCTCTTAGTGCCACTCCGATCCTAACAATTGGTATCAGAGCCACGTTTTTCTACCTTGGTTTAACACCCAAATAGAAATGGCTCTTTACGGCTTTCAAGACGGTCAATCTCTCTTTTGTCCTCCCTTTTTCAATGGGACGGACTACACTTATTGGAAAACTCGAATGAGAGTTTTCTTACTTTCTTTGGATTTGAATTTATGGCACATAGTCGAAAATGGATTTAAAATGTCTTCTCTCCCAATGAACCATTGGAATGATTTGGAGAAGAAGATGTTTTATCTAAATGCAAAGGCTATGAATGCCTTATATTGTGCACTTGACAAAAATGAATTTAATCGTGTTTCGATGTGTGACTCGGCTTTTGATATTTGGAGAACTCTAGATGTCACTCATGAAGGCACTAGCCGAGTGAAAGAGTCCAAAATCAATATTCTTGTGCATTCTTACGAACTTTTCCGGATGAAACCAAGTGAGTCCATCGGAGACATGTACACCCGGTTCACGGATGTCATCAATGGACTCAAAGCTCTTGGTAAAAGTTTTTCTAATTTTGAACTAGTCACTAAAATCTTAAGATCCCTTCCAAAAAGTTGGGATCCAAAAGTTACGGCCATTCAAGAGGCCAAGGACCTTAAAACATTCCCTCTCAAAGAACTTATTGGGTCTCTAATGACCTACGAAATGAACAATGTGACAAAAAAGAAACTTGAGAACAACCTTCCAAATGATAGGAAGGATTTGGGACATAGAACACATGAAGACCACTCGAGCATAAGCTCAAGTGATGGTGAACTTAAACTACAAATGAAACAAAAATTAAAAAGCAAAAAGAATGGAACTACTTGCTTTGAACGCAAGAAGAACAAAAGTTGGGATGAATTGAGCTCTTCCGAAGACGAGGAGAAAATCAAGAAAGGCGAGGTGGCAAACTATGCCTCACCCTCTTACAACAATGAGGTAATCAAAATCCCACTAATTTATTTTGAAATTACATAATACTTTCTTGAGTTATTTTTAATTTAGTTTAGGATTAATTTTCTTGAAAATTGCATGTGTTATGTTAATGTTAAATATAAATCTAATGCTTATACACCTAGTAAGATTAATCTTATATATGTGCTTGAGAAGCAAGAATTTGTATTTTGACGATTTCCATATTGATTTTCAATGACGATGCATGACTTTTGAATGGAAGGCTTGATGATTTTTTATGAACCTTATGTTTGGTTTTCAAACATGATGTATAGTTTTGACATAAGAACAAAAATTTGAAGCATGCTAATATAAAGTCAATCATATAAAGTAAAACTAAAGAAATTTTAAATATCTATAAGAATCATTCAAAATTATGTTCAATAAAACCTTACTTGATGTTGTAATGAAACTATTGAAAGTTTTGATGCTATGATTTGATGATTTTATGCATGAGATTGTAAAGTTATACATGATGATTTTTTGGTCTTGATGGTTTTTATGACAAAATTCATTTTTCGATCCTAAATGTTGATGCACATTTTTATCTAGCATAAATGACATGAATTTAAATAACTAAAAAGAGAAAAGCATTGTTCTTGAAAATTATTTTTCTCTATCTTGTTGATTTATATGAATCCCTTGAAAATGATTTTGGTTTGATGATTTGAATTACAAATGAGTTATATCAAAATCATGATATTGATTTGACTTGAAGTAATGAGTTGAAATCATTTTTTTTTTGGAATTATGTGTTGCACTTTTTTATCTTGATGATCTTTGATTTTTTTTTAAAACGATGATGCATGGATTTGAAAGAAAAGGAGATGCATGCATGGAATCAATCAATAAGTTGAAACAAAAGGAGGAAAGATTTTTTATTGAAAATTTTCTTTTTCTCTATCTTATTGATTTATACCTAAGAGACCAATAAAATTATTTATGTCATTTTGAATCTCTTGAAAGAAATGTTGAGATTTTGATGATTTAGACGATTTGAATTTGAATGAGTTTTATCTAAAATCATGATCTTGATTCCGTGATATTTACAAATTAAGATTTATTATGAATCAAGATTTTTCATTAATCGATCTCCTAAGATTTTCTTTTGATTATTAATGAGTAGGTTTTTCAAAAAGAAATCATGTCTTCTGGTATTCACATGTTCTAATCCTTCGTGATAAAATTTTTATGTAATTCCTTATATTCATGAAATGTTTATCTCATCACCAATTATTTTCTTCTTGATATTCCTTATTTGGTGATATAAAATCATGCATGAAATACTCTTGAGATTATTTTGATGCATACAAATGAAAAGTTATGATCATGCATGGTAGGATGCAATTTGACAAATTAATACCATTATGATTTGAAATATTTATAATTTGGAATGATGCATGCAATACTTATGCCTTTTATTATGATAATATATGTGATGTATTGCATATGATGTGAATCATGAATGCTTTAAATGATAAATGTCTTGATATCATGATTGATGATTTTGTTCTATGCATAAGATTTTTAAAATTATGCATAATGAATCTTGTAATTTACAGATTATCGATTTTCTTTTTACCATAATGAAAGTGCCTTATTGATCCTTGTCATAATAAATCTAGCACTTTCGGTTTTAAACATGATACATGTTTTTATTTGACATAAAAAAAAAAAAGGGAGGCATGCTTGAATGAAATAAATCACATGAATTGAAGCAACTAAAAGAGAAGAACATTTTTCTTCTTGAAAATTATTTTTTCTATATTATTGATTTTGATGAATCTATTTGTATTATTTTTATGAATCTCATGGATTATGAAAATGATTTGAATTTAATGGATTTTATTGAAATCATGATCTTGATTTCTCACAATTTTCTATTGAATGAATCAAGTTTGTTTTCTATTTAAAAGGATATTTATCAAAATTTTCATGGTCTTTTAGTATTCATGATATTGATAATTATATTTTGAAACTCTATGTAAATCAAGATTCTTCATCATGATTCTCTCGTTTTATAAAAGAGGAGATGTTCTATGTGAATCATAAGATTTTATATGCATGAATTGAGATTTTGTTCTCCTATGATTCTTTTCACTATTAACTAACAAGAAACTTGTTCTTGTAAATCATGATACGCTACTTGATATCTTGATAATTTATAACTTGAGTTTTCCTTTTGAATCAAGATTGTTTCATATCATGTTTTCTATTTACAATTGAAGAAATTTGTCAAAAATGATATATGTCTTTTGACAATCAATTTTATCTTTGTTATTTACCCTTGTCATGATTTGAAGATTATAGTAAACGGAAATGAATTACATGATTGTATTGTTCTTCCCTTCTTTTTGACAATGACAAAGGGGGAGATAGCTAGCTTGCACAAGTCAAGAAGATGCAAAACTTGATTGCTAGCTTGTCTATCTTAAGTAGCAAAGATTGCTAACTTGCTTATTTCAAGAAGCAAAAGTTGTCTTCTTGAATATTACTATCTTGCCTATCTCAAGAAGCAAAACATGCTAACGTGAACATCTAGCAAAATTGTATATTTCAAGAAGCAAGGGTTGCTTTCTTGTACATCTCAAAACTACTAGCTTGCATGCTCTAAAAATATTATAAAATTTGCTAGCTTGTATGTTGTAGAAATTACTATCGTACTACCTTGCATATCTATGATGATAGCAAAATTGCATAATGATAAAACTAGGAGATTATGTTAATTATGCAATGTTGGTATCCAATGTTGAACTTGGATATTTCAAAAACTTGCAACTTGCACATTGCAATAGGAAGCAAGAGTCATGTGCCTGCATAAGAAAACTATCTTGCATTTGCTTTCGAAATTTTTACTAGCTTGTATGTTGCAAAACTTGCTCAACTTTTCAAAATTGCTAGCTCAAACATTCCAAAGGAAGCAAAAATTTGCTAGCTTGAAACTTGCTAGCATGTAGTATAAAGAGAAGCAATTAGTTGTTATATCAAGAAATGCAAACATGCTAAACTTACACATCTTTAATTGCTAGATTGCATGATGATAAAATTTGATACTATGTTTTTCATGCAATGTATGAAACTTTTTTCTCTAAACACATAAGAGTAGGAACTTCTCCTTTTTGTTGATGACAAAGGGGGAGAAGTATATTGATGACTTCATGCATTAAATTGAATATTTTATATATTTGCATGATGGTTTAAATGTTTATCAGAACTAGTGACGAATGTTACTTGGATTTGGGATAATCCAAGTGTTCTATCAATGGCATATTGATAGGGGGAGTTTGGTTAAACTCCGGGGAGTTAAAGTTAACTCCGGGGAGTTAAAGTTAACTCCGGGGAGTTAAAGTTAACTCCGTTAGTCATCAATTAGTTGTCATCATAAAAAAGGGGGAGATTGTTGAATCTCGTATTTTGATGATGAAACTAATTGATAATTATGTTTATGTTTAACTGTATTTTGAGTGATGCAGGTCTACTCGATCAGGATTAGACAGTTAACGCAGGAGGAATTGACGTTGTGCCGGAGGAGATCACGTTAGGGTATTGGACGGCAGAAGGCTTCGGACGTCGGGCATCGGGCCAAGGAGAGCGGAATTGCGCCAAGGATATCGGGGTTGCGGAGGTCAATCGCCGATTGGGCAACAAGCCGCAAGAGAGGATGATGCACCGAAGAATCGGACGAAGCGCCAACCAATGACGTGCCGGGCAACAGAATGTCAATTCGTATTGTAATAATTGTCTAGATCGGAGTAGAGTTTTGGCTTGTGTGTGCAGGATTAACTATGATAACGATGAAGACATTGTTGGGAAATCATGGGGGGCGACATCATATGCGCAGCGGAAGAACAAGAAAACAAAAATCCCCGATTCCCAAAAAGATGTTCGTCGTCGTGCGAAGATTGGTGCGCAAAATCCGCAAAACACAAAACTGCGTATAGAGATTGTGTTACCTAGGGAGATCGTATATCCCTGTTTCCTTGCAGATCCTCAGGAGAGGGTGAAGGAGGTCAAGCGTCCTCCTCTCTAGCGGTGATCCACACAGCAGGGTTGCGACGACGCTCCTCAAAACTCCAGGCCTACTCTGAGGTGGAGAGGGAGAGGAGAATAGGAAGGGCAAGCAAAGACTCTAGCCTATGAGGCTGTGAATCCCTCCTATTTATAGAGATCCCGTGTCAAAACCCTAATGGGTCCTTTTCCCTAGTGGGTATTGGATCTGCATCCAATAAGACAAGGGCTCCGTCGGATATCTCATATCCGAACCTCTACTCATCGCAATGCCTACCATATGTGTGTGACCCTCTAGGCCCAATATCGAGCTGGCCGTGAGTCATACCTGTCAGAACTCCTTCTAACTCAGTGAATTATTATCTCTGTAATAATTCACTCGACTCATCGACTACGGAAGTACTAGGCCACTACGCCGTAGTCCCCAGACGATACAGGGGAATCCAATCCATTGGACCTGTCTGTCCTCAGTTACCATGTACCTATAGTCCCTCATCCATCTAATATCCCAGAGATCGTATATCGAGCATGGTGCTGTCAGACCCATACGGTTTCTACTTGAGTCTCGCTGTAATCGGATTCTCCCGGAGAACTCTTTCTCTCTCAACCCGAATGACCCTAGCCAGGGATTTGTCTGAGCAAGAACACATAGGATATTCCTCTCATGACGCCGAGAGTGGATGATCCTCTATTGACACTCAATAGCCCTCGTAAGGTCGACTACCACTCCCAATGACCAGCTGTACTAGATCTGGGGACAGCCAAACCTATAAGTCTGGTATCAAAGAGTGGAGCACTCATACAGGACATCCTTGGTGTCTCAAGTCTAAGGACCAGATACACCACTAGGACTACGGAATCGCTGTCTGACAATAAGGCATCATCAACCATCCAGCATTCCGTAAGCGGATCAATCAGTGAACTCATTCTCCAATGAGCACATGTACTGTATCCCTAGTGTCCCTACACGAGCAGCTATGAGACCAACTGCATCCATCATATGGACGGGTATACAGCACACCAGTCTATCCGGTTATCACGATGTCCTTCTCGAGTAACCTATGACCGGGATTATTTAGGATATGTGTTTAAAGGTGAATCGATCTCATTATCGTGATCTCATCACGATCCGATTCCCATTGCACAAATCCAAGGACATCACAATATATATATGCATTTATGCAATAGTTATAAAGTGATATACGCCAAAATATAATAAGCAAAAAGATTCTTTATCAAGTCACACGTGCCATCACTCACGTGATTGGCTTGTTGGGCACCTATGACTAGCAATCTCCCACTTGATCTAAAGCCAATCACCTATGTGTCTGATCCCCATCAGACCCCTGTGACGCTCAAAGACAATCTGAGACAATGGCTTTGTTAGTGGATCTGCAATGTTATCTTCGGATGGAACTCTTTCCACTACTACATCTCCTCGGGTTACGATCTCTCTTATAAGCTGGAACCTCCTCAGAACACTTCTGATGAGACCCGGGTTCCCTTATTTGAGTAATCACCCCATAGTTGTCGCAATATAAGGAAGTCGACTTGTCGCTATCTGTATCGACTCCCAAATCTGTGATGAACTTCTTCACCCAGACTCTCTCCTTTGCTGCATCTAATGCAGCAATGTACTCCGCCTCTGTGGTCAAGTCAGCAGTGATATCTTGCTTGGAACTCTTCCAGCACACTGCTCCTCCATTCAAGGTGTACACATACCCTGAATTCGACTTGCTATCATCGACATCAGACTGAAAACTTGAGTCAGTGAAGCCTTCAATCTTAAGGCTATTACCTCCATATACTAGTAAAAGATCCTTAGTCCTTCTCAAGTACTTAAGGATACACTTTACTGCTTTCCAGTGCTCCAAGCCTGGATCCGCCTGATACCTGCTCGTGACACTCAGAGCATGCGCTATATCAGGCCTAGTACATAGCATGGCATACATGATAAACCCTATTGCTGAGGCATAAGGTATCATATCCATGTTCGCCCTTTCTTCTGGAGTCTTTGGGGACATACTCGTAGAAAGCGATATCCCATGTCTCATCGGTATGAGACATCTTTTGGAATTTTCCATGCCAAACCTTTTGACAATAGTTTCTATGTACCTGGACTGGGACAAGCCAAGCATCCTTTTGGATCTATCTCTATAGATTCTAATCCCCAAGATATAAGATGCTTCTCCTAAGTCCTTCATGGAGAAGTGTCTAGATAACCAAGCCTTTATTGTGGATAGCATTCCTATGTCATTCCCAATGATGAGGATGTCATCCACATATAACACCAAAAAGCTAATAGCGCTCCCACTTACCTTTCTGTATACACAAGGCTCATCTTCGTTCTTAACGAAGTCATAAGATCTGATTGCCTCATCAAATCTTATGTTCCAACTTCGGGAAGCTTGCTTTAGTCCATAAATGGATCTAAGCAACCTACACACCTTATCTGGGCAGTTCTTGGACACGAATCCCTCAGGTTGCATCATATACACCTCCTCCTCGAGGTTCCCGTTGAGGAATACGGTTTTCACATCCATCTGCCAGATCTCATAATCATAGTGTGCTGCAATAGCCAATAGAATTCTGATGGATTTTAGCATTGCTACGGGTGAGAAGGTTTCGTCGTAGTCAACACCTTGCCTTTGACGATACCCTTTAGCCACTAGCCTTGCTTTATAGGTCTCTACCTTTCCATCTACTCCGATCTTTTTCTTAAAGATCCATTTGCAACCGATGGGTACAATACCTTCGGGTGCATCAACTAGGTTCCAAACCTTATTGGAGTACATAGAATCCATCTCAGAATTCATGGCTTCTTTCCACTTCCCGGAGTCTATACTCATAATAGCCTCCTCGTAGGTCTGAGGATCAATATCCTCTACATCCTCTGCTCTAATATGTCCCACATATCTCTCAGGAGGATGGGATACTCTATCAGACCTGCGTAAAGTTGAAACTTGTGTATTAGATACCTGAACAGACTCGGGCTATAGAGTGGTGCTTGAGCTTGGTTCTCCAACCTCGCTCAATTCTATCATTCTCCCACTGTCTCCGTCAAGAATGTGTTCCTTCTCAAGGAACACTGCTCTCTTAGCTACAAAGACCTTTTGGTCCTCGAGATGATAGAAGTAATACCCACAAGTTTCCTTGGGGTATCCCACAAATTTACATCGCCCTGTCCTTGATTCTAACTTATCGGGGTTGTGTCTTTTAACATGGGCAAAGCAGCCCCAAATCTTAACTACTTTAAGATCAGGCTTCTTCCCTTTCCATATCTCATATGGTGTAGACACCACCGACTTAGTTGGAACTCTGTTCAGAAGGTAAGCTGCGGTTTCTAGGGCATATCCCCAGAATGAGATGGGTAGGTCAGCGAAACTCATCATGGACCGTACCATATCTAATAATGTACGATTTCTCCTTTCAGAGACACCATTGAGCTGAGGTGTATAAGGAGGTGTCCATTGGGATAATATCCCATGGTCCTTGAGGAACTGAGTAAACTCTGTACTTAAGTACTCACCTCCTCGATCTGATCGAAGAGTTTTGATACTCTTTCCAGTCTGGTTCTCCACCTCATTCTTATACTCTCTGAATTTCTCAAAGGCCTCGGACTTATACTTCATTAAGTACACATATCCATACCTTGAGAAATCATCAGTAAATGTAATGAAGTAAGAGTAACCTCCAATGGCATGAGTTGACATGGGTCGGATCTAGATATCCATCATTTAACAACTTTTGAATCCTTCTTTCATGGATGTGACCTAGCCTACAATGCCACGGGTATGCACTGTTCACCTCATCTCGTTTCCTCTTAGACACTTACATTCATGATATGTGGAGTGGTGTCTAACATAAATAAACCATTATGCAATGTTCCTTTCGTGATGATCTTATCATCTAATAATATCGAACAACCATTGTTCTCAAAAACAAATTTATATCCACTAACTGTTAAACATGAAATGGAGATAATGTTTTTGATAATAGAAGGAACAAAATAACATGCATCTAATGCAATAAAAGCTCCACTAGGCAGATGTAGGGCGACCTCGCCAACAGCTAAAACAGCAATTTTTGCTCCATTACCCATCTTGAGGTCCATCTCGCCTCTCTCTAGTCTCCTAGGCCTTGCCAGAACCTGCAACGAATTACATATATGATAAGCACTACCGGTATCTAATACCCATGTGTTATCATAAGAGTCTGACAAATGGAGACCGATCATGAATGTACCTGAAGCTTCATCAAGCTTTTGTTTCGCCCTTTCTGCAAGGTACTCTTTGCAGTTTCTCTTCCAGTGCCCATCTTTACCACAGTGGAAGCACTGGCCTTTGTCCTTTGTTGGGTCTTTCTTAGCAACCTTTGCTTTACCTTGTTTGCCCTTGCCCTTTCCCTTCTTAAGGGACCTTTCTGCTTTCCTTTTCTTTCTGGTCTCACCAGTGTAGAGAACTGGCTTCTCTTTCTTAATAGTACTCTCTGCCTCCCTCAACATATTGAGGAGCTCTGGGAGAGTCACCTCAAGCTTGTTCATATTAAAGTTCATTATGAACTGTGAAAAGGAATCTGGTAGGGACTGAAGCACAATGTCCACACACAAGTTATCCTCTAGGACCATTCCTAGACCTGTGAGTTTCTCTATCCACTCAATCATCTTTAGGACATGGTTCTGAACCGGTGTCCCCTCAGTCATCCTAGCGCGGAAAAGGCTCTTGGATATCTCATATCGTTGAGTCCTTCCCTGTTCCTCAAACAATTTACGGACATGTAGGAGAATGGATCTGGCATCCATCTTTTTATGTTGTCTCTGTAACTCTGGAGTCATAGAGCCCAACATATAGCACTGAGCAAGAGTGGAGTCATCAATGTACTTCACGTAGCGAGCGATCTCATCCTCGCTTGCCCCTTCTTCGGGCGTAGGCATCACTGTATCAAGGACGTACACGATTTTCTCCGCTGTGAGAACAATTCTCAAGTTACGGAGCCAGTCCGTATAATTTGGACCAGTGAGGCGGTTGACATCAAGTATGCCACGTAAGGGATTTGAAAGCGACATTTTCTGAAAATAAAGATGTAGCAAAAATGAATAACATGCAGATTTTGCAAGAAATAAACAATCAAGATATGGACTTCTATCTTAATATGCTCCCACTATTTTACTAACGAGTCACGCGACACCCTCAGCACGTGAAACGGAAGTCTCCGGCAGACTTCTAGTGGGGATCAGGATCCAATCAGCGTCTTAGTGTAACCTCGAGGGACTCGACCAATCACACTAAGCCTAAAAGGTAGACAACTCTTGCCGATCACAACTCCTTGTGATTCCCGTCCTATTCGGCCTCCGAATCACCATGGCCTCGAGGGACTCGACCAACCATGATGCTCGGTTAAGTCAACACCTTCGTTACAAGATGAGTCTGATTTGATGATATACCCTCGAGGGACTCGACCAAGCATACCATGTCCTCAGGTCATCGGTGACATCTCTATGTCGTAAGTAAGATAGCGAATCGCGATATAGGTGAGTCTCGAGGGACTCGACCAACTCAACCTACACCGGGAATCGGTTCCTACTCATAACGATGGAAGGCCACGTGGGTCAATCTAATTGCCTCACGTTTACCGACTTAATATTATCGAGAGATGTTTCTATAATTTGGTCTCCTAATATGACATGTCACACATATACATATTTAATATATATCTACATCGCATGCAAATATATATATATATCTAGTATGTGTATAAGCAATCACACCAGATGATCATGGACTACAACCTAATATGATTAGGCCCGAGCCAGTAGGCCTAATCACTCACATCAAGATCTATGTGTGCAACGGTGCATCTCCATGCCCTGTGATCGTCCATCTCGTCCTCGTCGGTTTCGTCGACATCTTGATGCATCTCCATGCATCACGATCGTCCGTCTCGTGGGTCCCGCTATCGCATCCACGCTCCCGCTGCGCCTCCTCATGTGATTACAACTTAATCATAGGCACGCAGGCCCGACAATAAACGAGAAATATAATGAAGGTTCGTAGACCTCAATAACAATAATCACAAGTACACACATCACACGGTCCATGATCATCCGTCCACACATCATACATCACATGTATAAATAATCATCATCATGTAGGACTACTAGATAATAATAAAAATAATAATCAACTAAACCTTTTAATTAATTAATATTTTCTGAAATCAGGGACATGTAGGGAATTTCTCAATTCCTAAGGGTATTTTCGTAATTTGGACAAAAGATAGAAACTGGCATTTCTTAAATTCCGAGGGGCAAAACTGTCTTTTTCCCATAAAACCCTAATTCCCTCTTACTGTTGCTGCTGCCGCCGCCGCCACCCTGCTGGCGGCGGCCTGTGCGGCGGGGCGAGGGCGCTGCCCTCGCCTGCAGGCGGCACGCCCGCTGGCGGCGATGCCGCTGCGGGTGGGCGCCCCCTTCGGGCGCCGCTGCCTCCGCAGGCGGTGCTGTACCGCCGGGCGGCCGCCCCTGTGGGGGGGTTTCGCCCGCGGGAGCAGCGGCGGCAGGCGTCGCGCGTCGCTGCCCTGCGGCGGCAGGCGTCGCGCGTCGCTGCCCTGCGGCGGCAGGCGCCGCTTCCTTTCGGCGGCAGGCGCCGCTGCCCTGCGGCGCCTCTGCCCGTGGGTTGCCAGCCCCGCCGGCAGCAAGCCTGCTGCAAACAGGCCGCCGGCCGGCTGCTGCAGACGCAACCCCTGCGCTGCCCGCCTTCGGCTGCGCTTCACGCACGCAGATCGAGGGCAGCAACTGTTGCTGCCCTTTCTCGCTTTTGCGTCAACGATTTTGACGTCAATATTCTTCCTAAACACAACACACGTAGTTCAAAACCAATCATTCGCACGAACAACCTGGCTCTGATACCACTGTTGGGAAATCATGGGGGGCGACATCATATGCGCAGCGGAAGAACAAGAAAACAAAAATCCCCGATTCCCAAAAAGATGTTCGTCGTCGTGCGAAGATTGGTGCGCAAAATCCGCAAAACACAAAACTGCGTATAGAGATTGTGTTACCTAGGGAGATCGTATATCCCTGTTTCCTTGCAGATCCTCAGGAGAGGGTGAAGGAGGTCAAGCGTCCTCCTCTCTAGCGGTGATCCACACAGCAGGGTTGCGACGACGCTCCTCAAAACTCCAGGCCTACTCTGAGGTGGAGAGGTAGAGGAGAATAGGAAGGGCAAGCAAAGACTCTAGCCTATGAGGCTGTGAATCCCTCCTATTTATAGAGATCCCGTGTCAAAACCCTAATGGGTCCTTTTCCCTAGTGGGTATTGGATCTGCATCCAATAAGACAAGGGCTCCGTCGGATATCTCATATCCGAACCTCTACTCATCGCAATGCCTACCATATGTGTGTGACCCTCTAGGCCCAATATCGAGCTGGCCGTGAGTCATACCTGTCAGAACTCCTTCTAACTCAGTGAATTATTATCTCTGTAATAATTCACTCGACTCATCGACTACGGAAGTACTAGGCCACTACGCCGTAGTCCCCAGACGATACAGGGGAATCCAATCCATTGGACCTGTCTGTCCTCAGTTACCATGTACCTATAGTCCCTCATCCATCTAATATCCCAGAGATCGTATATCGAGCATGGTGCTGTCAGACCCATACGGTTTCTACTTGAGTCTCGCTGTAATCGGATTCTCCCGGAGAACTCTTTCTCTCTCAACCCGAATGACCCTGGCCAGGGATTTGTCTGAGCAAGAACACATAGGATATTCCTCTCATGACGCCGAGAGTGGATGATCCTCTATTGACACTCAATAGCCCTCGTAAGGTCGACTACCACTCCCAATGACCAGTTGTACTAGATCTGGGGACAGCCAAACCTATAAGTCTGGTATCCAAGAGTGGAGCACTCATACAGGACATCCTTGGTGTCTCAAGTCTAAGGACCAGATACACCACTAGGACTACGGAATCGCTGTCTGACAATAAGGCATCATCAACCATCCAGCATTCCGTAAGCGGATCAATCAGTGAACTCATTCTCCAATGAGCACATGTACTGTATCCCTAGTGTCCCTACACGAGCAGCTATGAGACCAACTGCATCCATCATATGGACGGGTATACAGCACACCAGTCTATCCGGTTATCACGATGTCCTTCTCGAGTAACCTATGACCGGGATTATTTAGGATATGTGTTTAAAGGTGAATCGATCTCATTATCGTGATCTCATCACGATCCGATTCCCATTGCACAAATCCAAGGACATCACAATATATATATGCATTTATGCAATAGTTATAAAGTGATATACGCCAAAATATAATAAGCAAAAAGATTCTTTATCAAGTCACACGTGCCATCACTCACGTGATTGGCTTGTTGGGCACCTATGACTAGCAGACATGAAGCGAAACAAAGTGCCGGAGTCAAGCACGAAGGATTCGTTGGGAGTTCGAGAGTTCTATGGAAGTCCGAAGGCTCGTCGGGAATGCTATTGGAACTAGCCGAAAATGAGTAGGGAGCTTGCCGAAGGGTTTTTCGGAAGCTCGCCAAAAGGTTCGTCGGAAGTTCACAGAGCTCACCGAGAAAGATCGGAGCTTGCCAAAGAAGCTCGTTGGAACTCGCCGAGATCAAATCGTGAAGTCTACGAGCTTGCCGGGAGTCCGCAGAATGGTTTCCGAGAGTTTGTCGGAAGACCGCCGGAAGTTCGCCGGAAGCTCGTCGAAAGAAGTCTTGACTTGTAGACTTTGTAATAGCTTAGAAATTGTCTTTAAATTCGTAGTTAGTATGTTAATTAGGGTTAGGATTAGGTGTTAATCCTATAACCCAAGTAGGGGCCAATTGGGCCCGAGTTCGGACTGGTTTAGGCCAAGTTTGGAGCCCAACTAGTGAGCTGATAAGAGCCAGGCGGTGGCACCGCCTGGCTGGGCGGTGGCACCGCCCAGCACCCGAGAGCTAGGCGGTGACACCTCCTTGGCTGGGCGGTTGCACCGTCCAGCACTCGAGCGCTGTGCGGTGGCACCGCCTGGCTGGGCGGTGGCACCGCCTGCAGCGGGAACCCAAAGAGAATTCAAATTTTGAAGCCCAAATTTGAATCCTCTTGAGGCCTATAAATACCCCTCAAATCTCAGCTGAGAGAACAACTTTTTGAGCAGCAAGTGTTTGAGAGAAAAGCCTTAGAAAAGTGTTAGCTTGTCTTGTTTTTAATTTGCTAGTGTTCACCTCCTTCTTTCTTGTTGAAAATCTGTAAGAGAGTGAACCGCTTGTAAAAGTTGTAAGAGGGGTATTCACCCTTCACTTTCAAGAGATTTGCTAGTGGAAGGTGGAAGCCTCATCGAAGAGAGGCCTCGCAAGTGGATGTAGGTCACTTGACCGAACCACTTTAAAAATGGCGTAATCTCTGGTTTGCATTTCTTATTGTCATTTACATTACTGCAAATCTTCTTACTTGCTTTGTTTCATCATTACCTTTGCTACGCAACTTTAAGAATACGCTTTCAAGTTAAGCTTTTCAAGTTCCGTTCTTATCGTACGAAAGATTTTACTAAAACCGAAGTTTTAATCCGCTGCACTAATTCACCCCCCCCTCTTAGTGCCACTCCGATCCTAACAAGTGGAAGGGTAGTGAGATGCCAAGAACACTGCTCTGATACCAGGTGTTAGAACCCTTGCAGATTCTAAACTTGGGGTTGATCTCTTTAAGGGATCGGCCTCCTTGGAACTCTATAGGGGTTCCTCCCTCCAAGTTGCTGCTCAAAGGCTGCAGAAAAGATTCATCTATTGCTTAATAAAAGAAAAGGAATACATGGCTATTTATAGGGCTTCTAAACCCTAACTCCTAATAGGACTCCTACTTAAGACTCTTACTTCTAACCAACTCCTAATAGGACTCCTAGTCAAGACTCATTCCCTTACAACTCCTAATTCTTCTATAAGAAAACACCTCCTACATGAATGCCCCTCTCAATTAGGACTCTCCTAGCTAGAGTCCTAACAGAATGTCCCTCTCAATTAGGACTCTCCTCGCTAGAGTCCTAACAGTTTTACATGAATGTCCCTCTCAATTAGGACTCTCCAAGCTAGAGTCCTAATAGATACCAACGCCTGAAACCCTGACACTAGGCGGTACCACCACCTAAACTAATGGTACCATCACCTGACAGTCTCTTGGAGACTATGTTTGAGCGGTACCATTGCTTAGACCGATGGTACCACCACTTGACATAGTCTTGGAGACTGTGTCACAATGGTGCCACTTATTGGGTCACTATTTGGGCCTTTCACTTAGCCTAACACAGTCTATACATGGGCCCAACTGGCCCCTAATTAGGTTGGCCCAATTTCAATCTCAATTATGTGCTAACTATAAAATTTAAGACATTTTCTAAGTTAAACAAGTCAGTAAGTCTAGGTTTCTTCCGGCGAGCTTCCGGCAAACTTCCGACGATCTCTCTGCAATATTCCAATAGACTCCCGACAAGTTCCAGGACTTCAAAATGATCTTCTTGGTGAGTTCCGATGAGCTTCTTTAGCAAGCTTCTGGACTTCTCGATAAATTCCGATAGAACTTCTGACGAACGTTTGGACTTCCGACGAACTCCTAGACTTTCGACGAACTCGTGTTCTTGACTCCGGGACTTCATTTTGCTTTATGCCTTGCTATTGTAGTTAATCATGTACAAATAAAATCAACTTCGATCTAGATAATTATTACAAAGCTTGAATCATATTGTCTGGCATGTCATTGGTTCATTGACGCTTCGTCCGATTCTTTGGTGCATCATTCTCTTTTGCGGCCTATTGCCCAATCGGCTAGTTGACATCCATAACTTCGATTTTCTTAGTGCAATATCTGCTCTTCTTGGCCCGATGCCCAAACTCATGGCCCAAAGCCTTCTATCGATACGTTGACCGATCCTTCGGTGCGACGTCTAATATTTTGATATGTTTTTCTCTAGCCCAACATGATTCTTCCAACTTTAATTGTCTCTCCCTAATCGAAGCTTCCTACTATTAGGATCAAGAGCACTAGGGGGGGGGGGGAATTAGTGCAGCGGAAAACTTTCATCGGTTTAAAAATGACTTTCGTACGAAGAAATCTATTTTCGATGAAAACCATTTCAGAAAGAACTTTAACTTAAGATCAAAACGGAAGTATAGTTGATGTAAAGTAATGGAGACAGTTTGCAATTAAGATAAAGAGCAGAATGTAAATGCAAACTGTGATTTAGAGTGGTTCGGTCAATCTTGACCTACATCCACTTTTGGCTTCCTCCTCCGATGAGGTCACCAACTTCCACTAGAGGCCTTCCTTCAATAGGCTACGGCCAACCACCATTTTACAGCTTTTCTTCTTTTGACGGGCTTAGGAGACAACCCTTACAGATTTTCACTCCTATATTGAATGATCAATACTTATAAAGAAAGAGAGAGAAGAACTTCTAGCCTTTTACAACACTTTTAAGCTCTCAAATTCTCAAAATAGATGCAAGCTTTCGGTTACCCTTTCATGCAGAAAGGTTGGGGTTTATATAGGCCCCAATCAGTTTGAATTTGGAGCTCAAAAGTGTCATCTCCCGGATTTCCAGGGTCCTAGCGGTACCACCGCCAGAGCTAGGCGGTACTACCGCCTAGCATCTGATACTGAGTGGTACTAATGCTCAGTCTAGGCGGTACTACCACCTGACATCGCTCAAAGACCGAGCTCAGGCGGTACCACCACTGATAGTAATAACTGCAGGTGATACCACTGCTTGATGGGGGGTACTATCACCCAGAATTCCTGGGAGAACAAGTCTCCTGGGGGGTGCTACCACCGACCCTGGCAGTGCCACCGCTTGGTAGGAATTATGGGTCCGAATGGGCTGATCCATTCGGCCCAATTTGGGTCTGCCAAGGGCCTAGTTGGCCCCAGATTAAGTTAATGGGATCACCTCCCAATCCTAACTTAATCTACATGCTAACTATAACAATTAAGACATTATAACTATAATTTGTGTTTCGGTGCATCAATCGCTTCTTCCGGTGAGCTTCTGGCGAACTTCTGGCAAACATCCAACGAACCCTCGGTGATGCTCCGACGGACTCCCGGCAAACTCCTGGACTTGCGACGATCCTCTTGGCGAGTTTCAACGAGCTTCTTTGGCAAGCTTCTGGACTTCTTAGATTGTTCCCGCAGAATCTTTGACGATCGTCCTAACTTTCGACGAACTCTTGAACCCCTATCGTGATCTTGGTCTTGACTCCGGCTCAACACCTACTGCATGTCTTACTACCATCGTAGTTAATCCTATACACTTATCTCAACATATAGATTAGATAAAAAAATGACAATTGACTTCATCATCAAAATTCGAGATTCAACAATCTCTCCCTTTTTGATGATGATAATCAATTGATGACGGAGTTAACCTTAACTCCCCCTATCTATATGCTATACTTGAGATAAGTCATTCTTGAATTCAAAGCCTTTGAATTCAAGAGACATATTGATAAGTTAAGTTTATTTAAAATTATCAATACTCCCATCATGATTCCTATTATGATATATCTCTCTGAAAATGATGTTAAGGTTTTACATCCATTTTCAAGTCTTATATTTCAAATATGAAGGATAGCAATCATAGCAATTTATTACATGGCAAGATATCAATTTGTAAGATTATGATGCAAGCTTTCGATATCTTAACATAATGCAAATATGACAAGTGTATAGCAATTCATTCTATCATCAATTTACCACATATTTAATCTTCATCATATGGCAAGTGTATGGAAATTTATTCTATTATCAATTTACCATATATTTCTCCCCCTTTGTCATCAACAAAAAGGAGAATAATTCAAGTGTATTTCAAGCATAGTAATAAGTGTGGTAAAGATTCATGTCATTTTTTAACAATAAGTGATAAAGATACAATTCATACAAAATTTTTTTAAGCAAACATGACATGTAGATATCTTTCGTTACTTCTTCCTCCCACCAACCAAACCCCCCCCCCCCCCCCCCCCCCCCCCTCTGCCCCTCTTTTTATATATTGACGTTTTGCATGAAGGAAGAAAGCCATTGTGAACTATCATGAATGAAGTTAAAAATAAATGATTAAATCATACTTCATATTTACAAGGATCAAGATATGCATGTGAATTAAATCCTTGCAAGTGTTCATCTCAAAAAGAAATCTTCCTTTATCAAGAAGAAATTCATATAAAAGAATAATTTCATCAAATCCATTTCTCGATTAAAAATTCAAAGATAAATCCATGAAAGATGCATTTTCATATATCAAAAATCATGGAGCATTGATATGAAATAAACTTGGTACATTGGTATAAAATCATTTAGGCTCATGAAAGCTCCAATAAGTCTAGAAGAGAAATACAAAATCATGTATACAGACAGTATTGTTAGGATCAAAAAGTCTGAAAATGAAATTCATGCAATCGGACAAAGTTTTGCCATAGCTTTTCAAACACAAACATGGAGGTAAAACATGCTCATCATCATGAAAATTTTTGCATCCAAAACACAATTTCCAACATGCTATTGAAGCATATACATAAAATTTGTATCATGAGATTTTCATCATTAAGTGATTGAATCATAGAATCAAGAAAGTCCGAAAAACAAATTCAACAAATTCATGTATTCAGACAAGGTTTTGTTATGGCTCTTCAATTATAATTATGAAGCAAAATTATTAGCATTTGTAGTACTCAAAGATTAAGAATCCGATGTATGAAATCACAATGAGAGTATAACATGCTCATCATGGAAACTTTTAGCACCAAGGCACAAAATTTTCATTTTTAAAGTAAACATGTTATTCGATCATATCAACTTCATATAAAATTTTTAGCATGGAATTTAAGTGATTAAGGAAAATCCAAAAATGAGGTTCAATCAACATTAATGTCCCTTACTTTGTAAATGCTCACCAAATAATACATCAAGTCATAGATACCAATGGTTAAACATATCAAAGTGAGTGGCATTGTGATCAAGGTGAGTAGCATAAAGAGTTTATAACAACATATGTTCATTCAGGTGGTGGAAAATTAAAATGCCTAAACAAAGAGTCAAATTATCGATAAATCTGATATAGCACAGATAGGATTTGATCTTGGTGATGTTCGAGCCGATCTTTTCTTTGTTCAAAGCGATCCATCTGAATCCCTATGTCTTCGATAGATGATGAAGGAGCTTGCTATTGGATGTGATTCCTCAAAGGGACTAGTTGTCGGAGATTGATTACCCATAAAGATTGGTGTTTCTGGTTCAGGTTCAGGTTAAGGGGGATCGGTTCTTCTAGGCATTCTAATCCACATACCATTTCTAAATATAAATCTCATTCGACGAAGTAGGTTTTTATTTACGATGCAAAATCTATCTAGCTTTATAACCTCTTCATCGGGTGGTATTGTAATATCGTAGGCATTAAGTATTCTAGTGATAATACCACCATATAGAAGCATCATGTCCTTTTTAGATATTTCTATCATATTTTGATGGATAAGGTAACCAAAACATGGTTTCTAGTTCCATTTGACTTACTTCATCATGATGGTATTGTTTATGAAGAATGATGCTAATTAGAACATGATGAAATATTTTGGTGTTTAATGGTAATAGATGTTCACGGCTTTTAGGAAGTACCATTAAGTTGGGATTACCGAAAATTGTTCCTAAGGCATCAACATATGTGGTCTCAATTGTTTCATCATCCCATTGTCCTCTAAAATAACAACCTCTATCTATTATAGGGATACCTATTATGTTGCAAAGGGATCTATTCGTAATAGATATATGATGTCCTAGAAGATAGGTAGACACCCTTTCTTCTTCATCTATATGTAGATTGTTATAAAACAACCTAACAAGTCTAGGGTAGATGGGTTCACTTATTTGAAGGATTGGGAGAAGATCTAGATTTGCAAACCATTGAATTGGCTCTAAATCACTTAGTTCATCTAAGTCAATGTACTTTCCCTTATGAACATTTCTAAATTCTATGGAAGCAAATTTTTGGGCATATAGATTTGAATCAAAAAGTGTGGAATCAAAGTTTTCTTCTAATCTCCTCTTCCCTTTGTCCCTAGAGGATCTTCTAGAAACCATAAATACTGCTATTTAAGAAGATAAATAATGAGCAAGAGTAGATGATACAAAACAGAAATAAAAAAACCTCTTAGAGAATACCTTAGTTGAGATATTCAAGAGGATGAAGGATTGATTCTTGATCTTGTAGGGAATAGGCAGTTTTGGGCAGTTAAAGGGGAGGAATGGAGTTGGAGGAATGGCACCGCTGGCTGGGCGGTGCAACCGCCTACCACCCGTGACAGCTAGCGGTTCTACCACCAACTAGGTGATGCCACCACCTACAAGTAGTAAGCATTGCATTTACGGGTGTGTGGGTTGATGTGGGTGTTTTCAATTTGAAGGGAGTGTTTGTTTGTGAAGCACACAACCCTAATTACATAATCATGTAAAAATTCACATCACAAGATGAGAAAATTTGTGCATTCATGATCAATCTTGTGAAATGCATACTCTCCTTAAATGTCATATAGAGCTTATATGTCTTTAATATGTTCATGACTTACATCATACAAAATTTGTATGCAAACTTGGCTTGCAAAACAAAAGTTCATGATCTTGTGAGATATAGTTGGATCCAGAAAAATTGAGGAAGGAATGTATCCGATGAATTCGGAAAATCCGAAGGATGTGTGAAGGGGAATTCATACATAAGAGTTTATAGATTTCAAAATTTTAGCGATTAACTTAAGTGTTTATCACATAAGATTGCATCATTAACGTATGGTATATTAGTATCATTTTGTAATTGATTCTATTTATCCTCTTTTTGTCATTTTAGCTAGAGAGCGTTATGAGTCATTTTGGATCTCTGGTCAAAAACCTTGAGCACCCAAAAAGCAAGATATCATCTCTTGCTCCTAGTTTATGGTAGTATATGTTTCTAAAAAAGATGATTTTTAGGTACCCATTTAATCTTGGGTGCCTAAAAAATCGATCTAAATTGTTTGTCATGTTGCATGGAGTTCTTTATGGTTCATTTTGGAACCCAAATCAATTTGTTAGGACTAATCTTCTTGAATGGACAATGATAAATTCTATGTCCATGTTTGCAATAAAAGTTGTACTTATTTTAGTCCGAAACATGCAAGATAGGGCCTTTAATGAAAGTGGTTGAATTTTGGTGAGGACTTCTCACAAATCCGATTCCACTTCTTTTAGGAACATGACCCTTATTTGTAAGGATAATATTCAAAGACTTGCTACCAACCTCAAATTTCTTCAAGGTGTCCTTGAGTAGCAAGTTCTCCTTTTGGAGAATTTCTAAATTATGGCATTTCGTACATAGAGCTAAACTATCATTATGTTTATTTTTTAATTTATCAAAATTACTAACAAGAATATCATGCTCCTTTTTTAACAATTTATATTTTCTACTAATTATTTTGCACTCATCAAATAAATCATGGAAAGCATTTAACAATTTATCAAAAAATAAATCTGCATCAATTAAATTTGATACCTCCTCTCCGATGGCCATAAGTGCGTAATAAGCAACTTGCTCGGTGTTCGAATCTTCTTCTTAAGATGTGCTTGAGTCATCCCATGTTGCTTTGAGCACCTTCTTCTTTGGTGTTATCTTCTTAGCTTAGGGACAATCACTTTTATAGTGTCCTGGCTTTTTGCATTTGTAGCAAATAACTTGGTCCTTTTTTAGTTCAAATTTATTTTTAGTGTTATTTTTAAATTTGTTTCTTTTAATGATTTTTTTAAATTTCCTTGTTAGAAGTGCCAAGTCATCGTCAAAGTCCTCATCACTTGAGTTTTTTCTCAAGTGGTCTTCTTGAGTTCTAAGTGCCATATCCTTCTTGTTCTTTGGAAAGGTGTCCTCATACTCTTCATGAGCTTTGCAAGTCATTTCATAGGTCATTAATGATCCGATTAATCCTTCAATAGGGAAGTTATTTAAATCTTTAGACTCTTGAATAATAGTGAATTTAAGGTCCCAACTCTTTGGAAGGGATTTTAGAATTTTGTTAACGAGCTCGAAATCTGAAAAACTTTTACCAAGTCCTTTTAGACTATTGACGACATCCGTGAAATGGGTGTACATGTCACCTATGGTCTCGCTCAGTTTCATTCGAAAAAGTTCATAAGAATATACTAAAAGATTGATTTTTGACTCTTTTACTCTACTCATTCTTTCGTGAGTCACTTCGAGTGTATTCCAAATATCAAATGCAGTTTCACAAATCGAAACACGATTGAACTCATTTTTATCAAGTGCATAAAATAAGGCATTCATAGCCTTTGCATTTAGAGCAAAAGTCTTCTTCTCCAATTCAATCCTATCGATCATTGGAAGAGAAGACTTTGAAAATCTATTTTCAACAATATTCCAAAGTTCAAAATCCATGGAAATAAGGAAGATCCTCATTCGGGTCTTTCAATAGGTGTAGTCCGTCCCATTGAACTTAGGCGAGCATGTAATAGAGTGACCCTCTTGGTTTCCCGCATATGCCATCTCTCTTAGGTTTTAATCCAACTGAGAGTGAACCCGCTCTGATACCAATTGTTAGGATCAAGAGCACTAAGAGGGGGGGGGGGGGGGGGGGTGGGTGAATTAGTGCAAACGACTTTCGTACAAAAAGTCTATTTTCGATAAAAACCATTTCGGAAAGAACTTTAACTTAAGATCGAAACAGAAGTATAGTTGATGTAAAGTAATGGAGGTAGTTTGTAGTTAAGATAAAGAGAAGAATGTAAATGCAAACTATGATTTAGAGTGGTTCGGTCAATCTTGACCTATATCCACTTTTGGCTTCCTCCTCCGATGAGGTCACCGATGTCCACTAAAGGCCTTCATTCAATAGGCGAAGGCTAACCACCCTTTTATAGCTTTTCTCCTTTTGACGGGCTTAGGAGACAACCCTTACAAATTTTCACTCCTCTCTTGAATGATCAACACTTAGAGAGAAAGGGGAGAAGAACTTCTAGCCTTTTACAACACTTTTAAGCTCTCAAATTCTCAGAATAGATGCAAGCTTTCGGTTACCCTTTCATGTAGAAAGGGTGGGGTTTATATAGGCCCCAATCAGTTTGAATTTGGAACTCAAAAGTGTCATCTCTCGGATTTTCGGGGTCCTGACGGTACCATCGCTAGAGTTGGGCAGTACTACCGCCTGGCATTTGACACTGAGTGGTACTACCGCTTAGTCTGGGCGGTACTACCGCTTGAAATCGCTCAGAGACCAAGCTCAGGCGGTACCACCGCTTGACAGGGGCGGTAATACCACCTATATTTCCTAGGAGACCAAGTCTTTGGGCGGTACCACCGTCGGCCCTAGCGGTGCCACCGCTTGGTAGGAATTCTGGGTCCAAATGGGCTGATCCATTCGGCCCAATTTGGGTCTGCTAAGGGCCCAGTTGGCCCCAGATTAAGTTAATGGGATCACCTCCCAATCTTAACTTAATCTATATGCTAACTACGACAACTAAGACATTATAATTGCAATTTGTGTTCCGGTGCGTCAATCGCTTCTTCCGGCGAACTTCTGGCGAACATCTGACGGACTCCCGGCAAACTCCTGGACTTGCAATGATCCTCTTGGCGAGTTCCGATAAGCTTCTTTGGCAAGCTCCTGGACTTCTCGAATTGTTCCCGCAGAACCTCTAGCGACTGTCCGTGTTGAATCTCGTATTTTGATGATGAAACCACTTGATATGTGTTTATGATTTAATCTACGTTTCGAGTGACGCAAGATGCTTCGTTCAGGATGAGACAATTAAAGCAGGAAAATAATGTTGTGCCGGAGGAACATGTCAGAAGATTGGATGTCGGGCCCGTGGATTGGTCGACATATCGACAAAAGGCTTCGAGCCATGGATTCGGGCATAGGGCCAAGAAGAGCGGGTATTGCGCAAAGGATATCGGAGTTGTTAGGATCAAGAGCACTAAGAGGGGGAGGGGTGAATTAGTGCAGCGGAAAACCTTTTACGATTAAAAAAAAACTATGTTCGTTCGATAAAAGTGATTTTAGTAAGAAAGCCGATTCGTAAATCACTTTAACTTTTGATTAAGCAAGATGCAACAAAGATATAAATGCAGTTCGCAGTTATGGTTTAAATCAGATAGTAGGTGCAAACTGAAATATGATATTCGTACGAAAAAATTGATTTACGTCTAAATGCTGATTCGTAAATCACTTGATTAAGCGAGATGCAGTTAAAGCAAGGATATAACGGCAGTTTGCAGTTATGATAGAAATCAAAACGTAAACGCAAACTGAAATATGATGATCGTACGATAAAACTGATTTACGTCTAAACGCCGATTCGGAAAGTGCAAAGCTTGAAAACCAATCGTATATGCATAGAAGGCAGTAAGCTTTTGAGGAGGTTTGCAGTAAAGATAAGATGCTCAAAGTAAATGCAAACCGAGATTTAGAGTGGTTCGGTCAATCTTGACTTACTCCACTTTTAGCTTCCTCCACCGACGAGGTCACCGACGTCAACTAGAGGCCTTCCTTCAATAGGCGAAAGCCAACCACCCTTTTACAGTTTCACTCCTTTTGACGGGCTTAGGAGACAACCCTTACAGAATTTCCTTTCCTCTCTTAATAGATTATGACTTAGAAGAAAAGAGGAAGAACATTCAACTCATACAACACTTTTGAGCTCTAAAAATCATAAAGTAAAATCAGAATTTCGGTGGTTTCTGGGTGCCCTTTAAGTGCTGAAAGGGTGGGGTATTTATAGGCCCCAACCTAGTTTGAATTTGGAGCTCAAAACTGTCAATTCCCATAATTCCGAGATCGGGCGGTTGCACCGCCTGGCAAAGCTCGAAGACTGAGCCTCTGGGCGGTGCCACCTCCTGTCAGGGGTGGTTGCACCTCCTGCCAAAGCTTGAAGACCGAGCTCAGGCGGTGCCACCGCCTGACTGAAGCAGTTGCACCGCTCAGCTAGAGCTCGGAGACTGAGCCCAAGCGGTGCCACCTCTTGTCAGGGGCGATTGCACTGCCTAGTCTCGCTCGGAGACTTAGCCCAGGCGGTACCACTGCCTGGCTTGGGCGGTTCAACCGCCTGGCAGAAATCAGGGTCCGAATGGGTTGATCCATTCAGCCCAATTTGGATTTTTCAAGGGCCCAATTGCCCCAAGATTAAGTTAATGGGATCACCTCCTCCCATTTCCAACTTAATCATTATGCTAACTACGATATATCTAACTACGATATATCCTAAGACATTTACTGCAACTTGCTCCGGTGCGTCAATCGCTTCTTCCGGCGAGCTTCCGGTGAACTTCCGTCGATCATCCGATGAACCCTCGGTAATGCTCCTACGGACTTCCGGCAAACTCCTGGACTTGCGACGATCCACTTGGCGAGTTCCAACGAGCTTCTTTGGCAAGCTCATGGACTTCTCGGATTTGTTCCCGCGGAACCTCCGACGATTGTCCGAACTTCCGTCGAACTCTCGAACTCCCAACGTGATCATTGTCTTGACTCCGGCGCAACTCCTGCTGCATATCTTACTTTCATCGTAGTTAATCCTGCACACTTATCTCAACATATAGATTAGATAACAAATGACAATTGACTTCATCATCAAAATCCGAGATTCAACAATCTCCCCCTTTTTGACGATGACAATCAATTGATAATGGAGTAAACCTTAACTCCCCCTGTCTATATGCCATACTTGAGATAAGTCATTCTGGAATTCAAAACCTTTGAATTCAAGAGACATATTGATAAGTTAAAATCATTTAAACTTATCAATACTCCCATCATGATTCCCATCATGATGTATCTCTCTGAAGATGATGTCAAGGCTTGACATTTATTTTCAAATTTTACATAACAAGTTTGAATGATGGTAATAGTAGCAATTCGTCATATTGTAAGATATCAATATGTAGAACTGCGAAGTAAGATCTTTTGTTTGATATCTTGATATGATACTAACAAGGCATAATGCAAATTATAGCAATCATAGCAATTCATATATCTCTTGGTGATGCAAGCATGGCATTAATACTCATATATTTCTCCCCCTTTGTCATCAACAAAAAGCATAGTAATTGTGATACTAGGAGAACAATATAAGCGAATTTTGAGCATAAGTGTAATGCCTTTACTAGGTTCATGTCATTTTCAATAGTGAGTCAATTATGCAACCATGACATGGAGATATCAATTCTGTTTTTACCCTGCATCTCCACCATCTATTTGTGAGTTTACTTTAAATGAAGTTAAAATTGATGAGAGATTAAATCTTGCTTCATTTTCACAAGGATCAAGATATGTATATGAAACAAATCTTTGCAAGAAAAAACACTATCATCCATATTTCAAGATGTAATTTATAAGCAGGAATCATTTCATCAAATCCATTTCAGAAAAATATTTTTCATAAGTGTATGAGAAAATCCAATTGTTAAGCGAATCTGAAAATGAAATTAACACTTTCATGCATTCGGACAAGATTATGCTATAGATTTTCAAATACAATCATGAAGACAAAACATGCTCCGGTGCGTCAATCGCTTCTTCCGGCGAGCTTCCGGCGAACTTCCGTCGATCATCCGATGAACCCTCGGTGATGCTCCTGCGGACTTCCGGCAAACTCCTGGATTTGCAACGATCCACTTGGCGAGTTCCAACAAGCTTCTTTAGCAAGCTCATGGACTTCTTGGATTTGTTCCCGCAAAACCTCCGACAACTGTGCGAGTCGAACTCTCGAACTCCCAACGTGATCATTGTCTTGACTCCGGCGCAACTCCTACTGCATATCTTACTTTCATCGTAGTTAATCTTGCACACTTATCTCAACATATAGATTAGATAACAAATGACAATTGACTTCATCATCAAAATTCGAGATTCAATAGGAGTTGCGGAGTCAACTGGTTGATTGGGCAATAGGCCGCAAGAGAGGACGATGCGCCAAAGAATCGGACGAAGCGTCGAGGGACCAATGACATGTCGGACAACTTGATTAATTGCTTAGGAATAATTGTCTAGATCAAACTTTTGTTTTACATATGCAAGATTTACTACAATAGCTTGAAAACATAAAGCAAGTCTACCGGAGTCAAGTTCGATAGGTGTTCGAGAGTCTGAATATTCGTCAGAGATGCTATCGGAACCAACCGAGAAGAAATTGGGGACTAGTTGGAGTTTTTGGAAGTCCACCGAAGAGATTGTCGGAGGTTCGCAGAGATCACCGAGAAGGCTTGGCTACTTGCTGAACTCGCAACAAGATCGGGAGCCTATTGGGAGTCCGCCGGAAGAAATCTGAGGGTGTATCGGAAGTCTACCAGAAGATCGTCGGAAAGCTTGCCGGAAGGAGACTCAATGTTTGCCGGTTGAAAACTTGCCTAGGACTATGTTTTCAGTTGCATAGTTTGCATGTAATTAGGGTTAGGATTAAGGGATAATCCTATATCTTGGTAGGGACCAACTGGGCCCGATATTACCTAGTTTCAGCTAGATTTGAAGCCCATCTAGTGACCCATAGGACGGAGCGGTGGAACTGTCGGACTAGGCGGTGGCACCACCCAGAACCCGAGGATCGGGCGGTGGTACCGTCGGACTGGGCGGTGGCACCGCCTAGCACTCGAGAGGTCCGACGGTGGCACCGCCGAACTGGGCGATGGCACCGCCAGTACACTATCAGTGTCAGACACTAACAGACGGTGACACCGCCTCTAATAGGCGGTGGCACCGCTAGCATCGGGAACCTAAGAGAATTAAAAATTTGGAGCCCAAATTTAAATCCTCTTGGGGCCTATAAATACCCCTCAATTCTCAATAGAGAATACAACCTTTTGAGAAGCAATAGATGGAGATAAAAGCCTTAGCAAAGTTTTTAGCAAGTTTTATTTTCAATAACTTGAGTATTCACCTCCCTCTTTCTCTTTGAAAATTTGTAAGAGTGTGAACCACTTGTAAAAGGTTTTAAGAGGGGTATTTGTTCTTTCCCTTCAAAGTGATTTGCTAGTGGAAGTTGGGAGCCTCATTGAAGAAGGCTTCGCATGTGGATGTAGGTCATTTTGACCGAACCACTTTAAATTTGTGTGTTCCTTGAATGTGTGAGTATTTACTTTTTCTGAAACCATTATTTACATAGCAGCAAGCTTCCAATTTTCATCTTCTCACTTTACTCGAGCTACTTTCTCCAAGTCATTGACGAATTGAAATCTCTATGCATTTACGAAATCGTTTTCAAATTTACAAGTTTTAATCCGATGCACTAATTCACCCCCCCCTCTTAGTGCTGCTCCGATCATAACTATTGGTATCAAAGCCATGGTTTTCTACTTTGGTTTAACACTCAAGAGAAATGGCTCTTTGCGACCTTCAAGAGAGGCACTTTCTCATTCGTCCTCCCTTTTTCAATGGGACGGGCTACACTTATTGGAAAACTCAAATGAAAGTTTTCTTACTTTCTTTGGATTTGAATTTATGGCACATAGTCGAAAATGAATTTGAAATGTCTTCTCTTCCAATGAACCATTGGAATGATTTGGAGAAGAAGATGTTTTCTCTAAATGCAAAGGCTATGAATGTCTTATATTGTGCACTTGACAAAAATGAATTTAATCGTGTTTCGAATTATGATTTAGCTTTTGATATTTGGAGAACTCTTGAGGTCACTCATGAAGGCACTAGCCGAGTGAAAGAGTCCAAAATCAACATTCTTGTGCATTCTTACGAACTTTTCCGGATGAAACTAAGTGAGTCTATCGGAGTCATGTACACCCATCTCACGGATGTTATCAATAGACTTAAAGCTCTTGGTAAAGATTTTTTTAACTTTGTACTAGTAACTAAATTTTTAAGATCCCTTCCAAAGAGTTGGGATCCAAAAATTACGGCCATTTAAGTAGCCAAAGACCTTAAAATATTTCCACTCGAAGTACTAATTGGGACTCTAATGACCTACGAAATGAACAATGTAACAAAAAGGGAACTCGAGAATGACCTTCCAAAGGACAGGAAGGATTTGGGACATAGAACACATGAAGACCACTCGAGCATAAGCTCAAGTGATGGTGAACTTAAACTACAAATAAAACAAACATTGAAAAGCAAAAAGAATGGAACTACTTACTTTAAACGCAAGAAGAAGAACACAAATTGGGATAAATCGAGCTCCTCCGAAGATGAGGAGAAAATCAAGAAAGGCGAGGTGGCAAACTATGCCTTAACCACTTCCAACGATGAGGTAATCGAAATCCCCCTAATTTATTTCGAAATTACATAATACTTTTCATGAGTTATTTTTAATTTAGTTTAGGATTATTTTTCTTGAAAATTACATGTTTAATAATTTAAAGTTTAAAAAATAAAAATGTAATAAAGTGTTAAATATAAATCTTATGTATGTGCTTGAGAAGTAAGAATGTATATTTTGATGATTTGCGATTTTGATTGAAACCATGCTTGATGTCTTAATGAAAATATTGAGAAATTTAATATCATGCTTAATAATGATGCATGGCTTTTGAATGGAAGGCTTGATGATTTTTTTTTATGAACCTTGTCTTTGGTTTTCAAACATGATGTATGGTTTTGACATATGAACAAAATTTAAGCATGCTAAGATAAAGTCAATTATATAAATTAAAACCAAAGAAGTTTTAGTTATCTATAAGAATCATTCAAAATCATGTTCAATGAAACCAATACAAAATGATGGAATGAAAATATTAAATGTTTTGATACCATTTTATGCATGAGATTTTAAAAGTTATACATGATGATCTCGATGGTTTTTATGAAGAAATTTATTTTTCGATCCTAAATGATTGATAATATATATATTTTTTCTTTAGCATAAAAAGGAAAAAGGCATGCTTATATGAAACAACTAAATAGATAAAAGTATTTTTCTTGAAAATTCTTGGTTTGATGAATCTATTTTATCATCTTTTTATGAATCTCTTGAAAATGATTTTGATTTGATGATTTGAATTTGAATGAGTTTTATCTTAATTTTTCGAGATTTACTCTATAAAAATCAAGATCTTTTATCCTCTATGTTCCTTTTTAGCATCTACTATCCAAATTAATTATGATTGGTATCATTGCTATATTTCTTCTTGTCGTGCACTAAAGAGAAAATTTTCCTAAATGAATCATGATTTTTCGGAACCACAATTCTTTTTAGGATTCATAATGAATTGAGACATTTCATATGCTTGAATTAATATCTTATTTTCTTACAAGATTGAATGAATTTTATCTATAACATGATCTCCTAAGATCTCTCTTTGAATATTTAAAGAGGAGCATTTTCTAGATGAATCATGATTTTGATGATTTAATATTTGATATGCATGAATTGAGATCTTGCTCTCCTACTATTTTTTCTATTCACCAAAAAGAAGACTAGTTCTAATAAACCATGATATGCTATATGAATTTTATTGCATTCATGAAGTAATTTCTCATCACCAATTTTTGTTTATATTCCTTCATGTGATGATATGAATGTGTGAAACAATTATGATATGATTTTTTATACAATTCCATGTATTCATGAAATATTTATCTCATCACCCAATTAATTCCTCTTGATACTCCTAATGTGATGAAATGGAATTATGCATGAAATACAAATGGGGAGAAGTTTTGATCATGCATGGTAGGATACAATTTGATAAATTAATACCCTCATGATTTGAAACATTTATTATTTGAAATTATGCATGCAATTGCTTTTTATTGTGATGATATATGCATATAATGTGTATCATGAATGCTCTAAATGATGAATGCTTGGAATCATGATCAAAATATTGATAAATGCTATGATTTATTACCAAAATGATATATCATGTATGATACGCCCATAGTGATTAATTTATTTGTATAATGCATGAAGTAAGGATACAAATGTAAAGTTTTGAAGTTATGTATATTTTAATTTGAAAACATAATGATGCACAAATAAGATTGATACTTACCTTTGTCATGATTTAGAAATTCATGCAAAGGGTCTTCCCTTCTTTTTGATAATGACAAAGGGGGAGATAACTAGCTTGCTAGCTAGCCAGCTAGCTTGCACAAGACAAGAGAAGCAAAAATTGCAAATGTACATATCGCAAAAAGGGGCAAAACTTATTAGTTTGCTTAACACAAAAGCAAGAAATGCTATCTTGTAATCTCAAGCAAAAGTGCTATCTTGCAAATCTCAAAGAAGCAATATGTGCCAAGTTACATATTTTGAAAAGAGGCAAAATAGTCCATCTTGCAAATCTTTTTGCTAACTTTTTGTGTAAAAGTTGATAACTTGCATACTATAAATTTGCATACCAAATGTGCAATCTTGCCTATCTCAAGAAGCAAAACATGCTAACTTGCACATCTAGCAAACTTGCATATTTCAAGAAGCAAAGGATGCTTTCTTGAACATCTCAAAACTACTAGCTTGCATGTTCTAAAAGTGTTGTAAAATTTGCTAGCTTGTATGTTGTAGTAATTGCTATCATACTACCTTGTATATCGATGATAATAGCAAAATTGCATGATGATAAAACTAGGAGATTATATTTTTTCATGTAATGTATTGAACTTTATATCTCAAACACATAGAAAGTGACACTTCTCCTTTTTCTTGATGACAAAGGGGGAGAAGTATGATCATGTTATGCATGATGACGTATTGCAAATATTCATGATGAATATTTGCAATAACTTGAATTTGGCTTGAATTCAAGGTTCTATCAATATAGCATATTGATAGGGGGAGTTTATTTAATCTCTGAGAGTTAAGGTTAACTCCGTCATCAAGTGGTTGTCATCATCAAAAAGGGGTAGATTGTTGAATCTTGTATTTTGATAATGAAACCACTTGATATGTGTTTATGATTTAATCTACGTTTTGAGTGACGTAGGATGCTTCGTTCAAAATGAGACAATTAAAGCAGGAAAATCATGTTGTGCCAAAGGAACATGTCAGAAGATTGGACGTCGAGCCGATGGATCAATCGACATATTGACAGAAGGCTTCGGGCCATGGATTCGGGCATCGGGCTAAGAAGAGCGGGTATTACGCCAAGGATATTAGAGTTACGGAGTCAACTAGTTGATTGGGCAATAAGCCACAAGAGAGGACGATGCGTCGAAGAATCGGACGAAGCGTCGAGGGACCAATGACATGCCGGACAACTTGATTAATTGCTTAGGAGTAATTGTCTAGATCGAACTTTTGTTTTACATGTGCAGGATTAACTATGAAAGCTTGAAGACATAAAGCAAGTCTACCGGAGTCAAGTTCGATGGGTGTTTGAGAGTTTGAAGATTCGTCAAAGATGCTGCCGGAACCAACCGAGAAGAAATATGGGACTTGTCGGAGTTTTCAGAAGTCCGTTAAAGAGATCGTCGGAGGTTCATGGAGATCACCGAGAAGGCTGGGCTACTCGTTGAACTCACCACAAGATCGGGAGCCTATTGGGAGTCCGCCAGAAGAAATCTAAGGGTGTATCGGAAGTCCGTCGGAAGATCACCAGAAAGCTCGTCGGAAGGAGACTCGACGTTTACCGGTTGAAAACTTGCTTAGGACTATGTTTTCAGTTGCGTACTTTGCATGTAATTAGGGTTAGGATTAAGAAATAATCCTATATCCTGGTTAGGGGCCAACTGGGCCCGATATTACCTAGTTTAGGCTAGATTTGAAGCCCATCTAGAGACCCATAGGACCGAGCGGTGGAACCGCCGGATTGGGCGATGGCACTACCCAAAACGCGAGGATCGGGCGGTGGCACCGCCCAGCACCCGAGAGGTTCGGCGGTGGCACTGCCAGACTGGGTGGTGGCACCGCCAGTACACTATCAATGTCAGACAATAACAGGCGGTGGCACCACCACTAACGGGCGGTGGCACCGCCAGCATCGGGAACCCAAGAGAATTCAAAATTTGGAGCCCAAATTTGAATCCTCTTGGGGCCTATAAATACCTCTCAATTCTTAGTTGAGAATACAACTTTTTGAGAAGCAAGAGATTGAGATAAAAGCCTTAGCAAAGTCTTTAGCAAGTTTTATTTTCAATAACTTGAGTGTTCACCTCCCTCTTTCTCTTTGAAAATTTGTAAGAGTGTGAACCACTTGTAAAAGGTTGTAAGAGGGGTATTTGTCCTTCTCCTTCAAAGTGATTTGCTAGTAGAAGTTGGGAGCCTCATTAAAGAAGGCTTCGCAAGTGGATGTAGGTCATTTTGACCGAACCACTTTAAATTGGTGTGTTCTTTGAATGTATGAGTATTTACTTTTCTAAAACCATTATTTACTGTTGGGAAATCATAGGGGGCGACATCATATGCGCAGCGGAAGAACAAGAAAACAAAATCCCCGATTCCCAAAAAGATGTTCGTCGTCGTGCGAAGATTGGTGCGCAAAATTCCGCAAAACACAAAACTGCGTATAGAGATTGTGTTACCTAGGGAGATCGTATATCCCTGTTTCCTTGCAGATCCTTAGGAGAGGATGAAGGAGGTCAAGCGTCCTCCTCTCTAGCGGTGATCCACACAGCAGGGTTGCGACGATGCTCCTCAAAACTCCAGGCCTTCTCTGAGGTGGAGAGGGAGAGGAGAATAGGAAGGGCAAGCAAAGACTCTAGCCTATGAGGCTGTGAATCCCTCCTATTTATAGAGATCTCGTGTCAAAACCCTAATGGGTCCTTTCCCTAGTGGGTATTGGATTTGCATCCAATAAGACAAGGGCTCCGTCGGATATCTCATATCCGAACCTCTACTCATCGCAATGCCTACCATATGTGTGTGACCCTCTAGGCCCAATATCGAGCTGGCCGTGAGTCATACCTGTCAGAACTCCTTCTAACTAAGTGAATTATTATCTCTGTAATAATTCACTCGACTCATCGACTACGGAAGTACTAGGCCACTACGCCGTAGTCCCCAGACGATACAGGGGAATCCAATCCATTGGACCTGTCTGTCCTCAATTACCATGTACCTATAGTCCCTCATCCATCTAATATCCCAGAGACCGTATATCGAGCATGGTGCTGTCAGACCCATACGGTTTCTACTTGAGTCTCGCTCTAATCGGATTCTCCCGGAGAACTCTTTCTCTCTCAACCCGAATGACCCTGGCCAGGGATTTGTCTGAGCAAGAACACATGGGATATTCCTCTCATGATACCGAGAGTGGATGATCCTCTATCGACACTCAATAGCCCTCGTAAGGTCGACTACCACTCCCAATGACCAGCTGTACTAGATCTGGGAACAGCCAAACCTATAAGTCTGGTATCAAATAGTGGAGCACTCATACAGGACATCCTTGGTGTCTCAAGTCTAAGAACCAGATACACCACTAGGACTACGGAATCGTTGTCTGACAATAAGGCATCATCAACCATCCAGCATTCCGTAAGCGGATCAATCAGTGAACTCATTCTCCAATGAGCACCTGTACTGTATCCCTAGTGTCCCTACACGAGCAGCTATGAGACCAGCTGCATCCATCATATGGACGGGTATACAACACACCAGTCTATCCGGTTATCACGATGTCCCTCTCGAGTAACCTATGACCGGGATTATTTAGGATATGTGTTTAAAGGTGAATCGATCTCATTATCGTGATCTCATCACGATCCGATTCCCATTGCACAAATCCAAGGACATCACAATATATATGCATTTATGCAATAGTTATAAAGTGATATATGCCAAAATATAATAAGCAAAAAGATTCTGTATCAAGTCACACGTGCCATCACTCACGTGATTGGCTTGCTGGGCACTTATGACTAGCAATCTCCCACTTGACCTAAAGCCAATCACCTATGTGTCTGATCCCCATCAGACCCCTGTGACGCTCAAAGACAATCTGAGACAATGGCTTTGTTAGTGGATCTGCAATGTTATCTTCGGATGGAACTCTTTCCACTGCTACATCTCCTCGGGTCACGATCTCTCTGATAAGGTGGAACCTCCTCAGAACATGCTTAGATTTCTGATGAGACCTAGGTTCCTTCGCTTGAGCAATTGCCCCGTTGTTGTCGCAATATAGGGAAATCGGCTCCTCACTATCCGGCACGACTCCCAAATCTGTGATGAACTTCTTCAACCAGACTCCCTCCTTTGCTGCATCTGATGCAGCAATGTACTCCGCCTCTGTGGTCAAGTCAGCAGTGGTATCTTGCTTGGAACTCTTCCAGCACACTGCTCCTCCATTCAAGGTGTACACATACCCTGAATTCGACTTGCTATCATCGACATCAGACTGAAAACTTGAGTCAGTGTAACCTTCAACCTTAAGGCTATTACCTCCATATACTAGTAAAAGATCCTTAGTCCTTCTCAAGTACTTAAGGATACACTTTACTGCTTTCCAGTGCTCCAAGCCTGGATCCGCCTGATACCTGCTCATGACACTCAGAGCATGCGCTATATCAGGCCTAGTACATAGCATGGCATACATGATAGACCCTATTGCTTAGGCATAAGGTATCATATCCATGTTCGCCCTTTCTTCTGGAGTCTTTGGGGACATACTCGTAGAAAGCGATATCCCATGTCTCATCGGTATGAGACCTCTTTTGGAATTTTCCATGCCAAACCTTTTGACAATAGTTTCTATGTACCTGGACTGGGACAAGCCAAGCATCCTTTTGGATCTATCTCTATAGATTCTAATCCCCAAGATATAAGATGCTTCTCCTAAGTCCTTCATGGAGAAGTGTCTAGATAACCAAGCCTTTATTGTGGATAGCATTCCTATGTCATTCCCAATGATGAGGATGTCATCCACATATAACACCAAAAAGCTAATAGCGCTCCCACTTACCTTTCTGTATACACAAGGCTCATCTTCGTTCTTAACGAAGTCATAAGATCTGATTGCCTCATCAAATCTTATGTTCCAACTTCGGGAAGCTTGCTTTAGTCCATAAATGGATCTAAGCAACCTACACACCTTATCTGGGCAGTTCTTGGACACGAATCCCTCAGGTTGCATCATATACACCTCCTCCTCCAGGTTCCCGTTGAGGAATGCGGTTTTCACATCCATCTGCCAGATCTCATAATCATAGTGTGCTGCAATAGCCAATAGAATTCTGATGGATTTTAGCATTGCTACGGGTGAGAAAGTTTCGTCGTAGTCAACACCTTGCCTTTGACGATACCCCTTAGCCACTAGCCTTGCTTTATAGGTCTCTACCTTTCCATCTACTCCGATCTTTTTCTTAAAGATCCACTTGCAACCGATGGGTACAATACCTTCGGGTGCATCAACTAGGTTCCAAACCTTATTGGAGTACATAGAATCCATCTCAGAATTCATGGCTTCTTTCCACTTCCCGGAGTCTATACTCATAATAGCCTCCTCGTAGGTCTGAGGATCAATATCCTCTACATCCTCTGCTCTAATATGTCCCACATATCTCTCAGGAGGATGGGATACTCTATCAGACCTGCGTAAAGTTGAAACTTGTGTATTAGATACCTGAACAGACTCGGGCTGTAGAGTGGTGCTTGAGCTTGGTTCTTCAACCTCGCTCAATTCTATCATTCTCCCACTGTCTCCGTCAAGAATGTGTTCCTTCTCAAGGAACACTGCTCTCTTAGCTACAAAGACCTTTTGGTCCTCGAGATGATAGAAGTAATACCCACAAGTTTCCTTGGGGTATCCCACAAATTTACATCGCCCTGTCCTTGATTCTAACTTATCGGGGTTGTGTCTTTTAACATGGGCAGAGCAGCCCCAAATCTTAACTACTTTAAGATCAGGCTTCTTCCCTTTCCATATCTCATATGGTGTAGACACCACCGACTTAGTTGGAACTCTGTTCAGAAGGTAAGCTGCGGTTTCTAGGGCATATCCCCAGAATGAGATGGGTAGGTCAGCGAAACTCATCATGGACCGTACCATATCTAATAATGTACGATTTCTCCTTTCAGAGACACCATTGAGCTGAGGTGTATAAGGAGGTGTCCATTGGGATAATATCCCATGGTCCTTGAGGAAGTGAGTAAACTCTGTACTTAAGTACTCACCTCCTCGATCTGATCGAAGAGTTTTGATACTCTTTCCAGTCTGGTTCTCCACCTCATTCTTATACTCTCTGAATTTCTCAAAGGCCTCGGACTTGTACTTCATTAAGTACACATATCCATACCTTGAGAAATCATCAGTAAATGTAATGAAGTAGGAGTAACCTCCAATGGCATGAGTTGACATGGGTCCACATACATCACTATGTATGAGTTCCAACAACTCAGTGGCTCTCTCTCCAGTTCCACTAAATGGAGAGTTGGTCAGTTTTCCACGAATGCAAGGCTCACAAGTTGCATATGACACATAGTCGAATGGATCTAGATATCCATCATTTAGCAACTTTTGAATCCTTCTTTCATGGATGTGACCTAGCCTACAATGCCACAGGTATGCACTGTTCAACTCATCTCGTTTCCTTTTGGACACATTTATATTCATGATATGTGGAGTGGTGTCTAACATAAATAAACCATTATGCAATGTTCCTTTCGTGATGATCTTATCATCTAATAATATCGAACAACCATTGTTCTCAAAAACAAATTTATATCCACTAACTGTTTAACATGAAATGGAGATAATGTTTTTGATAATAGAAGGAACAAAATAACATGCATCTAATGCAATAAAAGCTCCACTAGGCAGATGTAGGGCGACCTCGCCAACAGCTAATACAGCAACTTTTGCTCCATTACCCATCTTGAGGTCCATCTCGCCTCTCTCTAGTCTCCTAGGCCTTGCCAGAACCTGCAACGAATTGCATATATGATAAGCACTACCGGTATCTAATACCCATGTGTTATCATAAGAGTCTGACAAATGGAGACTGATCATGAATGTACCTGAAGCTTCATCAAGCTTTTGTTTCGCCCTTTCTGCAAGGTACTCTTTGCAGTTTCTCTTCCAGTGCCCATCTTTACCATAGTGGAAGCACTGGCCTTTGTCCTTTGTTGGGTCTTTCTTAGCAACCTTTGCTTTACCTTGTTTGCCCTTGCCCTTTCCCTTCTTAAGGGACCTTTCTGCTTTCCTTTTCTTTCTGGTCTCACCAGTGTAGAGAACTGGCTTCTCTTTCTTAATAGTACTCTCTGCCTCCCTCAACATATTGAGGAGCTCTGGGAGAGTCACCTCAAGCTTGTTCATATTAAAGTTCATTATGAACTGTGAAAAGGAATCTGGTAGGGACTGAAGCACAATGTCCACACACAAGTTATCCTCTAGGACCATTCCTAGACCTGTGAGTTTCTCTATCCACTCAATCATCTTTAGGACATGGTTCTGAACCGGTGTCCCCTCAGTCATCCTAGCGCGGAAAAGGCTCTTGGATATCTCATATCGTTGAGTCCTTCCCTGTTCCTCAAACAATTTACGGACATGTAGGAGAATGGATCTGGCATCCATCTTTTTCATGTTGTCTCTGTAACTCTGGAGTCATAGAGCCCAACATATAGCACTGAGCAAGAGTGGAGTCATCAATGTACTTCACGTAGCGAGCGATCTCATCCTCGCTTGCCCCTTCTTCGGGCGTAGGCATCACTGTATCAAGGACGTACACGATTTTCTCCGCTGTGAGAACAATTCTCAAGTTACGGAGCCAATCCGTATAATTTGGACCAGTGAGGCGGTTGACATCAAGTATGCCACGTAAGGGATTTGAAAGCGACATTTTCTGAAAATAAAGATGTAGCAAAAATGAATAACATGCAGATTTTGCAAGAAATAAACTATCAAGATATGGACTTCTATCTTAATATGCTCCCACTATTTTACTAACGAGTCACGCGACACCCTCAGCACGTGAAACGGAAGTCTCCGGCAGACTTCTAGTGGGGATCAGGATCCAATCAGCGTCTTAGTGTAACCTCGAGGGACTCGACCAATCACACTAAGCCTAAAAGGTAGACAACTCTTGCCGATCACAACTCCTTGTGATTCCCGTCCTGTTCGGTCTCCGAATCACCATGGCCTCGAGGGACTCGACCAACCATGATGCTCGGTTAAGTCAACACCTTCGTTACAAGATGAGTCTGATTTGATGATATACCCTCGAGGGACTCGACCAAGCATATCATGCCCTCAGGTCACCGGTGACATCTCTATGTCGTAAGCAAGATAGCGAATCGCGATATAGGTGAGTCTCGAGGGACTCGACCAACTCAACCTACACCGGGATTCGGTTCCTACTCATAACGATGGAAGGCCACGTGGGTCAATCTAATTGCCTCACGTTTACCGACTTAATATTATCGAGAGATGTTTCTATGATTTGGTCTCCTAATATGACATGTCACACATATACATATTTAATATATATCTACATCGCATGCAAATATATATACATATCTAGTATGTGTATAAGCAATCACACCAGATGATCATGGACCACAACCTAATATGATTAGGCCCGAGCCAGTAGGCCTAATCACTCACATCAAGATCTATGTGTGCAACGGTGCATCTCCATGCCTTGTGATCATCCATCTCGTCCTCGTCGGTTCCGTCGACATCTTGATGCATCTCCATGCATCACGATCGTCCGTCTCGTGGGTCCCGCTATGGCTTCCACGCTCCCGCTGCGCCTCCTCATGTGATTACAACTTAATCATAGGCACGCAGGCCCGACAATAAACGAGAAATATAATGGAGGTTCGCAGACCTCAATAATAATAATCACAAGTACACACATCACACGGTCCATGATCATCCGTCCACTCATCATACATCACATGTATAAATAATCGTCATTATGTAGGACTACTAGATAATAAAAATAATAATCAACTAAACCTTTTAATTAATTAATATTTTCTGAAATCAGGGATATATAGGGAATTTCTCAATTCCTAAGGGTATTTTCGTAATTTGGACAAAAGACAGAAACTGGAATTTCTCAAATTCCGAGGGGCAAAACTGTCTTTTGCGCAGAAAACCCTAATACCCTTTCCCCTTTTCGCTGCTGCGCCGCCGCCGCCACCCTGCCGGCGGCAGCCTGTGCGGCGAGGGGCGGGGCGCTGCCCTCGCCTGCGGGCGGCACGCCCGCTGGCGGCGATGCCGCTGCGGGTGGGCTCCCCTTTCGGGCGCCGCTGCCTCCGCAGGCGGTGCTGTCCCGCCGGGCGGCCGCCCCTGTGGGGGGGTTTCGCCCGCGGGAGCAGCGGCGGCAGGCGTCGCGCGTCGCTGCCCTGCGGCGGCAGGCGTCGCGCGTCGCTGCCCTGCGGCGGCAGGCGTCGCGCGTCGCTGCCCTGCGGCGGCAGGCGCCGCTTCCTTTCGGCGGTAGGCGCCGCTGCCCTGCGGCGCCTCTGCCCGTGGGTTGCCAGCCCCGCCGGCAGCAAGCCTGCTGCAAGCAGGCCGCCGGCCGGCTGCTGCAGGCACAGCGCTTGCTCATGCGCCGGCGCTGTGCTGCCTGGCTGCGGCTGCGGCTGCCGCTGCAGGTGGCTGCAGGCATGCAGATCGAGGGCAGCAACTGTTGTTGCCCTTCCTTGCTTTTGCGTCAACGATTTTGACGTCAATATTCTTCCTAAACACAACACACGCAGTTCAAAAACCAATCATTCGCACGAACAACCTGGCTCTGATACCACTGTTGGGAAATCATAGGGGGCGACATCATATGCGCAGCGGAAGAACAAGAAAACAAAATCCCCGATTCCCAAAAAGATGTTCGTCGTCGTGCGAAGATTGGTGCGCAAAATTCCGCAAAACACAAAACTGCGTATAGAGATTGTGTTACCTAGGGAGATCGTATATCCCTGTTTCCTTGCAGATCCTTAGGAGAGGGTGAAGGAGGTCAAGCGTCCTCCTCTCTAGCGGTGATCCACACAGCAGGGTTGCGACGATGCTCCTCAAAACTCCAGGCCTTCTCTGAGGTGGAGAGGGAGAGGAGAATAGGAAGGGCAAGCAAAGACTCTAGCCTATGAGGCTGTGAATCCCTCCTATTTATAGAGATCCCGTGTCAAAACCCTAATGGGTCCTTTCCCTAGTGGGTATTGGATCTGCATCCAATAAGACAAGGGCTCCGTCGGATATCTCATATCCGAACCTCTACTCATCGCAATGCCTACCATATGTGTGTGACCCTCTAGGCCCAATATCGAGCTGGCCGTGAGTCATACCTGTCAGAACTCCTTCTAACTAAGTGAATTATTATCTCTGTAATAATTCACTCGACTCATCGACTACGGAAGTACTAGGCCACTACGCCGTAGTCCCCAGACGATACAGGGGAATCCAATCCATTGGACCTGTCTGTCCTCAGTTACCATGTACCTATAGTCCCTCATCCATCTAATATCCCAGAGACCGTATATCGAGCATGGTGCTGTCAGACCCATACGGTTTCTACTTGAGTCTCGCTCTAATCGGATTCTCCCGGAGAACTCTTTCTCTCTCAACCCGAATGACCCTGGCCAGGGATTTGTCTGAGCAAGAACACATGGGATATTCCTCTCATGATACCGAGAGTGGATGATCCTCTATCGACACTCAATAGCCCTCGTAAGGTCGACTACCACTCCCAATGACCAGCTGTACTAGATCTGGGAACAGCCAAACCTATAAGTCTGGTATCAAATAGTGGAGCACTCATACAGGACATCCTTGGTGTCTCAAGTCTAAGAACCAGATACACCACTAGGACTACGGAATCGTTGTCTGACAATAAGGCATCATCAACCATCCAGCATTCCGTAAGCGGATCAATCAGTGAACTCATTCTCCAATGAGCACCTGTACTGTATCCCTAGTGTCCCTACACGAGCAGCTATGAGACCAGCTGCATCCATCATATGGACGGGTATACAGCACACCAGTCTATCCGGTTATCACGATGTCCCTCTCGAGTAACCTATGACCGGGATTATTTAGGATATGTGTTTAAAGGTGAATCGATCTCATTATCGTGATCTCATCACGATCCGATTCCCATTGCACAAATCCAAGGACATCACAATATATATGCATTTATGCAATAGTTATAAAGTGATATATGCCAAAATATAATAAGCAAAAAGATTCTGTATCAAGTCACACGTGCCATCACTCACGTGATTGGCTTGCTGGGCACTTATGACTAGCAATTTACATAGTAGCAAGCTTCCGATTTTCATCTTCTCACTTTAATCGAGCTACTGTCTCCAAGTCATTGACGAATTGAAATCTCTATGTCTTTATAAAATCATTTTCAAATTTATAAGTTTTAATCCGCTACTAATTCACCCCCTCCTCCCCCCTCTTAGTGCCACTCTAATCCTAACAGTTCGGACTTTCGACAAACTCTCGAACCCCCAACGTGATCTTGGTTGGTCTTAACTCCGGCTCAACACCTATTGCATGTCTTACTGCCATCGTAGTTAATCCTGCACACTTATCTCAACATGTAGATTAGATAAACAAATGACAATTAACTTCATTATCAAAATATGATATTCAACACCTACGTCACTTAAAACATAGATCAAATCATAAACTCTATCAATTAGTTTCATAATCAAAATTCGAGATTCAACAATATCCCCCTTTTTGATGATGACAACCAATTGATAACAGAGTTAACTTTAACTCCCCCTATCAATATGCCATATTGATAGAACTCTTGGATTCAAAAATCCAAGCTACATGTCATGATAAAATTATGCATAACATCATACTTCTGCCCCTTTGTCATCAATAAAAAGGAGAAGTATAATTATCAAGTGTTTAGACATACAAGTTCAAATCATTGCATAATCTCTAGTTTTAACATCATGCAAGTTTTATAACATATAGCTAGCAAATAATTTTGAGTTTTGCAAGTTTGTAAATTTTGCTAGATGTGCAAGTTAGCATGTTCTGTTTATTGAGATAGGCAAGATAACGCTTCTTGATGTTGTTCAAGATAGCAAGTTATACATTATGCAAGCTAGTGAATTTTACAACATTTTAGAACATGCAAGCTAGCAAATTTATATCATTTTGGAGTATGAAAGCTAGCAATTTTACACATATGTAAGTTAGCAAAATTTTATATCTTTTGAGATGTTCAAGATAGACTATTTTTGCATCTTCTTCAAATGTGTAACTTAGCAAATATTGCTTCTCTTGAGATTTGCAAGATAGCACTTCTTGCTTCTCTTTTGAGATGAGAAAACTAGCAACTTTGCTTTCTAGCTAGTTTTGCTCCCCCTTTGTCATTGTCAAATAGAAGGGAAGAATATAATGTTGTAATTCTTTTCCCTTTACATCAATTTCCAAATTATGACAAAGGTAAACAACAAAGATGAAAAATGAATGTCAAAAGACCATATAACATTTTTGACAAGTTTCTTCTTTTGTAAATAGAAAGCATGACAGGAAACAATCTTGATTCAAAAAGAAGACTCAAGTTATAAATTATCTAGATGTCAAGTAGCATATCATGGTTTACAAGAACAAGTTTCCTTTTTAGTGAATAGAAAAAAGAATCATAAGAGAACAACATCTCAATTCATGCATATAAAATCTTCAATCATTAAAATCATAATTCATCTAGCAAATTCTCCTCTTTAGTAAATGACAAGAAGAAACAAGGAGAAAAAGATTTCAATTCATAGAAATATCTCCAGTTATAAATCTAAAAAAATCAAGATAAAGCTCATTCAAATTCAAATCATCAAATCAAAATCATTTTCAATAGATTCAAAAAGAAACATAGATAGATTCATTAATCTCTCCTTTTTGAAAAATCGATAAAGTAGAGAAATTTTTCAAAAAGAAAGCTTTCCTCTTTTTAGTTGTTTGTTTCATACAAGTATGCCTGTCTTTTTTATGCCAAATAAAAACATGTATCATGGTTTAAGACCAAAAAATAAATTTCATCATCACGACCAAAAAATGACACATTAAACATATGACTTCTTTAAACAAGAGATTTGATTCATCATTTTAATTCCAATGATAATTCATTTTTCTTTTTATGTGTTTCATTTTATGTGATTGATTTCATATAAATATGATCAAGTTTTTTTATATGAAAACCATATATTTTGTTTAAAACCGAAAAAGCAACTTTCATTGTGACAAAGATCAATAAGCCATGAATCATAAAAATCATCATACATAATTTCGAAATATAAACTTATTAAGCATGATCATTATGCATCATTACTTTGGTTATGATATCAAAACATGGTTCAAGTTTTTTTTTAAGGTACAACATGCATAATTTCACATTAAGCATGATATCAAATCTCTTAACATTTTCATTAAGACATCAAGCATTTTCAATCAAAATAAAAAATCATCAAGATATATATTATTTCTTCTTGAAAAACACATATAGGATTATCATTAGATTTAAATCTAATATTTTATTCCTTTATCATAAAACATGCCATTTTCATTATCATTTTCAAAATTAACTAGAGAAAGAAAAGCATGATCCTCTTTTATTTATTTATTTTTTGTATTTTATATGAAAATTTAGCAAGCAAATGAAGTAGGTTTGGATCTTTAAATTTTATTGGCTCTCCCTTAGTTTGCTACTCAAGTTATACCAAAAATCTATTGCATGCTTTGTGCAAAACCTTCTCCATTCGTTGTGTGCAAATCGTCGTTACAACGCCCCCATATTTCCCGTATAGTGTCACATGTTTCCCTTACTATAAAATTTCATAATTAGTTCCACAAAATTTCAAAAAACATCACCAAATGTTGTCAGCCATTTGATGTCAAGTATAGCCTCATAATCTTCAAGAGGGAGGAGGAAAAAATCTACAATTATCTCTTGGTCCTATAGCAATAGTTTCACTTGCGGGCACCTATGATCACACTTCAAAATTCATCCATCGGTGACCTTAATGTCAGCCCTGCTATAATTTTTGATAGGTAAGGCCATCTGTGTTAGGAATAAGTAAGCACTAAGAGGGGGAATGAATTAGTGCAGTGGATAAAAACGTCGGTTTGAAAAATCTTCGTACGATAAAACCGATTTCGGAAAGATGTTAACTTGAAATACGTTCGGAAGGGTGTATAGCAAAAGTAATGAGTAAGTAAAGTGGTTTGCAATAAAGATAAACAACAAAATAGAAATGTAAACCATTTTATAGTCGTTCGGTCATCGTGACCTACATCCATTCCATCGATTCCTCTTCCGTCGAGGCTACTAGCATCCACTAATGATCTTCCTTCAATGGCCGAAGATCAACTACCCTTACAACTCGATTCTCCTTTTGACAGGTTCAGGAGAGAACCTTTACAACCCCTTTTTATGAAGCTTCCCTCACACTCTCTCTTAGAATGGTCTCTAAACTTTAGGAGGAGGGACTCTACACTTTACAAGGGTTTTTAACTTTAGAAATATAGAGTTTTTTTTATCACTTTTCTCGCTCTCTATGCAGGAATAGCTGGGGTATTTATAGACCCCAAATGGCTTCAAAACTTGGAGTCAAAATTCAAATCCTTGAGATTTCATGGTACGGGCGGTACCACCACCTGCATTAGGCGGTACCATCGCCAGTAGGCTGATACTAGGCGGTACCACCGCTCAATTTGGTGGTACCACTGCCTAATAGACTCAAAGACTGGGTTTTTTGAGTTTTTCAACTCACAAGAGGTTCCACCGCCTATTCTAACGGTGCCACTGCTTGACCCAACTTTTGGGTCACTAAATGGGCCTCCCAATGAGCTTAAATTAGTCCCAATTAAGGCCCAATTAACCCCTAATTGAGTTAGCATGATTACATTAAAAGCTAACTTAATTACCCTCCTAAACTACTTTGATCTTAGACAAATGATTACAAAGCATGAATCCTTTTTTCGGCATGTCATTGGTTCATCCGGCGCTTGTCTGATCCTTTGGTGCATCGTCCTCTCCTTCGACGTATTGCCCAATCGGTATGTTGCCTCCCGCAACTTCCGATCTCCTTGGTGCAATATCTGATTCTTCGGCTCGATGCCCGAATTCAAGGCTTGAGCCTTCTACCTATTGAATCTCGGATTTTGATTATGAAACTAATTGATAAGTGTTTATGAATTGATCTTCATTTTGAGTGATGCAAGATGCTTCGATCAGGATGAGACAATTAGAGCAAGAAGAATCATGTTGGGTTGGTGGAACATGTCAGAATATTAGATGTCTAGCCGAAGGATCGGATGATGTATCGACAGAAGGCTTCGAGCCATGGATTCGGGCATTTGGCTAAGAAGAGCAAAAATTGCACTAAGGATATCGGAGTTATGGAGGTCAACTGGCCAATTGGGCAATAGGCCGTAAGAGAGGACGATGCATCGAGGAATCGGACGAAGCATTGATAGACCAATGACATGCCGGACAACATGATTCATGTTTAGTAATATTTGTCTAGATCGAAGTGTGTTTTTACATGTGCAGGATTAACTATGATAGCAAGGCATAAAGCAAAATGAAGTCCCGGAGTCAAGAACAATATTTCGTTGGGAGTTTGAGAGTTCGTCGGAAATCTAGACGTTCATTAGAAGTTCTATCAGAATTGACCAAGAAGTCCAGGAGCTTGCCAAAGAAGCTCATCAGAACATGCAAAGAAGATCATCATGAAGTCCGCAAGCTTGTCGGGAGTCTACTAGAACATTGTCGAGAGATCGTGGGAAGTTCGCCGGAAGCTCACTGGAAGAAACATAGACTTATGAACTTTTTTTAGCTTAGTAAATGTCTTAAAATTTATAGTTAGTACATAATAGGGATTAGAATTGGGCCAACCCAATTAGGAGATAGTTGGGCCAAGTTTGGGCTGTGTTGGGCTAAGAGAAAGGCCCGAACAATGACCAAACAGGTGAAACCATTGTGGTACATTCTCTGAGACTGTGTTAGGCAGTGGTATCACCCAGACTCAATCTCCGAGACAGTCTGGGCAGTGGTACCGCCCAGTGCCAGGCTTCAGGCGGTGGTACCACTCGTACCTTGAAATTTTGGGGATTTGAATTTTGGGCTCCAAATTTGAATCCATTTGGGGCCTATAAATATCCCAACTATTTCTACATGGACAAGAAAGAAATATTGAGCAAAACTCTATGATTCTAAAGTTGTAAACCTTAGAAAGTTGAGTTCCCTCCTCCTAAAGCTTAGAGAGAGTTCTAAGGGATGTGTGAGAGGGATACCTTGTAAAAGGGTTGCAAAAGGTTGTCTCCTAAACCTGTGAAAAGGAGAAGAGGGATGTAAAAGGGTAATTGGTCTTCTCCCATTGAAAGAAGACCAATAATGGATGCTGGTGGCCTCGACAGAAGATGAATCGGCGAAGTGGATGTAGGTTACGACGACCGAACCACTATAAAAATCTGGTTTACGTTTTTCTTGTGCAATTTACGTTACTGCAAACTACTTTACTTGCTTTACATCCACTATGCTCTTCTGTATGCTTTCAAAGTTAATACCTTTATGAAATGGTTTTTTGTCGAAAACGGATTTAATCGCAATAAAGTTTTGAACCAACGTAATTTTTACCAATGCACTAATTCACCCCCCCCCTTAGTGCCGACTCTTTTTCCTAACAATTGGTATCTGAGCCTCTTATTTCTCATTTGGTTTAACACCCAAGAGAAATGACTCTTTTTGGCTTTTAAGAGGGTCACTCTCTCATTCGTCCTCCCTTGTTCAATGGGACAGACTACACATATTGAAAAACTCGAATGAGAGTTTTCTTACTTTTGTTGGATTTGAATTTATGGAATATTATCGAAAGTGATTTTCAAAGGTCTTCTCTTTCAATGAACCAATGGAATAATTTTGAGAATAAGACATTTTCCTTAAATGCTAGAGCTATGAACGCTCTATTTTGTACTTTGGATAAAACTGAGTTTAATCGGGTTTCTACTTGCGAAACGGCTTTCGAAATATGGCACGCTCTCGAAATCACACATGAAGGCACGAGTAGAGAAAAAGATTCTAAAGTCAATCTTTTAATGCATGATTTTGAACTATTTCATATGAAACCAAGCGAAACCATTGGAGACATGTACTCCTGTTTTACAGATGTCATCAATGGTTTAAAAGCACTTGGTAGAATTTTTTCGAATTTTGAACTTGTTAACAAGATTTTACAATTGCTTTCTAAAAATTGAGATTTGAAAATAACGACATTACAAGAATCAAGGAACTTGAACCATTTTTCCAATTGAAGAATGTTAGGACCCTTTTTCTAAGCTTTTAAATAATGTTTATTGAGTCTATTTAGTTTAGTTATTTATTGAGTCTGTTTAGTTCAGTTAGAGTCAAGTTGAGGTTATTTAATATTTATTTATTATTAAGAGTCCAAGTCCTAGTGGACTCTAGGTGGAACTATATAAATAGTGATATAACTCTTTCTTTTGAAAGGAATCAATCAATCAATGAAATGTTATTCCACTCTGTGGATAAACCCTAGGAGGTCGATCCCCTCGAAATGATAAAGGAGGGCCGATCCCCTTGAAGCGATCAAGGAGGCCGATCCCCTCGAAGCGATCATTATCATTCCCTTTTCTCCCCTTTCTTCCACGATAAGACCTTAGGGTCTTTTCAATTAGTATCAAAGTGACGATAAGACTTTAGGGTCTTATCATTTGGTATCAAAGCGATGAAAAGACCATAGGGTCTTATCATTTGGTATCAGAGTAGCGATCCTCAGCGTTCTCATTGTAGTTCATCATCTCAAAAAAAAAAAAAAAGGGAAGAAAAAAAGAAAGAAAGAAAGAAAGAAAGAAATAAGAGAAAGAAGAGAGAGAAGAAGAAGAAGCTGCAGCCACGCACCCCTGCTTCCCTTGCTTGCGGCCAACCCACCGCCGGTCATCATTGCTCTCCGGCTAGTGATCGTCCCTGCCCCGCTTCCGGCCAGAGTCCACCGTGGCCGTCGCCTCCCACTCGAGTCACCACTACTGCTAGGAGATGACGCTGCCAGTGTCTCATCCTCTCGTAGCCCCACACCCCTTCTCAACCATCGCTGCAAGGCAACTTCTTCCCCACCACTGCTGCTACTTCCCGGCTGCTTCATCACCGCCGGCCGCCTCCTAGCCGCAACCCTAACCAAGGCCCCCACACCCCCCCCCTTGGGTTGTAGCCACAGCCGCCAATTGCCGTAGCCCCTTGTTGCAGCGGTTGCAGAAACAGAGCTTCCTCTGTTATCGTAGCCCCTTATCGATCACAGCCACAGCTCGAGCGTCGTCGCCTTCCAGTCGACCCACCACCGCTGCCAACCACCATGCGATGACCGCCGCTCGCCTCCCAGCTGCCGCTCCCCTTGGCTCGGGTGAGAATGACTGCCGCCACTCCCCCTTGCTCTGCCCCCTTGGTGATTGAAACAAGGCAATCCTCTTACTGCTACGAAGCAATCGCCGGTCCTCTTACTGCTGCAAATGCCAGTTGCCACCACCGTCGTCGCTGCTGCCCAGCCAGCGACGAGACATCGCTTGCCGCCCAGCTTGCCACCGTCGATTCCTATTTTCCACTGAAGCCTCAACCTCGGCAATGCCACCGCAGCTGCCCTCCAACATCACACAAAGCAAGCTCTTGTGCGGCCGCTTCAACCTCGGCAATGCACTAACCGACTCCTTTTCTCAACCTCGGCCGCTTTAATGACACCGTCGTGTCCTCAACCGCACGTGATCCTTCAGCGTCATCAACGCCTCCTTCCGTAGTGCAGTAGAGACAAAGCAACACTGTCTTCCATCTATGCCATCGCGACCACCGCAGTGACAGGCCCTTAGCGACGCTGCCCCCAGCCGCACCACCATCAGCGCCTCCCAGCCTTTGGTAGTAGCGATCCCTCCACGCAGCAACTACAACGAGCATCGTTGCTTCCCACGCAGCGAACGCTGCTACATCCCCGCATCCTCGCAGCAACCCTTCATTCCAATAGTGCTACCATCGATTGCATCACGACAACAGCACTGAGTAGGGCAGTGATTTATGCCTTAGTCTTGACACCAGAAATAGGAGTTGAGATTACAGATTTGCAGTCTTATGAAATGGCCATTGATAACTCAATGAAAGTACAAATGGAAGCATTGGAAATTAGAATTAAGAACCGGTTGTAAGAAATACTTAATGATTTCAAAAAGGACTTACTAGGGAGCCTTAGTAAATTTCAACAAGGTGGGAGCTCAAGTTCTACATTACACAGATATGAAAATATTGGAAAAGGGCCTCAAGATTGTGACATAATCTACTCATACATGAAGGTGGATGGATAGCTCGTAAAAATTTGTCAGACTTCTACAGTATTGGAATATCAGAGTTGGTTTGAAAGATTATCAAATCAAGCTAGAGATTGGTCAGAACGATAACTTCTGGATACATTTATTGAAGGTCTTATTCCAGAGATCTAGTGTGAAGTTAAGGCTCATCCACCCCGCACTATGATAGCTGCGATTTCATTCACACGTTTACATGAGAAAAAAATCAATAGGAAAAATTATGGAAACACAAGTGATAACAACCAGATGATCAGTAAGTCACCAGCCCCATCTATTTTCAACCAAAGCCTTGACACTCGAAGACTAACCCAAGAAGAACTCAATGAAAGATCAACAAAGGGTTTGTACTATGATGAAAAGTGGAGTATGGAGCACCAATGTAAACAAGGGCAACTTCTGATGATTGAGCCAATTGGAGAGGAACCGGTGTAATATCCCCCATTTTTAAAAATTTAATAAATGCTTATTTGTAAATATGAGGATTATTTAATAATTTTTTTTATATTAAATAATATTATAATAGAAGTTTAATATGATTTATGAAAGTTTCAGATTTAAGTTATAAAAAAAAAAAAAAATTAGTGGACATGTGTCACTAGCTAGCCTAATGGTGCCACCTAAGTTTGCTCTAAGGATGACACCTAGCACTTTTCATGCATGCTTGCCACCTTGAAACTTTACAACTCTTGTGTTAACAAAAAGTAATTAAGTAAGAGATTAAAGGAGAAACTAAATGTAACCTTCAGATGCTGCATCCAACGTGAGTTTAAGAAGAGAAGAGAAGGGAAGAAGAAGAAGAAGAGGAATTGAAGAAGAAGATTTGATTGAGGTTTTGCATCAACTCCCCCCATTTGGGAATCAAATTTGTTTAAGGCAAGTGTTCTAACCTCTTCCTACAGAACTCCTAATCTTTGTTTTCCTTTTAATTCTTTATAATGCAAAAGATTTCAGCTTAGTACCAAACCGTTCTTTCCTTTTGATACAAATCCATGAATCTGAAATTTTTTTGGTAATCTGACCTCTATTCAATATTTCGGTCATAACATTTTGTAATAAACTCTGATTTAGACAAAACCTATTCCATTTGAAAGTAGACTCAAATATCTTTATTTTGACACTAAGATTGAATGATTCGGAGTTTAAATGACTACTAAGACTTCTGTTTCAATTAACCCTACAGATTCTGCAAAATAGGGATTGAAATTTTTGACCTTCTGTTACTAAATTGCTCATAACTCTCTAGAGAAAATTCTGAATTAAGCAAAACTTAGTTCTTTGGAAACTAGATTCGTGTATCTTTCTTTTGACACCTAGTTGGAAATTTTGAAGTATGTTTGCCTTCTAAAACTTCTGTTTAAATCGATTCTATCAAGTCTGCAAAACAGGGATGATCAATTCTGACCTTCCTTTACTCTATTTGTTGTAACTTCCTGTTAAGAACTCAAAAAATTATGAATCTGAGTTTATCTGAAAATAGATTGAAACAGCTTTCCAATGACACCTATTTTTAGTGATTTGGAGTATGTTTGGTCACTCGAAAAATTCAGAAAACGTACCATTCAAATTCTGTCATAGTTGAAAACTTTGTTGGGTTTTGCCTATTCAATTTTCATCCTATTGTAAATATGATTTCTACTAAATTCTTCTTCAATTGAGCTTTATATTAGTCCTTTGAAGTTCTTGTATTATTCATCCTGAAATTATTGTATAACTGAAATTTATTATGTAATGCTTTGTTTGCATTTCCTTGTTTGATAAGGCACATGCATATCTTCGTTGTTCCGCATGTGTTTCTGATATGTGTCAATGTTATTGTTCATACTACCCTTTTGTACTCTGGTGTCTTGTGGGATATTGTGAACCTTTGCCAGAAATGGTAAAGGGAGTTATGCTTAGAGCCCGCGATTGCTCTGCCGGCCCCATTGACTTCACTCAGACGTGGGTGGATGGAACTCCCAGACGTGGGAGACTTATGCTTGGTGGTCATCCAGAAATGGATGAATCACATTATGTATGTGGTCCCATAGCGCCATCTATACTCATTGATATGATATCCAAAGTTTTGTTTATGAGTTCATATTATGCTTTGGATAAAAATGGAATGCATGCTACATCAAGAATGACATACAAGCTTGTGTTTATTATTCGGTTCACTTGTTATACTTTGAAGTGTTTCGTTTGTCATTATTATGCCCCCAAACACTCTTATACCTTTGGATATGCACCTAAATACTTCATGTGCCATTTGATACATGCCTAAATGCTTCCTTTGCCAATGAAATGCTCTAATTTCCTTTCTCCTATTGTTATGTCTAATGCCTGTTTTTGAACGAGGTAAACCTTTGTGATTTTATATCAAAAGAGATGACTTCAAATAAACACTTGTATTTCTACTTTTGTATCTTGATACTAAGCTTGCTTGAACTTCTCCTATCGCCATGGATATGTTAGACGCTTGCTGAGCTCTTTATGCTCACCCCGTTGCTATATAAATTTTTCAGGGTAGCTTGTCACGCACTGAAAAGCTAGAATTGGGTTAAAGCAGTGAAAGGCTAGAAGATTTTTAAGCTAATCTTTGTTGGATGATGGTTTTTGTTGTATAGTAAACTTTACTTCTGATGTAATGTTAAGGATCTGTTGATACTTATGTGTTGTAAAATGTCAAAGGACCGCTCATGTGTATGGAATGATAAGTTTAAGATGTGTAAGGATAAGAACTCATGGTAAATAATTATCTTTTTGTGATTGTATATACTTCTATGATTATGGATTTGTGTTGTGGTTGATGTTTAGTTGACTTGTCTTTGGATTTTGTGAATCTCTAAGTGAAGTGGATTATGATTTATGTAATGTACATGTTTATGAATTGTGAATATTGATTGTTGAATGATTCTTAGTATCCTCAAATTGTTAGATTGGATCCTGGATTGAATTGATGATCAATTATAATATTATTGATTTTTAGACAGGATCACACTTCCTGAATGCGATAATTCAGGGGGGGCGTGACATAGTTGGTATCAGAGCATGATTTGAGGATTTCTAAGAATTTTGATATGCTAGATGTGTAATAAATTTTGAGGTTTAGTGATTTTTATTTAGAGACTGATCAAAAGTTTTTTTTTGTTATTTTTAGGAAGCAAGGATGACAAGGTCATCTGGTTCTCCTGTTGCATCTACTTCTGATCAATTGAGTGGAATTATGAAAACTCTAGAGGCGATGACACAAGTAATGCAACAACAAGTCCGACAGGGAAGAAATGATGAAGGTGGGAATTCAAACCAGATTGGGTTGGGAATTGAACAGTTTAAAAAGCTTAGTCCTCCCAGTTTTGGTGGTGAGCCTGATCCAATGGTAGCAGAACAATGGATGATGCGGATGGAGAAAATATTTGATGTTTTAAATTGCCCAGATGATAAGAAGGTTTCTCTTGCTACCTTCATGCTAGAAGGAGAGGCTGAGCACTGGTGGCGAACTATGAAGAGGATTTCTGAAGCTCGACAGGAGCCAATCACTTGGAAGGTATTTACAGAGAAGTTCAATGATAAATATTTTCCAGATTGTATCAGAGAGCAGAAAGAATTGGAATTCCTGAATCTCATCCAGGGAAATTTGACAGTAGCCAAATATGAGTCTAAATTCACCGAGCTCTCTAGATTTGCCACACATATGATTGATAATGAATATAGGAAAGCAAGAAGATTTGAAAGAGGATTAAGGCCGGCAATAAGAAGCCGGATATCAGTTTTAAAACTCCAAGTATACACTGATGTAGTAGAAAGAGCTTTCATACTTGAAAAAGACTTGGAGGAGATCCAAGAAATCAGGGACAAGAATAGCAAGGATAAGTTTGTTGGTAAAAGTAAGAGAGGAAATGAAGCAGAAAGAAGTAACAAAAAGGTAAAGGTACCTAGATTTGAGGAAGGAACTTCATCGTAAAGAACTCTATCGTGTACAAAATGTGGACGTAATCATGAAACAAGTGAGTGTTTTTGGGTGACTGGAGCCTGTTTTGCTTGTGGAAAGTTAGATCATAAAGTCAGAGACTGCCCACTAAACAAGAAGAAAGAGCCGCTACTCCCTAAGCCAACAGCCCATGCTAGAGTATATGCTATCACAGAACAAGATTCCAGAGCCTCTAAATCAGTGGTTGAAGGTATTCTACATGTTTCTAATAGAAATGCAAAAGTTTTGTTTGATCCTGGCTCCAACTTGTCTTTTGTTTCACAATATTTTGCTTGTTACTTGGGCATTCAACCTAAACCACTAGATTATTTGCTACACGTAACTACTGCTGTTGGGGATTCCTTGACTACAAATCTGGTTTATCCATCTTGTTTGATTTCTATTGGAGAACATGAACTCCTTGCCGATTTGATACTCCTAGAAATCCAAGGTTTTGATATTATACTTGGCATGGATTGGCTATCTTCCTATCATGCTAGTATTGATTGCTATACAAAAATAATTACTTTCTGCATACCAGATCAGCCTATATTTTACTTTGAGGGTATTAGGCATGATTTGCCTCCTTGCTTGATATCAACACTTCAAGCTTATCGTCTTATGCAGAAGGGTTGTTTTTGTTACATTGTGTGTGTAAAGGAGCATTCAAATCAAGAAACTCACCTAAATGAAATTACAGTGGTCAAAGAGTTCCCTGATGTATTTCCAGATGAATTGCCTGGTTTACCTCCAGATAGAGAGGGAGAATTTGCTATTAATTTGGTCCCTAGGACAGCCCCAATATCTAAGCCACCCTACAGAATGGCACCACTCGAGCTCGAGGAATTGAAGAAGCAAATACAAGAATTGTTAGATAAGGGTTTCATTCGACCCAGCGTCTCACCGTGGGGTGCTCCAGTACTATTAGTTAAGAAGAAGGATGGGACGTTGAGGCTTTGTATTGATTATAGACAGTTGAATCAAGTGACCATAAAAAACAAGTATCCCCTACCCAGGATTTATGACTTGTTTGATCAATTGCAGGGTGCACAAGTATTCTCCAAGATTGATCTAAGATCAGGTTACTATCAGTTGAAGGTCAAGAAGGAGGATATTCCAAAAACAGCCTTTAGGACTCGATATGGTCACTACAAATTTTTAGTTATGCCTTTTGGCTTGACTAATGCTCCTGCAGCTTTTATGGAACTGATGAATAGAATATTTCAGCCACTCTTAGATGATTGTGTAATTGTATTCATTGATGACATATTAGTATATTCAAGAAGTAATCAAGAGCATGATAAACACTTGAGAGATGTATTATCTATACTAAGAGAAAAGAAGCTGTATGCAAAGTTCAGCAAATGTGAATTTTGGTTGAAGGAAATTGCTTTCTTAGGCCACGTGATTTCAGGAAGGGGCATATCTGTTGATCCAAAGAAGGTGGAAGCAGTAGTTAATTGGGAAGTGCCAACAAATGTAACAGAAATTAGAAGTTTCTTGGGCATGGCAGGTTATTACAGGAGATTTGTGGAGGGATTTTCTCAAATTGCTCATCCCCTTACCAAACTGACTCAAAAGAATGCGAAATTTGAATGGAGTGGTGATTGTGAGCAAAGTTTCCAAGAATTAAAAAGAAGATTAACTAGTGCCCCTATTCTCACTATTCCAAGTGGTAATGAAGGATTTGTAGTTTATACTGATGCTTCAAGAAAAGGCCTTGGAAGTGTTTTGATGCAAGAAGGGAAAGTAATTGCTTATGCTTCAAGGCAGCTAAAGAATTATGAATTGAATTATCCGACTCATGATTTGGAATTGGTAGCAATCATCTTTGCTCTAAAGATTTGGAGACATTACTTGTATGGGCGGACATTTGATATCTTCACTGATCACAAGAGTTTAAAGTATATTTTTACACAGAAGGAGTTAAATATGAGGCAGCGAAGATGGATAGAACTTCTGAAGGATTATGATTGTACCATCCGTTATCACCCAGGTAAAGCAAATGTTGTAGCTGATGCACTTAGTAGAAAATCTACAAGTTTTATGGCTAGTCTAGTTGTGAAGCAATGGAAGCTATTAGAAAGAAATTATGATTCAAATGTAATAAGGAAAGGGCAAGACTCAATAATGTTGATGGCCTCTATCCAGGTGCAAACTGATCTCATTCAACAAATTAAAGAAGGACAACTACGAGATCCACATTTAATATACTTGAGGAATGAAGTTGAAAAGGGATTGAAGTTGAATTTTCAAATTTCAGATGATGGCCTATTGAGATTTGGGGATAGAATATGTGTTCCAAATGACTCAGATATCAAGAACCAAATTTTGAACGAAGGCCACAATTCAAAGTACACTATGCATCCTGGTAGCACAAAAATGTACAGAGATCTCCAAAGTCATTATTGGTGGAAAGGCATGAAGAAGGAGATTGCAATATATGTTTCAAGGTGTTTGACTTGTCAGCAAATCAAAGCAGAACACCAGAGACCTGGAGGTTTGTTACAACCCTTAGATATTCCCGAATGGAAATGGGAATGCATTACTATGGACTTTGTTTCAGGACTACCCAGAACCTCTAGAAAGCACGATGTTATTTGGGTCATTGTTGATAGGTTAACCAAATCTGCACATTTCTTACCAATCAATATGACTTATTCTCTTGATAAGCTTGCAGATTTGTGTGTTGATGAAATAGTAAGACTTCATGGTGTCCCGAAGGAGATTATCTCAGATAGAGACTCCAGATTTCTTTCTAGATTGTGGAGGAGATTACAAGATTCTATGGGCACCAAAGTAAAGTTTAGCACTGCCTATCACCCTCAGACCGATGGTCAATCTGAAAGAACAATTCAAGTACTTGAGGATTTGCTTAGAGCCTATGTTATGGATTGGAGAGGTGAATGGGATAAAGATATTTCTCTTATTGAGTTCACTTACAATAATAGTTACCATTCGAGCATTCAGATGGCTCCTTATGAGGCATTGTATGGGCGAAAATGCAGAACGCCTATATGTTGGGAAGAAGTTGGTGATAGGAAGTTGTTAGCACCAGATAAAGTACAAGAGACTACTGAAAAGATTCAGGTTATCATAAAAAGGCTAAAGGCTGCTTAGAGTCGGCAAAAGAGCTATGCTGATAACAGAAGACGAGATATCGAGTTCCAAGTAGGGGATTTTGTATTCCTAAAGGTCTCCCCTTCCAAAGGCGTTGCAAGATTTGGAAAGAAAGGAAAGTTAAACCCAAGGTTCATTGGACCTTTTGAGATCCTTGAAAGAATTGGCTCTGTCGCTTACAAGATTGCCTTACCACCATCGATGTGTCATATTCATGATATATTTCATGTGTCAATGCTCAGAAAGTATATACCTGATCCCTCTCATGCCATTGAGTATGAGCCGATTGTGATTGAGAAAGACTTATTTTACAAGGAAGAGCCCATTCGGATTATTGATAAAAAAGAGAAGATCTTAAGAAATAGAATCATTACTCTGGTTAAAGTAATTTGGAAGCATCATTCTACAAATGAAACGACCTGGGAGCTAGAGGAAGAAATGAAGAAAGGTTATCCTCATCTTTTCACTGAATGAGGTATGATAAATTTAGAGGACTAAATTTTCTTTTAAGAAGGGGAGAGTGTAATATCCCCCATTTTTAAAAATTTAATAAATGCTTATTTGTAAATATGAGGATTATTTAATAATTTTTTTTATATTAAATAATATTATAATAGAAGTTTAATATGATTTATGAAAGTTTCAGATTTAAGTTATAAAAAAAAAAAAAATTTAGTGGACATGTGTCACTAGCTAGCCTAATGGTGCCACCTAAGTTTGCTCTAAGGATGACACCTAGCACTTTTCATGCATGCTTGCCACCTTGAAACTTTACAACTCTTGTGTTAACAAAAAGTAATTAAGTAAGAGATTAAAGGAGAAACTAAATGTAACCTTCAGATGCTGCATCCAACGTGAGTTTAAGAAGAGAAGAGAAGGGAAGAAGAAGAAGAAGAGGAATTGAAGAAGAAGATTTGATTGAGGTTTTGCATCAACTCCCCCCATTTGGGAATCAAATTTGTTTAAGGCAAGTGTTCTAACCTCTTCCTACAGAACTCCTAATCTTTGTTTTCCTTTTAATTCTTCATAATGCAAAAGATTTCAGCTTAGTACCAAACCGTTCTTTCCTTTTGATACAAATCCATGAATCTGAAATTTTTTTGGTAATCTGACCTCTATTCAATATTTCGGTCATAACATTTTGTAATAAACTCTGATTTAGACAAAACCTATTCCATTTGAAAGTAGACTCAAATATCTTTATTTTGACACTAAGATTGAATGATTCTGAGTTTAAATGACTACTAAGACTTCTGTTTCAATTAACCCTATAGATTCTGCAAAATAGGGATTGAAATTTTTGACCTTCTGTTACTAAATTGCTCATAACTCTCTAGAGAAAATTCTGAATTAAGCAAAACTTAGTTCCTTGGAAACTAGATTCGTGTATCTTTCTTTTGACACCTAGTTGGAAATTTTGAAGTATGTTTGCCTTCTAAAACTTCTGTTTAAATCGATTCTATCAAGTCTGCAAAACAGGGATGATCAATTCTGACCTTCCTTTACTCTATTTGTTGTAACTTCCTGTTAAGAACTCAAAAAATTATGAATCTGAGTTTATCTGAAAATAGATTGAAACAGATTTCCAATGACACCTATTTTTAGTGATTTGGAGTATGTTTGGTCACTCGAACAATTCAGAAAACGTACCATTCAAATTCTGTCATAGTTGAAAACTTTGTTGGGTTTTGCCTATTCAATTTTCATCCTATTGTAAATATGATTTCTACTAAATTCTTCTTCAATTGAGCTTTATATTAGTCCTTTGAAGTTCTTGTATTGTTCATCCTGAAATTATTGTATAACTGAAATTTATTATGTAATGCTTTGTTTGCATTTCCTTGTTTGATAAGGCACATGCATATCTTCGTTGTTCCGCATGTGTTTCTGATATGTGTCAATGTTATTGTTCATACTACCCTTTTGTACTCTGGTGTCTTGTGGGATATTGTGAACCTTTGCCAGAAATGGTAAAGGGAGTTATGCTTAGAGCCAGCGATTGCTCTGTCGGCCCCATTGAATTCACTCAGACGTGGGTGGATGGAACTCCCAGACGTGGGAGACTTATGCTTGGTGGTCATCCAGAAATGAATGAATCACATTATGTATGTGGTCCCACAGCGCCATCTATGCTCATTGATATGATATCCAAAGTTTTGTTTATGAGTTCATATTATGCTTTGGATAAAAATGGAATGCATGCTACATCAAGAATGACATACAAGCTTGTGTTTATTATTCGGTTCACTTGTTATACTTTGAAGTGTTTCGTTTGTCATTATTATGCCCCCAAACACTCTTATACCTTTGGATATGCACCTAAATACTTCATGTGCCATTTGATACATGCCTAAATGCTTCCTTTGCCAATGAAATGCTCTAATTTCCTTTCTCCTATTGTTATGTCTAATGCCTGTTTTTGAACGAGGTAAACCTTTGTGATTTTATATCAAAAGAGATGACTTCAAATGAACACTTGTATTTCTACTTTTGTATCTTGATACTAAGCTTGCTTGAACTTCTCCTATCGCCATGGATATGTTAGACGCTTGTTGAGCTCTTTATGCTCACCCCGTTGCTATATAAATTTTTCAGGGTAGCTTGTCACGCACTGAAAAGCTAGAATTGGGTTAAAGCAGTGAAAGGCTAGAAGATTTTTAAGCTAATCTTTGTTGGATGATGGTTTTTGTTGTATAGTAAACTTTACTTCTGATGTAATGTTAAGGATCTGTTGATACTTATGTGTTGTAAAATGTCAAAGGACCGCTCATGTGTATGGAATGATAAGTTTAAGATGTGTAAGGATAAGAACTCATGGTAAATAATTATCTTTTTGTGATTGTATATACTTCTATGATTATGGATTTGTGTTGTGGTTGATGTTTAGTTGACTTGTCTTTGGATTTTGTGAATCTCTAAGTGAAGTGGATTATGATTTATGTAATGTACATGTTTATGAATTGTGAATATTGATTGTTGAATGATTCTTAGTATTCTCAAATTGTTAGATTGGATCCTGGATTGAATTGATGATCAATTATAATATTATTGATTTTTAGACAGGGTCACACTTCCTGAATGCGATAATTCAGGGGGGGCGTGACAACCGGAAGCAAAAGAATTGGACTCCGATCATGAAGGTGTGAAAACTAATGAAGATATTGAAGCCTTCACACATACAGTGCATGCATTGGCTGGCTACACTAACCCACAAACTATAAAAATCGGAGGAACTTTGAAGCATCAACCTGTCACTATTTTGATTGATACAGATAGCACTAATAATTTTATAGGTAGGAAAGTTACAGCCCAATTAGCCCAGCACATTGAAGGCTGTGATATATTCGAAGTAAAGATCACTGATGGATGAATTTTAACTTATGATAGCAAAGGCTAGGAGTTTCTTGCAATGATTACTACACTAAAAGATCAACCTATTGCTTACATTGTCAAAAAGTGGAGACCATACTTACTTGATCAATAGGTTGTGATGCGTTGCAAATAGCCTATGACTGAAGTGTTGAAAGACAAGCTCCCCGAGATTGATGCTGCTTAGCCGTGAGGACAAGATTGATTTGAAGAGGGAGGAATTGTTAGGACCCTTTTTCTGAGCTTTTGAATAATGTTTATTGAGACTATTTAGTTCAGTTGTTTATTGAGTCTGTTTAGTTCAGTTAGAGTCAAGTTGAGGTTATTTAATATTTATTTATTATTAAGAGTCCAAGTCCTGGTGGACTCTAGGTGGAACTCTATAAATAGTAATGTAACCCTTTCTTTTGAAAGGAATCAATCAATTAATGAAATGTTATTCCACTCTATGGACAAACCCTAGGAGGTCGATCCCCTCGAAGTGATCAAGAAGGGCCGATCCCCTCGAAGCGATCAAAGAGGCCGATCCCCTCGAAGCGATCATGGAGGCCGATCCCCTCGAAGTGATCATTATCATTCCCTTTTCTCCCCTTTCTTCCACGATAAGACCTTAGGGTCTTATCAATTGGTATTAAAGCGACGATAAGACTTTAGAGTCTTATCAAAGAACTTATAGGGTCTTTGATGATATATGAAATAACTTGTAATGCATTGTCATGGACTTAGCTGGTTTTGCCTAAGTCGTGCGGCACCCTTGCGTGTCCGTCCGCAAAGGTCAGCCTCCCCGAAGCCTCCCATGATCTCTTTGGACCTGCAAAAAAGAAAGCGGGTTAGAGAAAATGCCTAACTCGGGATCCACAAGCAAACATTTCCAAAAACACTTCATAGACAATGCAAATTACAAACAGACTTTACAAGCTCTAAACGGTTGCACAACAAAGGGTCAAAATGGTCCACTATAGACCAAATATCTCTCACAAGTGTCCACATGACACAACATTTATTTACAAGCCTAAAAAGGCCACTAAACCCAACTAAAATGGGGTTGTTAAGCCTTCAACCATTCCTCTACATGCTATGCAAAGCATGAAAAAAAAAAAAGACATTGACATACACAAGTATTATATCAAACATCTTATTTAGAACTTTGTCCATGATATTCTCCCCCACTTATTCTTTTGACGTCCTCGTTGAAGCCTTTGCCGATACTACAACTCCTGGCCTTTGTTGAGTCTTCAATCTTCTACTCTAGCTGCAATGCACCTCTTTCTCCCAACTATTCTCTACTGCTATTTTCGAGTAGTTGAACCTTTGATCCGCCATGCTACTTCAACTCGCCAATGACTCAGACTTTATTGTGGGGTTAGCCGAGTTGTTTTGATCCCTATTGGTCTTGCGGATCCTCTAGATGAAGGAAAAGACTATCCTTACTATGTGCTAGTCTCTCAAATACCTCATGTTGCTTGAATTGGGTGGATGCTTATTGGAGCTTTAACGAGCATCGCCTCGCAAACTTCTGAAGTTTTGGGTCCTTCCTCCATAAAATTTGCTCATCGACTCTTCTTTTACTTAGTTGTCACTTCCAAGTAGATTCGCATCACTTCCGCTTTCGATTGGCATTCTGTTGGGAAATAAAGCGGATACTCTACTCTTTGTAGCACTGATCACCATTGGTGAGGATTTGACAACTATTATCTTCTAATATCTTTAAAGGGTCTTTGAACCTATGCAGAGGTCCTCTACTGGATAGATAAGAGAATTGGGGTACCCACTTTCACCCATTCTCTTAAGAGTTAAGAAGACATTGGTTACTTGATGTCGCTCGCCTCCTCAAGGGTTATACTCCATGCATCGAGCTGGTTATAGGCCTTCGCCTGCTCTTTGCTCACACTTATGAAGCACTCGAAGTGTTTGCACTCCTTGCATTGAGTTAGCTATTGTGATTCACCTTCTCAATGCCATCAAACTTCTAGAATGCAAGAAGATTTCACCCCAACTTGGAGTAAGTCTCTAATAGTTTTGGTCACCTCTAGGATTATACAGTCTTCTCCATCAACCTGGCCGCCTACTCTACTGAATAGTAAAGGTACAGCACTGCGTATTACCTACTTCATTCCTTAGTCGTGCACTCTTGCATAACCCGAAGTCCTTCACTTTCGGCTATCTTGATGAGAAGCTCATTTAACACCGGTTTTACGAAGTTCCTTAGCCTTTGCCCTTTAGCCTTATCTTGGTAATTGGAGTTTTCCTTTGTATGCTCCACCTCCTCGGCCCCTTTCACGACAAAGCGCTCTCTCTCTATGAGAGCAAGGGATCAATGACTTTCATTGAAGTCCCGCATCTATGGTATCAAGGTGCTGCCATGCCCATGGCCTTACTATCCATTACCTCGCATATGCATCCCTTTTCGTCATGATCAGTAGATATGTCTTTGTCGCACTCCTCCGAGTCCACCTTCATTCTAACTGATGCTTGATTTTGGGTAGCTAAGTCCCTCTGGACTCATCATCGCTTCCTGGCCCCTTTCGACCCCCTGCTTCAACACCTCTATGTTCTCCAAGCAGATCCCTTTGGTCGATGGAAAGATAGACTGCAACTCCCATGCATAGCCTCTACCATCATGTTGTAGGGTTTGTACTGATTCTGTTCTCCTTAGCTTCCTTGGTAGCAATGTTCGCTTACCCGATCTTGTCCTCTGACTTGTCGGGCTCCCTTAAGTGAATATAGGCTTTGGAGCAGTCCAACTCGCTAACTGCTTCGATCATACCTCTGCATGATCAAGTCCCTCCCATGAGACTCACTGGTACTTGCATTTAAACTTTTTCCTTGGTGGAACACAGTCCCCATATGCTGATAACCAAGGCTTTCATATAATGCAAGATTCGATACACGCCCAGAAGACCCGCCTCTGTAGTACCATGGCCTTCACTCCTTAAATCCATAGCCCTTTTTGGTGTTGTGTTATTCACCGAAGTGGAGCTTCTAGTAGCTCCTGATCATACCTCCGTATGATATAGTCCCTCATGGTATGTCGTATGTATCGCATTACCACGAACTATTCCACCATGATCCGCTACACCATGTCGCCTCCTGGTGATATCTCTATTGTATTCTAATCCTTATGAGATGAACTCAAATTGTGATCCCTCCATGTGTGGCCTTTGCCAATGCATTGCAGGGTCTCTTCTACCTTCGATTTTGTTCGCTCCTTTGGCAATCGACCTTCATCCACCCACCGAAAAAACATGGACTAACAGACTTTGTTTAGCTTAGTAAATATCTTAAAATTTATAGTTAGCATATAATAAGGATTAGAATTGAGTCAATCCAATTAGGGGACAGTTGGGCCAAGTTTGGGCTATGTTAGGCCAAAAGAAAGGCATAAACAATGACCAAGAAGTGAAACCATCATGGTATAGTCTCCGAGACTATGTCAAGCGATGGTACCACCAATCTGGGCAATGGTACAACGCAGACCCAGTCTCCGAGATAGTCTAGGTAGTGATACCACCCAGTGTTAGGATGCAGGCGGTGGTACTGTCCAGTGCAGGCGGTGGTACCGCTCGTACCTTGAAATTTCGGGGGTTTGAATTTTGGGCTCCAAATTTGAATCCATTTAAGGCCTACAAATACCACAGCTATTCCTACATCGATAAGAAAGTAATATTGAGCAAAATCCTATGATTCTAAAGTTGTAAACCTTAGAAAGTTGAGTTCCCTCCTCCCAAAGCTTAGAGAGAGTTCTAAGGGAGGTGTGAGAGGGATACCTTGTAAAGAGGGTTATAAAAGGTTGTCTCCTAAACCTGTGAAAAGGAGAAGAGGGGTGTAAAAGAGTAGTTAGTTTTAGCCCATTGAAAGAAGCCCGATTGTTGATGTCGGTGGCCTCGACGGAAGAGGAATCAACAAAGTGGATGTAGGTCATGACGACCGAACCATTATAAAAATCTGGTTTGTGTTTCTCTTGTACAATTTATGTTACTACAAACCACTTTACTTGCTTTACATCCACTAAGCTCTTCCGTATGCTTTCAAAGTTAATACCTTTAGGAAACGATTTTTTGTTGGAAATAGATTTAATCACAATGAAGTTTTGAACCAACGTAATTTTTACCACTGTACTAATTCACCCCTCCTCTTAGTTCCGACTCTTTTCCTAACACTACCGACACGTTGACCGATCCTCCGGCCCGACGTCCAATCTTTTGACATATTCACACTGGCCCAATATGATTTTTTCTGCTTTAATCAATTTACCTCTCATTGATCGAAGCTAGTTCTACATCACTCAAAACGCAGATTAGATCACAAACTTATCAATTGATTTCATCATCAAAATATGAGATTCAATAATCTTCTCCTTTTTTATGATGACAACCAATTGATGATGGAGTTTAAACAAACTCCCGGAGTTTAAACAAACTCTCCCTATCAATATGCCATATTGATAGACACTTTGAAATCATAGTATTTCAACATTGCATGCAACATGAGTATTGAAATAACCAATTTATCACATCATTGCATGCACCATAAAATCATGCATAATCAAATTTTCAATACATCATTCCATTCATGATCATCAATATAACTTCTCCCCGTTTGTCATTAACAAAAAAGGAGAAGTGCAACTATTCAATTTTTTAAGATATAATTTCAAATCATTGCAACATAATCTCGAGTTTTATCATAATGCAAGCTAGTAATTGTCTTTGCAAAAGTTTTACACCTTTTGATATATGTAAGATAGCAAGTTTTTTGGCATCTACTTGAAACATGCAAGCTAGCATTTTTGCATTTCTAGCAATTCTTTGTCCATGCAAGCAATTCTTTGTCCATGCAATTTGCAAGCTAGCAAACTTAGTAAGTTTTACATAATTTTGGAACATGCATGCTAGAAAATTTTACACATATGAAAGTTGTTAGGATCAAGAGCATTAAGTAGAGGGGGAGGGGGGGGGTGGGGGGTGAATTAGTGCAGCAAGAAACTTTTGTCAGTTTAAAAAGACTTTGTATGAAAACCATTTCAGAATGATCTTTAACTTGAGAGCAAACAGAAGTATAGTTGATATAAAGCAATGGAGGCAGTTTGCAGTTAAGATAAAGAGCAGAATGTAAATACAAACCGAGATTTAAAGTGGTTTGGTCAATCTTGACCTACATCCACTTTTGGCTTCCCCCTCCAATGAAGTCACCGACATCTACTAGAGGCCTTTCTTCAATAGGCGAAGGCCAACCACCCTTTTACATCATTTCTCCTTTTGACGGGCTTAGGAGACAACCTTACAAATTTTCACTCCTCTCTTGAATGATCAAGACTTAGAAAGAAAAGAGGGAGAGGAACTCTAGCCTTTTACAACACTTTTAAACTCTCAAATACTCAGAATAAAAGCAAGCTATCGGTGCCCATTCATGTAGGAAAGGGTGGGGTTTATATAGGCTCCAATCAATTTGAATTCGGAGCTTAAAAGTGTCCATTCCCAGATTTTCGGGATCCTAGCCATACAACCGCCATAACTGGGCGATACTATCGCCTGTCATCTATCACTAAGGGTTACTATCACTCAGTTTGGGTGGAACTACCACCTAACATCGCTCGGAGACCGAGCTCAAGCAGTACCAACACCTAATAAGGGCGGTACCACTGCCGGCAGTAATAACTGCCAGCGGTACCATCGCTTGACAAGGGCGGTACAATCGCCCAGAACTTCTGGGAGACCGAGTCTCCTGGGCGGTGCCACCGCCGGCCAAGAATTCTGGGTTCGAAAGGGCTGATCCATTTAAACCAATTTGGGTCTGCCAAGGGCCTAATTAGCCCCATATTAAGTTAAAGGGATCACCTCCTAATCCTAACTTAATCTACATGGTAACTACAACAATTAAGACATCAATACTGCAGATCATGTTCCGGTGTGTCAATCGCTTCTTTCGACGAGCTTCCGGCGAACATCCGACAAACCCTTGGTGATGCTCCGGCGGACTCCCGGCAAACTCCTGGACTTGTGCCGATCCTCTTAGTGAGTTCCGACGAGCTTTTTTGGCAAGCTCCTAGACTTCTCGGATTGTTCCTACAGAACCTCCGATGATTGTCCGGACTTCCGACGAACTCTCGAACCCCCAACGTGATCTTGGTCTTGACTCTGGCTCAACACTTGTTGCATGTCTTACTGCCATCATAGTTAATCCTACACACTTATCGCAACATATGGATTAGATAACCAAGTGACAATTGACTTCATCATCAAAATCCGAGATTCAACAATCTCCCCCTTTTTTATGATGATAATCAATTGATGATGGAGTTTATCTTAACTCCTATCTATATGCCATACTTGAGATAAGTCATTCTTGAATTCAAAGCCTTTGAATTCAAGAGATATTTTGATAAGTTAAGTTCATTTAAACTTATCAATACCCCCATCATAATTCCTATCATGATGTATCTTTCTGAAAATGATGTCAAAGCTTGACATCCATTTTCAAGTTTTATATTTCAAATCTGAAAGATAGCAATCGTAGCAATTCATCACATGGTAAGATATCAATATTGTAAAATTACGATGCAAGCTCTTGATATCTTAACATAATGCAAATATTTCAAATGTAAGCTCTATGTAAGGCAATTCATTCTATCATCATAGCAATTCATCAGATGGCAAGATATCAATTTATAAAATTACGATGTAAGCTTTTGATACAAATATGGCAATCATAGCAATTCATCATATAGCAAGATATCAACATTGTAAAATTGCATTGTAAACTCTAGATAACTTATCATTAATGCAAATATAGCAATCATAGCAATTCATTCTATCATCAATTTACCACATATTTCTCCCCCTTTGTCATCACCAAAAAGGAGAACGATTCAAGCGTATTTCAAGCACAGTAATAAGTGTGGTAAAGATTCATGTTATTTTTCAACCATAAGATACCTTTCATACAAATTATTTTTCATTCAATCATGACATGGCATCATTCAAAAGTCTATTAAGGAGATAGCTTTCATTATTTCTTCCTTATTTGTCATTAACATTTTGCATGAAGGAGGAAAGCCAATGTGAACTAATTTTGAAGTTAAAAATGATAAGAGATTAAATCATGCTTCATTTTTATAAGGATCAAGATATACACATGAAATTAAATCCTTGCAAGAGTTCATTAAAAAAATCTTCCTTCATGAAGAAGGATTTTATATGAAAGAATCATTACATCAAATCCATTTCTCGATTAAAAATTCAAAAGATAAATTCATGAGAGATGCATTTGTTAATTAATTACATATGTCAAAAATCATGGAGCATTGATATGAAATAAACTTGATATAACATAGGCTCATGAAAGCTCCATTCAAGAAATACATTAAGTCCGGAAGAGAAATACAAAATCATGTATTGTTAGGATCAAGAAAGTCCGAAAATGAAGTTTAATAAATTCATACATTCGGACAAAGTTTCGCCATAGCTTTTCAAATGCAATCATGAAGGTAAAACATGCTTATCATCGTAGAAATCAAGACACACAATTTTTAATATGCTATTGAAGCATATAGTCATGTAAAATTCGTATCATAAGATTTTCAGCATTAAGTGATTGATCATAGAATCAAGAAAGTCCAAAAAATCAATTTAATAAGTTCATGCATTCGGACAAAATTTTGCCATAGCTTTTCAAACACAATCATGAAGGTAAAACATGCTTATCATCATGGAAATCAAGACACATAATTTCCAACATGTTATTGAAGCATATAGTCATTTAAAATTCGTATCATAAGATTTTTAGCATTAAGTGATTGATCATAGAATCAACAAAGTCTGAAAAACCAATTTAATAAGTTCATGCATTCGGACAAATCAACATTCATAATTCTCTTCTATTGAAATCAAATTATTCATCACTTAAAGGCTTTGTAAAAATATTAGCTAGTTGATATGTAGTATCAATGAACTCTATAATTACATCATGATTAGTGACATAATCTCATATAAAGTGATGTCTAATATCAATATGCTTTGTTCTTGAGTGTTGAATGGGATTCTTTGTTAAGCATATTGCACTTGTGTTATCACATTTAATGGGAATATTTTTAAGATGAACTTTATAATCTTCTAAGGTGTTTTTCATCCACACAACTTGTGCATAGCAATACATTAGCTACAATATACTCAGCTTCAATTGTTGATAATGCAATCGAGTTTTGTTTCTTAGAAGACCATGAAACAAGGGCATGTTCTAAAAATTGGTATGTTCCTTATGTGCTTTTTCTATTTAGTCTACACCCAACAAACTCCGCATCGGCATAAACAATTAGCTTAAAATTCTCGGATTTTAGATACCATAATCCTAGATTTATGGTACCTTTAAGATATCTAAGTATTCTTTTAACTGCTTTGAGATGAGATATCTTATGATTCAATTGAAACGTAGCACAAAGTCCTATACTGAACATGATTTCTGGTCTAGTTGTAGTGAGGTAAAGTAAACTTTCTATCATACCCCTATAAGTTTTTTGATCAAAACTTTCTCCACTTTCATCAATTTCTAACTTAATGGAGGTGCTTATAGGAGTGTTGATAGCTTTTAAGCTATCCATATTAAACCTTTTTAGCAAATCTAAAGCATATTTAGTTTGACTAATAAAGATGTCATTACTTAGTTGCTTAATTTGTAAGCCTAAAAAGAAGGTTAATTCTCCCATCAAACTCATTTCAAATTCAAGGCTCATAGTTTTAGCAAAAGATTCACAAAGAGATTCGTTCGTAGAACCGAAGATAATATCATCAATATAAATCTGAACAATGAGAAAATTATTTTTAAAATTTTTGATAAACAATGTAGTATCGACCTTGCCTTTAGAGAAATTATTGTCAATACGAAAAGAGCTAAGTCTCTCATATCAAGCCCTTGGGGCTTGTTTTAAACCATAAAGAGCTTTAGTTAATTTAAACACATGATTAGGGAGATTATTATTTTTAAATCTGGGAGGTTATTCAACATAAACTTCTTCGGAAATAAAGTCATTAAGAAAAGTGCTTTTAACACCATTTGAAATAACTTAAAATTATTACTACTAACATAGGCAAGGAGCATCTTTATAGCTTCTAATCGAGCCACAAGAGCGAAGGTTTCTTCATAATCGATACCTTTTTCTTAGTTGAAATCTTTGACCACTAATCTAGCCTTGTTTCTAACCACAATATCAGATTCATCTTGCTTGTTTCTAAAGACCCATTTGGTACCAATAACTAAATGGTCATTTGGCCCAAGAACAAGCTTCCACATCTCATTTCTCTCAAATTGATATAACTCATCTTGCATTGCGATAATCCATGAATCATCTTTCATTGCTTCTCAATATATTTAGGTTCAATTTGGGAGAGAAAAGCGGCGTTTGCACAAAAATTTTTAGGAGAAGAACGTGTTTGAACCCCCTTAGATGTGTCTCCTATGATTAGCTCCTTAAGATGAGCATCTACATACTTCCAATCCTTGGGTAAGGATGTTTCAGAAGTGGATGCATCCAAGTTGCTTGTTGGAGAAGGGGTTTCATTTAAATTCAACGAATCAAAATTAACATCATCATCAAAATCATTTTTCTTGATTTCGAAAATCTCTTTGAAAACAACATGAATGGATTCTTCTATAATTAAAATTTTTTTATTGAAGATACGAAATGCTTTAGAAATCGAGGAATAACCAAGAAAAATTTCTTCATCAGATTTCGCATCAAATTTTGCTAAGGCATCTTTTTCATTCAATATAAAACACTTATACCCAAAAACTTTAAAATATGAAACATTGGGTTTTTTGTTGTTCCACAACTCATAAAGGGTTTTGGTAAGTAAGGGTCTTACTAGAATTCTATTCATAACATAGCATGCCATGTTTATGGCTTTGGCCCAAAAATATTTAGGTAGACTATGTTCATTCAACATGGTTCTTGCCATTTCTTGTAAATTAATATTCTTTCTTTCTACTACTCTATTTTGTTGTGGATTTCTTGGAGTAGATAAGTTATGGTTGTATCCATTAGATTCACAAAATTCTTCGAAATCATAATTGTGAAATTCACCACCGTGATCACTTCGAATTGATGAAATCATAGAACCCTTTTCATTTTGAACAAGTTTACAAAACTTGGTGAAATATCTAAAGTATTTACTTTTGTGTTTCAAGAAATAAGTCCATGTGTATCTACTATAATCATTTACAATAACAAAAGCGTATTTGCTATCTCCTAGGCTTGATATAGAGATTGGTCCGAATAAGTCCATACGGATCAATTGCAAAGGTTTAGAGGTGCTTATTTGATTCTTAGATTTGAAGCTACCTTTTATTTGTTTTCCTAATTGACAAGCATCACACTCATTATCTTTGATGAACTTGATATGAGGAATTCCTCTTACAAGTTCTTTGGATGAAATTTGGGTGATTAATTTCATGCTAGCATGACCTAATCTCCTATGCCAAAGCCAAGCATTGTCATTCAAAACTGAGAAACACATTTCATTATAAAGATCATTGATGTCAATGGTGTATATGTTATTTTGTTTTAATGCAATCATAGATGTGTTTTTCTGTGATTTTTTAATAATGCAAGCATTAGATTCGAATTTAACAATATATCCTTTATCACACAATTGACTAATGCTCAAGAGGTTATGTTTTAAACTATCAACTAACAAAGTGGTTAGATTTTGGTCAGAGCTTCTCATAAATCCGATTCCACTTCTTTTATGAACATGACCCTTATTTGTAAGAATCATATTCAAAGACTTGCTACCAACCTCAAATTTCTTGAAGGTACCCATGAATAGCAAGTTCTTCTTTTGGAGAATTTCTAAATCATGACATTTCATACATGGAGCTAAACTATCATTATATTTAATTTTTAATTTATTGAAATTACTAACAAGAGTATCATGCTCCTTTTTTAACAATTTATATTTTCTACAAATTATTTTGCATTCATCAAATAAATCATGGAATGTATTTAATAATTCATCAAATGATAAATCTATATCAATTAAATTTGATACTTTCTCTCTAATGGCCATGGGTGCATAATGAGCAACTTGCTCAGTGTTGGACTCCTCTTCTTCGGATGTGCTTGAGTCATCCCATGTTACTTTAAGCACCTTCTTCTTTGGTGTTCTCTTCTTGGCTTGGGGACATTCACTTTTATAGTGTCTTGGCTTCTTGCATTCGTAGCAAATAACTTGGTCCTTTTTAGGTTCAAATTTATTTTTATTGTTATTTTTAAATTTGTTTCTTTTATTGAATTTTTTAAATTTCCTTGTTAGAAATGTCAAGTTATCGTCAAAGTCCTCATCACTTGAGTTTTATCTCAAGTGGTCTTCTTGAGTTCTAAGTGTCATATCCTTTTTGTTCTTTGAAAGGGTGTCCTCATGCTCTTCATGAGTTTTGCAAGTCATTTCATAGGTCATTAATGACCCGATTAATTCTTCAAGAGGGCAGTTGTTTAAATCTTTAGCCTCTTGAATAGCAGTGACTTTAGGATCCCAACTCTTTGGAATGGATCGTAGAATTTTATTAACGAGCTCGAAATCCAAAAAGGTTTTACCGAGTCCTTTTAGACCATTGACGACGTCCGTGAAACGGGTGTACATGTCACCTATGGTTTCACTCGGTTTTATTTGAAAAAATTCATAAGAATGTACTAAAAGATTGATTTTTGACTCTTTCACTCTACTCGTGCCTTCGTGAGTCACTTTGAGTAAATGCCAAATATCAAATGCAATTTCATAAATCGAAACGCGATTGAACTCTTTTTTATCAAGTGCACAAAATAAGGCATTTATAGCCTTTGCATTTAGAGCAAAAGTCTTCTTCTCCAATTCATTCCAATGAGGTCACCGAAGTCCACAAGAGGCCTTCCTTCAATAGGCAAAGGCCAACCACCCTTTTACAGCTTTTCTCCTTTTGACGGGCTTAGGAGACAACCCTTATAAGTTTTCACTCCTCTCTTGAATGATCAAGACTTAGAAAGAAAAGAGGGAGAAAAACTCTAGCCTTTTACAACACTTTTAAGCTCTCATATACTCAGGAAAGGGTGGGGTTTATATAAGCCCCAATCAGTTTAAATTTGAAGCTCAAAAGTGTCCATTCTTGGATTTTTGAGGTCCTGGCGGTACCACCACCATCATCCCTGATTTTCGGGGTCCTAGCAGTACCACCGCCTACAACACTGACACTAGGTGGTACCACTACCTAGTCTGGCGGTACCATTGCTTGACACCCTACCATTGGGCGGTACCACCTCCCAATCTAGTGGTACCACCACTTGATAGTCTCTCAGAGACTGTGTCTAGGCGGTACCACAGCCCAAACCGACGGTACCACCGCTTGACACAGTCTTAGAGACTATGCCACGATGGTGCCATTTATTGGGTCACTGTTTAGGACTTCACTGTTTAGCAAAATTTGCTCCCCCTATTTCATTGTCAAATAGAAGGAAAGAATACAATGTTATAATACTTTGTCCTTTTAGTATGAAATATGAGAGTTCAAAAAACAAGATCTTGATTCATAGAAAAATCTCATGCATCAAATATCGAAAAATCAAGATCATGATTTGAATAAAGAAAAATAAATATTAACTCAAAGTTTTCTTGTAAGAAATGTCAAGTCATCATTATTATTACGTTGGGCATGATACTAAATCAATAAATTTTCAAATCAATATTACTTGGGTATGCATGATACTAAAAAGATGATTTCAAGTCTTCAATATATAACATGCATAATTTCAAACCACTATATTTTATCCTTACATGATACCAATCAATCATGGGCATATCATACATGATACTAAAGCATTTATGATATCAAACATTAAATCAATATTTTTTAAGCATTTATCACTTCATGATTGTTAGTACCAAACATTCATCATTTATTTTCTCTCCCTTTGTCATCTACAAAAAGGAGAATCATTCAACAATGCAAGTGTTTGAAAGCATGTCAAATAAGTTTTACACCAATTTATCCAAGCTAGCAAAAATGAGAAGTTAAGCAAAAACTTTGCATGAAAAATGAGAAGCTAGCATTATTGCTTAAAAGTTTTTTTTATCCTTTGTCATAAAAAGATAAAAAGAAGAGGAAGAAGAGTAAGGGAGAAATTCATTCTAAAAAAAAAAAATCAAGAACCAATTTCATGAAAAGAATTGAACCAAGTCAAATCTATAATAAATGAGTTTCATTGAATCAAGCTTCTATTTTAGTAAAGAGAAAGGATTCATTAAAAAGATCAAGATGTCCATACAAAATCAAATCCCTATTCTTGCAAATGATCATCACATACTAAAAGTCCATGAATAAAATTTCTTCTTTCATGAGAAGAGTGAGGAAAAAATTCATGGGAAATGATCATTAAATGAAGGATAAAAAATCCATGAATCAAGGCTCTTCTTTTGCAAATAGAAAGATGATCTCGATTTAAAAAGAAAATTCAAGTTATGAATAACCAAGAAATCCGAGAATGGAATTCATACATTTGGAAGATTTAGCATGCCTAATTCTCTTCTAATGAAATCAAATTATTCCTCATTCAGTTTTAAATCGTCAAATAATCAAAATCACTTTTCAAGAAATTCATTAAAAGTAACATAAATAGATTCATTAATCACTTTAGACGATAAAATCATATGATAAAAAAATGATTCATATGAAATACATCTCATGTCATAAACATGAATAAATTAAGTGTCTGGTTAAATATGAAAATAAATTATCAAATCCAAAATGATCATCAAAATCAATTTATGGATAATTTAATGAAAGCAACATTGATAGATTAAAAATAGCTCAAGTTCTTTTAGTTTCAAATTTTGTGATTGATTTCATGCAAGCATGCCCTTGTTCTTTTTTATGCCAAACAAAAATATGCATCGACGTTTAAACTGGAAAAAGAACTTTCGTTACGACAAAGAACGATAAGTCATTAATCAAAGAATGGAAAATTTATCTTTTCTAATTGAAGTTAGTCCTACGTTACTCAAAATGCTCATTAGATCACAAACACATCAATTGATTTCATCATCAAAATCCAAGATTCAAGACTTTTTACAAAGCTTCCCTCATACTCTCCCTTAGAATGATCTCTAAACTTTAGGAGGAGGGACTCTATACTTTACAAGGGTTTTCAACTTTAGAAATATAGATTTTTGATCACTTTTCTTACTCTCTATGTAGGAATACAAGGATATTTATAGACCCAAAATGACTTCAAAACTTGGAGCCAAAATTCAAATCCCTGATATTTTGGGGTACGGGCGATACCACCACCTGTAGCCTGACACTGGGCGGTACCACCACCTAATCTGGCAGTACCACCACCTAACATACTATCACTGGGCGGTACTACCACTTAGTCTAGTGATACCATCGCCTGATAGCCTCGGAGACTAGGTTTTTTTAGTTTTCCAACTCACAAGTAGTTTTATTGCCTGTTCTGGTGGTGCCACCGCCTGACCTAACTTTTCAGTCACTGAATTGACCTCCCAATGAGCCCAAATCAGTCCCAATTAAGGCTCAATTGGCTCCTAATTGAGTTAGCATAACTACACCAAAAGTTAACTCAATTAGCCCCCTAAACTACTTTGATCTTAGATAAATGATTACAAAGCATGAATCCATTGTTCGAAATATCATTGGTTCGTCCGATGCACATCCAATCATTCGGCACATCATCCTCTCCTTCAGCGTATTGCGCAATCGGCATGTTAACTCCGAAAACTTTCGATCTCCTTGGTGCAATGTCTAATTCTTTGCCCCAATGCCAGAATTCACGACACAAGCCTTTTGCCGACATATGAATCGATCCTTCAGCCTGACATCCAATCTTTTGACATGTTCACTGTGGCCCAATATTATTCTACTTACTTTAATCAATTTACCTCTCCTTGATCAAAGCTAGTCCTATGTCACTCAAAACACAGATTTGATCACAAACTCATCAATTGATTTCATCATCAAAATCCGAGATTCAATAATCTGGACAGCAATCTTGTTGTTCATAAAATTAGTAGTGCTCCCATCGTCAATAAGAATGGTGATAGGTTGTTGCTTCAGAAGACCTCCCACTTTCATCATTTGCCAATTCATGTAACCGATAAGGGCATGCATTGTAATATCAACCGGCTACTGTTCTTCACCTACGACCACTTCCTCATGCTCCTAGATCTCCTCCTCCATGTCTTCAAGAGGTTCAATTAGTAGGAGGTCGCCGCTTTTGTAGCGATGATCGCAGTTCCACGGCTCATCGCAATGCCAACAAAGACCCTTTGCTGATCGGTCACGTAGTTCTTCTCTTGTCAAATCTTTTGGCAATGAAGGATGCCTGGGAGCAGAAGGAGATTTATATGCCACGGGTCTAAGAGAGGTTTGTTAGAATCAAGAGCACTGAGAGGGGGGGGGGTAAATTAGTGCAGCGAAAATCTTTCTACGATTAAAACTGCGTTTGTACGATAAAAGCGATTTCAGTGTGAACAAGTCAAAAACATTCAAATCAGATCACACTACAGTCAGAACAAGTGCTCATCGCCTATAGGCGGTGGCACCGCCCTAGCTGGAGGCAGCACCTCCGACTGTCACATGTTGCAAGCGGTTGCACCGCCCCAGCCAGCGGTGCAACCGCCCGCAATTCTGCCTCCTTTTAACCCGAGCTAGGGCCGGCGGTGGAACCGACCCCAACTCACCCCCTTCCCCTCTTTACTCTTCCAAAGCTTCGCCACCTCCATTTCACCCCTCATAGCATCCCAAATACTCCTCATTTTGAAGCAAAAGATCAACAATCTCTCCTTCTATTGAAGATCTCACTAAGGTATTCTCTAAGAACCCCTTAAATTATGTTTTTGATTCATTTACTCTTGCTCATTACTATCCTCTTAAATAGCAGTAGTTATGGGGTCTAGAAGATCCTCAAGGGACAAAGGGAAGAGGAGATTAGTGGAAGATTTTTATCTTACCCTTTTCGATTCAAAATATCATGCTGAAAAGTTTTCATCTTTCGAACTTAGGAGTGTCAATAAGGGAAAACATGTAGATTTAAATGAAGTAAGAGACTTAGAGACAATCCAATGGTTTGCAAACTTAGATCTAGTCCCTATTTTACAAATTAGTGAACCCATCTATCCAAGACTTGTTAGATTATTTTACAACAATATACAAGTAGATGAAGAAGAAAGAATGTCTACCTATCTCTTAGGACAATACATCTCCATTACGGATAAATTCATTTGCAACATGATAGACATTCCCATAAAAAATAGAGGACTTTACTTTAGAGGATCATGGGATGATGAAACTGTTGGGACAACATATGTTGAAGCCTTAGGAACAATTTTCGCCAATCCCAATTTAGCATTTGTTCCTAAAAGTTGTGAACATCTACTGCCACTAAACACTAAGGTACTTCATCATATCCTAACTAGCATCATTCTCCCTAAACAATACCATCATGATGAAGTAAGCCAATTAGAATTAGGAACTATGTATTGGATCATGAAAGGACATGACATCTGTCTTGGTTATCTTATCCAGCAAAACATGTTAGAACTATCTAAGAAAGACATGATGCTTCCATATGGTGGTATAATCACTAGAATACTGAAAGCCTACGATATTCCAATACCACCGGAAGAAGAAGTAATAAAAGTAGATAGGTTTAGCATAATAAACAAAAATCTACTTCACCGATTAAGATGTGTTTATAGAAACAGTAACTGGGTTAGAATGCCTAGAAGAACCGATCCCCCTCAACCTGAACCTGAACCGGAAACACCAGTCTTTATGGGTACTCAATCTCCTCCGATCTGTCCCTTTGAGGAAATACATTCATTTGAGCAAGCTACTGCATCATCTATCGAAGATATTGGGATTCGGATGGACCGATTTGAACAAAGACAAGAATGGCTTGAACATCGACAAGATCAAATCCTATCTAAGCTGCAGCAAATTCATCGACAATTTGACTCTTTATTTAGGCACTTTAATTTTCCACCTCATGAATGAGCTTGTATGTGAACACAATCACCTATTGTTATTGTAAACTCTTTATATGCCCTTTGCCTTGATCCTTGATATGGTTACCTGATATATTTATTTGTGAGCATATACAGAGTTACAGACATCTCTCATTGTTTAATCTCATTATTAATTGTCGGATTTTACATTGAAACTAAATGTTTTTATAACTACTTTGAAAATCTTGTGCCATGGTTTCCATGATAAATATGATTTGAGAAAATGATATACCAATGCAGTTGATGAGTCATGACATTGTCATGATATTATTATTGCCATAACACTAAACATCAACTAGCTGATATTTTAAAAAAACTTTTAAGTGAAGAACAATTTGATTTCATAAGAAGAGAATTAGGAATGTTGATGTGTCCGAATACATAAACTTGTTGAAATTATTTTTCGGACTTTATTGATTGATTGATCAATTTCACTTAATTGCTATGATGATTTTACACAATTACATGTTAGAAATTATGTGTATGAATATAAAAATTTTTATGATGATAAGCATGTTTTGTCTTCATGATCATATTTGAAAATCAATAGCACAATCTCGTCTGAATTTCATTTTCGGATTCTCTTAAAAATTGGAGTTTCTCGATACATTATCCTCTTCCGGACTTAATAAAGCATATGTCATAACAAGTTTAATTCTCATCATTGTTGACATATGAAATACATCTCTCATACACCTATGTGAAGAATATTCTTTAAAGAAATGGATTTAATAAAATGATTTCTGATTATATAAATGATAGTGTTTTTACTAACAAGGATTCGTTTCAAATACATATCTTGATCCTTGTGAAAATGAAGCAATATTTAATCTCTCATCAATTTTAACTTCATTTAAAGTAAACTCACAAATAGATGGTGGAAATGCGGGGTAAAAACAGAATTGATATCTCCATGTCATGGTTGCATAATTGACTCACTATTGAAAATGACATGAACCTAGTAAAGGCATCACACTTATGCTCAAAATTCGCTTATATTGTTCTTTTGGTATCACAATTACCATGCTTTTTGTTGATGACAAAGGGGGAGAAATATATGAGTATTAATGCCATACTTGCATTATGCCTTGTTTGTATCATGTAATGATATCAAAATCTTACTTCACAGTTTTACATATTGATATCTTACAATATGATGAATTGTTACTATTACCATCATTCAAACTTGTTATGTAAAATTTGAAAATGAATGTCAGGCCTTGACATCATTTTCAAAGAGATACATCATGATGGGAATCATGATGGGAGTATTGATAAGTTTAAATGATTTTAACTTATCAATATGTCTCTTGAATTCAAAGGTTTTGAATTCAAGAATGACTTATCTCAAGTATGGCATATAGATAGGGGGAGTTAAGGTTAACTCCATTATCAATTGATTGTCATCATCAAAAAGGGGGAGATTGTTGAATCTCGGATTTTGATGATGAAGTCAATTGTCATTTGTTATCTAATCTATATGTTGAGATAAGTGTGTAGGATTAACTACGATGAAAATAAGATATGTAGCAGGAGTTGCGCTGGAGTCAAGACAATAATCACGTTGGGAGTTCGAGAGTTCGACGGAAGTTCGGACAATCGTCGGAGGTTCTGCGGGAACAAATCCGAGAAGTCCATGAGCATGCCAAGGAAGCTCGTCAGAACTCGCCAAGTGGATCGTCGCAAGTCCAGGAGTTTGTCGGAAGTCCGCAGGAGCATCACCGAGGGTTCATCAGATGATCGACGGAAGTTCGCCGGAAGCTCGCCCAAAGAAGCGATTAATGCACCGGAGCAAGTTGCAGTAAATATCTTAGGAAATATCGTAGTTAGAACAATAATTAAGTTAGAAATGGGCGGTGATCCCATTAACTTAATCTTGGGGCAATTGGGCCCCTGAAAAACCCAAATTGGGCCGAATGGATCAAACCATTCGGACCCTGATTTCTGCCAGGCGGTTCAACCACCTCAGTCAGGCAGTGGCACCACCTAAGCTCAGTCTTCGAGCTCTGGCAGGAGGTGCAACCGCCCCTGACATGGGTGGCACCGCCTGGGCTCGGTCTCCGAGCTCTAGCTGAGCGTTGCAACCGCCTCAGTCAGGACGTGGCACCGCTTGAGCTCGGTCTTCGAGCTCTAGCAGGACGTGCAATCGCCCCTGACAGGAGGTGGCACCGCCTAGAAGCTCAGTGTTCGAGCTCTGCCAGGCGGTGCAACCGCCCTAGTCAGACGATGCAACCGCCAGATCTCAGAATTCTGGGAATTGACAGTTTTGAGCTCCAAATTTAAACTGGGTTGGGGCCTATAAATACCCCACCCTTTCAGCATTGAAAGGGCACCCAGAAACCACCGAAATTCTGATTTTACTCTGTGATATTTAGAGCTCAAAAGTGTTATATGAGTTGAAAGTTCTTCTTCCTCTTTTCTTCCAAGTTCTAATCTGTTAAGAGAGGAAAGGAAATTATGTAAGGGTTGTCTCCTAAGCCCGTCAAAAGGAGTGAAACTGTAAAAGGGTGGTTGGCCTTCGCCTATTGAAGGAAGGCCTCTAGTTGATGTCGGTGACCTCGTCGGTGGAGGAAGCCAAAAGTGGAGTAGGTCAAGATTGACCGAACCACTCTTAATCTCGGTTTGCATTTACTTTGAGCATCTTATCTTTACTGCAAACTTCCTCAATAGCTTACTGCCTTCTGTGCTTTTACGAACATGTTTCAAAGTTTAGTGCTTTCCGAATCGACGTTTAGACGCAAATCAGTTTTGTCGTACGAACATCATATTTCAGTTTGCGCTTACGTTCTGATTTCCATCATAACTGCAAACTGCCTTTATATCTTTGCTTTAATTGCATCTCGCTTCATCTCAAGTTAAAGTGGTTTACGAATCGGCTTTCATTCCAAAATCACTTTTATTGTATGAACGTCATATTTCAGTTTGCGCTTATATTCTGATTTTCATCATAACTGTAAACTGCCTTCATAGATTACTTTAACGTCATCTTGCTTGATCTTAAGTTAAAAGTAATCTTAGAATCGGCTTTCACACCGAAATCGCTTTTATCGTACGAACGCAGTTTTAATCGAAGAAAGATTTTCGCTGCACTAATTCACCCCCCCCCCCCCCCCCCCCCCCTCGTGGTGCTCTTGATCCTAACAAAATCAGGGTCAGAATGGGTTGATCCATTCGGCCCAATTTGGGTTTTTCAGGGGCCCAATTGCCCCAAGATTAAGTAAATGGGATCACCTCCCATTTCCAACTTAATCATTGTGCTAACTACAATATTTCCTAAGATATTTACTGCAACTTGCTTCGGTGCATCAATCGCTTCTTCCGGCGAACTTCCGTTGATCATCCGATGAACCCTCGGTGATGCTCCTACAGACTTCCGGCAAACTCCTGGACTTGCGACGATCCACTTGGCGAGTTCCGACGAGCTTCTTTGGCAAGCTCATGGACTTTTCGGATTTGTTCCCGCAGAACCTCCGATGACTGTCCGAACTTCCGTCGAACTCTCGAACTCCCAACGTGATCATTGTCTTGACTCTGGCACAACTCTTGCTGCATATCTTATTTTCATCGTAGTTAATCCTGCACACTTATCTCAACATATAGATTAGATAATAAATGACAATTGACTTCATCATCAAAATCCGAGATTCAACAATCTCCCCATTTTTGATGATGACAATCAATTGATAATGGAGTTAACCTTAACTCCCACTGTCTATATGCCATACTTGAGATAAGTCATTCTTGAATTCAAAACCTTTGATTCAAGAGACATATTGATAAGTTAAAATCATTTAAACTTATCAATACTCCCATCATGATTCCCATCATGATGTTTCTCTCTGAAAATGATGTCAAGGCTTGACATTCATTTTCAAATTTTACATAACAAGTTTGAATGATGGTAATAGTAGCAATTCATCATATTGTAAGATATCAATATGTAAAACTGCAAAGTAAGATTTTGATATCATTACATGATACAAACAAGGCATAATGCAAGCATGGCATTAATACTCATATATTTCTCCCCCTTTGTCATCAATAAAAAGCATGGTAAATGTGATACCAGGAGAACAATATAAGCGAATTTTGAACATAAGTGTGATGCCTTTACTAGGTTCATGTCATTTTCAATAGTGAGTCAATTATGCACCCATGATATGGAGATATCAATTCTATTTTTACCCCGCATTTCCACCATCTATTTATGAGTTTACTTTAAATGAAGTTAAAAATTGATGAGAGATTAAATCTTGCTTCATTTTCACAAGGATCAAGATATGTATTAGAAACGAATCCTTGTTAGTAAAAACACTATCATTCATATAATCAGAAATCATTTTATTAAATCCATTTCTTTAAAGAATATTCTTCACATAGGTGTATGAGAGATGTATTTCATATGTCAACAATGATGAGAATTAAACTTGTTATGACATATGCTTTATTAAGTCCGGAAGAGGATAATGTATCGAGAAACTCCGATTTTTAAGAGAATCCGAAAATGAAATTCGGACGAGCGGTTTTGTCGGCGGTGCTGCCCTTGCAGGTTGGCGCCCCTACAGGCACCGCCGCCTCCGCGGGCGGTTCTGCCCGCGGGGCATCGCCCGCAAGCGGTGCTGTCCCGACGGGCGGCCGCCCCTACGGGGGGGTTTCGCCGGCGAGAGCAGCGGCGCCTGCGGTGCCTCACCCCGCGGGAGAAGCAACCGCAGGCGCCTCTGCTCACGGGCTGCCAGTCCCGCCGGACGCAAGCCTGCTGCAAGCAGGCCGCCGGCCGGATGTTGCAGACGCAGCCCCTGTTCACGCACGCAGATCGAGGGCAATAACTGTTGCTGCCCTTCCTTGTTTTTGCGTCAACGATTTTGACGTCAAAATTCTTCCTAAACACAACACACGCCATTCAAAACCAATCATTCTCACGAACAACTTGGCTCTAATACCACTGTTGGGAAATCTTGGGGCGACATCATATGCGCAGCGGAAGAACAAGAAAACAAAATCCCCGATTCCCAAAAAGATGTTCGTCGTCGTGCGTAGATTGTATTACCTAGGGAGATCGTATAGAGTATATTGTTTTACCTAGGGAGATCGTATATCCCTGTTTCCTTATAGATCCTTAGGAGAGGGTGAAGTAGGTCAAGCGTCCTCCTCTCTAGCGGTGATCCACACAGCAGGGTTGCGACGATGCTCCTCAAAACTCCAGGCCTACTCTGAGGTGGAGAGGGAGAGGAGAATAGGAAAGGCAAGCAAAGGCTCTAGCCTATGAGGCTCTGAATCCCTCCTATTTATAGAGGTCCCTTGTCAAACCCTAATGGGTCCTCCCCTAGTAGGTATTGGATCTGCATCCAATATGACAAGGGCTCCGTCGGATATCTCATATCCGAACCTCTACTCATCGCAATGCCTACCATATGTGTGTGATCCTCTAGGCCCAATATCGAGCTGGCCGTGAGTCATACCCATCAGAACTCCTTCTAGCTCAGTGAATTATTATCTTTGTAATAATTCACTTGACTCATCGACTACGGACGTACTAGGCCACTACGCCGTAGTCCCCAGATGATACAGGGGAATCCAATCCATTGGACCTGTCTGTCCTCAGTTACCGTGTACCTATAGTCCCTCATCCATCTAATATCCCAGAGACCGTATATCGAGCATGGTGTTGTCAGACCCATACGGTTTCTACTCGAGTCTCACTCTAATCGGATTCTCCCGGAGAACTCTTTCTCTCTCAACCCGAATGACCCTGGCCAAGGATTTGTTTGAGCAAGAACACATGGGATATTCCTCTCATGACGCCGAGAGTGGATGATCCTCTATCGACACTCAATAGCCCTCGTAAGGTCGACTACCACTTCCAATGACCAGTTGTACTAGATCTGGGATAGCCAAACCTATAAGTCTGGTATCAAAAAGTGGAACACTCATACAGGATATCCTTGGTGTCTCAAGTCGAAGGACCAGATATACCACTAGGACTACGGAATCGCTGTTTGACAATTAGGCATCATCAACCGTCCAGCATTCCGTAAGCGGATCAATCAGTGAACTCATTCTCCAATGAGCACTTGTACTGTATCCCTAGTGTCCCTACACGAGCAGCTATGAGACCAACTACATCCATCATATGGACGGGTATACAGCACACTAGTCTATCCAGTTATCACGATGTCCCTCTCGAGTAACCTATGACCGGGATTATTTAGGATATGTGTTTAAAGGTGAATCGATCTCATTATCATGATCTCATCACGATCCGATTCCTATTGCACAAATCCAAGGACATCACAATATATATATATGCATTTCTGCAATAGTTATAAAGTGATATATGCCAAAATATAATAAGCAAAAAGATTCTGTATCAAGTCACACGTGCCATCACTCACGTGATTGGCTTGCTGGGCACCTATGACTAGCATAAATTACATAAATAGAAAAGCAAACCAGAATTTAAAGTGATTCGGTCGTTGTGACCAACATCCACTTTTGATTCCTCCTCCATTGAGTTCACTGGTGTCTACTAATGGCCTTCCTTCAATAGGCAAAGACCAACCACCATTTACAACTCTTTCTCCTTTTACCGGGTTTAGGAGATAACCCTTACAAGCCTTACTCCTCTTTCTTGAATGGTTACAAAGCCAAGAGAGGGAGGAGGAGGACTCTTCTCACTTTTATAATATTTTGATTGCGTTTTGTTACCCTTTCATGCAAAAAGGGTGGAGTATTTATAAGCCCCAATGGCTTCTGAATTGGAGCAAAAAAGTATCACTTTCTTGGCTTTCGGGATACTGGCGGTACTACCACCTGTATACTAACACTAGGCAGTACCACCACTCAGTTTGAGTGGTCGATCGCTTGACAGAGCTTGAAGACCAAACTCTAGTGGTACCACTGCCTGACAAGGGCGGTACCACCGCTTGACAGCATTAACTATCGACGGTATCATTGCCCGGAATACCTGGGAGACCGAGTCCCAAGCAGTGCCACTGTCGGGGCTGATGGTGGCACCGCTAACCATGATTTCAGGTGCTGAATGGGCTGTTCAATCCAGCCCAATTCAGCCCTGTTAAGGGCCCAGTTGGCCCCTAACTAAGTTAGTGGGATCATCTCCCAATCCTAACTCAATTAATATTCTAACTATGATTAAGGTAAGAAATTAGTCTGGTATGTTGATTTTTCTCTCGGTAGTCCTCCGGCGAACTTCTCGGCGAGTCTTTCGAAGCGCTTCTGGTGAACTCTCGATGAACTCTTGGTGATCTTCTGATGAACTTCTTGGTGATCTTACGATGAACTCTTGGTGATCTTCTGATGAACTTTCGGCAATCTTCAGATGAGCTCTCGACGAGCTCCCGGTACATCATTTGAATCTTCGACTCTAGCCCATTATATGCTTTATGCCTTACTGCTATCGTAGTTAATCTTGTATACTTATCTCAACACATTGATTAGGTCAAATAATTTATCAATTGATTTCATCATCAAAATTTGAGATTCAATAATCTCCCCCTTTTTGATGATAATAACCAATTGCTGAAGGAGTTAACCTTAACTCCCCCTATCTATATGCCATACAAACTTGAATTCACAACCTTGAATTCAAGCTTTGATCGAAATTAGAAATCATATGCATTGTGCATCACCAAAATTTCAAGTCATTAAGATATTAAATGCACAATCACTTCATGCATGATAAAATATTTCGGCATAGCCTTTCATCACTACTTGCATGAAATAACATCATTATTGTCTTATGGCATTCAAAAGTTCACAATATTAAGAATCCGATATTGCATCATATGTATGGTAAAGAAATCACAACATCATAGAAATTTTCATCATTGAAGAGATCACAACATCATATAAATTTTCAGCATTGAAGATATCATAATATTATAAAAATTTTCAGCATTAAAGTAAGCACAGAATTTCAACATCAAGGTAAGCAACATAAGATTACAACATCAAAGTAAACAACATAAGATTACAACATCAAAGTAAACACAATAAAAGATATTTCGATTTTGTCCACTTCTTCCCCTTTGCCATCAGCAAAACGGCATAGACAACTTATTCAAGTGGTGGCAAGTCAAAATATCTAAATAAGGTATTAAGCTATGGATAAATCTGCTATAACTTAGTTAAAATTTGATATAGATGTTTAAATCAATCCATTCGAGTCCTTATGTCGTCGATAGATGAGAAGGGTGCTTGCTCTTCTAGAGGTGTTGCCTCAAAGAGACCAGTAGGAGGAGATTGATTACCCGTAAAAATTGGTGTTTCAGATTTTAGTAAAGGTTGGAGGGGATCAGTCCTTCTAGGTAATCTAGTCCATATCCCATTTCTGAATATACACCTTAATGTTCAAAGTAAATTTCTATTTATGATATTAAATCTATCTAGTTTCATAACTTCTTCGTCAGGTGGGATAACTATATCATAAGCATGGATTAATCTTGTGATCAGGCCACCATATGGAAGCATCATATCCTTTTTCGATAGTTTGATCATATTTTGTTGTATTAGGTAGCCAAAACTATTTTCATGTCCTTTCATAATTCAATACATCGTTCCTATTTCCATTCGGTTAGCTTCATCATGATGATATTATTTTGGAATTATAATGCTTATCAAGATATGATGAAATACTTTGGTGTTGAAAGGTAGTAAATGTTCATAGCTTTTTGGAAGAATAGACAAGTTAGGATTACCGAAGATGGTTCTTAAGGCTTCAGAATAAGTGGTCCCAACTGGTTCTTCATTCCATTAGCCTCTAAAATAACAACCTCTTTCTTTTTTCATAACTTCTATGAGGTTGCAAATCACCCCATTTGTAATAGGTACATGATGTCCTAAAAGATACATGGAGACCCTATTGTTTTCATCCACATGCAAATTATTATAGAACAATCTAACAAGTCTAGGATAGATAGGTTCACATATTTGAAGGATTGGTAGGATATCTAGGTTCGCAAATCATTGAATAGGTTTTAAATCACTTAATTCCTCTAAATCAACATATTTACTCTTACGAATATTTTCAGATTCTATGGTTGGAAATTTAAGAGCATGTTGATGGGAATCGAAAAGTAGGGAGTCAAAGTTTTCATCTAATCTCCTATTCCCTTTATCCCTTGAGGATCTTATAGAAGTCATGGAACTACAATTATGAAGACAAATAAGAGGCAAAAATAAGTAATGCGAAGGAGGAATCAATTTGGTTTAGGGATTACCTTAGTAGTTTTTCCTTCTTGTGATCACCAAGATAGTGTTTGAGATTGATCCTTCATTTAGTAGAAAATGGTGATTCTTTTGAGTTGCAAGAGGGAGAGCAAGAGGATCAAGAGGTTTGGGGCTCTTGCATGTTCTTTATATAAGGCAGATTGCAGGCGGTACCACCACCAATTGGGCGGTCCTACTGCCTACAGCCCGTGACTAGCTGGGTGGTGCTATCGCTTGCTAGGCGGTGCCACCGCCTACAGGCAGCGAGAAAATTCGTAAAATCTAATCTTGTAAGAGGAGAAAATTCACACCATAAGTTCATGATTCATAAATAATTCGTACCATAAGTTCATGCATCATACAAAATTCGAACTCAAACATCTTATAAATTCATTCGCATACCACTAGTTCATGATTCAAGTGAATCTTGTAAAATAGAATTCAATAAGAAAATCCAGAGAAAAATTTAAAGAGGAACTAATGTATCCAAGAAATTTAGCATACCTAATTCTCTTCTTATAAAATCAAATTATTCCTCAATCAAAGGTTTTGTAAAAATATCAGCCAATTGATGTTTCGTGTTAATAAATTCTAAGATTACATCATGATTATTAACATGATCTCATATAAAGTGATGCCCAATGTCAATATGTTTAGTTCTAGAGTGCTAAATAGGATTTTTCGTTAAACATATTATACTTGAGTTATCACACTTTATAGGTATATGCTTTAGGTGAATTCCATAATCCTCTAAAGTATTTTTCATCCATATAACTTGTACATAGTATACACCTACTACAATATACTCAGCTTCAGTTGTGGATAATGCAACCGAGTTTTGTTTCTTGGAAGACCAAGAGACAAGTGCGTGTCCTAAAAATCGATATGTTTCAGATGTGCTTTTTCTATCAATTTAGTAGTCAGCAAAATTAGCATCGGCATAACCAAGCAATTAAAAATTTTTAGATTTTGTATACCATAATCCTAGTTTTGGAGTTCCTTTTAGGTATCTAAAAATTCTTTTAACAACTTTTAAATCAGATTGCTTGGGATTAGATTGAAATCTAGCACAAAGTCCTACACTAAACATGATGTCTGGTTTAGTTACGGTGAGGTATAATAAACTATCTATCATACCTCTATAAACTTTTTGATCAAAGCATTCTCCACCTTCGTCAATATCTAACTTAGTGGAGGTACTCATAGGGGTATTGATAGTCTTTGAACAATATATATTAAATTATTTTAGCAAGTCTAATGTATATTTTCTTTGACTAAGAAAAATGTCATCATTATGTTGTTTAATTTGTAAGCCTAAAAGGAAAGTTAATTCCCCCATTAGGCTCATTTCAAACTCTAGGCTCATATTCTTCTTAAACGATTCACATAAAGATTCATATGTAAAATCAAAGATAATATCATCAATATATATTTGAACAATAAAAAACTTATTTTTAAAATTTTTAATAAATAATGTGATATCGACCTTGCCTTTAGAGAAATTATTTTGAATAAGAAATGAGCTAAGTCTCTCATACCAAGCCCTTGGGGCTTGTTTCAATCCATAGAGAGCTTTAGTCAATTTAAACACATGATTAGGAAAATTATCATTCTCAAATCCAAGAGGTTGTTCAATATAAACTTCTTCAGAAATAAAGCTATTGAGAAAAGTACTCTTAACACCCATTTGAAACAACTTGAAATTATTACTACTAGCATAGGTTTGGAGTATCCTTATGGCTTCTAATCGTGCCATAGGAGCGAAGGTTTCTTCATAATCGATACCTTCTTCTTAGTTAAAACCCATGGCCACTAATCTAGCCTTGTGTCTTACCACGATACCAAATTCATCTTGCTTGTTTATAATGACCCATTTAGTACCAATAACTAAATGGTCATTTAGCCTTGGAACAAGCTTCCATACCTCATTTCTCTCAAATTGGTTCAACTCTTCTTGCATTGTGATAAGCCATGAATTATCTTTCAAGGCCTCGTCAATACATTTAGGTTCAATTTGGGAGAAAAAAGCGGCGTTGGCATAAAAATTCTTAAGAGAAGAACGAGTATGAATCCCTTTTGATGTATCTTCTATGATTAGCTCCTTAGGATGAGCATCTATATACTTCCATTCCTTAGGTAAGGATGTTTCGAAAGAAGATACATCCAAGTTGCTAGATGGAGAAAGGGTTTCATTTAAATTCAAAGTGTCAAAATTAACATCATCATTAAAATTATTTTTCTTAATTTCGGAAACTTCATTAAAAACATCATGAACAGACTCTTCTATAACAAAGTTCTTTTTAAAAATACAAAAAGCCTTAGAAATAGAAGAATAGCCAAGAAAAATGTTTTCATCGGATTTTACATCAAATTTACCTAAGGCATATTTTTCATTCAAGATAAAACATTTACACCCAAAAACTTTAAAATATGAAATGTTGTATTTTTTGTTGTTCTATAACTCATAAGGAGTTTTGTAAAGTAATGGTATTACTAGAACCCTATTCATGATATAGCATGCTGTATTTACGGCTTCAACTCAAAAATATTTGGGTAGGCTATGTTCGTTTGACATAGTTCTTGCCATTTCTTATAAGTTTCTATTTTTTCTTTCTACTACTCCATTTTGTTGAGGATTTTGTGGAGTAGAGAAATTATGGATATATCCATTAGATTCACAAAAATCTTTGAAATCATGGTTTTGAAATTCATCACCGTGATCACTTCAAATTGATGAAATCTTGAAAATCTTGGAAATCACGATTTTGAAATTCACCACCGTGATCACTTTGTGTGCCAAGAAGTAAGTCTAAGTGTATCCACTATAATCATCCACGATGACAAAGGCGTATTTGCTACCTCATAGGCTTGATGTAGCAATTGGTTTGAATAAGTCTATATAGATCAATTGCAATGGTCTAGAGGTGCTTATTTGGTTCTTTGGTTTAAAACCACATTTTATTTGTTTTCCTAATTGATATGCATCACACATATTGTCTTTAACGAACTTAATATGAGGAATTGCTCTTACAAGTTCTTTAGATAAGATTTGAGAGATTAGTTTCATGCAAGCATGACCTAATCTACTATGCTAGAGCCAAGCATCATCATTTAAAACTAAAAAACATATTTCATTACAAAGATCATCAATGTCGATAGTGTATACATAATTTTATTTTAGGGCAATCATAGATGTGTTTTTGTGTGGTTTCTCAATAATGTAAGCATTGAATTTAAATCTAATGATGTGTCCTTTGTCACACAATTAACTAATGCTCAAAAAGTTATACTTTAAGCCATCAACTAATAACACATCTTCAATAAAAAAGTTAGATTTGTTACATATAGTTCCTTTGCCAATGATTTTACCCTTGTTGTCATCTCCAAAGGTGACATATCATTCGTCTAGGCTAGTAAGCTTAGAGAATTGAGATGGATCTTTGGTCATATGCCTTGAGCATCCACTATCAAGATACCATCTCTTACTCCTAGCTTGTGACGATAAATATTTCTATAAAAAAGGATGCTTTTTAGGTACCCATTTGATCTTGAGTGCCTCAAAAATCTATCTACATAACTTATCATGTGGCATTGGGTCATTTGAGGTTCCTTTAGGAACCTAAATCAATTTATGTAGACTATATCTCTTAAATGGACATTTGTACGTAACATGTTCAAATTTTTAACAAAAGTTACATTTGTTTCGGGGTGAAACATGTAAGGTAGAGCTTGCCTTTAAAAAAGGTGGTTGGATTTTAGTGAGAGATACTCACAAATCCAATACTGCCTTTTCTATGAACTTGACCCTTATTGGTAAGGATTATGTTTAAGGACTTGCTACCAACTTCAAAATTTTCTAAGGTTTCTTTGAGTAGCAAGTTTTCCTTTCTAAGTATTTCTAATTCATTACATTTTGTGCAAGGAGCTAAACTATCATAATGCTCAATTTTTAGTCTTTCAAAATCACTAACAAGAGAAGCATGCTCCTTTTTGAATAATTTATATTTTTTACTAACTAATTTACATTAATCGAATAAATCATGAAAAGCACTTAGTAATTCATCAAAAGATAAATTTGCATCTATTGAATCGCTTACCTTATCTCTAATAGCCATTAGCACATAGTGAGCAACTTGCTAGGTGTTTGTTTGCTCCTCTTCTTCGGATGCACTTGAGTCATCCCACGTTGCTTTAAGAGCCTTCTTCTTCTTTGGTTGTTTCTTTTTTGCTTGGGCATATTCACTTTTGAAATATCCCGGCTTCTTGCATTCGTAGCATATGACTTGTTCTTTCTTGGGTTCAAATTTACTTTTAGTGTCATTTCTAAATTTATTCATTTTTATGAATTTTCTAAACTTTCTAGTCAAGAGTGCCAAGACATCATCATAGTCCTCATCACTTGAATTTTCTTTCAAGTGGTCTTCTTGAGTTCTTAGTGCTATATCCTTCCTATTCTTTGGAAGGTTATTCTCTAGCTCATCATGAGCATTACATGTCATCTCATAGGTCATTAGTGACCCGATTAGTTCTTTGAGAGGAAAGTTATTTAAATTCTTGGCCTCTTGAATGACCGTTACTTTAGGGTCTCATCTCTTTGGAAGGGATCTTAAGATTTTATTAACAAGTTCAAAATATGAGAAACTTTAACTAAGTCCTTTTAGACCATTGATGACATCCGTAAATCGGGTATACATATCTCCAATGGTCTCACTTGGTTTCATCCGAAACAACTCATAAGTATATACTAAAAGATTAATTTTTGACTCCTTTACTCTACTAGTGCCCTTATGAGTAACTTCGAGTGTGTGCCAAATATCAAAAGTCGTTTCACATATAAAAACTTGATTGAACTCGTTTTTATATAAGGCACAAAACAAGGCATTCATAGCCTTGGCGTTTAAACGAAAGTCTTCTTCTCCAACTCATTCCAATAATTCATTAGAAGAGAAGACTTTTGAAAACCATTTTCGATAATGTTCCATAGCTCAAAATCCATAGAAATCATAAAAATCCTTATTCTAGTCTTCCAATATGTGTAATCTGTTCTATTAAACATAGGCAAACGTGTAATTGAGTGACCCTCTTGGTTGCCAGCAAATGCCATCTCTCTTGGGTTTTAAACCAATTGAGAGTGAACCTTGCTCTAATACCAATTGTTAGGATCAAGAGTGCACTAAGAGGGGGGGTGAATTAGTGCAATGAAAAACTTATGCAATTTCAGAAAACTTATTTCGATTAAAATCGATTCTGACGAGAATGGTTTCGATTCAATCCTTTTAGGAAAGGATTTGAACTTGAAAAGTTGTAAGAAAAGACTAAGGTGATTTGCAGTAATGCAAATCACACAAATGAAAAGTGTCGATTTCGTAAAGTCTTCATATGATTAAAGCCAATCTTGAAAGATGTTTACGTCAAAGCATATATAGACGAAGTTAAAGCACAGTAAGGAGGAGAGGTAGTTTGCCATAAAGGAAAGTTACTCAAAGTAAATGCAAACTGAGTTTTAGAGTGGTTCGGTCAAATGTGACCTACATCCACTTTCGGCTTCCTCCTCCGATGAGATCACCGGCATCCATTAGAGGCCTTCCTTTAATAGACGAAGGCCAACCACCCTTTTATAGCTTTTCTCCTTTTTTCGGGCTTATGAGACAACCCTTATAAGTTTCACTCATCTCTTAAATAATCTCAACACTTAGAAAGAAGGAAGAGAACTCTAGCTTTTACAACACTTTAAGGCCTCCATGACTTAAGATTAAATTAAGTTTTTATGCCTTTTCATGCAGGAAAGGATGGGGTTTTTATAGGCCCTAATGAGTTTGAAAATGGAGGTATGCTCGGATTTTGGTCCTGGCAGTATTATCGCCATTACTAGGCAGTACTACCGCTTGACAATGCTTGAAGACTGAGCTCTGGCGGTACCACCACCTGACAGGGGCGGTACCCCCGCTGGCAGCAATAACTACCGACGGTACCATCGCCTGACAAGGGCGGTACCATCGCCCAAAATTCTTGGGAGACCGAGTCTCCCTAGTAGTGCCACCGCCGACCAGGAATTCAGGGACCGAATGAGCTGTTCCATTCAGCCCAATTTGGGTCTGTTAAGGGCCCACTTGGCCCCTAATTAAGTTAGTGGGATTACCTCGCAATCCTAACTTAATCTACACTCTAACTGTGATAATTAAGATAGGATTACTATAATTCATGTTCTGATGCGTTAATCGCTCTTCCAACGAGCTTCTAGCGAACTTCCGACGAACATCCGACGAACTCTCAGCGATGCTCCGGCGAACTCTCGGCAAGCTCCTGGACTTCGCGACGATCTTCTTGGCGAGTTCCGATGAGCTTCTTTGGCAAGCTCTTGGACTTCTCGGATTACTCCTAGAAAGTGATATCCCATGCCTTATCAGTATGATAACTCTTTGTTATGATCAAGTCGGCACTAAGAGGGGGGATAAATTAGTGCTTTTGTAAAACTTATGTTGATTTGAAAAACTTTTATTTCGATAAAAAACTGTATCAAAGAGATGCTAACTTGAAAGCGTACGGAAGCATAGTGAATAAATAAGTAAAGCAGTTTGCAATAAAAGTAAAGAATTTAAAGTAAATGCAAAATGAGTTTTATAGTGGTTTAGTTGTCGTGACCTACATCTACTCTCAATTCCTCTTCACTTGAGGCCACTGGCTTCCACTACTGATCTTCCTTCAATGGGCAAAGATCAACTACCCTTGTATACTCTTTCTCCTTTTCACAAGTTTAGGAGACAACTCTTATAATCACTCTTTCTTAGACCTCACTTCTTCCTTTAGAAGAACTTTCTAAATACTAGGAAGAAGGGATTCTAAATCCTAAGAGAGATTACATAATTTTTCTCAAGTATTCTTTCCCCCCTTTCAACTTAATTTCGTGCTCAATTTTTGCTACTCCATGTAGGAATAGCTGGGGTATTTATATGATAAGACCCTAGAGTCTTATCATTAAAGAAAGAAAGGAAAAGGGATGATCACTTCGAGGGGATCAACCTCCTTGATAACTTCGAGGGGATTGACCTCCGAGGGTTTTATCAAAAGATTGAATAATATTTTCTTGATTGCCAAAAGAAACAGTTACATCTCTAATTATAGAGTTCTGACTCTAACTAAACTAAAAAGACTCAAATAACATTAATTAAAAGCTCAGAAAATAAAAGGACCCTAACATTTCCTCCTCCTTAAATTCAACCTTGTTCTCAAGGCTGAGTAGCATTAAATTTTGGAAACTTCTCTTTTAGTGCTCTGTAGGACTCCCATGTGGCATCTTCCTTTGGTAAATTGGTCCATTACACTAGCACTTTAGTCATAGGATATCTGCGGTATATTACAACTCATCAATCAAGTGTGGCTTGTGGTTGAGCTTGAACTTCCCTAATAGTAGAGGTATCTAGCAAATAGTGTTGCACTATCTCATATTCACCCAACTTCCTCTTAAGGTATGAAACATGAAAACTGGATGTATTTTAGAGCTAGCAGGCAAATCCAAATGGTAGGCAACTGGTCTAATACATTCTAATACCTTATAAGGTCCAAAAAACAAAGAGACAGCTTCATGGAAGATCGGACCTTTATGGAAGTTTGCTTGTGGGGTTGAAGACGAAGGAAAACCCAATCACCCACTGTAAATTCTCATTCACTTCGATGTTTGTCAGCTTGTTATTTCATTCTTGATTGTATGACTATTAGGTTATCCTTTAAAAGCTAAATAATCTTATCTCTATCCATCAATTCCTTGTCCACTTGATCAACTTATGAAGAACCAGGTATATATTTTGTAATTGTAGGTGGGGGTTGACCATAAACTACTTCAAAGGGAGTTATCTTAATAGAAGAATGGTAAGAGGTTTTATACCACCACTCCGCCTAGGGAAGCCATTTAATCCATTCCTTTGGCTTGCCACTAGTAAAGCATCTGAGATAATTTTCTAGGCACCTATTTACTACTTCAGTTTTTCCATCTATTTGTGGATGATAAACAGTGCTCATATTTAGTTGAGTACCCTGTAAATGGAAAAGCTCTATCCAAAAGGAGCTGGTAAAAACCTTATATATATCACTAATAATAGAACGGGGACTGTCATGCAATTTAGCTATGTTTTTCATAAAAATATAAGCAAGCAGTAGTATAAGGATGTCGTAAAGCAAAGAAATGAGCATACTTTGTAAGCGTATCCATAACTATAAATATAGTACTTTTTTCTTGAGATGGTGGGAGTTCGTCAATGAAATTCATAGATATTTCGGTCCAAGTAGCTTTAGGAATAGGGAGGGGTTGTAGCAAGCCTAGGGTGGCTATTGTCTCACTTTTATGGCGCTGGCAAACATCACATTCAGCAACAAATTTCTTGATAAAATGTTTCATACCTATCCATTCAAAAAGTTGTTGTACACGCTTATAAAATGACTCACGGCCAGCTCGATATTGGGCCTAGAGGGTCACACACATATGGTAGGCATTGCGATAAGTAGAGGTTCGGATATGAGATATCCGACGGAGCCCTTGTCATATTGGATGCAGATCCAATACCCACTAGGGGAGGACCCATTAGGGTTTGACAAGGGACCTCTATAAATAGGAGGGATTCAGAGCCTCATAGGCTAGAGTCTTTGCTTGCCTTTCCTATTCTCCTCTCCCTCTCCACCTCAGAGTAGGCCTGGAGTTTTGAGGAGCGTCGTCGCAACCCTACTGTGTGGATCACCGCTAGAGAGGAGGACGCTTGACCTCCTTCACCCTCTCCTAAGGATCTGTAAGGAAATAGGGATATACGATCTCCCTAGGTAACACAATCTACTCTATACGTAGTTTTAAGTTTCACGGATTTTGCGCACCAATCTTCGCACGACGACGAACATCTTTTTGGGAATCGGGGATTTTGTTTTCTTGTTCTTTCGCTGCGCATATGATGTCGCCCCAAGATTTCCCAACAATTTACATTACTGCAAACTTCCTTAACCTTCTCCTTGCACTTTTACGAAAGCTTTCAAGTTCAATATCTTTCTGAAACAGACTTAATCGAAATAAATATTTTTCATAATTAATACTTTTTTTCGCTACACTAATTCACCCTCCCCCCCCTCTTAGTGCCGCTCTTGATCCTAACAATATTACAAACTGATTTACTTGCCTTGCTTACTACTTGAGAACAACCTCCCAAAGAATATGAAGGATTTGGCACTTAGAACAAATAAAGACCACTTGAGCGAAAGCTTAAGTGATGATGAATTTGAACTCCTTACAAGTAAATTTAACATGTTCATAAAACAAGAATCAAAAAATAAAAATAAACTTAAAAAGGATAAAAACAACTTGCTATGAATGCAATCGGCCAAGTCACTTCAAAAGCGAATGTCTGCAAGTGAAGGAAAAGCTACAAAAGAAGAAGAAAGCACTCAAGGTGACTTGGGATGATTCGAGTGCATCCGAAGACGAGAAGAAAATCAACAAAGAAGAGGTGGCGAACTACGCTTTGGTGGCTTTCGATAATGAGGTAAGTGACTCAACCTAAACCCCTTTACTTTACTATGAAATCACTTGATGCATTTTATGAGTTATTTTTAAATTTATATATATAATACAAAAAAAAAGGGATCATGCTTCTCTTTCTTGTGATTTTGAAAAAATGATCATGAAAATTACATGTTTTATGATAAAGGAACAAAATGTTAGATTTAAATCTAATACTTGTACACCTAATAAGATTAATCCTATATATGTTTTAAGAAGCAATAATGTGTCTTTATGATTTCCATATTGCTTTTTGATTTTAAATGATGATGCATGGCTTTTGTATGGAAGACTAAAGCATGAAATTAATCACAAAATTTAGAACTAAAAGAACTTTAGCTACTTTTAATCTTATAGGAATTAATCTACGTTACTTTCAATAAATTTTTCAAATTAAAGAAAAGTGATTTTGATGATGATTTTGGATTTGATAATTTGTTTTCATATTTATCCAAATGAATCTTGATTCTCGATATTAATGATTTGAGATTTATTTTATATGCATCCAGATCTCTTATTTGATCTCCTATGATTCTATTCAATATTTACTAAAGAGAATATCATTTTCAGAATTCATAACATAAGATTTTCCTTACTATTTGATCTCCTAAGATTTATTTTTGATTATTTAAGAGGATATTTGTTAAAATGAATCATGTCTTTTGGTATTCATATGATCTTTGACATTATCTTTCATGACATGATTTTCATTATGTATTATTCTTTTATATTTATGGTTGTAAACTTTATGTATAATTTGTTTATATTTATGGTTGTAAACCTTATGTTCCTTTGTATAATTCCTTTGTATTTATAAGAAGATCATTGATGTAAAGGGAAATGAATTGCACCATTATATAATTCCCCTCTTCTTCTTTCTTATTTATAATGGCAAAGGGGAGAAAAAAACCCTAGCATATCAAGAGATTGATAAATCTATTTATGTTATTTCGAATCTCTTGAAAGTGATTTTGATGATTTGATGATTTGAATTTGAATGAGTTATTAATCCAAATCATGAAATTGATGATTTGAATTTCAAAACATGCTATCTTACTAGCTTACATATCTAAAACCTTACTAGTTGCATTTCTCCTTTTCGTTGATGACAAAGGGGGAGACGTTATAATGATAATCATGCATATTATGCCTGAAATAATGATTTGAAATTATGTATGATGATTTAGAATCATGCATGTAATGTAATGATGAATTGGTATTATGCATACAATACTCATGATTTAAAGATTCATACAATGATGTGATTAAATGGTTCTTTCAATATTCATAATGCATACAATGATCAAAGAGTCATAATTTTATGAATTTAAATTTTCTATCAATATGACATATTAATAGGAGTTTAGTTTAAACTCCGTCATCAATTGGTTATCATCATCAAAAAGAGGAAGATTGTTGAATCTAGGATTTTGATGATGAAATCAATTGATGAGTTTATGATCTAATCTACGTTTTAATTGACGTATGACTAATTTTGATTAGAAAAAATAATTCGATTAAAGTAGGAGGAATTAGACATTGGGCTAGAGTGAACATGTCAGAAGATTGGACGTTGGTCGGAGGATTGATCGACGTGTCGGTAGAAGGACTTCGTGCCATGAGTTCAGGCATCGGGCCGAAGGATCGCACATTTTGCCAAGGAGATTGAAAGTTGCGGGAGTCAACATGCCGATTGGACAATATGCCGAAGGAGAGGATGATGAATCGAAGGATCGGACGAAGCGTTGAATGAACCAATGATATGTCGAATAACATAGGATTAATGCTTATAATCGATTATATCTAGATCAAGTTAGTTTAGAGTCTAATTGAGTCGGTTTTAGGGTGTAACTATGTCAACTCAATTAGGAGCCCATTGGGCCTGTGTTGGGACTGTTTTGGCCCAATTGAAGGCCTATTCGGTCACCCAAGATTAGGTAAAACCTCCTGTGAGCTGGAAAAATCAAGAGCACACTTTTTCAAGTTGTCAAGTGGTGGTACCACCAGACTAGGCAGTGGTACTAACTAGACACAATCTCCTAGACTATGTTAGGTAATAGTACTGCCTAGTGTTAGTGCTACAAACGGTTGTACCGCCCAACATAAGCGGTGGTACCGCTAGGACCCGGGAAACCCGGGATGAGACCCTTTTCTGCTCTATTTTTAAAGTCATTTAAAGTCTATAAAACCCCAGCAATTCCTGCTTCGAGTAGCAAGAATTAAGTAGAAAGGGGAAAGAATTCCAAGTTGAAAAAGTGTTGTAATCTCTTAAAGTGTAGAGTCTCTTCTCTTAGAGCTAAGTGATAGTCCTAAGGGAGGTGTGTGAGGGAACACTTGTAAAAGCAGAGTGTAAATATTCTCTCTTGAACTTATGAAAAGGAGAAAGAGTGTAAGGGTAGTTGATCTTCGCCCATTGAAAGAAGATTGGTAGTGAAAGCTGGTGGCCTCGAGTGAAGAGGAATCGGGAGTGGACGTAGGTCACAACGACCGAACCACTATAAATCCGGTATACTCGGTATGTAATTATGTTCTACTTTTCATTCTCATATAGCAAACTAATTTACTTGCTTACTACTTTTAATACGCTTATGCACGTACTTTTAAGTTAAACTCATCTTTTTTATATGAGCTTTAGGGAAACGAAGATTTTCAAATCAACGTTGATTTTATCGTAAGCACTAATTCGCCCACCTCTTAGTGTTGATTTTGATCCTAACATGAGGAACTATAGATACACAGTAACTGAGGATAGATAGATCCAATGGATTAGATTTTCCTGTATCATCTAGGGATTATGGCGTACTGGCCTAGTATGTTCATAGTCGATAAGTTGAGTGAATTATTATAAAGATAATAATTCACTAAGCCAAAAGGAGTTCTGATAGATATGACTCATGACCAACTCGATATTGTGCTAAGATGGTCACACATATATAATAGGCATTGTGACAAGTAGAGGTTCGGATATGATATATCCGTCAAAGACCTTATCTTATTGGATATCCAATAAGCCTCTAAATTATTGGATCCCATGGATGAGATACAATAAGAGCTAATAAGAGATTATTAGATAGAGACTTACTAATCTAAGAGGCTTGGGTAATTGGATAAAGATCCAGCACCCAATAAGGTAGGATCCATTAGGGTTAAGTTAATTAGGGGCCTCTATAAATAGGAAGGATCCAAAGGCCCAAAAGATAGGGCTTCCTAGTTGCAACCTCCTATTCTTCTCTCTCCTTCTCCTCCTTAGATAGCAAATATAGAGATTTGGGCAGTGATTGGAGGAGCGTCATCGTAGCCCAACTATGTGGATCATCACTAGAGAGTACGACACTTGAATTCCTTCATCCAATCACATAAATCAACAAGAATTCAAGGATATATAATCTCCCTAGGTAAAAACACTATCTCATATGTAGATTTAAGTTTTGTGAGTTTTTTGCACTAATCTTCGCATGACATAAATACCTTTTTAGGAAATTTAGGGTTTTTATTTTCTATTTTTCCACTACGCATGTGATGACGGCACTAGATTTTCCTACATAGGTGCTCTACAAGCCAATCATATGAGTGATGACACGTGTGATATGACACATACTCTTTTTGTTTATTATATTATTTAACTTTTTATCACTTTATATTGCTTGCTGCATGAATATATATATGTATATATATATATATACATATATATATATATATGTATATATATATATATATGTATATAAATATATATATGTATATATATATATATGTATGTATATATATATATATATGTATGTATATATATATATATATATATGTATATATATATATATGTATGTATATATATATATGTATATATGTATATATATATGTATATATGTATATATATATGTATATATATATATATGTATGTATATATGTATATATATATGTATGTATATATGTATATATATATGTATGTATATATATATATGTATATATGTATATATCTATATATATGTATATATATATATATGTATATATGTATATATGTATATATATGTATATATATATATATCTATGTATATATATATATATGTATATATATATGTATATATATATATATATGTATATATATATATATGTATATATATATATATATGTATGTATATATATATATGTATGTATATATATATATGTATATATATATATACATACATATATATATATACATACATATATATATATACATACATATATATATATACATACATATATATATATACATACATATATATATATACATACATATATATATATATACATATATATATATATACATATATATATATATATATATATATATATATATATCTCCATGGATCCGTGTAATGGGAATCGGATCGTGATGAGATCACGATAATGAGATTGATTCACCTTTAAATACAAACCCTAAATAATCCCGATCATAGGTTTCTCGAGAGGGACATCGAGACAACGAGATAGAATAGTGTATTATATACCCATCCATATAATTGAGATAGTTGGTCTCATAGCTGCTCGTGTGTGGACACGAGAGATATAGCGTAGGTACTTATTGGAGAATGAATTCACTTATTGATCTGCTCGTGGAATGCTGGATGGTTGATGATGTCTTATTGTCAGATAGCGATTCCGTTGTCCTAATAGTATATTTGGTCCTTAGAATTGATATATCAAAGATGTCCTGTATGAGTACTCCATTATTTAATACCAGACTTATAGACTTAAAAGTTTCAAATCTATCATAATCGGTCATCAAGAGTGGTTGTTAGGAAAGGTGTCGGCACTAAGAGAGGGGGTGAATTAGTGCAGCGGTAAAATCACATCGATTATAAAAATTTCTTCATACATTGAAAACTGATTTCGAAAACTTAACTTGAAAGCATGTTCGTAAAAGTATTGAAGGTAGTTTGCAATTAATGTAAATTGCAAGAAGGAAATGTAAACCAGATTTTATAGTGGTTCGGTCATTGTGACCTATATCCACTCTGTCGATTCCTCTTCCGTCGAGGCCACTGACATCCACTATCGGCGGTTGTGTTTGGGCGGTACCACCGCCTAACACAATCTCAGAGACTGTGCCACGACAGTGTCACCTCTTGGGGCACTATTTGGGCCTTTTTATTGGTCCCAACTTAGTTCTAACATGGGCCTAACTGGCCCCTAATTGGGTTGGCCCAAATCCAAACCTAATTACGTGCTAACTACGATTCCTAAGACATATTCTAAGCTAAACAAGTTCATAAGTCTAGTTTCTTCCGGCGATCTTCCGGCGAACTTTCGACAATCTCTTAGTAATGTTCCAATGGACTTCCAGCAAGCTCCTGGACATCATGACGATCTTCTTGGTGAGTTTTAACGAGCTTCTTCTGGCAAGCTCCTGGACTTCTCGGTTGGTTCCTGCAGAACTTCCGACGAATGTCTATACTTCCAATGAACTTTTGAACTTCCAATGAACTTTTGAACTCCCAATGAAATCACGTCCTTGACTTCGAGACTTCATTTTGCTTTATGCCTTGCTATCGTAGTTAATCCTGCATATATAAAAACACACTTCGATCTAGACAATTAATACTAAGCATTAATCATATTGTCCGACATGTCATTGGTCCCTCGACGATTCATTCGATTCTTCGGCGCATCGTCCTCTCTTGCGGTCTATTGCCCAATTAGTAAATTGACTCCGCAACTCCAATATTCTTCGCACAATATCCGCTCTTCTTGGCCCAATACCCAAATCCATGGCCCGAAGCCTTCTATCGATACGTCAACCAATCCTCTAGCATGACATCCAATCTTCTAACATGTTTCTCCGGCCTAACATGATTCTTCCTGCTTTAAATATCTCTTTTTGATCGAAGCATCCTGCGTCACTCAAAACACAGATTAAAATATAAACACTTATCAGTTGGTTTCATCATCAAAATCTGAGATTCAACATTCTCCCCCTTTTTGATGATGACAACCAATTGATGACGGAGTTAACCTTAACTCCCAGAGTTTAAACAAACTCCCTCTATTAATATGCCATATTGATAGAACCTTGAATTCAAGTTGAATTCAAGTCATTGTAAATTTCATCATGAATATTTGTAACACGTCATCATGCATTACATGATCATACTTCTCCCCCTTTGTCATCAACAAAAAGGAGAAGTGTACCTTTCATGTGTTTGGACATACAAGTTTAAATCATTGCATAATAAATCTCAAGTTTTATCATCATTGCAAGCTAGCAAAAATTAAAGATGTGTAAGTTTAGCTTGTTTGCTTTTCTTGAGATAGCAACTGTTTGCTTCTCTTTAGATTACAAGCTAGTAATTTTTACGATATGCATGTTTTACAACATGCAAGCTAGCAAATTACTTCACAACATGCATAATCACCAAATCATCATTAATTTTAAAGATGTGCAAGATTGCAAATTGTGCAAGTTTACATTTTTGGTTCTTAAGATAGCAAGCTAGCAATTTTTTGTGATGTTCAAGAAGACAACTTTTGCTTCTTGAAATATGCAACTTAGCAATATTTGTTTCTCTTTTGAGATGAGCAAGCTAGCATCTTTTTACATCTTCTTGACTTGTGAAAGCTAGCTAGCAAGCTAGATTTTATCTCCCCCTTTGTCATTGTCAAAAATAAGGGAAGAATATAATTTTCAAAGCATGACAAAGATAAGTAATTGTTCTTATTTGTGCATTATTATATTTTCAAACTAAAACATACACTATTTCAAAACCTTAAATTCATTTTTCATGCAACATACCGAAAAATAAATCAATCATCATTATGAGCATATCATACATGATACTAAAACATTAATCATTTATCAATATTTTGATAATAATGCCAAACATTCATCATTTAAAGCATTCATGATACACATCATATGCATCACATATATCATCATAATAAAAAGCATAAGTATTGCATGAATCATTCAAAATCATAAATATTTCAAATCATGATGATATCAAAATGTCAAATTATGTCATACCATGCATGATCATAATTTTTCATTTGTATGCATCAAAATAATTTCAAGAGTATTTCATGCATAATTTTATTTCATCACATGAAAAATATCAAGAGAATTTTGGTGATGAGATAAACATTTTATGAATACAAGGAATTTTACATAATAAAATTTAAGTCATAAATTATCAAGATGTCAAGTAGCATATTATGGTTAATTTGAATACATCCCTTTTAGTGAATACCAAGAAGAATCATAGTATGAAAAATCTTGATTCATAGAAAAATGTCATGTATTGAATATCGAGAAATCAAGATGATGATTCATAAAAAAATATCATAAGTTATAATCAAGAGAAAAATCATCATTTATCTTCAAATCATTCAACTTGTTAAATCAACAAAGTCACTTTTAAGAGATTCATAAAAATGATACAAATATATTCATCAAAATCAATTTCATCGTTCACAAAATTCATAACATAAATTGATTCATTATTTTAATTCCAATGATAATATATTTTCCTTTTTATGTGCTTCATTTTAAGTGATTGATTTCATATTAGCATACCTTTTTCATTTATGTCAAATCAAAAACATGTATCATTTTTTTTTAAACTGAAAAAGTTACTTTCATTATAGTAAAAATTGATAATCCATAAATTACCCAAAACTCATCATTACTTTAAATCATCATGCATAATTTCGAAAAATAAATTTATTAGGCATGATATCATTAAATATGATTTCATAAGGCATTTTAATCAAAATTATTTTTTTTATCATAAGCATGCAATTTTCATGATTATTTTTAAAATTACTAGAATGATAAGCATGATTCCTAATTTTTTCATTTTCATTATTAAACATGTAATTTTCAAGAAAATTAATTCTAAAGTAAATTAAAAATAACTCATGGAAAGCATTATGTAATTTCAAAATAAACTAAGGGCATTTTGATTACCTCATCGACGAAAGCCATTAAGGAGTAGTTTGCCACCTTACCTTTTTTTATTTTCTCCTCGTCTTTGGATGAGCTTGATTCGTCCAAGATTGCTTCCTTCTTCTTGCTTTCATACCAAGTGGTTGTGTTCTTTTTGTTCTTTAATTTTTGTTTCATTAAATTTTTAAAGTTCATGAGTAGTTCAAGTTTACCATCTCTTAAGCTTATGCTCGTGTAGTCTTCGATTGTTCTTAGTCTGAAATCCTTCCTATTCTTTGGAAGGTGGTTCTCAATTCTTTACGTACATTGCGCATCATTTCATAGGTCATTAGAGACCCGATAAGTTCTTCGATCAAAAAAGTATTCAAAATTTTTTATTCTTGTATAGCCATTATTTTCAAATCTCAATTCTTAGAAAGTGATCGTAAAATCTTGTTAACGGGTTTAAAATTCGAAAAGCATTTGCCAAGAGCTTTTAAACTATTGATGATATCCGTAAAACAAGTGTACATATCTCCAATAGTCTCTCTTGCTTTCATTTGAAATAGCTCAAAATCATGCATTAAAAAATTAATCTTCGAATCTTTTACTCTATTAGTGCCTTCGTGTGTGATTTCGAGAGTGTGTTATATGTCAAAAGGTGTTTCGCACATAGAAATTCGATTAAACTCAATTTTATCCAAAGTGAAAAATAGAGTGTTCATAGCTCTGGCATTTAAGAAAAAAATCTTCTTCTCCAAATCATTCCAATGGTTCATTGGAATAGAAGACCTTCTAAAACCACTTTCGATAATATTCCATAAATTCAAATTTAAAGAAAATAAGAAAACTCTCATTCGAGTTTTTCAATAAGTGTAGTTCATCCTATTGAATAAGGGAGGACGAATGAGAGAGTAACCCTCTTGAAAGCCGAAAAGAGCCATTTCTCATTGGGTGTTAAACTAAATGAGAAAACCAGGCTCTGATACCAATTGTTAGGAACGGGGTCGGCACTAAGAGGGGGGTGAATTAGTGCAACGGCAAAATCATGTTTTCAAAAACATTTCGTTTCGATAAATCCGGTTTCGAAAAGATGTTAACTTGAAATTGTAACGAAACGTAATGAAGGAGGAATTCAATTTGCAATAAGGTAAATTGTAAGAAGTAAATGTAAACCAGATTTTAGAGTGGTTCGGTCATTATAACCTACATCCACTTCGCTAATTCTTCTTCTGTCGAGGCCATCGGCATCCACTATCGGTCTTCCTTCAATAGGCGAAGACCAACCACCTTATACAACTCGATTCTCCTTTTACCGGGTTTAGGAGATAACCCTTACACCCCTACTCACTCCTCTCTCAAACTATTCTAACACTTAGAACTTTGAGGGGAGCTCACACAAGATTGTAGCAGCGTTTCTATCCTTTTTTTACTCTCAATACTTGTATGTTTTAACCAAGGATGAGAGGGGTATTTATAGGCTTCAAGTTGATTCAAACTTAGAGCCTAAAAATATCTCATCCTAAGTTTCCCGGGCACAGGTGGTACCACCGACCACTGCTTGTATTAGGCGGTACTATCGCTAGTGTTAGTCTGACACTAACACTATACTAGGCGGTACCACCGCCCAGTCTAGTGGTACTACCGCCTGACACTGGGCGGTACCACTTCCCAAACTGGTAGTACCACCGCCTACAGCCTCTTGGAGGCTGTCTGGGAGGTACCACCGCCTAGATCGGTGGTACCATCGCCTGACACTGTCTAGGAGACTGTGCCATAATGATGTCACCTCTTGGGGCACTGTTTGGGCCTTTTTATTGGGCCCGACATAGTTTTTACATGGGCCCAATTGGCCCCTAATTGGGTTGGCCCAAATCCAAACCCAATTACATACTAATTACGATTCCTAAGATATATTGTAAGCTAAACAAGTCCATAAGTCCAGTTTCTTCCAGCGAGCTTTCGGCAATCTTCCGGCGAACTTCCGATGATCTCTCGACAATGTTCCGGAGGACTCCCGGCAAGCTCCTAGACTTCATGATGATCTTCTTAGCAAGTTCCGATGAGCTTCTTCCAGTAAGCTCCTAGACTTCTCGGCTAGTTCCTGTAGAACTTCTAACGAACGTCTGGACTTTCGACAAACTCTCGAACTCCCAACGAAATTGCATCCTTGACTCCAAGACATCAGTTTGCTTTATGCCTTGCTATCGTAGTTAATCCTACACATGTAAAAACACACTTTGATCTAGACAATTAATACTAAGCATTAATTATGTTGTCTAACATATCATTGGTCCCTTGACGCTACATTCGATTCTTCAGTGCATCGTGCTCTCTTGCGGCCTATTGCCCAATCGGCCAGTTGACTCCGTAACTCTGATATCCCTGGCATAATATCCGCTCTTCTTGGCCCGATGCCCGAATCCATGGCCTGAAACCTTCTGTCGATACGTCGACTAATCCTCCGGTGCAACGTCCAATCTTCTGACATGTTTCTCTAGCCCAACATGATTCTTCCTACTTTAAATGTCTCTTCCTGATCGAAGCATCCTACGTCACTCAAAACACAGATTAAAACATAAATACTTATCAATTGGTTTCATCATCAAAATCTGAGATTCAATAGTTGTAGCCAACCTTACGAGGGCTATTGAGTGTCAATAGAGGATCATCCGCTCTTGGTGTCATGAGAGAAATATCCCATATATTCTCGCTTAAACAAATCCATGGCTAGGGTCGTTCGGATTAAGAGAGAAAGAGTTCTCTAGGAGAATCCGATTAGAGTAAGACTCGAGTAGAAATTGTATGGGCTCTTACAGCACCATGCCTAGTATATGATCTTTGAGGTATTAGATGGACAAGAGAATATAGATATTTGGTAATTGAGGATAGACATGTCCAATCGATTGGATTCCCTTGTATCGTTTGGGGACAATGGCATAGTGGCCTAGTACGTCCGTAGTCGATGAGTCGAGTGAATTATTATGAAGATAATAATTCACTGAGCCAAAAGGAGTTTTGATAGGTATGACTCATGACTAGCTTGATATTAGGCCTAGAGGGTCATACACATATGGTAGGTGTTGTGACGAGTAGAGGTTCAGATTTCAGATATTTGTTGGAGCTCATATATTATTGGATATCCAATAAGCTCCTAAATTATTGTATCCTATGGATTAGATCCAATAAGAGCCAATAAGAGATTATTGGGTAAGGACCCACTAATCTAAGTAGCATGGATAGTTGAATGGAGATCCAATACCCAATATAGTAGGATCTATTATAGTAAGTTGATAGGGGGCCTCTATAAATAGGAGGGAACCAAAGGGTCATGGGCTAGGTGTTGAATCTCATATTTTGATGATGAAACTAATTAATAATGTTATGATCTAATATATGTTTTAAGTAACGCAGGACTTGTTAGGATCAAGAGCACTAAGAGGGGGGGGGGGGGGGTGAATTAGTACAGCGGAAAACTTTCGATAATTAAAACTGCATTCGTATGATAAAAGCGATTTTGGTACGAAAGTTGATTCATAAATCACTTTAACTTGTGATCAAGTGAGATGCAGTTAAAGCAAAGATATAAAGGCAGTTTGCAGTTATGATGGAAATCTGAATGTAAGCGCAAACTGAAATATGATGTTCATATGATAAAATCGATTTTCATCTTAACGCCGATTCGGAAAATACTTAACTATGAAACACGTTCGTAAATGAGCAGAAGGCAGTAAGCTACTGAAGACATTTGCAGTAAAGAAAAGATGCTCAAAGTAAATGCAAACCGAGATTTAGAGTGGTTCGGTCAATCATGACAAACATCCACTTTTGGCTTCCTCCACTGACGTCCACTAGAGGGCTTCTTTCAATAGGTGAAGGCCAACCACCCTTTTACAGTTTCACTCCTTTTGACTGGCTTAGGAGACAACCCTTACAGAATTTTCTCTCCTCTCTTGAAAGCTCAAAACTTGGAAGAAAGGAGGGAGGAGAACTTCTAGCCTTTACAACACTTTTGAGCTCTAAAAATCACAGAGTAAGATCAAGCTTTCGGTGCTTTTGGGGTGCCCTTTCATTACTGAAAGGGTGGGGTATTTATAGGCCCCAAACCAATTTAAATTCCGAGCTCAAAACTGTCATCTCTCAAAATTTCGAGGTCTGGCGGTTGCACCACCTGACTGGGGCGGTTGCACCACCTGGTAGAGCTCGGAGACTGATCCTCTGGGTGGTGCCACCTCTTGTCATGGGCGGTTACACCGCTTGGCAGAGCTCGGAGACCGAGCTCAAGCGTTTCCACCGCCTGTCAGGGGTGGTTGCACTGCCCAGTCTCGCTCGAAGATTTAGCCCAAGCGGTGCCACCGCCCAGTCTTGCTCGGAGATTGAGCCCAAGCGATGCCACTGCCTAACTTGGGTGATTGCACCACCCAGCTTTCTTGGGAGACTATCTCCTGAGCGGTGCCACCGCTGACCCTAGCGGTGCCACCGCCTAGTAGAAATTCTAGTCCGAATGGGTTGATCCATTCGGCCCAATTTAGGTCTATCAAGGGCCTAATTGCCCCTAGATTAAGTTAATGGGATCACCTCCCATTCTTAACTTAATCTACTTGCTAACTATGATATTTCTTAAGACATTTACTGCAACTTGCTCCGGTGCGTCAATCACTTCTTCCAGCGAGCTTCCGGTGTACTTCCGGCGAACTTCCGGCGAACATCCGACGAACCTTCGGTGATGCTTCTGCGGACTTCCGACAAACTCCTGGACTTGTGACGATCCACTTGGCGAGTTCCGACGAGCTTCTTTGGCAAGCTCTTGGACTTCTCGGATTTGTTCCCGCAAAACCTCCGACGACCGTTCGGACTTCCGTCGAACTCTCGAACCCCCAACGTGATCATAGTCTTGACTTCAGCGCAACTCCTGCTGCATGTCCTACTTCCATTGTAGTTAATCCTGCACATGTAAAACAAAATTTCGATCGAGACAATTAATCCTAAGCAATTAACCAAGTTGTCCGGCATGTCATTAGTCCCTCGATGCTTCGTCCGATTATTCGGCGCATCGTCCTCTCCTGCAGCCTATTACTCAATTGGCTAGTTGACTCCACAACTCCGATATCCTTAACACAATACCCGCTCTTCTTGGCCCGATGCCCGAGTCCACAGCCCGAAGCCTTCTGTCGATACATCGACCGATCCACTAGCCCGACGTCCAATCTTCTAACATGTTCCTCCGGCACAACATGATTTTTCCTGCTTTAATTGTCTCATCCTTATCGAAGCATTCTACGTCACTCAAAATATAGATTAAAACATAAACACAATTATCAATTGGTTTCATCATCAAAATAGGAGATTCAACAATCTCCCCCTTTTTGACGATGACAACCACTTGATGACGGAGTTAACCTTAACTCCCGGAGTTTAAACAAACTCCCCCTATCAATATGCCATATTGATAGAACCTTAAATTCAAACTGAATTAAATCATTACAATATTCATCATGAATACTTGCAACACTTTATCATGAACTTATGCATAAACTTATGCATAACATCATATGTCTGCCCCTTTGTCATCAACAAAAAGGAGAAGTCCAACTATTCTTGTGTTTGGAGTATTAATTCAACTTATTGTATGAAAAATAGAGTATCAAATTTTATCATCATGCAATCAAGCAATTAAATATGTGCAAGTTTAGCATGTTTGCTTTTCATGAGATAGCAACTGTTTGCTTCTCTTTAGACTACAAGCTAGCAATTTTTACGATATGCAAGTTTTACTACATACAAGCTAGCAAAGATTTTGAAAGCTAATGCAAGATAGCTTTCTTGTATAAGCTCACGATTCTTGCTTCCTTTGCAATGATTGAGCTCGCAATTTTGCTTTCGTTGCAATGTGCAAGTTTAGCATGTTTAGCATCTTGAGATAGGCAAGATAGAACATTTTTGCATTTTCTTGAGATTTTAAGCTAGCAATTCTTGGTGATGTTCAAGATAGCAATATCTTCTCTTTTGAGAAGTGCAATTTTTGCTTTCTTCTTGAATTGTGCAAGCTAGCTATCTCCCCCTTTGTCATTGTCAAAATGAAGGAAAGACCCTTTCTAAAGAAGGGAAGATCATTTATGTCAATTCCTAAATCATGACAAAGGTGAGTAATTATTCTTATTTCATAATTTCATAATTGAGATAAATCTTGAATACAAATTAAGGCAATTTTAATCATGATTCACATCATATGCACTATATCACATACATCATAATAAAAAACATGAGTATTGCATGTATCATTTTAGCAACAAATCATAGCATTTCATCACATGGCAAGATATTAGCAAGTAAAATTACGATATAAGTTCTTGATATCTTAACATGATGCAAACATGGCATATGGCAATCATAGCATTTCTATCATCAATTTACCATATATTTTGTTGCAAGCTTCTTTTGATATCTTAACATAATTCAAATTCAAATATGACACTCATAGCATCAATTCATATATTTCTCCCCCTTTATCATCAACAAAAAGGAGAACGATATAAGCAAATTTTAAATGTAAGTGAGGTAATGATTCATGCCATAACTAGGTTTATGTCACTTTTCAACAATGAGTGATAGGATATCAATTATACAAATATCTTAAGAAAAACATGACATGGAGATAGCTTTCATTACTTCTTCCTCTTTATTTGTTATTATCTTTTTGCATGAAGGAGGAAAGTCACTTGTGAGCTTACTCGAATGAAGTTAAAATTGATAAGATATTAAAGCACACTTCATTTTTACAAGGATCAAGATATGTGTGTGAATCAAATCCTTGCACGTAAAACTATTTCTCTAAAGATATAAGAAGGAATCATCAAATCCATTTCTCGAAAGATATTTTTCACATGATAAGTCTATGAGAGATACATTTGCTAGTTGATTCTATATGTTAAAAATCAATGATATGAATCAAACTCGATATGACATATGTTTATTAAGTCCGGAAGAGAATAATGTATCGAGAAATTCCGATTGTTAGGATCAAGAAGATCCGAAAATAAACTTTAACACTTTCATGAATTCAAACAAGGTTTTGCTATAGACTTTCAAATTCAATCATGAAGATAAAACATGCTTATTATCATGAAAATTTTTGTATCCAAAACACATAATTTCCAACATGTTATTAAGGCATGTAATTATGTAAAATTCTCATTATAGCAATTATATCCTACCATGCATGATCAAAATTTCTCCCCATTTTATCATTATAAACAAGAAAGAAGATGGGAAGAACAAAATAGTGTAAAATATTTTAATCATTTCAAAGCATACAAGCCATAAATACAATCACATCATGTCATGAAAGATAAAATCACTTGAATACAAAAAGACATGATTCATTTTGACATATCTCCACTTTAAATAAAAAATAAAAAGAATTCTTAGGAGATCATGATATAGATAAAATTCATTCAATCTTGTAAGAGAACAAGATATTAATTCATACATATAAAATCTTGACTTAAGCATAAAAAATCTCAATTTATAAATTTCGAAAAATCAAGATAAAACTCATTTAAATCATCAAATCAAGATCATTTTCAAGAGATTCACAAAAGTAATACAAATAGATTCATTAATTTTCCTTTTTTAAAAAATCAATAAAGTTAGAAAAATAAATTTTTCAAGAAGAAACCTTTCTACTTTTTAGTTGTTTTAATTCATGTGATTTATTTCATACATGCATGTTCTTTTCTTTTATGCCAAATAAAACATGCATCAACATTTAGGATCGAAAAATGAATTTCGTCATAAAAACCATCAAAACCAAATCATCATGTATAACTTTTAAAATCTCATGCATAAAATCGTCAATTATGGTATCAAAAACATTTAATATTTTCATTACATCATTATGCATTACTTCAAATCAAACATGATTTCATTTAATCAAAATTGAGAAATTAGTTAATCAAACATGATACCATTCAACAATGTTAATCAAACATGATACACATTATTACTTCTTAACCACATATAGCATGATTTCATAAGGCATTTTTAATCATTTTGTTTATCATAAACATGTAATTTTCATGATTATTTTTAAAATTACTAGAATGATAAGCATGATTCCTAATTTTTGCATTTTCATTATAAAACATGTAATTTTCAAGAAAACTAATTTTAAACAAAAAAAGGAAAATGCATCATAAAAAATATCAAGTAATTTCAAAATAAATTAAGGGAGTTTCGATTACCTCATCGTTGAATGTCCTTAAGGCGTAGTTTGCCACCTTGCCTTTCTTGATTTTCTCCTCATCTTCGGAGGAGCTCGATTCATCCCAAGTTGTATTCTTTTTCTTGCGTTCAAAGCAAGTAGTTCCATTCTTTTTGCTTTTTAATTTTTGTTTCATTTATAGTTTAAGTTCACTATCACTTGAGCTTATGCTCGAGTGGTCTTTAAATGTTCTGTGTCCCAAATCCTTTATGTTCTTTGGAAGGTTGTTTTGTTCATCATGTTCATCTTATGCATTGTACACCATTTCATATGTCATCAACGAACCAATTAGTTCTTCAAGTGATAAGTTGTTTAGGTTTTTAGCTTCTTGTATTGCAGTTACTTTTGAATCCCACTTCTTAGAAAGAGAACGCAAAATCTTGTTTACGAGTTCAAAATCTAAAAAACATTTGCCAAGAGCCCTTAAACCATTGACGACATCCGTAAAACGGGTGTATATGTCACCAATGGTTTTGCTTGGCTTCATTTGAAAAAGCTCAAAATCATGTATCAAAAAGTTGATTTTCGAATCTTTAACACTAGAAGTTCCTTCGTGTGTGATTTCAAGAGTGTGCCATATGTCAAAAGTTATTTCGCACAAAGAAACCCGATTGAACTCATTTTTGTCCAAAGCGCAAAATAAGGCATTCATAGCCTTTGTGTTTAAAGTAAAATACTTCTTCTCCAAATCCGACCATTTATTCATCGGTTTAGAGGGAAGTTGAAAACCGTTTTTAACAATATTCCATAAATCCAAATTTATAGAAATCAAGAAAACTCTCATTCGAGTTTTCCAATAAGTGTAATCCAATCCGTTAAATAACGGTAGACGAACAACCGATAAGCCCTCTTAAAAGCCATGAAGAGCCATTTCTCTTGGGTGTAAATCTGAAATGAGAAATATCGGGCTCTGATACCAATTGTTAGGATCAAGAGCACTAAGAGGGGGGGGGGTGAATTAGTGCAGCGGAAAACTTTCGACGATTAAAACTGCATTCGTACGATAAAAGTGATTTTGGTGAGAAAGCCAATTCGTAAATCACTTTAACTTGTGATCAAGTGAGATGCAGTTAAAGCAAAGATATAAAGGCAGTTTGCAGTTTTGATGGAAATCAGAATGTAAGCACAAATTGAAATATGATGTTCGTATGATAAAACTGATTTTCGTCTTAACGTCGATTCAAAAAATACTTACCTATGAAACACGTTCGTAAATGAGCAAAAGGCAGTAAGTTACTGAGAATGTTTACAATAAAGACAAGATGCTCAAAGTAAATGCAAACAGAGATTTAGAGTGGTTCGGTCAATCTTGACTTATATCCACTTTTGGCTTCCTCCACCGATGAGGTCACCGATGTCCACTAGAGGGCTTCCTTCAATAAGCGAAGGCCAACCACCCTTTTACAGTTTCACTCCTTTTGACGGGCTTAGGAGACAACCCTTATAGAATTTCTCTCCTCTCTTGAAAGCTCAAAACTTGGAAGAAAAGAGGGAGGAGAACTTCTAGCCTTTACAACACTTTTGAGCTCTAAAAATCACAGAGTAAGATCAAGCTTTCGGTGCTTTTGGGGTGCCCTTTCATTACTAAAATGGTGGGGTATTTATAGGCCCCAAACTAGTTTGAATTCCGAGCTCAAAACAATCATCTCCCAAAATTTCGGGGTCTAGCGATTGCACCGTTTGTCAGGGGCGGTTGTACCGCTTGGTAGAGCTCGGAGACTGAGCCTCTGGGCGGTGCCACCTCCTGTCAGGGGCGGTTGCACCGCTTGGCAGAGCTCGAAGATTGAGCTCAGGCGGTTCCATCGCTTGTTAGGGGCGGTTGCACCGCCGAGTCTCACTCGGAGACTGAGCCCAGGCGGTGCCACCGCCTAGCTTTCCTGGGAGACTATCTCTTGGGCAGTGCCACCGTCGACTATGGCGGTGCCACCACCTAGCAGGAATTCTAGTCCGAATGGGTTGATCCATTCGGCCCAATTTGGGTCTATCAAGGGCCCAATTGCCCCTAGATTAAGTTAATAGGATTACCTCCATTTCTTAACTTAATCTACATGCTAACTATGATATTTCTTAAGATATTTACTGCAACTTGCTTCAATGCGTCAAACGCTTCTTTCGGAGAGCTTCCGGCGAACTTCCGGTGAACATCCGACGAACCTTTGGTGATGCTCCGGCAAACTCCTGGACTTGCGATGATCCACTTGGTGAGTTCTGACGAGCTTCTTTGGCAAGCTCCTGGACTTTTCAGATTTGTTCATGTAGAACCTCCGACGACCGTCCGGACTTCCGTCAAACTCTTGAACCCCCAACGTGATCATAGCCTTGACTTTGGCACAACTCCTGTTGCATGTCTTACTTCCATCGTAGTTAATCTTGCACATGTAAAACAAAACTTCGATCGAGACAATTAATCCTAATCAATTAACCAAGTTGTCTAGCATGTCATTGGTCCCTCGACGCTTCATCCGATTATTCGACGCATCGTCCTCTCCTGCAGCCTATTACCCAATCGGCCAGTTGACTCCGCAACTCCGATATCCTTGGTACAATACCCGCTCTTCTTGGCCCGATGCTTGAGTCCATGGCCCGAAGCCTTCTATCGATACGTCGACTGATCCATTGGCCCGACTTCCAATCTTCTGACATGTTCCTCTAGCACAACATGATTTTTCCTGCTTTAATTGTCTCATCCTGATCGAAGCATCCTACGTCACTCAAAACGCAAATTAAAATATAAACACAATTATCAATTGGTTTCATCATCAAAATACGAGATTCAACAGGACTAACTTCGATCAAGAGATTGGATGTTGGGTCGGAGCTGAACATATTAGAAGATTTGACATCGAGCCGGAGGATCGGTCGGCATGTCGGCAGAAGGCTTCATGCCGTGAATTCGGGCATCGGGTTGAATGATCGGACATTCCGCTAATGACATGCCAGACAACATATGATTCATGCTTTATATTAATTTGTCTATATTGAGTTAGTTTAGGTCATAATTAGGTTGGTTTATAATGTAATTAAGCTAACTCAATTAGGGGCCAATTGAGCCCAAAGGGGGGCTGTTTTGGGCCAAGAGAAAGGCTCATTCAGTGACCCAAAAGTTGTGTTAGGCAGTGGCACTGCTAGTGGCACAATCTCCGAGACATAGTCTCCAAGATTATGTCAAGCGATAGTACCACCAAATTGGGCGATGGTACCGCCCAGTGTTAAGCAGTGGTACCACCAATTTGGGTGGTGGTACTACCCAAACAAAGTCTCCTAGACTATCAAGTGATGGTATCACCTAGTGTCAGTGCTGTAGGCGGTGGTACTGCCCAGCACAGGTAGTGGTATTGCCAGGACCTAGGAAACCTAGGATGAGACCTTTTTCTAGCTCTAATTTTGAAGCCATTTGGGGTCTATAAATACCCCAGCTATTCTTGCATGGAGCTGTAAGAATTGAGCACGAATTTGAGTAGAAAAAAGGTGTTGAGAAATCTTGGGGGTGACATCACATGTGCAGCGGAAGAACGAGAAAAACAAAATCCCCTATTCCCAAAGAGATGTTCTTCGTCGTGCAAAGATTGGTGCACAAAATCCGCGAAACATAAAACTGCGTATAGAGTAGATTGTGCTACCTAAAGAGATCGTATATCTCTATTTCCTTATAGATCTTTAGGAGAGGGTGAAAGAGGTCAAGCATCCTCCTCTCTAGCGGTGATCCACACAGTAGGGTTGCGACGACGCTCCTCAAAACTCCAGGCCTACTCTGAGGTGGAGAGGGGGAGGAGAATAAGAGAGGCAAGCAAAGGCTCTAGCCTATGAGGTTCTGAATCCCTCCTATTTATAGAGGTCCCCTATCAAACCCTAATGGATCCTCCCCTAGTGGGTATTGGATCCGCATCCAATAAGACAAGGGCTCCGTCGGATATCTCATATCCGAACCTCTACTCATCGTAATGCCTACCATATGTGTGTGACCCTCTAGGCCCAATATCGAGCTGGCCGTGAGTCATACCTATCAGAACTCTTTCTAACTTAGTGAATTATTATCTCTGTAATAATTCACTCGACTCATCGACTATGGACGTACTAGGTGTTAGGACTCTAGCTAGGAGAGTCCTAATTGAGAGGGATATTCATGTAAAACCTACCTAAACCGACCCCTATTAAAGAGGTGAAGAAGCCGGCTAGGGTTAGGAGGTTGTTTCTTAGAGAAGAATTAGGAGTTGTAAAGGAATTGGAGTCTTGAGTAGAAGTCCTATTAGGAGTTGGTTAGAAGTAGGAGTCTTGAGTAGGAGTCCTATTAGGAGTTAGGGTTTAGATGCCCTAAAAATAGCCATGTATTCCTCCTCTTTTCATAAGCAATAGATGAATCTTTTCTTCAGCCTTTGAGTAGCAACTTGGAGGGAGGAACCCCTATGGAGTTCCAAGGAGGCCGATCCCCTAAAGAGATCAACCCCAAGTTTAGAATCTACAAGGGTTCTAACACCTGGTATCAGAGTAGCGTTCTTGGCATCTCGTTGCCCTTGCACAGCCATCCATCAACCCTCCACAACCGCCCAAAGCAATTCCCATAATTGCATGAAAGATCGTCGTCGAATTCTAGTTCTGGTTTTCTACCTTACTGCTGCTGCAATTTATTTATCCTTATTTGAAAATCCCAAAAAAATTATTCCTATATTGCTGCATAAACATTTCGTCATAAAGTTTTCATCTTTACGACGAAAGATACATTGCAGAATTCCAACCGTATAGCACCGTCTGTTTGATCTTGGTACTATATTTTTTCTATCCAAATCTCTATGAAATTTTTATGACATCTTTGACACTTTCTAACAGCAGATTTCCCTTTGGTTTTGTCAAAAATTTTTTAATATAAACCATTGATATTTAACGTCTAATCTGCTATACTTGAAAATCTGCACTATAAAATTTCAGCCGCATAGCACTGTTTCTTTGATCTTGATACTATGTTGTTTCTATCCAAATCTCTATGAAATTTTTATGATAGCTTTGACACTTCCTAATAGTAGAATTCCCTTTGGTTTAATAAAAAAATTCTCAATATAAACTACTGATCTTTTACGTCCAATCTGCTATACTTAAAAATCTGTGCTGCAGAAAATTTCAGCCGCATATTGTTGCCTTAACCCATCTATTTGCAATCTTTTTTGAATGAAATTTCTTATACACTTCATAGATCATCTTGGCTTCCATCTAAGATTGATCTATTAAGGAATTCATCTCTAAAAACGATTTTGTGTTGCTGCAAATTTTTATCATAAACCGTTGAAATTTTTCGACGAGAATTCTGCTATCGCAACTTGCACCAATTTCTTTGTTGTTATACTGCCGAAATTTTCTTGATTAAATTAGTCATCCTTGCTGTCATATAAACTGTGATTTTTTTATCAATTCCCTCCTCAATTCTCTCAAGGTTTTGGTGGAAATTACGTCGAGAAGCCGCTGTTTCTTCAACGACAATTCTGCTCTTACAAGACAGCACATACTTGCTGCAACTTCCACTGATTTCTATCAAACCTTTGCTGCCATCTACCATAGATCCAAAACTTTTATCCACAGCCCTAAAACTCTACCAAACCACACCCTCAAACTGCACCCAAAATAGCCACAAAACAAGCCTAAACCGTAGCCTACATCCATCAATCCACCAACCCTTTCGACCATCACCTCTCTCAACCAATACATGCCTTTAACCCGACAACAAAAGAGAGATCTTAACATCACAGATTTGGCGACATATACTATGGCATCTGAGGAGGTAATCAATGCTAAATTTGAAGCCTTTGAGGCGCGAATGGAGGATAAGATTCGGACGCTCTTTACCGAACTCAGATTGGGCCGACCACTAAACCCGAAGAAATCACATCAAGGAGAGAGCTTTGCCCAATCGCACCAACCCCGAACATATGACTTCCAAGAGAGGGGAAGCTCTATGACTGACCCCAACTATCCATGCATGAGAGTGGACTTCCCTAGATGGGAAGGAGACCCGATTGGTTGGATCTCGCACATGGAACGATATTTTCGGTACCACAAAACCGCAGATGCATCAATGGTGAAAATTGCAACTATACATCTTGAAGGGGATGCTATACAGTGGTTTGACTGGTTTGAATATACTTATGGAGTCCTTTTTGTTAGGATCGAGAGCACTAAGAGGGGGGGGTGAATTAGTGCAGCGGAAATTTTACAGCGATTAAAACCGAAAGCTGCGTTCGTTCGATAGAAACTATTATGATGCAAAAGCTGATTCACAGTTTGTATCTAAGTGCAGTTTGCGTCTAAGCGCAGATTGCGTCTAAGCGCAGTTTGCGTCTAAACACAGTTTGCGTCTAAGCGCAGTTTGCGTCTAAACACAGTTTGCGTCTAAGTGCAGTTTACGTCTAAACGCAGTTTACGTCTAAATGCAGTTTGCGTCTAAACGCAGTTTGCGTCTAAGCACAGTTTGCGTCTAAGCGCAGTTTACGTCTAAACGCAGTTTGCGTCTAAACGCAGTTTGCGTCTAAACACAGATGACAGTTTGCAGTTCTAAATGAAATCAAGACGTAAACGTAAACTGCACAGAACCTTGTTCGTAAAAGCGCAGAAGACAGTTTGCAGTTGTAAATGAAATCAAAAGACGTAAACGTAAACTGCACAGAACCTTGCTCGTAAAAAAAACGCAGAAGACAGTTTGCAGTTGTAAGTGAAATCAAGACGTAAACGTAAACTGCACAAAACTCATTCGTAAAAGCGCAGAGAGACAGTTTGCAGTTTGTAGATGGAATCAAGACGTGAACGTAAACTGCACAGAACTCGTTCGTAAAAGCGCAGAGAGTAGTAGCTATGTAGGAGGTTTGCAGTAATGATAAAGTGCTCAAAATAAATGCAAACCAGAGATTTAGAGTGGTTCGGTCAGTCTTGACCTACTCCACTTTTGGCTTCCTCCACCGATGAGGTTACCGACGTTAACTAGAGGCCTTCCTTCAATAGGCGAAGGCCAACTGCCCTTTTACAGTTTCTCTCCTTTTGACAGGCTCAGGAGACAACCTTTACAGACCTTTCTCTCCTCACTTTACAGCTCAAGAACTTGAAGAACAGAAGGAGGAGACTTAAAGGCTTTACAACACTTTTGAGCTCTTAGAATCACAGAAAAGATCAAGATTTCGGTGTAGGTCTGTATCTTTTCAGTGCTGAATGGGTGGGGTATTTATAGGCCCCAACCCAATTCAAATTTCGAGCTCAAAACGATCAAATCCCGGAATTCCGGGATCAGGCGGTTGCACCTCTTGACTGGAGAGGTTGCACCGCCTGGCAGAGCTCGAAGACCGAGCTCAGGCGGTGCCACCTCTCTGCCAGGGAGGTTGCACCGCCCAGTCTTGCTCGAAGACTGAGCTCAGGCGGTGCCACCTCTCTGTTAGGGAGGTTGCACCGCCCAGTCTAGCTCGAAGACTGAGCTCAGGCGGTGCCACCTCCCGGCTGGGGAGGTTGCACCGCCCAGTCTCGCTGGGAGGCTTAGCCCAGGCGGTGCCACCTCCTGGCCTAGGCGGTTGCACCTCCTGGTGCAATCAGGGTCCGAATGGTTAGTTCCATTCGGCCCAATTTTAGTCTTTCAGGGGCCCAATTGCCCCAAGATTAAGCCAATGGGATCACCTCCCATTTTCCAACTTAATCAACGTGCTAACTACGATTAAATCTAAGACAATTTCTGCAGCTTTGCTTCGGTGCGTCAATCGCTTCTTCCGGCGAGTTTCCGGCGAACTTCCGTCGATCATCCGATGAACCCTCGGTGATGCTCCTGCGGACTTCCGGCAAACTCCTGGACTTTGTGACGATCCACTTGGCAAGTTCCGACGAGCTTCGCTTGGCAAGTCTTCTGGACTTCACGGATCTGTTCTCGCAGAACCTCCGACGACCGTCCGAACTTCCGTCGAACTCTCGAACTTCCAATGTGATCATGAACTTGACTCCGGCGCAACTCCTGCTGCTTGTCTTTCTTCCATCGTAGTTAATCCTGCACACTCAAAACAAAAACTTCGATCGAGACAATTAATCCTAAACAATTAACCAAGTTGTCCGGCATGTCATTGGTCCCTCGACGCTTCGTCCGATTCTTCGGCGCATCGTCCTTTCCTACAGCCTATTGCCCAATCGGCCAGTTGACTCCGCAACTCCGATATCCTTGGCACAATACCCGCTCTTCTTGGCCCGATGCCTGAGTCCACGGCCCGAAGCCTTCTGTCGATACGTCGACCGATCCACTGGCCTGACGTCCAATCTTCTGACATGTTCCTCCGGCACAACATGATGTTCCTGCTTTAATAGTCTCATCCTGATCAAAGCATCCTGCGTCACTCAAAACGCAGATTAAATCATAAACATATATCAAGTAGTTTCATCATCAAAATACGAGATTCGACAATCTCCCCCTTTTTGATGATGACAACTACTTGATGATGGAGTTAACCTTAACTCCCGGAGTTTAAACAAACTCCCCCTATCAATATGTCATATTGATAGAAACTCTTAGATTCAAAAATCTAAGCAACATGTCATCATAAACGGAGTTAACCTTAACTCCCAGAGTTTAAACAAACTCCCCCTATCAATATGCCATATTGATAGAACCTTGAATTCAAACTGAATTCAAGTCATTGCAATATTCATCGTGAATACTTGCAACACGTCAACATGAACATATGCATAAACTTATGCATCACATGTCATGTCATCAACATACTTTCATCAACATACTTCTCCCCCTTTGTCATCAACAAAAAGGAGAAGTATCATAATCAAGTGTTTGTGATATTGGTTCAACTTATTGCATGAAAAACATATTATCAAGTTTTATCATCATGCAGTTTTGAAGCCAGAAAATTTAGCAAATGTTACATCATGCTTAGAATATTCAGGCTATCAAGTTTTAGATATGCAAGTTTTACAGCATACAAGATAGCACTTTTAGAATATGCAAGCTAGCAGTTTTGAGATGTTCAAGAAAGCAACTCTTGCTTCTTGAGATATGTAAATTTGTCAAGTTTTGCTAGATGTGCAAGTTAGCATTTTTGCCTCTTGAGATAGGCAAGATAGCACATATGCTTCTTTTGAGATAGCAACTTTTCGCTTCTCTTTAGACTATAAGCTAGCAATTTTTACGATATACAAGTTTCGCAATATACAGGCTAGCAAAAACTTCGAAAGCAAATGCAAGATAACTTTCTTGTGTAGGCTCATGATTATTGCTTCCTATTGTAATGTGCAGGTTGCAAGTCTTGCTTCTTGAGATATTCAAGATAGTGATTTTCAAGAAGACAATTTTTGCTTCTTGAAATAAGCAAGTTAGCAATCAAGTTTTTGCATCTTCTTGACTTGTGCAAGCTAGCTATCTCCCCCTTTGTCATTGTCAAAAAGAAAGAAAGAATACAGTTTTGTAGTTCTTTTTCCTTTTACAACGATTTCAAAATCATGACAAAGGATGAATAATCAAGTTATGAATGTCAAGACAATTTTTCATCATGAATATTTTATCATTGCATGCATCGTTATCATAGGTTGAAGTATTACATGCATAATTTCATATCATAAATGTTTCATATCATGATGGTATCAATTTTGTCAAATTATATCCTACCATCCATGATCAAAACTTCTCCCCATTTTATCATTGAAAACAAGAAGAAAGTAGGGGGTAGAGCATAAAAGTGTTAAATATTTCAATCATTTCAAGGCATCATAGATCAAGTTATGATTCGTGATTCATCATAAAGCAAGTTAGTTTTCAATCATCACATAAGGCATTTAAGGAATTTTTGAAACATAGGAGAATGATTAATTTAAGCATATAATGTTTCAATCCAATTCAAGTCATGAATATCAATGCTTTCATATTGTGAGTATCAATTCAAGATTATGATTTAGATAAAACTTGTTCAAATCAAATCATTAACTTGAAATTCATAATCAAGTCATTAAAATTAATTTCGAGATTCACAAAATATCATGAAATCATTAATCTCGATCAGATGGGAAAAGCATTTTTTAAGAGATTCTTTTTCATCTAATCATGCCTTAGTTTTTATATGCCAAATTAAGATAAGCATGAAGGTTCAAGACAAAAGGCAAAGAAATCTTGTTATTTCTATATTATGAAATATATGATATCAAGGCTCATGATTCATTTGAAAAGATATAGTACAAAGAGCAACTTGAAACATTATTATCAAGATCACATTTTAAAATATTCCAAGTTTTAAGATATTAATATGACACTTTATTGAATTCTAAGAAATCAAAAGACAAGTTGCATTTCATTTGAAGAACTCCTTTTTGATAAGCATAATGAACGATCTTGATTTATAACGAGCTTCATGTTATAATTATCAAGATCATGATTTTAATAATTATTCTCTTTAGCAATGAATCACAAAAGCACTTTATTTTTGCATAAGAAATCTCATTGTATTATGATTTATAAATTCTTTTTCTGCACATGAATCATAGGAGATATGTATGTGAAACATATCTTTGCAAGCAAAAATACTATCATTCATATTTCAAGATGGAATTTATAAGCAGGAATCATTTCATCAAATCTATTTTAGAAAATTATTTTTCATAAGTGTATGAGTAAATCCGATTGTTAGGATACCACTTGTTAAGTGAATCCGAAAATGAAATTAACACTTTCATATATTCAGACATGATTTTTGCTATAGATTTTGAATTTAAATCATGAAGATCAAACAAGCTCATGATCATGAATAACTTAAAATCTCATGCATAAAATTGTTAATCATTGTATCATAACCATTTAATATTATTATGCATTACTTTAAATCAAACGTGATTTCATTCAACAATGTTAATCAAACATGATACACATTATTACTTCTTAACCATGATTTTATATTTTCAATTAAAATAATTTTGTTTGTTTATCATAAAATATGTAATATTATCATTTTCGAAATTACTAGCATGATCATAATTTTGTAATTTTTTTTTTTAACATGTAATTTTCAAGAAAATTAATTCTAAACTAAAAATGAAAACTACATCATGAAAGCATCAAGTAATTTCAAAATAAATTAGGGGGATTTCGATTACCTCATCATTGTAGGCTGTTAAGGCGTAGTTTGCCGCCTTGCTTTTGTTGAGTTTCTCTTCTTCGGAGGAGCTCGATTCATCCCAATTTTTGTTCTTCTTCTTGCGTTTAAAGCAAGTAGTTCGATTCTTTTTGCTTTTTAATTTTAGTTTCATTTGTAGTTTAAGTTCACCATCACTTGAGCTTATGCTCGAGTGGTCTTCAAATGTTCTATGTCCCAAATCCTTCCTGTTCATTGGAAGGTTGTTTTGTTCATCATTGTCCTCATCACTTGAGTCATCGCTCAAGTGGCATTCATTTGTCCAGAGTTCCAAATCCTTCCTATTCTTTGGAAGGTAATTGTGTTCAACATGTTCATCATGTGCATTGTGCACCATTTCATATGTCATCAATGAACCAATTAGTTCTTCAAGTGGTAAGTTGTTTAGGTTTTTTGCTTCTTGTATTGCAGTTACTTTTGAATCCCAAGTTTTAGAAAGTGAGCGCAAAACTTTGTTAACGAGTTCAAAATCCGAAAAGCTTTTACCAAGTGATTTTAAACCATTGACGACATCCGTAAAACGGGTGTACATGTCAACAACGGTTTCGCTTGGTTTCATATGAAAAAGCTCGAAATCATGTAGTAAAATATTAACTTTCGAGTCTTTGACTCTACTAGTTCCCTCGTGCGTGATTTCAAGAGTGTGCCAAATATCGAAAGCTGTTTCGCACAAAGAAACCCGATTGAACTCATTTTTGTCCAAAGCGCAAAATAAGGCATTCATAGCCTTTGCGTTTAAAGAAAAATACTTCTTCTCTAAATCCGACCATTCGTTCATCGATTTAGAGGGAAGTTGAAAACCGTTTTCAACGATATTCCATAAATCCATATTTAGAGAAATCAAGAAAACTCTCATTCGAGTTTTCCAATAAGTGTAGTCCAATCCGTTAAAGAACGGTGGACGAAAGATCGAAAAGCCCTCTTGAAGAGCCATTTCTCTCGGGTGTAAATCCGAAATGAGAAATACCCCGCTCTGATACCAATTGTTAGGATCGAGAGCACTAAGAGGGGGGGGTGAATTAGTGCAGCGAAAATTTTACAGCGATTAAAACTGAAAGCTGCGTTCGTTCGATAGAAACTATTATGATGCAAAAGCTGATTCACAGTTTGTATCTAAGTGCAGTTTGCGTCTAAGCGCAGATTGCGTCTAAGCGCAGTTTGCGTCTAAACACAGTTTGCGTCTAAGCGCAGTTTGCGTCTAAACACAATTTGCGTCTAAGCGCAGTTTACGTCTAAACGCAGTTTACTTCTAAACGCAGTTTGTGTCTAAACGCGGTTTGCGTCTAAGCGCAGTTTACGTCTAAACGCAGTTTGCGTCTAAACGCAGATGACAGTTTGCAGTTCTAAATGAAATTAAGACGTAAACGTAAACTGCACAGAACCTTGTTCATAAAAGCGCAGAAGACAGTTTGCAGTTGTAAATGAAATCAAAAGACGTAAACGTAAACTGCACAGAACCTTGTTCGTAAAAAAAACGCAGAAGACAGTTTGCAGTTGTAAGTGAAATCAAGACATAAACGTAAACTGCACAGAACTCATTCGTAAAAGCGCAGAGAGACAGTTTGCAGTTTGTAGATGGAATCAAGATGTGAACGTAAACTGCACAGAACTCGTTCGTAAAAGTGTAGAGAGCAGTAGCTATGTAGGAGGTTTGCAGTAATGATAAAGTGCTCAAAATAAACGCAAACCAGAGATTTAGAGTGGTTCGGTCGGTCTTGACCTACTCCACTTTTGGCTTCCTCCACCGATGAGGTTACCGACGTCAACTAGAGGCCTTCCTTCAATAGGCGAAGGCCAACTGCCCTTTTACAGTTTCTCTCCTTTTGACAGGCTCAGGAGACAACCTTTACAGACCTTTCTCTCCTCACTATACAACTCAAGAACTTGAAGAACAGAAGGAGGAGACTTAAAGGCTTTACAACACTTTTGAGCTCTTAGAATCACAGAAAAGATCAAGATTTCGGTGTAGGTCTGTATCTTTTCAGTGCTGAATGGGTGGGGTATTTATAGGCCCCAACCCAATTCAAATTTCGAGCTCAAAACGATCAAATCCTGGAATTCCGGGATCAGGCGGTTGCACCTCTTGACTGGAGAGGTTGCACCGCCTGGCAGAGCTCGAAGACCGAGCTTAGGCGGTGCCACCTCTCTGCCAGGGAGGTTGCACCGCCCAGTCTTGCTCGAAGACTGAGCTCAGGCGGTGCCACCTCTCTGTCAGGGAGATTGCACCGCCCAGTCTAGCTCGAAGACTGAGCTCAGGCGGTGCCACCTCCCGACTGGGGAGGTTGCACCACCCAGTCTCACTGGGAGGCTTAGCCTAGGCGGTGCCACCTCCTGGCCTAGGCGGTTGCACCTCCTGGTGCAATCAGGGTCCGAATGGTTAGTTCCATTCGGCCCAATTTCAGTCTTTCAGGGGCCCAATTGCCCCAAGATTAAGCCAATGGGATCACCTCCCATTTTCCAACTTAATCAACGTGCTAACTACGATTAAATCTAAGACAATTTCTGCAGCTTTGCTTCGGTGCGTCAATCGCTTGTTCCGGCGAGTTTCCGGCGAACTTCCGTCGATCATCCGATGAACCCTCGGTGATGCTCCTGCGGACTTCCGGCAAACTCCTGGACTTTGCAACGATCCACTTGGCAAGTTCCGACGAGCTTCGCTTGGCAAGTCTTCTGGACTTCTCGGATCTGTTCTCGCAGAACCTCCGACGACCGTCCGAACTTCCGTCGAACTCTCGAACTTCCAATGTGATCATGAACTTGACTCCGACGCAACTCCTGCTGCTTGTCTTTCTTCCATCGTAGTTAATCCTGCACACTCAAAACAAAAACTTCGATCGAGACAATTAATCCTAAGCAATTAACCAAGTTGTCCGGCATGTCATTGGTCCCTCGACGCTTCGTCCGATTCTTCGGCGCATCGTCCTTTCCTGCAGCCTATTGCCCAATCGGCCAGTTGACTCCGCAACTCCGATATCCTTGGCACAATACCCGCTCTTCTTGGCCCGATGCCCGAGTCCACGGCCCGAAGCCTTCTGTCGATACGTCGACCGATCCACCGGCCCGACGTCCAATCTTCTGACATGTTCCTCCGGCACAACATGATGTTCCTGCTTTAATTGTCTCATCCTGATCAAAGCATCCTGCGTCACTCAAAACGTAGATTAAATCATAAACATATATCAAGTAGTTTCATCATCAAAATACGAGATTCAACACTTTTATGGTGACAATTCAAAGAAGGACTGCTGATACGCTTCAGACCAACCGATTACGAGAATATTGATGGACAACTAGCAAAGATCCGACAAATCTCCACCATTTAGGAGTACCAAACCAGGTTTCAAAGGTTATCTAATCAAACTCATGATTTGTCTCAAAAATAGCTATTGAGAACCTTCATTGAGGGATTGAAGCCGGAGATCTGAAGAGAAGTTAAAGCACGACAACCGTACACGCTTATGGCAGCCATCTCTTTCTCACGACATCAAGAGGAGCAATTGAACCATAAAGCTCGGAGGAATAGGGTCACTCCTCAACCAACAATATTGAAGCACTCAGCCCCCCCTACTATCGACCGAGTCCCTAAACCTAAGAGCTTAACAAGAGAAGAGCTTCGGGAGCGATATGCGAAGGGGTTATGTTGGCATTGCGACGAGCCGTGGAGCCGTGAGCATCGATGTAGTAAAGGGAGACTTCTTATAAATGAACCAATAGAAAAAGAGGTCATTAAACATCCAGAAGAGAGCCTTGAACATGAAGAAGAAGATGTAGAAGAAGAGCCACAACCGACTGAAGTTACGGTACATGCACTAGTCGGCTACTCAAACCCGCAAATGATGAAAGTTGGAGGCCTTCTCAAACAACAACCGATCACTGTTCTCATCGACACGGGCAGTACTAATAACTTTCTAAACAGTAAGGTTGCTGTCCAGATGACTTTACCTATTGAGAATTACAGCAGGTTTGACGTTAAGGTCGCCGATGGATGGATTTTGAATTGTGATCGTAGGCGCCCGTAGGAGAAACTATTACTGCAGGACCAAGAGAAACTAATTGCATATTTCTTCCTTCTCCCTCTTAATAATCATGAGGCCATGCTCATAATTAAATGGTTGATGACGTTAGGTGATATTTCTTAGAATTTTATGCAACTAATTATAAAATTTTACAGTAAGGAGAAACAGGTGATACTGAATGTGAAACGTGGGGGCGATGTAACGACGATTTGCACACAACAAATAGAGAAGGTTTTGTATAAAGCATGCAGTAGATTTTTGGTACTACTTGAGCAGCAAACTAAGGGAGAGCCAATAGAATTTGAAGATCCAAACCTACTTCCTTTGCTTGCTGAATTTTCAGATATATTTGACGAACCATACAACCTACCTCTTACCCGTCGGCATAATCATTATATAACGATTCTTTCAGGAAAACCTCCAGCAAATACTTGGCCATATCAATACCTATATCTCCAGAAGGATGAAATAGAAAGGATTATAAAAGAGATGCTCGAAACAGGAGTTATTCGGCCAAGTTGCAACCTCTACTCTTCATCGGTGCTACTTGTACGCAAGAAGGACGGAACATGGCGAATATGCATTGATTACTGAGCTCTCAATGGCATAACCATCAAGGACAAATACCTTATTCCAATAGCAGATGAATTACTAGATGAAAGAGAGCACAAATCTTTACAAAGCTGGACCTTTGATCCGGGTATCATCAAATATGAGTGTGCGAAGAAGACATACCGAAAACCACCTTTTGAACACACAACAACCACTACGAATTTTTGCTTTCTTCAACAGAAGGTGGAATATCTTGGGCATATCATATCAGAGGAAGGTGTGGCAGTGGACCCCTTCAAAATTGAAGTAATGCAAAACTGGCCGACCCCGAGGAACATAAAATTTCTACATGGCTTTTTGGGTTTAATAGGCTACTACCATAAGTTCGTGAAAAACTATGGAAAGATCAATGCACCACTTACTTTCTTACTGGAAAAAGATGTCTTCCAATGGTTGGACAGAGCCTCCGCTTCCTTCGACAAACTTAAGGTAGCCATGACGACGACGCTGGTGCTAACACTACCAGATTTCAACCGACCCTTCATTATTGAGGCCGACGCATCTGGAGTCGGAATTGGAGCAATTCTCATGCAGGATGGTCGACCACTCGTATACACTAGCAAGGCATTATCTTCCTCCCATCAAAATAAGTCAACATATGATAAGGAGATGCTCGCCATTGTGCGCGCAGCAACGAGGTGGAGACCCTACTTGATTGGTCGACGATTTCAAATTAAAACCGACCATAAAAGCCTCAAGTACTTTTTGGAGTGAAAGATATCATCCCCTGAGCAGCAAAAATGAGTAACAAAACTTCTTGGATTTGATTATGAAATAACTTAAAAAAAGGGGAAAGAGAATGTTCTTGCAGATGCGCTTTCGCAGCTACCCGAGCAAGCTGAAGTTTCGGCCATTTCACTTCCGACCAGCGACTTCTTTGAGGATATTAAGATGGAATGGCAGGAAGATTCAAAGACTAGTAAGATTATAAAAAAATTGGAGGAAGCACCAAGCACCGTGGCTCATTACAATTGGGACTCAAAAGAATTACATTATAAGGGACGCATTGTGCTTATGATAAATTCTACTTGCATCTTCACGAGCAGATTTTGGACAAAGTTATTCCATATACAGGGTACTAAATTGAAAAGGAGTATGACATATCACCCACAAATCAATGGCCAGACAAAAGTTATAAATAGGTGCTTGGAGACATCCCAAAGCCACCCACCAAATAAGACTACCCAAGGAGAACTCCAGACCCAGCCAAGTGCCATTATTGATCGATGGATCGTGACTCGACGACGACGACCCACTAATGAAGTGCTAATACAATGGGCGAACCTACTAATAGAAGATGCCACTTGGGAGAACTATGATGACTTAAAGATCAAATTCCCAAAATTCATGAATCGTCAGCCTCGAGGACAAGGCTGATTTGAAGAGGGCGGGTCTGTTAGGACTCTAGCTAGGAGAGTCCTAATTGAGAGGGACATTCATGTAAAACCTACCTAAGCCGATCCCTATTAAAGAGGTGAAGAGGCCAACTAGGGTTAGGAGGTTGTTTCTTAGAGAATAATTAGGAGTTGTAAAGGAATAGGAGTCTTGAGTAGAAGTCCTATTAGGAGTTAGTTAGAAGTAGGAGTCTTGAGTAGGAGTTAGGGTTTAGAAGCCCTATAAATAGCCATGTATTCCTCCTCATTTCATAAGCAATAGATGAATCTTTTCTACAGCCTTTGAGCAGCAACTTGGAGGGAGGAACCCCTATAGAGTTCCAAGGAGGTCGATTCCCTAGAGAGATCAACCCCAAGTTTAGAATCTACAAGGGTTCTAACACTAGGCCACTACGTCGTAGTCCTCAGACGATACAAGGGAATCCAATCCATTGGACCTATCTGTCCTCAGTTACCGTGTACCTATAGTCCCTCATCCATCTAATATCCCAGAGACCGTATATCGAGCATGGTGCTCTCAGACCCATATGGTTTCTACTCGAGTCTCGCTCTAATCGGATTCTCCCGGAGAACTCTTTCTCTCTCAACCCAAATGACCCTAGCTAGGGATTTGTCTGAGCAAGAACACATGGGATATTCCTCTCATGACGCCGAGAGTGGATGATCCTCTATCGACACTCAATAGCCCTCGTAAGGTCGACTACCACTCCCAATGACTAGTTGTACTAGATCTGGGACAGCCAAACATATAAGTCTGGTATCAAAGAGTGGAGCACTCATACAGGACATCCTTGGTGTCTCAAGTCTAAAGACTAGATATACCACTAGGACTACGAAATCGCTGTTTGATAATAAGGCATCATCAACCATCTAGCATTCCGTAAGCATATCAATCAGTGAACTCATTCTCCAATGAGCACCTGTATTGTATCCCTAGTGTCCCTACATGAGCAACTATGAGACCAGCTGCATCCATCATATGGATGGGTATACAGCACACCAGTCTGTCCGGTTATCACGATATCCCTCTCGAGTAACCTATGACCGGGATTATTTAGGATATATATGTAAAGGTGAATCGATCTCATTATCGTGATCTCATCACGATCAGATTCCCATTGCACAAATCCAAGGACATCACAATATATATATGTATATATGTAATAGTTATAAAGTGATATATTTTCAAAATATAATAAGCAAAAAAATTCTGTATCAAGTCACACGTGCCATCACTCACGTGATTGGCTTGCTGGGCACCTATGACTAGCGAAAGGAGGAAAGAATACTTGAAAAAATTGGGAAACTCTCTTAGGATTTAGGATCACTTCTTCCTAGTATTTAGAAGTTCATCTAAAGGGAGAAGTGAGGTCTAAGAAAGAGAGGCTTGTAAAATTTGTCTCCTACACTCGTGAAAAGGAAAAAGAGTGTATAATGGTTGTTGATCTTTGCCCATTGAAGGAAGATCGTTAGTAGATGCTGGTGGCCTCGACAGAAGAGGAATCAGGAGTGGATGTAGGTCACGACTACTGAACCACAATAAAAATCTGGTTTGCATTTACTTGAAGCTTTTCATTATAATTGCAAACTGAATTCTTACTTTTACTATGCTTCTGTACATTTTCAAGTCAAGCATCTTTATGATATCAGTTTTCATCCTATAAAGTTTTTTGAAATTGATTAAATTTATCATTTTCATCCACTACACTAATTCACCCCTCCCCCGTCTTAGTTCTGACTTGATCATAACAGTTGGTATCAGAGCCACATTTTTATTTTTTTTCTCATTTGGTTTAACAACTAAGAGAAATTGCTCTTTTTAGCTTTCAAGAGGATCACTCTATCATTCATCCTACTATGTTCAATGAGACAGACTACACATATGAAAAACTCGAATAAAAGTTTTCTTGCTTTCTTTATATTTCAATTTATGGAATATCGTTGAAAATGGATTTCAAAAGTCTTCTCTTCCAATGAACAAATGGAATGATTTAGAGAAGAAGACTTTCTCTTTGAATACCAAAGCTATGAATACTTTGTTTTGTGCTTTAAATAAAAATGAATTCAATTGAGTTTTGATAGGGCATATTTTGGCCCTATGTGAATCAATGACAGACGCTGCAGACCAACGCGACACCGTGCGCCTCCAGAACCGTAGGGTGCATGCCACACCAACCTCCAACGGTGCGACTGTGTGGCTTGACCACCCCAAGAGCCGAGGGCGGTGTCGTCTCTTGTTAGGGCAGTGTCGTCTGTTGTCGCTCAAGCACCCCCGAAGATGTCATCTCGTTAGAGAGGTTGTTCTACCCCTAGAGTCAATGGCCATGTCGGACCAGGGCCCAACCAATTCCCGCACGCAAGTATAAATACCCCCAACCTGATCCAAAGGAGGGGGGAGAAAAAAGGGAAAAAGGGAGGAGATTCAGGACGAATCTAACTTGCTCGTCGGAGGGGCTAAAGTCAGGACTTCCCCGACGAGGGCAGTTTTGCAGGGAGGCAATCGCCACCGAGCTACGAATACCTTCATCCCGAAGATGGAGCCCGGAATGTAGAGGAGGGTGGCCTAATGGGTCGGGACCCAACTAGTATCAGCCCACATCTCCCATCTCCAAGAGGCTTCCACCTCACAAGGAAGATCCCCAACCATCTGAGGGGGGGGAGAGGACGCTTCTTCCAATAAACAACGCTCCCAAGACGTTTGAAGGGCGCAGCCACTTCATCAATTCAATAATTCCGCCAGAGGTTCCCGACGTCGACAGGTGGTCTAGCAGTGCTAACTCATCAGTCACGGCACATTTGTTTACTAACATTTTGGCACTAGAAGGAGGGCCGATGTCATAGGAATAGCTGGCAGGAACTCGCCTCGGGAGGGAGCCCCCGACTGACCTCCCTTCTGCCGAGCCAGAAGGACAAGCCCTCTCCGCCCCTACCGACGGAAGGCTACCGGCTTCAATGCTTGATCATTAGTGGCGTTTGTTCAATGACCCGGGACTGTCGGCCTCGGGGGCCCGACCGTGATGCTCGAGACGTTCCTTAGCCTAACCAAGCAAGTACAGACCATGGCGGGCATGATGCAGATGCTTGCCCCAATCATTCCCCAAATCATGTAGTTGGCGACGCCCCTGACCAATCCGGCCCAACAACCCCCGATTGGGGAACGGCTCGGGATCAGAGAGGCTTGTGGGCGAGCGACGGACCCGAGCGGTCCTCACGAGCAAAATTCACTTGTGCCTTGCCAAGCCACATTATCTCACTTGGAGCTTGACATCATATCGTCCGACTCGACAGACGACTCACTCAGAGCCCAATTGTCACGAGTCAACTTGCGCTTGGATGCTTTTCAGCGCGAGCTTCGGAGGTCATGTAGGAAGTACTGGACATACCGATACCCCTCAACTTCAGGTTCTGATATTGGAGACATATGACGAAGGCTCCGATCCCATGGAGCACATCACTATATTTCGGGCCCAGATGGCCCTCTATGGCACCTCCAATACGCTAATGTGCTGAGCGTTTCCAACCACTCTGAGGGGGTCAGCGTGGACGTGGTTTAGTCGGCTACGCCAAGCTTCAATCTCATCCTTCGACCAATTGGCTGAGGAATTTGAGCAAAATTTCCTCGCCAGCGCGTGGCCCAGACCCTCTATGGCCACCTTGCTCACACTCTCCCAATACGAGGATGAGTCACTCTCTCAGTTCATGGCATGGTTCGCCACCAAAATCTGAAGTTTTTCGGATGCTCATCCTTCTCTAATCTTGTAGGCTTTTTTGATGGGTTTGAAGCCTTCAAGGTACTTTTGGTCGCTGAACGAGAAGCTGCCAGTGACCATCTCTGAGATGCTCCAATGCGCCAACCAGTATGTTGTCACTGAGGCTTTAGTGGTGGGGAGGCATGTGGAGGCTAAGAAACCAAGGATGGAGCTGTCTCGAGGAATGACCTCGGCGGTCCCGACACCTCCCCGCCGGGGGCCCAACTGACAAGAACTGCCGCTCCCAAGACCCCCACCTCGTCCCCTAAACGCATCCCGCACTGAGATTTTCCTCCAGATCAAAGAGACAGGCCTCTTGCAGCAGCCTCGCCCTATGAAGGTCGCCCGCAGAGACCAATCTAAATACTATAGGTTCCATCGGGACCACGGCCATGACACGGAGGACTGCCATGACCTCTGGAATCAGATAGAAGCACTAATCCGGAGGGGCCACCTCGGACGCTATCTCAAGTCCTAGGAGGTGACTCCATGCCCTAAAGGGGCCCCTGAGAAATAGGTCGACGTCATCTCTGGCGGACCGGTAGCCAGCAGCACTAGTGCGACAGCAAGAAAGGCCTATGCACGCAGCATGATGGAGAAGCGTCCCCGGCCTAAGCACGAACCTACAATTACCTTTGGGGCAGGAGAGTTATTAAACCAAATTTGACCCTCTTGCATGCCAGAGTAAGCCATCTCTCTTAGGTATTAAACCAAATTTGAGAATGAGCCTTACTCAGATACCAATTGTTAGGATCGGGGTGGCATTGAGAGGGGGGAGGGGTGGTGAATTAGTGCAGCGGATTAAAACTCGTTAAGTTTGAAATCGATTTCGTAAATGTATAGAGATTTCGATTCAACGAAGGATGACTTAGCTAAAATAGCTCGAGTAAAGGTAGTCAAGAGTAGGGAGATGAAAACTGAACGATTTGTTGCTAAGTAGAGAAATGGGCCAGAAAATTAAACACCCACACATTCAAGGAACACCATGATGTATAGTGGTTCGGTCAAATGACCTACATCTACTTTTGAAGCCTTCTTCGATGAGGCTCCCAACTTCTACTAGCAAATCACTTTGAAGGGGAAGGACCAAATATCCCTCTTACAACCTTCTTACAAGTGGTTCACACTCTTACATATTTTTGAAAGAGAAAGAGGGAGGTGAACACTTAAGCTATTGAAAACAAGACTTTGCTAGAGCTTTTTCTCACTTTCTAACTTGTCAAAAAGGTGTTGTCTCTGTTGAGAATTGAGGGGTATTTATAGGCCCCAAAAGGATTCAAATTTGGGCTCTAAATTTGAATTACTTTTGGGTTTTCTGATGCTGGCGGTGCCACCACCTGTCAGTGTTTGACACTGATAGTGTACTGGCGGTGCCACCGCTAGACCTCTCGGGTTCTAGGCAGTGCCACCGCCCTATCTGGTAGTGTACTGGCAGTGCCACCGCCAGACCTCTCGGGTTATGGGTGGTGCCACCGCCTGGACTATTCCAGCTCATTGGTTGGGCTCTAAACTTGGCCAAAACTAGTCCAAACTTGAGCCCAATTGGCCCCTAACTGGGTTATAGGATTAACCCTTAATTCTAATCCAAATTATATGCAAACTACGAAATTAAGATATAGCTCTAAGCAAATTTTTAACCGGCAACTTCGAGTTTCTTTCCGGCAAGCTTCCCGGCGAACTTCCGAGACACCCACGGATTTCTTCCGACGGACTCCCAACAGGCTCCCGGTCTTGTGGCGAGTTCAACGAGTCTTTGGCAAGTATCCGAACCTTTTCGGTGATCTCCATGAACCTCCGACGATCTTTTTGGCTTACTTCCAAAAACTTCGGCAAGTCCCTAATTCTTTCTCGGTTTATTCCGGCAGCACTTCCGATGATTCTTTGGACTTTCGGTGGACTCTCGAACACCCATCGAACTTGACTCTGGTAAACTTGCTTTATGTCTTCATGCTATCATAGTTAATCCTACATATGTAAAACACACTTCGATCTAAACAATTAATCCTAAGCATCTAATCAAGTTGTTCGGCATGTTATTGGTCCCTCGACGCTTCGTCCGATTCTTTGGCGTATCGTCCTCTCCTGTGGCCTATTGCCCAATCGGCTAGTTGACTCTACAACTCCGATATCCTTGGCGCAATGTTCGCTCTTCTTGGCCTAATGCCTGAATCCACGGCTCGAAGCCTTCTGTCGATATGTCGACCGATCCACCGGCTCGACATCTAATCTTCTGATATGTTCCTCCGGCCCAACATGATTTTCCTGCTTTAATTGTCTCATCCTGATCGAAGCATCTTGCGTCACTCAAAACGTAGATTAAAATATAAACACATTGATTGGTTTCATCATCAAAATCCGAGATTCAACAAGAAGAATAAGCCAGGGTTCCCAAAATGAAATTGCTTATTGATTACAAAGTATGTACATATAACGGTCGGGTAACCCGACCCGGGCCCGACCGGACAAAAGGAAAAAGTAGGAAAGACAAAATAAAAGAAATAAGGGGATGCAGCCCCTAGCCCTAGGGAGGAGTCGGCGACCCGTCATCAAAAGGAACATTCGCCGGCATGTCGACACTCTGGCCCGCAGGGTCCTTGGCAAATGGGTCCGATTCCAAGTTCAGGTCCGAGAACTTCACCCGAAAATGAGCACAGGCCACCAAGAACTTGTACTCGTACGTGACCCGACCTGACCTCACCAGGCCATCTCGAGCCTCGCGGATGCCTTGTACCCAGTGATCGCTTCCTCCACCCTTCTGGGCAACTTCAACCGCTCCTCCTTGAGTGCCTCCTCGGTGGCCCGGGCCGCCACCTTGGCAACCTCAACGTCCTGGGAGAGGGACAGTAGCTCGTCATCCAACAAACGGATGTGTGACCGACTCTCTTCAAGCTCGGCCTTCAAACGAGCCACCTCCCCCTCCAACGCCGTGGCACACCCTTCGGCCACGGCAATCGCCTCTGCACCCCCATCGGCCCTCAGCTTCATGTTCACTTTCTAGAGGGTGTCGTCGAGATCCATCTGATGCCCAATCGCCCGCCCAACGTCAAGGACCCTGTCGATCAGCGCCATCCCGTAATGCAGGCCCTGCATGAAAGTCATTGTCAACATCCACGGAGGAAGGAGGTGAAGAAAAGGGAAGGCCATCACTTACCCGGACGAGCGACCTGGCCACCCCCTCCACCAGTACCTCTGAGTCGGAGCTGTATAGCTCCTTGGCCAATGAGGGGTGAAGTGCCCCTCGGACAAACTCCTAGGCGATTTCTCCATCGGCCCAGGGTCGGCTGTTGGCCTTTAAAGCCGACCACCGGGCGGCGTAAGGGGCTCCCGGCTCCCCGACCGGAAGGTCGGCTATCAGTTGGGCTTGAAATTGCCCGCCCTCATGCTAGGAGAAGATGCGACACATTTCTCGCACCGGCAGGGGGGATGCCGGCCCCCTCCTGGAAGGGTCGCTACCGGATGATCCGACCAACCCCTTCCCCTTCTCACTCCTCGTGCCCTCTCCCTAGACAAGGGCCCCAAATGATGCCGGGGGGTGCTCGAGCGAGTGGCTCAACTGGCCGGCGTCTTCCGAACCGCCAGCTTTGTCCTCTTGGGAGGGCACTTATTAGAGCTAGCCCCAGAAAATTTACCACAAGGTAATTTTGGCAACACAACAAAGATAATAAAGCGGAAAAGATAAAAGTGACAAGAACACCATATTTACGTGGTTCGATCAATTAACTTTAACCTACATCCACGGACGAAAGAGGAGTAAATCACTACTATGAAAAGGGACTATTACAAATGCCTTAGGAAGATATTCCTAGGCCATAAAACACCCAAAAATACTAAACAAGAAAAACCCAAACTATAAGTCCAAACTATTTAATTGTGTGGACTTAAACCAAAGTAAATACTTAGGTTTTCTTGTGGTGCATTTGACTTCAAAGCCCAGGCCCTTATTTATAGTTCCAATAGGAGATAACAAGCCTGATTTTCCCGATGTGGGACTATGGGACTTGCCAAACTAACAAATCTCCACCTTGGCATGTCCCAACAAAACTTGCTCCACTCTTCATAACAGCCCCAACGGGCAATCACCAACAATGAACACCAACCAAGTCCAAGCACTGCTTAAACTTGTAAATCGGAAGAGGCTTCATAAGCATATCAGCTGAATCGTCCTTCGTATGAATTTTCTGAACAAGGACTTTCCCCTCAGCAATGGTATCCCATTTGCATCCAACAATTTTCTTACCCGAAGGTGGCTTCACAAGATCCCAAGTTCTATTCTGATGGAGAGATTTTATTTCTTCATTCATCGCAATCAACCACTTAGCGAAATTATTATAAGAAACTGCATCTGAGTAGGTAGTAGGCTTACCAACTTCACTTGTTTCTTCTACAACAGATAAAGCATATGTAACCAAATTTGCATATCTTTGTGGTGGCCGAATATTTCCACGTGGTCTATCCTTGGCTATGGAATATTGCTCTTCCTCTGGATCATCTGCATCAGTAGACTCGAGACTATCTACTGGCATTCTTTGAGTAGAAGAGTTCGACTTAAAAGAATCAGATCTACCAATCTCAAGCTCCACCTACTTCTGCGCACTATCATTTGTACAACTAGTAGAATACTCTTTGGAAGATAACATAAACAATTCATCAAAAGTAACATCTCTACTGATTACAAATTTTGGGGATTTGGGATCAGAACACCATAATCTATATCCTTTTACCCCAGAAGCATACCCAAGGAAAATGCACTTTTTAGCTCGAGGCTCTAATTTTCCTTCATTTACATGCATGTATGCTGGACACCCAAAAATTTTTAAATCAGAGTAATCAGCAGGAGTACCTGACCAAACTTCCTCCGGAGTTTTAAAGTTAAGTGCTGCAGAATGAGCGCGGTTGACAACGTAACAGGCTATATTAATCGCCTCTGCCCAAAAGTCCTTTGTCAACCCTGCATTTGAGATCATACACCTTGCTCTCTCCAAAAGTGTTCTGTTTATACGTTCGGGCACACCATTTTGCTGAGGCATCATCCTAACAGTGCGATGTCGAACGATTCCTTCATTTTTGCAAAATTCATTAAAGTCACCTTCACAAAATTCCATGCCATTATCTGTTTGAAGCCGGTTAATCTGTTTACATGTTTGCTTCTCAATCAAAGCCTTCCACTATTTAAAGGTTAGAAAAATATCATTTTTATGCTTCAAAAAACAAACCCAAAGTTTCCTGGAATAATCATCAATGAAAGTCAATATATACCTGGCACCACCCTTAGACTGAACATGAGTTGGACCCCAAAGGTCTGAATGAATATAGTCAAGAGTACCTTTCGTTTTGTGAACTGCTGAAGAATTGAAGCTGACTCTTTTCTACTTTCCAAAAATGCAGTGTTCACAAAAATCCAGTGGCCCAGTACTCTGTCCACAAAGTAGACCCCTTTTGCTCAATATGCTTAAACTTTTTTCGCTCATAGGACCCAAACGCATATGCCATAATTTGGTGATGACGAGACTGCAACTGAGCCTATGACAGTAGTTCCCTGCAAAATATATAAGCTACCAGACCTACAAGCTTTCATAACAATAATGGCACTTCTAGAAACTTTCATAACTCCACCTTCAGCTATGTATTTACACCCAAGAGCCTCTAGAGTGCCTAAAGAATGAGATTCTTTTTTAAATCAGGAATATGTCTAACATTAGTGAGCGTCCTCACAATACCATCATGCATTTTAATTCGGATTGTTCCTCTACCAAAAACATCACACGCGACATTATTGCCCATCAAAACAATTCCACAATTATAAGATTCATATGTGGAAAACAAATCCCTATTGGGACACATGTGATAAGAACAACCTGAATCTAAAATCCATTCATTTTTAGACATCGTCCTGTCATCAGTAGCAAAGAAAATATTTTCAACATTCTCATCAGATGCTACACTAGCTTCAGTGGACTCAGTAGTTTTCTCAACAAGTTTTTCTTTTTGTTTTAATTTATTTTTTTATTTAAAGCAATCAGTCTTAATGTGCCCCATTTTATGACAATATCTGCACTCCAAATTTCTATGTCTGGATTTAGATCTAGATTTAGATCTGTCAAATTCTCTTTTATCCATTCTCCCCGTAACAACTAGACCTTCAGCCTGATTCCCTCTACTTTCCCCGGTGATATTCCTGTCTATCTGCTCCTTAGATTTCAGTGTAGATTTAATTTCTTGATACGAAACTGTTTCTTTTCCATAAATCAAAGTATCATGAAAATGCTTAAAAGATTGGAGAGGAGAACACAAGAGTAACAAAGCCTTATCCTCATCATCAATTTTTGCATCTATATTCTCCAAATCCATAACCAAAGAATCAAACTTATCAAGATGTGAGAGTATAGATGTACCTTCAGTCATCCGAAGCATATACAAACTCTGCTTTAAGTAGAGACGATTCTCTACTATCCTCTTTATATACAAGGCTTTAAGCTTGTCCCACATGCTCTTAGCCGTAGTCTCCGTAGCTACCTCCCGTAAAACCTCGTCAGAGAGATTTAGAATGATGCTTGATTGGGCCTTCTTATCCATACCCGCAAGCTCTTCTTTTGACATATCATCTGGAATGCTCTCGGCTCCCTATAATACCAAATCAACTTCGTCTTGAATTAGAATGGCCTCCATCTTGAGTTGCCACAAGCCGAAGTTGACATTTATGTCGAATTTCTCGACAACGATCTTTGTTATTATCATCGTTGCCAAAAGATCCTGAAACCAGGCTCTGATACTAGTTTGTTAGAGCTAGCCCCAGGAAATTTACCACAAGGTAATTTTGGCAACACAACAAAGATAATAAAGCGGAAAAGATAAAAGTGACAAGAACACCATATTTACGTGGTTCGGTCAATTAACTTTGACATACATCCACGGACGAAAGATGAGCAAATCACTACTATGAAAAGGGACTATTACAAATGCCTTAAGAAGATGTTCCTAGGCCATAAAACACCCGAAAATACTAAACAAGAAAAACCCAAACTAAAAGTCCAAACTATTTAACTGAGTTTGGACTTAAACCAAAGTAAATACTTAGGTTTTCTTATGGTGCATCAGACTTCAAAGCCCAGGCCCTTATTTATAGTTCCAATAGGAGATAACAAGCCTGATTTTCCCGATGTGGGACTATGGGACTTGCCAAACTAACAGCACTCCGTTGCCGATGATGTCGGCGCCCTCTTCGGGGTCCCCTCTAATGGGATAATCTTGCCTCCGGAGCTTTCCCTGTCTCGAGGCGGGGGCTCGACGGCCTTGGTACTGGTCGTCCTCATCATTGATCGTAAGTCCACCATTTCTGCAAGAACATATAGCGGTCAAATGACGCAGAATGAACATATGAGCCATTATATGTGAATAGCCATACCCCCGGTGGCGGGGCTCAGCTCAGCTCCAACCATCCACTCCTCGGTCATCTCTTTTATTACCCGAGAAGAGGACAGGATGCTCCTCAAATGGTCCACTAGTGTTGTGTCACCAGTAGGGAGCATCGGGAGGGCGTTATCAATGGACCAAATGGCCCACCCGGTGCTGAAACCCCACTCCTGGTCACAACTGATGAAGAAGAAGCGCCTCTTCCAACCTTTGTTGTTGGAGGGCATGCCGCTAATCTTGAAACTATTCGAGTGGTCAGGTAATATCTGCCTGGTCCCTTCCCCAAGCGGAAGCAAGTCAAGAAGAGAGGGCGGGACAGTTCAATCCTAGCCTCCCAACACTCCCAGATGAATGCCACCAAATATCGCCAAGAGTTGGGCGATGCTTGGGATGGGGAAATCCCCCAGAAGTAAAGACAATCCCTAATGACAGGGTGCACCAGAAACCGCAAGCTGGCTTCGAGCGCCCCATCGTCAGACTGAATCTGTTGGGGAACCGGTTGTATAGCCGCTACCCCGAACAAGGAGTGTGCAAGCGGTAATGCTCCAGGATGCGATAGCGGTCCCAGAGCACTCTCAAGAGGTCCTCGGTGACCACCGAGTCCACATCATGCATGGACTTCAGGGCTTCCAGCTCGGCGATACCCTCAGAGGTCCCTGGTGAAGCACTTGTTAGAACCCTTGCAGATTCTAAACTTGGGGTTGATCTCTTTAGGGGATCGACCTCCTTGGAACTCTATAGGGGTTCCTCCCTCCAAGTTGCTGCTCAAAGGCTGCAGAAAAGATTCATCTATTGCTTGTGAAAAGAGAAGGAATACATGGCTATTTATAGGGCTTCTAAACCCTAACTCCTAATAGGACTCCTACTTAAGACTCTTACTTCTAACCAACTCCTAATAGACTCCTACTCAAGACTCCTATTCCCTTACAACTCCTAATTCTTCTCTAAGAAAAAACCTCCTACATGAATGCCCCTCACAATTAGGACTCTCCTAGCTAGAGTCCTAACAGAATGTCCCTCTCAATTAGGACTCTCCTAGCTAGAGTCCTAACATTTTTACATGAATGTCCCTCTCAATTAGGACTCTCCAAGCTAGAGTCCTAACAGACCCGCCCTCTTCAAATCAGCCTTGTCCTCGAGGCTGATGACTCATGAATTCTGGGAATTTGATCTTCAAGTTGTCATAGTTCTCCCAAGTGGCATTTTCTTTTGGTAGGTTCGCCCACTGTATTAGCACTTCATTAGTGGGTCATCGTCGTCGAGTCACGATCCGTCGATCAATAATGGTACTTGGCTGGGTCTGGAGTTCTCTTTGGGTAGTCATATTTGGTGGGTGGCTTTGGGCTGTCTCCAAGCACCTATTTACAATTGTCTCGTCGTCGATTTGTGGGTGATATGCCATACTCCTTTTCAATTTAGTACCCTACATATAGAATAACTTGGTCCAAAATCTACTCGTGAAGATGCAAGTAGAATTTATCATAAGCACAATGCGTCCCTTATAGTGTAATTCTTTTGAGTCCCAATTGTAATGAGCCATGGGGCTTGGTGCTTCCTCCAATTTTTTTATAATCTTACTAGTATCTGAATCTTCCTGCCATTCCATCTTAATATCCTTAAGAAAGTTGCTGGTCGGAAGTGAAATAGCCGAAACTTCAGCTTGCTCGGGTAGCTGCGAAAGCGCATCTGCAAGAACATTCTCTTTCCCCTTTTTGTAAGTTATTTCATAATCAAATCTAAGAAGTTTTGTTACCCATTTTTGCTGCTCAGGGGATGATATCTTTCGCTCCAAAAAGTACTCGAGGCTTTTATGGTCAGTTTTAATTTGAAATCGTCGACCAATCAAGTAGGGTCTCCACCTCGTTGCTGCGCGCACAATGGCAAGCATCTCCTTATCATATGTTGACTTATTTTGATGGGAGGGAGATAATGCCTTGCTAGTGTATGTGAGTGGTTGACCATCTTGCATGAGAATGGCTCCAATTCCGACTCCAGATGCGTCGGCCTCAATAATGAAGGGTCGGTTGAAATCTGGTAGTGTTAGCACCGGCGTCGTCGTCATGGCTGTCTTAAGTTTGTCGAAGGCAGCGGAGGCTCTGTCCGACCATTGGAAGACATCTTTTTTCAATAAGAAAGTAACTGGTGCACTAATCTCTCCATTGTTTTTCATGAACTTGTAGTAGTAGCCTGTTAAACCCAGAAAGTCATGTAGCAATTTTATGTTCCTCGGGGTCAGCCAGTTTTGCATTGCTCCAATTTTGAAGGGGTCTACTGCCACACCTTCCTCTGATATGATTTGCCCAAGATATTCCACCTTCTTTTGAAGAAAGCAAAAATTCATAGTGGTTGTTGTGTGTTCAAAAGGTGGTTTTCGATATGTCTTCTTCGCATACTCGTATTTGATGATACCCAGATCGAAGGTCCAGCTTTGTAAAGATTTGTGCTCCCTTTCATCTAGTAATTCATCTGCTATTGGAATAGGGTATTTATCCTTGATGGTTATTCCACTGAGAGCTCGGTAATCAACACATAATCGTCATATTCTATCCTTCTTTCGTATGAGGAGCACCGGTGAAGAATAGAGGTTGCAACTTGGCCGAATAACTCCTATTTTGAGCATTTCTTTTACAATCCTTTCTATTTCATCCTTCGGGAGATATTGATATGGCCAAGTATTTGCTGGAGGTTTGCCTGAAAGAGTCATTATATAATGATCATGCCGACGGGTAAGAGGTAGGTTGTACGGTTCGTCAAATATATCTGAAAATTCAGCAAGCAAAGGAAGTAGGTTTGGATCTTCAAATTGTATTGGCTCTCCCTTAGTTTGCTGCTCAAGTTGTATAAAAAATCTGCTGCATGCTTTATGCAAAACCTTCTCCATTTGTTGTGTGCAAATCGTCGTTATGTCGCCCCCACATTTCCCGTTCAGTATCACCTGTTTCTCCTTACTGTAAAATTTCATAATTAGTTGCATAAAATTCCAAGAAATATCACCTAATGTCGTCAACCATTTAATTCTGAGCATGGCCTCATGATTGTTAAGAGGGAGAAGGAAGAAATCTGTAATTATCTCTTGGTCCTTCAGCAATAGTTTCTCCTGCGAGCGCCTACGATCACAATTCAAAATCCGTCCGTTGATGACCTTAACATCAATCCTGCAGCGATTCTCGATAGGTAATGCTATCCGAACAACAAGCTTATTATATAGAAAGTTAGTAGTATTGCCCGTGTCGATGAGAATAGTGATCGATTGTTGTTTGAGAAGGCCTCCAACTTTCATCGTTTGCGGGTTTGAGTAGCTGGCTAGTGCGTGTACTGTAACATCAGTCGGTTGTGGCTCTTCTTCCATATCTTCTTCTTCATGTTCAAGGCTCTCTTTTGGATGTTCAATGACCTCTTCTTCTATCGATTCAATCATAAGAAGTCCTCCTTTACTACAGTGATGCTCACGGCTCCACGGCTCGTCACAATGCCAACATAACCCCTTCGCATATCGCTCCCGAAGCTCTTCTCCTGTTATCCTCTTTGGTGCAGGGACTTGGTCGATAGTAGGGGGGGCTGAGGGCTTCAATATTACTGGTTGAGGAGCGACCCTAGTCCTCCGAGCTTCATGGTTCAATTGCTCCTCTTGATGTCGTGCGAAAGAGATGGCTGCCATAAGCGTATACAGTTGTCGCGCTTTAACTTCTCCTCGGATCTCCGGCTTCAAGCCCTCAATGAAGGTCCTCAATAGCTGTTTTTGAGACCAATCACGAGTTTGATTAGATAACCTTTCAAAACTGGTTTGGTACTCCTGAATGGTGGAGGTTTGTTGGATCTTTGCTAGTTGTTCGTCAATATTCTCGTAATCGATTGGTTTGAAGCGAATCAGCAGTCCTTCTTTGAATTGACGCCATGAAAGGACTCCATAAGTATGTTCAAACCAGTCAAACCACTGTATAGCATCCCCTTCAAGATGTATAGCTGCAATTTTCACCATAGATACATCCGCGGTTTTGTGGTACCGAAAATATCGCTCCGCGCGCGAGATCCAACCAATCGGGTCTCCTTCTTCCCATCTAGGGAAGTCCACTCTCATGCATGGATAGTTGGGGTTGGTCATAGAGCTTCCCCTCTCTTGGAAGTCATATCTTTGGGGTTGGTGTGATTGGGCAAAGCTCTCTCCTTGATGTGATTTCTTCGGGCTTAGTGGTCGGCCCAAACTGAGTTCGGTAAAGAGCATCCGAATCTTATCCTCAATTCGCGCCTCCAAGGCTTCGAATTTAGCATTGATTACCTCCTTAGATGCCATAATATATGCCTCCAAATCTATGATGTTAAGATCTCTCTTTTGTTGTTAGGTTAAAGGCATGTATAGGTTGAGAGAAGTGATGGTCAAAAGGATTGGTGGATTGGTGGATGTAGGCTACGATTTAGGCTTGTTTTGTGGCAGTTTTGGGTGCAGTTTGAGGGTGTGGTTTAGTAGAGTTTTAGGGCTGTGGTTGAAAGTTTTGGATCTGTGGTAGATGGTAGCAAAGGTTTGACAGAAATCCGTGGAAGTTGCAGCAAGTATGTGCTGTCTTGTAAGAGTAGAATTGTCGTCGAAGAAATAACGGTTTCTCGACGTAATTTCCACCAAAAACTTGAGAGAATTGAGGAGGGAATTGATAGCAAAATCACAGTTTATATGACAGCAAGGATATCTAATTTAATGAAGAAAATTTTGGCAGTATACCAGCAAGGAAATTGGTACAAGTTGCAATTGCAGAATTATCGTCGAAAAATTTCAGCGGGTTACGATAAAAATTTGCAGCAACATAAAATCATTTTTAGAGATGAATTTCTTAATAGATCAATCTTATATGGAAGCCAAGATGATCTATGAAGTGTATAAGAAATTTCATTCAAAAAAGATTGCAAATAGATGGGTTAAGGCAACGATATGCAGCTGAAATTTTCTGCAGCATAGATTTTTAAGTGCAGCAGATTGGACATAAAAGATCAGTAGTTTATATTGAGAATTTTTCGATGAAACCAAAGGGAAATCTACTGTTAGGAAGTGTCAAAGATGTCATAAAAATTTCGTAGAAATTTGGATAGAAAAAGCACAGTAGCAAGATCAAAGAGATGGTGCTATGCGGCTTGAATTCTGCAATTCAAGTGCAGCAGATTGGACATAAAAGATCAGTAGTTTATATTGAGAATTTTTTGATGAAACCAAAGGGAAATCTACTATTAAGAAGTGTCAAAGATGTCATAAAAATTTCGTAGAAATTTGGATAGAAAAAGCATAGTAGCAAGATCAAAAAGATGATGCTATGCGGTTGGAATTCTGCAATGTATCTTTCGTCATAGAGATGAAAACTTTGTGACGAAAAGTTTATGCAGCAATATAGGAATGATTTTTTTTTTTTTTTGGATTTTCGAATAAGGATAACTAAATTGCAGTAGCAGTAAGGTAGAAAACCAAAACCTGTTGTAATTCACGGGGAGATCAAAGGATGATCTGTGGTGGTGGAGATGATGACGGAATTCGGTGACGATCATTTAAGCAATTGTGGGAATTGCTTTGGATGGTTGCGGAGGGTTGATGGATGGCTGTGGAAGGGCAGTGAGATGCCAAGAACGCTGCTCTGATACCAAGTGTTAGAACCCTTGCAGATTCTAAACTTGGGGTTGATCTCTTTAGGGGATCGGCCTCCTTGGAACTCTATAGGGGTTCCTCCCTCCAAGTTGCTGCTCAAAGGCTGCAGAAAAGATTCATCTATTGCTTGTGAAAAGAGAAGGAATACATGGCTATTTATAGGGCTTCTAAACCCTAACTCCTAATAGGACTCCTACTTAAGACTCTTACTTCTAACCAACTCCTAATAGGACTCCTACTCAAGACTCTTATTCCCTTACAACTCCTAATTCTTCTCTAAGAAAAAACCTCCTACATGAATGCCCCTCACAATTAGGACTCTCCTAGCTAGAGTCCTAACAGAATGTCCCTCTCAATTAGGACTCTCCTAGCTAGAGTCCTAACATTTTTACATGAATGTCCCTCTCAATTAGGACTCTCCAAGCTAGAGTCCTAACAGCACTACCCTAGGATACGCTCACCACTTCATCATGAGAACTCGTCGAAGGAGAAGGAGAAGGCGGGGGAGAAGGAGAAGGCAAGGGAGAATGAGTGGGAAGGGGGGGCGAGAAGGAAGACGAAGACAAAGACATCCCGACCTCAAAGTCGCGAGAAAGAAGCCCGGTCACCAAGGGCTAAAGTTGAACCAAAGAGGGCAGCGAGGTTGCAAGGAAGGAGCCGAAGCATGAAATGAAAGACTGATCATAAGAGTGATGACAACCGCCCTCGGTGGGGGTTATATGAAGGGCACGATCCACGACAAGATGATGATTAGGGCCTCCCGAGGAGAGCAACAGTTATGGCATTTAAGGCCTGTCACAACCCCTCAGATCCCCCAGATACACCTGCCTCGGACTCCCCACCAAAGGCGTCCCCTCACCCGAAACCCCCTACCAAGCGCTACTCAAAATGAAGTTTCCTACCAGGCCCCGTGACGCTCTACCTGACCCACCACATGGCACGGCAGCATTTAGGTATGACCTAACCCAAGCTCGATTCTTGCTCGGGTCGCTCTAGATCACTCTCGACTAGCGACCCATCAGCAACCCAAGCCCGAGTCCTACCCGGGTCGCTCTAGATCGCTCCCAACTAGCGACCCGTCAGCAACCCAAGCTCAATTCAATGTCGAGCTCATAACTCAGTCCCTAGACTCAATTCGGTGCCGAGCTCACAACTCAGTCCCCAAACTCAATACGGAGCCAAGCTCACAACTCGGTCCCCAGACAATTCGATGCCGACCTCACAACTCGGTCCCCAGACTCAATTTAGTGTCGAGCTTACAACTTAGTCTCCAAACTCAATATAGAGCCAAGCTCACAACTCGGTCCCCAGACTCAATACGGAGCCGAGTTCACAACTCAGTCCCCAGACTCAATTCAGTGCCAGGCTCACAACTCGATCCCTAGAATCAATGCAGAGTTGATCTCATAACTCGGCCCCCAAGCTCGACTCGTGGCCAGATCCACCCTCTCGGTCACTACACCTGGTTTCCGACCAAAGCGTACTAAATCACTCTCGGTCTGCGACCGCTGATGTTAAAACCCGATCCGGACACAAGCACTCAACCCCCAAGCCCGACACCAACGACCGAGCCATGCCTTGCGGCTAAGCCGCACCCTGCTATCTGAGTCACTCTGCGTCAATCACAACTCGCCTACATCTATGCCTCAGCTTCGCTTCATAGCGCCCCTATCCCGCAGGATCAGTCTTGTCCACGTCATGGGGTTGACTCCCCCTAAATTACCCCTAACAAATCAATTCGTTCCTCCTACAGAAAAGCCCAGCGCTATCATATCCCTCAAACCCAAGCATGCAGATGCTGCAGACCAATGCGACACCAACAGACGCTGCTAGAACCACGGAGTGATAGGGCATATTTTGGCCCTATATGAATCACCAACAGACGCTGTAGACCAACGCGACACCATACACCTCCAGAACCACGGGATGCACGCTATGCCAAGCTCCAATGGTGAGACTATGCGACCTAACCACCCCAAGAGTTGTGGGCGGTGCCCGTCTACTATTAGGGCAGTGTCGTCGGACACTGCTCAAGCTCCCCCGAAGATGCCATCTTGTCAAAGAGGTTGTTTCGCCCCTAGAGTCAACGGCCATGTCAGACCAGGGCCCGACCAATTCCTGCACGTAGGTATAAATACCCTCGACCTGATCCAAAGAGGGGGGGGGAGGGTTTGGGTGAGGAGAAAAAAGGGAAAAAGGGAGGAGATTCAGGATGAATCTAACTTGCTCATCAGAGGGGCCGAAGTTGGGACATCCCTGACGAGGGCCATTTTGCAGGGAGGCGATCGCCACCGAGCTGTGAATACCTTCATCCCGAAGACGGCGCTTGGAACGCAGAGGAGGGTGGCCTAACGGATCGGGACCTGACTAGTATCAACTCGCATCTCCCATCTCCAGGAGGCTTCCACCTCACAAGGAAGATCCCCAACCATCCGAGGGGGGGGGGAGAGGATGCTTCTTCCCACGAACAACGCTCCCGAGACGTTTGAAGGGCGCAGCCACTTCATCAACTCAATAATTCCACTAGAGGTTCCCGACATCGGCAGGTGGGCCTAGCCATGCTGACTCATCAGTCACAGCACATTTGTTCACTAACAAGTTTCTATTTGTGAAATGACATATGATATTTGGCACACTCTTAAAATCACACATGAAGGTACTAGTAGAGTTAAAGATTCAAAAATTAATCTTTTGATGCATAATTTTGAATTATTTTGAATGAAGCCAAGTTAAACTATCATTGATATGTACACCCGTTATATGGATGTCATTGTTGAATCTCGGATTTTGATGATGAAGTCAATTGTCATTTGTTGTCTAATGTATGTGTTGAGATAAGTGTGCAGGATTAACTACGATGAAAGTAAGACATGCAGCAGGAGTTGCGCCGGAGTCATGACAATGATCACGTTGGGAGTTCGAGAGCTCGACGGAAGTTCGGACAGTCGTCGGAGGTTCTGCGGGAACAAATCCGAGAAGTCCAGAAGCTTGCCAAAGGAGCTCGTCGGAACTTGCCAAGTGGATCGTCGCAGTTCAGGAGTTTGCCGGAAGTCCGCAGGAGCATCACCGAGGGTTCATCGGATGATCGACGGAAGTTCGCCGGAAACTCGCCGGAAGAAGCGAGTGACGTACCGAAGCAAGCTGCAGAATATGTCCTAGGAAATAATCATAGTTAGCACTTTGATTAAGTTAGAAATGGGAGGTGATCCCATTAGCTTAATCCTGGGGCAATTGGACCCCTGAAGAACTCAAATTGGGTCGAATGGTTCAGCCCATTCAGACCCAAGTTACTATGGGAGGTGCAACCGCCCAGGCAGGGAGGTAGCACCGCCCAGGCTATGTCTCCCAGCGAGACTGGGCGGTGCAACCGCCCCAGCCAAGAGGTGCAACCGCCCAGGGCTCAATCTCCGAGCGAGATTGGGCGGTGCAACCTCCTCTGTCAGGAGGTAGCACCGCCAGAGCTCAAGTTTCGAGCTCTGCCAGGCGGTGCAACCTCTCCAGTCAGGCGGTGCAACCGCCTGAGCTCGGTCTTCGAGCTTTGGCAGAGAGGTGCAACTGCCCCTGACAGAGGTAGCACCGCCCAGAGGCTCAGTCTTCGAGCTCTGCCAGGCGATGCAACCTCTCCAGTCAGGAGGTGCAACCGCTTGATCCCGGAATTCCGGGATTTGATCATTTTGAGCTCCAAATTTATACTGGGTTGGGGCCTATAAATACCCCACCCATTCAGCACTGAAAAGATATAGACCTACACTGAATTCTTGATCTTTTCTGTGATTCTAAGAGCTCAAATTTGTGTTAAGTCCAAAAGTTCTCCTCTTTCTGTTCTTCAAGTCTTGAGTTGTAAAGAGAGGAGAGAAAGGTTTTGTAAGGGTTGTCTCCTGAGCCCGTCAAAAGGAGTGAAACTGTAAAAGGGCAGTTGGCTTTCGCCTATTGAAGGAAGGCCTCTAGTTGACGTCGGTAACCTCGTCGGTGGAGGAAGCCAAAAGTGGAGTAGGTCAAGACTGACCGAACCACTCTAAATCTCTGGTTTGCGTTTATTTTGAGCTCTTTATCATTACTGCAAACCTCCTACATAGCTACTGCTCTCTGCGCTTTTACGAACAAGTTTCTAAGTTCTGATCCTTCCGAATCTGCATTCAGTCATAAATCGGTGTTTTCGTATGATCTTTACATTGCAGTTTACATTTACGATTTGATTCTATTTATAACTGCAAACTGTCTTCTGAGCTTTTACGAATGAGTTTCTTTGCAGTTTATGTTTACGTTTTGATTCCTTTTATAACTGCAAACTGCGCTTAGATGCAAACTGCGCTTAGACGTAAACTGCGCTTAGACGCAATCTGAGCTTAGACGCAAACTGCGCTTAGATGCAAACTGCGCTTAGACGCAATCTGCATTTAGACGCAAACTGCATTTAGACGCAAACTGAATTTAGACGCAAATTGCGTAAACTACGCTTAGACGCAAACTGTGTTTAAACGTAAACTGCACTTAATCATAAGTAATCTTAGAATCGGCTTTTGCATCAAAATAGTTTTTATCGAACGAACGCATCTTTCATTTTTAATTGCTGAAAGATTTCCGCTGCACTAATTCACCCCCCCTCTTAGTGCTCTCGATCCTAACAATTGGTATCGGAGCCCAGTTAACTCTCAAACGGATTAAAACCCAAGAGAGATGGCTTACGCCGGAAACCAAGAGGGCCATTCCATTACACGTCCACCCATGTTTAATGGGACGGACTACACCTATTGGAAGACCCGAATGAGGATCTTTCTTATTTCTATGGACGTTGAACTCTGGAATCTTGTCGAGAATGGTTTTTCAAAGTCTTCTCTTCCAATGATCGATTGGAACGATTCGGAGAAGAAGGCTTTCGCTCTTAATGCAAAGGCTATGAATGCCTTATTTTGCGCACTTGATAAAAACGAGTTTAATCGTGTTTCGATTTGTGAAACTGCATTTGATATTTGGCACACACTCGAAGTGACTCATGAAGGCACAAGTAGAGTGAAAGAGTCAAAAATCAATCTTTTGTTACACTCTTTCGAACTTTTTCGGATGAAACCGAGTGAGACTATTGGCGACATGTTTACCCGTTTCACGGATGTTGTCAACGGTCTAAAAGGACTCGGAAAAAGTTTTTCAGATTTTGAGCTCGTAAATAAAATTCTAAGATCCCTTCCTAAGAGTTGGGATCCTAAAGTCACTACTATTCAAGAGGCAAAAGATCTAAACAACTTCCCTCTTGAAGAACTAATTGGGTCATTAATGACCTACGAGATGACTTGCAAAGCTCATGAAGAGCAAGAAGACATCCTTCCAAAGAACAGGAAGGATATGGCACTTAGAACTTTGGAAGATCACTTGAAAGAAAACTCAAGTGATGAGGACTGTGATGATGACTTGGCACTTCTAACAAGAAAATTTAAAAAATTCATTAAAAGAAACAAGTTTAAGAATGACACTAAAAGTAAACTTGAACCCAAGAAAGACCAAGTTATTTGCTATGAGTGCAAAAAGCCGGGACACTACAAGAGTGATTGTCCCCAAGCCAAAAAGAGAACAACAAAAAAGAAGGCGCTCAAAGCAACATGGGATGATTCGAGCGCGTTTGAAGAAGAGGAGTCCAACACCGAGCAAGTTGCTCATTACGCCTTAATGGCCATCGGAGAGGAGGTAACGAATTTATTAGATGCTGATTTATCTTTCGATGAATTACTAAATGCCTTCCATGACTTATTTGATGAATGCAAGATTATCAATAGAAAATACAAATTGCTGAAAAAGAAGCATAATAGTCTTACTTGTGATTTTGATAAGTTAAAAATTGAATATCATGATAGTTTAAATTCATGTATCAAATGTCATGATCTAGAAACTCTCCAAAAAGAAAACCTGCTACTTAAGGACACCTTGAAGAAATTCGAGGTTGGTAGCAAGTCATTCAACATGATCCTTGCAAACAAGGGTCATGTTCCAAAAAGAAGTGGAATTGGATTTGTGAGAAGTCCTCACCTAAATCCAACCACCTTTATAAAAGGCCCCATCTTACATGTTCAACACCAAGCAAAATGTAACTTTTGTTGCAAAATTGGACACAAGACACATTATTGTCCATTCAAGAAAATTAGTCCAAACTAATTGATTTGAGTTCCTCAAGGAACCATGATAAACTCTATGCAACATGATAAACAATGTAGATCTATCTTTGAGGCATCCAAAAGCAAATGGGTACCTAAAAATCATCCTTTCTTGTAGAAACCCACACCATCGCAAGCTAGGAGCAAGAGATGGTACCTTGATAGTGGATGCTCAAGGCATATGACCGGAGATCCATCTCAATTCTCTAAGCTCACTAGCATAGACGAAGGCTATGTCACCTTCGGAGACAACAACAAGGGTAAAATCATTGGCAAAGGAACCATAGGTAACAAATCCAACTTCTTTATTGAAGATGTTTTGTTAGTTGATGGTTTAAAACATAACCTCTTGAGCATTAGTCAATTATGTGATAAAGGATACACTGTCAAATTCGAATCTAATGCTTGCATCATTAAAAAACCACATAAGAACATGTCTATGATTGCATTAAAACAAAATAACGTATACACTATTGACATCAATGATTTATGTGATGAAATGTGTTTTGCGGTTATGAATGAGGATGCTTGGCTATGGCATACAAGATTAGGTCATGCTAGCATGAAACTAATCACTCAAATATCATCTAGAGAACTTGTAAGAGGAATTCCTCATATCAAGTTCATCAAAGATAATGTATATGATGCTTGCCAATTAGGTAAACAAATTAAGGGTAGTTTCAAAGCTAAGAATCAAATAAGCACCTCTAGGCCCTTACAATTGATCCATATAGACTTATTCGGACCAATCTCTACATCGAGTCTTGGAGGTAGCAAGTACGCCTTTGTCATTGTTGATGACTATAGCAGATATACATGGACCTACTTCTTAAAACAAAAAAATGAATGCTTTAAATATTTTACCAAGATTTGTAAACTTGTTCAAAATCAGAAGGGTTCTATGATTTCGTCAATTAGAAGTGATCATGGTGGAGAATTTCAAAACCATGACTTCCAAGAATTCTGTGAACTCAATGGATACAACCATAACTTCTCTACTCCAAGAAATCCTCAACAAAATGGGGTAGTAGAAAGAAAAAATCGAAATCTACAAGAAATGGCAAGAACCATGTTGAATGAACATAGCCTACCCAAATATTTTTGGGCCGAAGCCGTAAACACTGCATGCTATATTTTGAATAGAGTTCTAGTAAGACCCTTACTCACCAAAACTCCTTATGAGTTATGGAATAACAAAAAACCCAATGTCTCATATTTTAAAGTCTTTGGGTGTAAATGTTTTATCTTAAATGAAAAGGATAACTTGGGAAAATTCGATGCTAAATCTGATGAAGGAATCTTTCTTGGTTATTCTTCGGTTTCTAAAGCTTTTCGTATTTTCAATAAAAGAACTTTAATTATTGAAGAATCCATCCATGTTGTTTTCAACGAGATTTCCGAAATTAGGAAAAATAATCTTGACGATGATGTTAATTTTGATTCTTTGAATTTAAACGCAACCCCGTCTCCAACTAGCAACTTGGATGCATCCACTTCCCAGATTTCCTTACCCAAGGATTGGAAGTATGTAGATGCTCATCCTAAGGAGCTAATCTTAGGAGACACATCAAAGGGGGTTCAAACACGATCTTCTTTTAAAAATTTTTGTGCCAACGCCGCCTTTCTCTCCCAAATTGAACCCAAATGTGTTGATGAAGCCATGAAAGATGATTCATGGATTATCGCAATGCAAGATGAATTGAATCAATTTGAGAGAAATGAGGTGTGGACGCTTGTTCCTAGGCCAAATGACCATTTAGTAATTGGTACTAAATGGGTCTTTAAAAACAAGCAAGATGAAAATGGTATCGTGGTCAGAAACAAGGCTAGATTAGTGGCCAAAGGTTTCAACCAAGAAGAAGGTATCAATTATGAAGAAACCTTCGCTCCTGTGGCTCGATTAGAAGCCATAAGAATGCTCCTTGCCTACACTAGTAGTAATAATTTTAAATTATTTCAAATGGATGTTAAAAGCGCTTTTCTTAATGGCTTTATTTCCGAAGAAGTCTATGTTGAACAACCTCCTGGATTTGAAAATAATAGTCTCCCTAATCATGTGTTTAGATTAACTAAAGCTCTCTATGGTTTAAAACAAGCTCCAAGGGCTTGGTATGAGAGACTTCGTTCTTTTCTTATTGAAAATAATTTCATAAAAGGCAAGGTTGATACTACATTATTCATCAAGAACTTTGAAAATAATTTTCTCATTGTTCAAATTTATGTTGATGATATTATATTTGGTTCTACGAATGAATCTCTTTGTGAATCCTTTGCTAAAACTATGAGTCTTGAATTCGAAATGAGTCTAATGGGGGAGTTAACATTCTTCTTAGGTCTACAAATCAAACAACTAAGCAATGACATCTTTATTAGTCAAACTAAATATGCTATGAGTTTACTAAAGAAGTTTAATATGAATAACTCAAAAGCTATTAACACTCCTATGAGCACCTCCACTAAGTTAGAAATTGATGAAAGTGGAGAAAGCTTCGATCAAAAAACCTATAGGGGTATGATAGGAAGTTTACTTTACCTCACTGCAACTAGACCAGACATAATGTTCAGTGTAGGACTTTGTGCTAGATTTCAATCAAACCCTAAGATATCTCATCTCAAAGCAGTTAAAAGAATACTCAGATATCTTAATGGTACCACAAATCTAGGATTATGGTACCCAAAATCAGAGAGGCTTGAGTTAATTGCTTATGCTGATGCGAACTTCGCTGGCTGTAGATTAGATAGAAAAAGCACATCAGGAACATGTCAATTCTTAGGACATGCCCTTGTTTCCTGGTTATCTAAGAAACAAAACTCGGTTGCACTATCAACAACCGAAGCTGAATATATTGCAGCAAGTGCATGCTGTGCACAAGTTGTTTGGATGAAAAATACCTTAAAAGATTATAAAGTTCATCTTAAAAATATTCCCATTAAATGTGATAACACAAGTGCAATATGCCTAACAAAAAACCCTATACAACACTCAAGAACAAAACATATTGACATCAGACATCACTTTATACGAGATCATGTTACGAATCATGATGTAATCATAGAATTTATTGATACGAAACATCAACTAGCTGATATCTTTACAAAACCTCTAAGTGAAGAACAATTTGATTTCATAAGAAGAGAATTAGGAATGTTGATGTGTCCGAATACTTAAACTAGTTAAAATTATTTTTCGGACGTTATTGATTACTGGATCAAATAACATGTTGGAAATTATGTGACAAATGTTTTTGAAAATCAGTAGCTTACTCATATCCGAATGCATCATCTTATTTTCGGTTTGAATGCTAAAAATAGGATTTTCCTGTACACTCTTATGAAAACTTTTTGAAAAATGAGTTTCCTCCTTCAAGCAACGTACTATAACATAATAAGGAGAAGAGATATTCAAAGTATTATATGTGTCATGCCTTCCTTTATGTGCTTGATAACCTGCTGGAATCACATCTACCATGCTTTTTGATAATGCTACCATGCTTTTTGTTGATGACAAAGGGGGAGAAAAATATGAATTGATATGGTTGCTATTACTGATGTTATGATTAGGTCATACCTGCTATCACTGATAATGATATGGTTGCTATTACTGATGTTGATATGGTTGCTATCACTGATGCTATGATTAGGCCATACCTGCTATCACTGATAATGATATGGTTGCTATTACTGATGTTGATATGGTTGCTATCACTGATGCTATGATTAGGCCATACTTGCATCACCAAGAAATATATGATTGCCATATGCCCTGTATCAAGATATCAAACAAAAATTTGCATCGTACGAACTGATATCTTACCATGTGATGCAATGCTACACTTGCTAAAATATTCAAAATGTGTACATCATGTAATGATATCAAAATCTTGCTTCATAGCTTTACATGTCGATATCTTACAATATGATGAATTGCTACAATAACCATCATTCAAACTTGTTATATTTGAAAATGTATGTCAAGCCTTGACACCATCTTCAAAGAGATACATTATTATAGGAATCATGATGGGAATATGTCTCTTGAATTTATAAGTTTTTAAATTCAAGAAGTATGGCATATAGACAGGGAGAGTTAAGGTTAACTCCATTATCAATTGATTGTCATCATCAAAACGGGGGAGATTGTTGAATATCGGATTTTGATGATGAAGTCAATTGTCATTTGTTGTCTAATGTATGTGTTGAGATAAGTGTGCAGGATTAACTACGATGAAAGTAAGACATGCAGCAGGAGTTGCGCCGGAGTCATGACAATGATCACGTTGGGAGTTCGAGAGCTCGACGGAAGTTCGGACAGTCGTCGGAGGTTCTGCGGGAACAAATCCGAGAAGTCCAGAAGCTTGCCAAAGGAGCTCGTCGGAACTTGCCAAGTGGATCGTCGCAGTCCAGGAGTTTGCCGGAAGTCCGCAGGAGCATCACCGAGGGTTCATCGGATGATCGACGGAAGTTCGCCGGAAACTCGCCGGAAGAAGCGAGTGACGTACCGAAGCAAGCTGCAGAATATGTCTTAGGAAATAATCATAGTTAGTACTTTGATTAAGTTAGAAATGGGAGGTGATCCCATTAGCTTAATCCTGGGGCAATTGGACCCCTAAAGAACTCAAATTAGGTCGAATGGTTCAGCCCATTCGGACCCAGGTTACTGTGGGAGGTGCAACCGCCCAAGCAGGGAGGTAGCACCGCCCAGGCTATGTCTCCCAGCGAGACTGGGCGGTGCAACCGCCCCAGCCAAGAGGTGCAACCGCCCAGGGCTCAGTCTCCGAGCGAGACTGGGCGGTGCAACCTCCTCTGTCAGGAGGTAGCACCGCCAGAGCTCAAGTTTCGAGCTCTGCCAGGCGGTGCAACCTCTCCAGTCAGGCGGTGCAACCGCCTGAGCTCGGTCTTCGAGCTTTGGCAGAGAGGTGCAACCGCCCCTGACAGAGGTAGCACCGCCCAGAGGCTCAGTCTTCGAGCTCTGCCAGGCGGTGCAACCTCTCCAGTCAGGAGGTGCAACCGCCTGATCCCGGAATTCCGGGATTTGATCGTTTTGAGCTCCAAATTTGAACTGGGTTGGGGCCTATAAATACCCCACCCATTCAGCACTGAAAAGATACAGACCTACACTGAATTCTTGATCTTTTCTGTGATTCTAAGAGCTCAAATTTGTGTTAAGTCCAAAAGTTCTCCTCTTTCTGTTCTTCAAGTCTTGAGTTGTAAAGAGAGGAGAGAAAGGTTCTGTAAGGGTTGTCTCCTGAGCCCGTCAAAAGGAGTGAAACTGTAAAAGGGCAGTTGGCCTTCGCCTAGTGAAGGAAGGCCTCTAGTTGATGTCGGTAACCTCGTCGGTGGAGGAAGCCAAAAGTGGAGTAGGTCAAGACTGACCGAACCACTCTAAATCTCTGGTTTGCGTTTATTTTGAGCTCTTTATCATTACTGCAAACCTCCTACATAGCTACTGCTCTCTGCGCTTTTACGAACAAGTTTCTAAGTTCTGATCCTTCCGAATCTGCATTCAGTCGTAAATCGGTGTTTTCGTACGATCTTTACATTGCAGCTTACATTTACGTTTTGATTCTATTTATAACTGCAAACTATCTTCTGTGCTTTTATGAACGAGTTTCTTTGCAGTTTACGTTTATGTTTTGATTCCTTTTATAACTGCAAACTGCGCTTAGACGCAATCTACGCTTAGACACAAACTGCGCTTAGACGTAAACTACGCTTAGACGCAATCTGAGCTTAGACGCAAACTGCGCTTAGATACAAACTGCGCTTAAATGCAATTTGCATTTAGACGCAAACTACATTTAGACGCAAACTGCGTAAACTGCGCTCAGACGTAAACTGTGTTTAGATGTAAACTGCACTTAATCATAAGTAATCTTAGAATCGGCTTTTGCATCAAAATAGTTTTTATCGAGCGAAAGCAGCTTTCGTTTTTAATTACTGAAAGATTTCCGCTGCACTAATTCACCCCCCCCTCTTAGTGCTCTCGATCCTAACAGTCATCAATAGTTTAAAAGCTCTTGGTAAAAGTTTTTTGAATATTAAACTTGTGAATAAAGTTTTATGTCCTCTTCCTAAATTTTGGGATCCTAAAGTAACGACTATTTAAGAATCAAATAACTTGAACTATTTTCGATTAAAGAACTTTTTAGGTCTTTGATAACCTATGAAATGATGTGCTGTTAGGATCGAGAGCACTAAGAGGGGGGGGGTGAATTAGTGCAGCGGAAATCTTTCAGCGATTAAAAACGAAAGCTGCGTTCGTTCGATAAAAACTATTTTGATGCAAAAGCCGATTCTAAGATTACTTATGATTAAGTGCAGTTTACGTCTAAACGCAGTTTGCGTCTAAGCGCAGTTTACGCAGTTTGCGTCTAAATGCAGTTTGTGTCTAAATGCAGTTTGCGTCTAAATGCAGATTGCGTCTAAGCGCAGTTTGCATCTAAGCGCAGTTTACGTCTAAGCTCAGATTGCGTCTAAGCGTAGTTTGCGTCTAAGCGCAGATTGCGTCTAAGCGTAGTTTGCGTCTAAACACAGTTTGCGTCTAAGCTCAGATTCGGAAAGATCTAAACTTAGACACTTGTTCGTAAAAGCGCAGAAAGCAGTTTGCAGTTATAAATGGAATCAAAACGTAAACGTAAACTGCAAAGAAACTCGTTCGTAAAAGCGCAGAAGACAGTTTGCAGTTATAAATAGAATCAAAACGTAAATGTAAACTGCAATGTAAAGATCGTATGAAAACACCGATTTACGTCTGAATGCAGATTCGGAAAGATCAGAACTTAGAAACTTGTTCGTAAAAGCGCAGAGAGCAGTAGCTATGTAGGAGGTTTGTAGTAATGATAAAGTGCTCAAAATAAAAGCAAACCAGAGATTTAGAGTAGTTCGGTCAGTCTTGACCTACTCCACTTTTGGCTTCCTCCACCGACGAGGTCACCGACGTCAACTAGAGGCCTTCCTTCAATAGGTGAAGGCCAACTGCCCTTTTACAGTTTCACTCCTTTTGACGGGCTCAGGAGACAACCCTTACAGAACCTTTCTCTCCTCTCTTTACAACTCAAGACTTGAAGAACAGAAAGAGGAGAACTTTTGGACTTTACACAAATTTGAGCTCTTAGAATCAAAGAAAAGATCAAGAATTTGGTGTAGGTCTGTATCTTTTCAGTGCTGAATGGTTGGGGTATTTATAGGCCCCAACCCAGTTCAAATTTGGAGCTCAAAACGATCAAATCCCGGAATTCCGAGATCAGGCGGTTGCACCTCCTGACTGGGGCGGTTGCACCACCTGGCAAAGCTCGAAGACTGAGCCTCTGGGCGGTGCTACCTCTGTTAGGGGTGGTTGCACCTCTCTGCCAGAGCTCGAAGACCGAGCTCAGGCGGTTGCACCGCTTGGCAGAGCTCGAAACTTGAGCTCTGGCGGTGCTACCTCCTGACAGAGGAGGTTGCACCGACCAGTCTCGCTCGGAGACTGAGCCCTAGGCGGTTGCACCTCTTGGCTGGGGTGGTTGCACCGCCCAGTCTCGCTGGGAGACATAGCCTGGGCGGTGCTACCTCCCTGCCTGGGCGGTTGCACCTCCCATAGCAACCTGGGTCCGAATGGGTTGAACCATTCGACCCAATTTGAGTTCTTCAGGGGCCCAATTGCCCCAGGATTAAGCTAATGGGATCACCTCCCATTTCTAACTTAATCAAAGTGCTAACTACGATTATTTCCTAAGACATATTCTGCAGCTTGCTTCGGTGCGTCACTCGCTTCTTCCGGCGTGTTTCCGGCGAACTTCCGTCGATCATCCGATGAACCCTCGGTGATGCTCCTACGGACTTCCGGCAAACTCCTGGACTGCGACGATCCACTTGGCAAGTTCCGACGAGCTCCTTTGGCAAGCTTCTGGACTTCTCGGATTTGTTCCCGCAGAACCTCCGACGACTGTCCGAACTTCCGTCGAGCTCTCGAACTCCCAATGTGATCATTGTCATGACTCCGGCGCAACTCCTGCTGCATGTCTTACTTTCATCGTAGTTAATCCTGCACACTTATCTCAACACATACATTAGACAACAAATGACAATTGACTTCATCATCAAAATCCGAGATTCAACAATCTTCCCCTTTTTTATGATGACAATCAATTGATAATGGAGTTAACCTTAACTCCCCCTGTCTATATGCCATACTTCTTGAATTTAAAAACTTTATAAATTCAAGAGACATATTCCCATCATGATTCCTATCATAATGTATCTCTTTGAAGATGATGTCAAGGCTTGACATACATTTTCAAATATAACAAGTTTGAATGATGGTTATTGTAGCAATTCATCATATTGTAAGATATCGACATGTAAAGCTGTGAAGCAAGATTTTGATATCATTACATGATGTACACATTTCGAATATTTTAGCAAGTGTAGCATTGCATCACATGGTAAGATATCAGTTCGTACGATGCAAATTTTTGTTTGATATCTTGATACAGGGCATATGGCAATCATATATTTCTTGGTGATGCAAGTATGGCCTAATCATAGCATCAGTGATAGCAACCATATCAACATCAGTAATAGCAACCATATCATTTTCAGTGATAGTAGGTATGACCTAATCATAGCATCAGTGATAGCAACCATATCAACATCATCAGTAATAGCAACCATATCATTATCAGTGATAGCAGGTATGGCCTAATCATAACATCAGTAATAGCAACCATATGAATTTATATTTTTCTCCCCCTTTGTCATCAACAAAAAGCATGGTAGCATTATCAAAAAGCATGGTAGATGTGATTCCAGCAGGTTATCAAGCACATAAAGGAAGGCATGACACATATAATACTTTGAATATCTCTTCTCCTTGTTATGTTATAGTTCGTTGCTTGAAGGAGGAAACTCATTTTTCAAAAAGTTTTCATAAGAGTGTACAGGAAAATCCTATTTTTAGCATTCAAACCGAAAATAAGATGAACTTCTTACATGCATTCGGATATAAGTAAGCTACTGATTTTCAAAAACATTTGTCACATAATTTCCAACATGTTATTTGATCAAGTGATACCAAGGCATGTAATAGTAATCAATAACGTCCGAAAAATAATTTTAACTAGTTTAAGTATTCGGACACATCAACATTCCTAATTCTCTTCTTATGAAATCAAATTGTTCTTCACTTAGAGGTTTTGTAAAGATATTAGCTAGTTGATGTTTCATATCAATGTCATATTGCTGACTTATCAACTACATTGGTATGTCACTTTATATTTATCAAGGCATAAGGTTTTCAAAACATTTAGTTTCAATGTAAAATTCGAGATAAACAACAAGAGATGTTTTTAACTTTGCATATGCTTATAGATCAAGGTAAAGAGTAACATATGGAGTTTACAACATATCAGGTAACCATATCAAAGACAAAGTCCTTCATGATGAGTAACATAAGGAGTTTTCAACATGCCATATCAAAGACAAAGTCCATGAGGAGTTTATAACAACAACGGATGATTGTGTTCATACAAGCTCATTCATGAGGTGGAAGGTTAAAGTGCCTAAATAAAGAGTCAAATTGTCGATGAATTTGCTGCAGCTCAGTTAGGATTTGATCTTGTCGAAGTTCAAGCCGTTCTTGTCTTTGTTCGAATCGGTCCATCCGAATCCCAATATCTTCGACAGATGATGTGTGAGTTTGCTCAAACGGATGTGTTTCCTCAAAGGGACAGATCGGAGGAGATTGGGTATCCCTAAAGACTAGTGTTTCCGGTTCTAGTTCAGGTTGAGGGGGATCAGTTCTTCTTGGCATTCTAACCCAGTTGCCGTTTCTATAAAAACATCTTAATCGGTGAAGTAGATTTTTATTAATTATGCTGAATCTATCTACTTTTATTACTTCTTCTTCCGGTGGTATTAGAATATCATAGGCTTTCATTATTCTAGTTATTATACCACCATATGGGAGCATCATGTCTTTCTTAGATAGTTCCAACATGTTTTGTTGGATAAGATAACCAAGACATATATCATTTCCTTTCATGATCATATACATAGTTCCTAATTCTAATTGGCTTACTTCATCATGATGATATTGTTTAGGAAGAATGATGCTAGTTAGGATGTGATGAAGTACCTTAGTGTTTAGAGGCAGTAAATGTTCACAACTTTTAGGAACAAATTCTAAGTTCGGATTGGCAAAAATTGTTTGTAGGGCTTCAACGTATGTTGTTCCAACATTTTCATCATCCCATGATCCTCTAAAGTAAAGTCCTCTACTTTTCATGGGAATGCCTATCATGTCGCAAATGAATCTATCCGTAATTGAAATATGTTGTCCTAAGAGATAGGTGGACATCCTTTCTTCTTCATCTACTAGTATGTTGTTGTAAAATAATCTTACTAGTCTTGGATAGATGGGTTCATTAATTTGTAAGATAGGGAGTAGTAGATCTAAGTTTGCAAACCACTGGATTGTCTCTAAGTCTCTTAGCTCACTTAAATCTACGTATTTTCCCTTGTTGACATTCCTAAGTTCAAAAGAGGAAAATTTTTCAGCATGGTATTTTGAATCGAAAAGGGTGGAATCAAAGTCTTCTACTAATCTCCTCTTTCCTTTGTCCCTTGAGGATCTTCTAGATCCCATAACTACTGCTGTTTAGAATAATAGTGATGAGCAAAAGTAAATGAATCAAGAAATAGAGTTTAAGGGCTTCTTAGAGAGTACCTTAATGAGATCTTCAAGAGAGGGATCTTCAAGAGAGGGAAGGAATATTGATACTTTGCTTCGAAATGAAGAGTATTTGGGATGCTAAGATGGGGGAAATGGGGATGGAGGAGGCTTAGGAGAGTAGAGGAGGGAAGGAAATGAGTTGGGGTCGGTTTCACCGCCGGCCCTAGCTTGAGTTATAAAGGGGCAGAGTTGCGGGCGGTTGCACCTCTGGCTGGAGCGGTGCAACCGCTTGCAACACGTGATAGCTGGAGGTGCTACCTCCAGCTGGGGCGGTGCCACCGCCTGGTGAACACTTGTTCTGATCTGAGAATTTTTCTGTCTTGAGGAGAGTTTTCATTCCCAGTAATCAACTTTATTTACGTAATTACGTAAGAATTTTCATTTTAAGACAGGGACTTTGGCACGATCAAGGTAGATTTTTAATGTGCACATTCTCAATGTCGTACACATGTTTGTGATAGTTTCTTCAAGTTGATAAGTCTTGCAAGTTCATGACAGAGTTAGTCATTTCATGATACGAGTTAAATTAGAAGGTTATGAAAGGATGAAATTGATGGGTTCGAAAATCCAGGGATATGTGAATTTGGGAATCATACGTTTCTAATTCTTGAAAAGTTAAACAGGATTGTATCTTGGTCGCATTTGTGATTTTACCCTTGTTGTTGTTTCCGAAGGTGACATAGCCTTCGTCTTTGTTAGTGATATTAGAGAATTGAGATGGATCTCCGGTCATATGCCTTGAGCATCCACTATCAAGGTACCATCTCTTGCTCCTAGCTTGCGATGGTGTGGGTTTCTACAAGAAAGGATGATTTTTAGGTACCCATTTGCTTTTGGGTGCCTCAAAGATAGATCTACATTGTTTATCATATTGCATAGAGTTTATCATGGTTCCTTTAGGAACCCAAATCAATTTGTTTGGACTAATTTTCTTGAATGGACAATAATGCGTCTTGTGTCCAATTTTGCAACAAAAGTTACATTTTGCTTGGGGTTGAACATGTAAGATGGGGCCTTTTATAAAAGTGGTTGGATTTAGGTGAGGACTTCTCACAAATCCAATTCCACTTCTTTTTGGAACGTGACCCTTGTTTGCAAGGATCATGTTCAATGACTTGCTACCAACCTCGAATTTCTTCAAGGTGTCCTTAAGTAGTAGGTTTTCTTTTTGGAGAGTTTCTAGATCATGACATTTGATACATGAATTTAAACTATCATGATATTCAATTTTTAACTTATCAAAATCATAGGTAAGACTATCATGCTCCTTTTTCAGCAATTTGTATTTTCTATTGATAATCTTGCATTCATCAAATAAGTCATGGAAGGCATTTAATAATTCATCGAAAGATAAATCAGCATCTAATAAATTCGTTACCTCCTCTCTGATGGCCATTAAGGCGTAATGAGCAACTTGCTCGGTGTTGGACTCCTCTTCTTCAGACGCGCTCGAATCATCCCATGTTGCTTTAAGCGCCTTCTTTTTTGTTGTTCTCTTTTTGGCTTGGGGACAATCACTCTTGTAGTGTCCCGGCTTTTTGCACTCATAGCAAATAACTTGGTCTTTCTTGGGTTCAAGTTTACTTTTAGTGTCATTCTTAAACTTGTTTCTTTTAATGAATTTTTTAAATTTTCTTGTTAGAAGTGCCAAGTCATCATTACAGTCCTCATCACTTGAGTTTTCTTTCAAGTGATCTTCCAAAGTTCTAAGTGCCATATCCTTCCTGTTCTTTGGAAGGATGTCTTCTTGCTCTTCATGAGCTTTGTAAGTTATCTCGTAGGTCATTAATGACCCAATTAGTTCTTCAAGAGGGAAGTTGTTTAGATCTTTTGCCTCTTGAATAGCAATGACTTTAGGATCCCAACTCTTATGAAGGGATCTTAGAATCTTATTTACGAGCTCAAAATCCGAAAAACTTTTTCCGAGTGCTTTTAGACCGTTGACAACATCCGTGAAACAGGTAAACATGTCGCCAATAGTCTCACTCGGTTTCATCCGAAAAAGTTCGAAAGAGTGTAACAAAAGATTGATTTTTGACTCTTTCACTCTACTTGTGCCTTCATGAGTCACTTCGAGCGTGTGCCAAATATCAAATGCAGTTTCACAAATCGAAACACAATTAAACTCGTTTTTATCAAGTGCGCAAAATAAGGCATTCATAGCCTTTGCATTAAAAGCGAAAGCCTTCTTCTCCGAATCGTTCCAATCGATCATTGGAAGAGAAGACTTTGAAAAACCATTCTCAACAAAATTCCAGAGTTCAACGTCCATAGAAATAAGAAAGATCCTCATTCGGGTCTTCCAATAGGTGTAGTCCGTCCCATTAAACATGGGTGGACGTGTAATGGAATGGCCCTCTTGGTTTCCGGCGTAAGCCATCTCTCTTGGGTTTTAATCCGTTTGAGAGTTAACCGGGCTCTGATACCAATTGTTAGGATCGAGAGCACTAAGAGAGGGGGGGTGAATTAGTGCAGCGGAAATCTTTCAGCGATTAAAAACGAAAGCTGCGTTCGTTCGATAAAAAAATTTTTATGCAAAAGCCGATTCTAAGATTACTTATGATTAAGTGCAGTTTACGTCTAACCACAGTTTGCGTCTAAGCGTAGTTTACGCAGTTTGCGTCTAAATGCAGTTTGCGTCTAAATGCATATTACATCTAAGCGCAGTTTGCATCTAAGCGCAGTTTACGTCTAAGCTCAGATTGCGTCTAAGCGCAGTTTGCGTCTAAGCGCAGATTGCGTCTAAGCGCAGTTTGCATCTAAACACAGTTTGCGTCTAAGCACAGTTTACGTCTAAGCTCAGATTCGGAAAGATCTGAACTTAGACACTTGTTCGTAAAAGCGCATAAGGTAGTTTGCAGTTATAAATGGAATCAAAACGTAAACGTAAACTGCAAAGAAACTTGTTCGTAAAAGCGCAGAAGACAGTTTGCAGTTATAAATAGAATCAAAACGTAAATGTAAACTGCAATGTAAAGATCGTATGAAAACACCGATTTACGTCTAAATGCAGATTCGGAAAGATCAGAACTTAGAAACTTGTTTGTAAAAGCGCAGAGAGCAGTAGCTATGTAGGAGGTTTGTAGTAATGATAAAATGCTCAAAATAAAAGCAAACCAGAGATTTAGAGTAGTTCGGTCAGTTTTGACCTGCTCCACTTTTGGCTTCCTCCACCGACGAGGTCACCGACGTCAACTAGAGGCCTTCCTTCAATAGGCAAAGGCCAACTGCCCTTTTACAGTTTCACTCCTTTTAACGGGCTCAGGAGACAACCCTTACAGAACCTTTCTCTCCTCTCTTTACAACTCAAGACTTGAAGAATAGAAAGAGGAGAACTTTTGGACTTTACACAAATTTGAGCTCTTAGAATCACAGAAAAGATCAAGAATTTGGTGTAGGTCTGTATCTTTTCAGTGCTGAATGGGTGGGGTATTTATAGGCCCCAACCCAGTTCAAATTTGGAGCTCAAAACGATCAAATCCCGGAATTCCGGGATCAGGCGGTTGCACCTCCTGACTGGGGCGATTGCACCGCCTGGCAGAGCTCGAAGACTGAGCCTCTGGGCGGTGCTACCTCTATCAGGGGCGGTTGCACCTCTCTACCAGAGCTCGAAGATCGAGCTCAGGCGGTTGCACTGCCTGACTGGAGAGGTTGCACCGCCTAGCAGATCTCGAAACTTGAGCTCTGGCGGTGCTACCTCTTGACAGAGGAGGTTGCACCGCCCAGTCTCGCTCGGAGACTGAGCCCTGGGCGGTTGCACCTCTTGGCTGGGGCGGTTGCACCGCCCAGTCTCGCTGGGAGACATAGCCTGGGCGGTGCTACCTCCCTGCCTGGGCGGTTGCACCTCCCACAGCAACCTGGGTCCGAATGGGTTGAACCATTCGACCCAATTTGAGTTCTTCAGGGGCCCAATTGCTCCAGGATTAAGCTAATGGGATCACCTCCCATTTCTAACTTAATCAAAGTGCTAACTACGATTATTTCCTAAGACATATTCTCAGCTTGCTTCAGTGCATCACTCGCTTCTTCCGGCGAGTTTCCGGCGAACTTCCGTCGATCATCCGATGAACCCTCGGTGATGCTCCTATGGACTTCCGGCAAACTCCTGGACTGCGATGATCCACTTGGCAAGTTCCGACGAGCTCCTTTGGCAAGCTTCTGGACTTCTCGGATTTGTTCCCGCAGAACCTCCGACGACTGTCCGAACTTCCGTCGAGCTCTCGAACTCCCAACGTGATCATTGTCATGACTCTGGTGCAACTCCTGCTGCATGTCTTACTTTCATCGTAGTTAATCTTGCATACTTATCTCAACACATACATTAGACAACAAATGACAATTGACTTCATCATCAAAATCCGAGATTCAACATGTGCAAGGCATATGATGAACATAAGAACAACCTTTCAAAGAACAAGAAAGATTTGGTACTTCGAACAATAAAATACCACTTGAGTGATAACTCAAGTGATAATGATGATGACCTTAAACTTCTCATAATAAAGCTTAAAAAGTTCTTAAAATAATAATTAAATAATAAAAATAAACTTAAAAAGAAGAAGAAAGTATTCAAGGTAGCTTGGGATAAATCGAGCTCATTTGATGATGAGAAACAAACCAACAAAGACAAGGTGGCAAACTATGCCTTAATGACTTTCAACGACGAGGTAACCAAAACCCCCTTAGTTTATTATGAAATTACTTGATACATTTCATAAATTATTTTTAAATTAGTATATAAAATAAAAATAATAATAAATAAATAAAAGGGGATCATGCTTTTCTTTCTAGTGTTTTTAAAAAATTTAAAAAATTAATCATGATTTTCTTTATGATAAAGGAACAAAATGTTAGATTTAAATCTAATGATTGTACACCTAATGAGATTAATCGTACATATATTTTTAAGAAGCAATAATATGTATCTTGATTTCCGTATTACTTTTTTATTTTGATTGAAGATGCTTTATGTTTAATGAAACCATGCTTGATGATTTAATGTTGCATGATGATTTGTCATAATAATGATTTTTTTATTATACTATTGATCTTTATCGTGATGAACTTTGCTTTTAAACAATGATGTATATTTTTTATTTGGCATAAAAGTCAAAGGCTTTCTTGTATGAAATAAATCACATAAATTGAAATAAAAAATGGAGAATACATGTTTCTTGAAAATATCTCTAAAGCTTTTTTATTTTTTTCAATAAGTGATTCTTAGTGATGAATTTATTTTATGTTATCTCTTCAATTATGAAAATAAATTTGATGATTTTACATTTTGAAACTATGCATGATGAGTTGAAGTAATAATGGTTTGAATGCACGAATCGATAATCTTTTTGTCACGGGAATTATGATTCCTTCACTTGATACTGTAAATTTTTATGATTCATGATGAATTGAGATATTATGCATGAATCAAGTTCTCATGTGAATCTATCTATGTTGCTTTCCTTGAATTGTTCGAAAAGTGATTTTGATGATGATTTTGGATCTATTTTCATATGACTCATTTTACTAATGAGATGATATATCCAACTAAATCATTTATCGTATTTATGACTTATGATATATTCAACATGAAACATCTTTCCTGATGCATGTATGATTCACTCTTTTAAGAGAATATTTAGCAAATCGTGATAAGTTGAGATTTTCTTTATATGAATCAAGATTTTTCATTGTTCTCTTATAATTCTACTTGCTATATATTAAAAAGAAGCATTATTGAAATCATGATCTTTAGTTCTCGGAATCAAAACTTGATATTTTCCTTATGTGAATTAAGATCCCTCACATTTTATTGTCAAATGATTTCTTACATTTTATTAAAGATAATATTTATCAAAATGAATCATGTCTTTTGGTATTCACATGATTTTATCTTTCATGATATGATTTTTTTATATAATTCCTTATATTCATGAAGTATATCTCATCACCAATTTTTTCTTGATATCTTCCTTATGATGACTTGAATATTTACACATTTGTGCTATTCTCCTCTTTTTGCCTATGACAAAGGGGGAGAATGAATTACTAGTGTGCACATTTCAAGAAAAGTATATTGCTAGCTTGCAAAGAAAGATAAAACTTGTAAGCTTACATATCTCAAGGGAGATAGTCTTGCTAGCTTGTGTATTACAAAAATTAGCAAAAAAGTGATATCTTGCACATTGTAAAGAGAAGCAAAAAGTTGCTATCTCAAAAGAAACAAAAACTTTTCTAAACTTTATATCTCAAAAAACTTTCTAGCTTACCTTTTCTAAAATGATATGAAATTTTCTAGCTCATATATTCTAAAATGATGTAAAATATGCTAGCTTGCATGATGCAAAATTTATATTTTTATTAAAAACTTGCTAGCTTGAACATCGCAAAGAAAAGCAAAATTGCTAACTTATATATTCTAAAATGATGAAAAATTCGCTAGCTTCCATGTTAAAAAATGATATAAAAATTGCTAAATTTGCTAGCTTGAACATTGCAAAGGAAGCAAATATTGCTAGCTTATATTTCTCAAAAGAGAAGAAAGAACTCACTAACTTCCATGTTCCAAAGTGATAAAAAATTTGCTAAATCGGTAAGCTTGCATATCTCTAAATCTTGAAAGTTACACTTCTCCATTTTGTTGATGACAAAGGGAGATAAGGTATGATGATAATCATGCATAGGATGATGTACTTAGATATTTTGATTATGCATGATTTTATAATGACATGTTGATTAGATTCTTAATTTATGTCTGAATTTACATTTCTATCAATATGGCATATTGATAGGGGGAGTTTAGTTAAACTCCGTCATCAATTGGTTGTTATCATCGAAAAGGGGGAGATTGTTGAATCTCGGATTTTGATGATGAAACCAATTGATAATATTATGATCTAATCTACATTTCGAGTGACATAGGACTAGCTTCGATAAGAAGAGGCAATTTGATTAAAGCAAGAGGATTGGGTGATGTGTTGGGAAAAGGCTTCGTGCCGTGAATTCAGACATCGGGCCGAACGATCGAACATTGCGCCAAAGAGATCGGAAGTTGCGGGTATCAACATACTGATTGGGCAATATGCCAAAGGAGAAGATGATGCACCGAAGGATCGGACTACGTGCTTGAAGAACCAATGACATGTTGGACAATATATGATTCGTATTTTATAATAATTTGTCTAGATCGAGTTAGTTTAGGTCATAATTGAGTTGGTTTAGAATGTAATTAAGTTAACTTAATTAGGAGCCAATTAGGCCCAAAGTGGGGCTGTTTTAGGTCAAGAGAAAGGCTCATTCAGTGACCCAAAAGTTGGGTTAGGCACCGTCGATCAATGCGATGGCACCGCTAGTGGCTTAGTCTCCGAGACATAGCCTCCAAGACTGTGTTAGGTGATAGTACCGCCCAATATTAGGTAATGGTACCACTAGTCTGGGCAGTAATATCGCCCAAACACAGTCTCCCAAACTATCATGCGATGGTAGCACCAAGTGTTAGTGCTACAAGCGATGGTACCACCCAACATAGACGGTGGTACTACTAGGACCCGAGAAACTCGGGATGAGACCTTTTTTTTTCTCCAATTTTGAAGACATTTGGGATCTATAAATACCCCAAATATTCTTGCATGAAGCTGTAAGAATTGAGCATGAAATTAAGTTAAAAAAGGGGGAAAGAATACTTGAAAATTTTAGGAAACTCTCTTATGAATTAGGATCACTTTTTCTTAGTATTTAAAAGTTTGTCTAAAGGGAAAAGTGAGGTCTAAGAAAGAGAGGCTTGTAAGGGTTGTCTCCTAAACCATAAAAAGGAGAAAGAGTGTAAAAGGGTAGTTGATCTTCGCACATTGAAGGAAGATCGTTAATGGATGTCGGTGGCCTCGACAGAAGAGGAATCAGGAGTGGATGTAGGTCACGATGACCGAACCACTATAAAAATCTAGTTTACATTTTCTTTAAGCTTTTTACTTTAATTACAAATTGAATTCTTATTTTCACTATGCTTCTGTACGTTTTCAAGTCTAGCATCTTTATGATATTAATTTTCATCATATAAAGTTTTTCAAAATTGATTAAATTTTTTATTTTTATCCACCGCACTAATTCACCCCCTCACCCCCCCCCCCCCCCCCCCCCTTCTCTTAGTACCGACTCGATCCTAACACTAGGTTCTTTTTTGTTACCACCACCTATTCTCCTCTCTCCCTCTCCTCCTCGTACTATAGCTCCTATTTGGGGCATGTGGACAACAAGAAGAGGCTTGTTTGTGTGGTGCATGCGAGGAAGAGTTTTGGGTAGCAATTTGATGAGCGTCTTCGTAGCCCCTACCGTATGGATCACCGCTAGAAAGAAGGGCATTTGAACTCCTTCATCTAATCCCATAGATCTATAGGATTTCAAGGATATACGATCTCTTTAGGTAATTCTTTTGTGCGTAGTTTTTTAGTTTCGTGACTTTTTGCACATCAAGTTTTGCTCGATGATAAGAGATCTTTTTCTGTGGGAATTCTGAAATTTTATTTTATATTCTTCCACTACGCATGTGATGTCGCCTTAGATTTTCTAACAATTGGGTATTAGGTCTCTATCCAACTACCCAAGCCTCTTGAATTAGTGGATCTCTACCTAATAATCTCTCATTGGCTCTTATTGGATCTTATCCACAAGATCTAATAATTCAGGGGCTTATTGGATATCCAATAAGATAGGGGCTCTAGTGGATATCTCATATTCGAATCTCTACTCGTCATAACTCCTATCATATATGTGTGACCCTCTAGGCCCAATATCGAATTGGCCTTGAATCATACTTATCGGAACTCCTTCTTAGTGAATTATTATCTCCAAAATAATTCACTCGGCTCATCGACTAAGAACGTACTAAGCCACTACGTCATAGTCCCTAAACGATATAGAGGAATCTAATCTATTAGACTTATTTGTATGCAATTACCATATATCTATAACTCCTTATCTATATAATATCTCAGAGATCGTATACTAGGCATGGTGCTAAAAGACCCATATGGAATATACTTGAGTCTCGCTCTAATCGAATTCTCCTAGAGAACTCATTCTCTCTCAATTCGAATGACTTTGACCAAGGATTTTCTTAAGCAAGAATACATAGGATATTCCTCTTATGACACTGAGAGCATATGATCCTTTATCGACACTCTATTGTTGTCGAAAAGTTGACTACCACTCTCGATGAGTGGTTATATTAGATTTAAAACTTTTTGACCTATAAATTCAATATCAAATAGTGTATTCATACAAAACATTCTTAGTATCTCAAGTCTAAGAACCAAACACATAATTGGGATGACGAACTCACTATTTAACAATGAGGTATCATCAATCATCCAGCATTCCGTGAGTAAATCAATCAATGATCTCATTCTCCAATAAGCACTTATATTATATCCCTAATGTCCATTTAATTAGAAATTAATGACAAAATAAAGTTCCCGCTAAAACTTTTCATTAATTTATTTAGTAACAAAATCATCCATCACCAAATATTACCATAGAAATATCATTTTATCAATTTATTTATTTTTAGTGATAGGTCTTAAATGTATAAGCCACAAAATCTGTCGTCAATAAAAATCACAATTCATTGAACACTAAAACTTTTAGTCACCGGGCTTAAGTTGACGGAAGCAGATGATAACTCATTCCGTCACTATTTTTTTATGATAATTTTTTAAGTCTCGGTGAAGACTCTTATTCGTAGCTAATGGTCATTTTTCTTGTCCTGCACTTCAGATAATCATAATATTTCATAACATATTTGTTATTAATTATTAGAAAATTTATTTTATATCGATATTTTTATTCATGGACCATTAATTATCACGTAGAGTTGTTTTTTTCACCAGATAGTTACATGTTTTCTACCACTAACCATCTGCTATCTTCTGTATGTAAAATAATGTCTATGCTTTCTTAGATAATATAGCCGACATAGAAGCGTGCAATGGTTCTCCATGAAAGGTTCGGATATCTCCCGAGATTTGCAATTCAAACATACCTGCAATATCTAGCCTTCAAAATTTTCACCAATTAAGGAATGACGATACCAAGTGTTCTCCATGCCTACTTCGTTCTCCATCGCAGGTTAATATCTAGCAGACTCCAGTCGTTAAGAAGTGAGGTTCTCGAGTGTTCTCTATGGTTCCTTAGAAAACATAGGCCATTGTAACCGAAATCACCATTCTTCTTCAAGTTACACTTCGCATTTTGCCAGAAAAATCGCTTAATCACGCGTTCCATTTAGGAAATGCATCGGAGTGTGAGCTTCTAATTAGGTGGAGTTATAGTGGGGTTTCAATTTCGGTGACGGTTAAAAAATTTATGTTAATGAATAACATCGCTGGCGTTTCCTCGCAGTAGCTGACTGTTGCGTAACACCCATTACTTGTTGGGTGCTGCAATTACTTCGTAGCTATCAGAACGTCGTATCTCATACGTCTACTGACCAGTTCTATAGGGGAGTGACGTGTAATCTTATTATTTGAAGTGACAAAATTCTTTGCATTTTTTATCTCTATTATAATTAGGATGATTTCTTTATAAAGTATTTATATTTTTAATATTTCCTAAAAGGTATCTTCTCCTTTGTTTTTTTCTCAAGCAATATCTCTAATTTAAAAAATACTCAAAATATTCCTCAAAAAATTTTTTGCTCATTTTTTTTATCAGTTTTCAACTGTTACAATATTTTCATCTGGCTCTTTTATAATATTTATAATAATTTATTGATATATTTAAAACACTATGAATACTTTTGCAAAAATACTATAAATAATATCTATTATGCTTCTTTGATTGTCATTGCTCATAATGCTTCTTTTGTTGTCATTATTCATACATCATTATAATATTATACTTTTAGGTTTGTAATTAATTTGGTTGATGTTATGAGTCTATTTAGATCATTTATAATATTTTTAAATAAGAGACTATAATATTTTTATTGTGGTGGTTAAAATATTGTAACAAGCTAATTTTTAAATTCTATTTTCGTGATATTGTTTTTTAATTAATATAAAAACCTATATGAATCATAATATAATATATCAAATGGTTTTTAATGTGTTTTAATTTTATTTGACTTATTTATAATATTTTTAAGCAGACTTTATAGCATTTTTATTGTGATGATTAAGATACTATATCAAAATATTGTAATAAACCAAAATACTATAATAGATGAAAAAATTTTAAAGAATAATTTGAGTAGTTTTCAAAGTAGGAGTCCTGCTTGTTAAAAAAATTAAAGTATATCGATTAAAAAATACTCAAAAGATGAGTATTTTCTATACGAATCACCATTTTAACTATAGTATTTGACTGAATAAACAGTGCTCGTTGCTATATCATAAATAATACTATCATAAAAATATACATATTGTTCTGAAATGCAATATATATATATATATATATATATATATATATATATATATATATATATATATATATATATATATATATATATATATACTCAACTAGAGGGACGCTATGCGCGTGCACATTCCGGTGGTTTCGGGCCAACAGTCTGCCCCCGTAGGGGGTAGCGGGTCCCACCAAACACGGAAACGGCCGCATCTCAGCAGAGTTGGCTACCGGCCACTGATCCAAATACCTGCCGCCGATTTCTTTCCTTTATGCGCCGACGTTCGTGTCCATCCTCTGTGGAGGACAAATCCACGGTGTCCAACTCCCTCTAATCGCCCGGTGGACACCTCGAACACTCATGGGATTGACGAATTTCTTCCTTCCGTGTCCCTTGCATCACACCTGATCAGAATATCTTAACGTCTTTCCTACTGAAAAAAAAGAAAAACTTCCCTCGTTTTACCGTGCACAGTACCTCTTCTACAAGAGCCTACAATTGTGCCGTTTCTTCCTTGCAAACTAACCGTCCACGTAGCGAACTGATTGTTGTCTTCCAACTCTACATCCCTTCTTCCTCTTTTCTTTTCGAATCCCACCACCGTCTCCGTCCCGCCTCTTCCGATCTCCCATTGAGCGCAGATACTTCTTTCTGTTCCTTTCTTGACGCGTAAATTGTAGCATCAATTCCACTCTTATTTTATCTTCATCATCTCCTTTGTTGTCCTTCGTGGCTTGGGTCTTTTTGCGGTTGCTGGTTAGAAGAGAGCGACTCGCGGGGGATGATGGGGAGAAAAAGCATGAGCAGAGCGTCGCCGTTGCTCCTCCTGCTGTTGGGATCGGGGTTGTTCTTCGCGGCCTACAACCTGCTCGCGATGGTCCACCACCACCAGCGGCGCGAATCGGGGAGGGAGCTGCCGCGCGACGATCAGGTCACTTGGATGCCCCACGAGGTGAAGGGATCGAGCGGGCCGAGGAGGCCGTTTCACGTCGCTGTCACGGCGACCGAGACGACCTACAGCAGGTGGCAGTGCCGGATAATGTATTACTGGTACAAGAGGGTGAAGGACGGGGAGGGGTCGGAGATGGGAGGGTTCACCAGAGTGCTGCACTCTGGGAGGCCTGATAGCTTGATGGACGAGATCCCGACCTTTGTGGTGGATCCCCTCCCTGCCAACATCGATCGGGTGAGAATTCTACCCTCGGTTTTCGTTCTTATTTCTTGGTTTCATTATCAGAGCACTTCCTTGATTATTTATCAACAACATTTGTTTCATATGCTTCCTTAATTTGGTGCCAGGGGTACGTTGTCCTAAACAGACCTTGGGCCTTTGTGCAATGGCTAGAGAAAGCAACTATCGAGGAGGAGTAAGCTCATTCCTCCTAGAATATTGTGTCATTTTATTTTGTTTTCTGACAAAATGCTTCCTATTCTGGATCGCAAAAACTGCAGGTATATATTGATGGCTGAACCAGATCACATATTTGTGAAACCTTTACCAAACTTGGCTCGTGACGATTATCCTGCCGGCTTTCCATTCTTCTATATGAGCCCTGATGAACATGCACAGACAGTAAGGAAGTATTTTCCAGAAGAGAATGGTCCTGTGACTAAAATTGACTCCATAGGCAATTCCCCTGTGATAATTAAAAAGGTAGATATTGAATTTTTAATTGTTCACCGGATTATACTCTCTGACATTGTTAAATATGTTTTCTTTTATAATATAATATATATATATATATATATATATATATATATATATATTGGCAATCTTTCTAAGGTTTGTAATTGTTGTTTCTATAAGAAGTCATTCAATATTTCTAGAGTATTCTTAATAAACTATGCATTTTGTATTTGTCTCATTTCAGTCCATGCTAGAGATGATTGCTCCTACTTGGATGAATGTCTCTTTGAATATGAAAGCGGATCCAGAGACCGATAAAACGTTTGGATGGATTTTGGATATGTGAGAACTAATATGCTTAATTTATATCTCGACTAGTTTATAGACATTGAATTGATTAAGGTGATCAATGATTTATTATCTCTGTGGCATCATAGGTATGCTTATGCAATTGCAAGTGCATTGCACGGCGTTCAACATATCCTTTGTAAAGATTTTATGATACAGGTATTTACATTTTTTTTTTTGTGGTTGCTTCGTAATTTTTTTTTATGTATTAAATATATCACGATGATGCCTCTATGTGGATGATATTGTTTGATTACAGCCGCCTCTTGATGAAAAGTTGGGAAACACATATATTATCCATTTCACTTATGGATGTGATTATTCATCAAAGGTAACTTTGTCTACCAATTCATCCACACATTTTCATATTGTAGCAACTCGCCATACATTAAATATGCGTTGAATAGTAAGACAATTTTTTTGGAACTGCTCTTCATGATGTGTTTACTTTTATGCGTTGCTTTTTGTACAATATTAGGGTGAACTGACTTATGGGAAAATTGGGGATTGGAGATTTGACAAAAAATCCTATACCAGTGGTCTGCCACCAAGGAATCTGTCCTTACCTCCTCCAGGTGTTCCTGAAACTGTGGTTCGTAACTCTTCAAAAATACTATCGTAGTCCTTGAACATTATTAAGATATTCTTTCAAGTCTTCCTGTCCTAAATTTTGCATTTCCACAATGGCAAATACAAAGTTTTTTCTACCTTTTTAATTTCCTAATTTTGTCTCATTATTAATTCTACAATTTTTTTTAGTTTAGTTAATGTTTATTTATTTTTATTGCTAACATTTTATTGTTTTTTTCCAGTTACTTTTTATTGGACACTACACTTGTTTATAACTTGGATACATTTAAGAAAAACCTTGCTTACGTTTATATTTATCAGAACTTTTGAACCTATTTCTACTTCAAAGAATTAAATGTAAGGTTATCCAACAATTCACTTTAGGATCGGTTCCTACTAGGTAGCTTCTGAACTCGTTATTTGGATAATAAAAACCAAAACTATTATTAAAACAAATTATGCAGGAAAATTTGGATAGTTGAGTTCAATTAACCAGACACACATGTTGGACTGAGGACACTGAATTTTTATAGTTGGCATGAAATGTTTGGAAACTTAATTTCAATTGTTGTAGATGATCTTAATGGTTCAATGGCATATATAATATTGGGTTTTAAGGTGAAACAAGGCTTGTAAGATTGAAAATGTTACCTGGTTTAGCTAATAGTTGACTCTAAGGTCTTCTTATTAGGAACTCGTCTTCATTGTTTATCTTTGTAAAAAAAAGTTTACAATTAAGAATAGCCTTTAGTTCTTGCAAAAAAGGAACATGGCTTAGTGAAATGTTGAAATCATGAAAATTTTAGAGTATTATCTAGAAAAATAGAAAATAAGAAGTTATATATGCATTATAACGTCACAAATTAGTATAAAGGACTAAGAGGTGACTCGATGGGTCTCGGGCCTCAAAGTCGGGATCGGAAAGGAGAGTACATATCCTCACCACCCCCTTCTCTCCGTACATCAGTGTAGCATTGGCCAATGGTGGCAGTACACAAAATAAATGTTTCCTCATCTTCTTCACTGATTTATGGGATTTTTCTTGATTTCACTCTCCAGTTCGCTTCTTATGTTTTCTTTGTCATGAACTGATCCAATAAGATAATTACCCTTTTTGCTTTGCTGAGCTTGATGACCCAAAATGATTTAAGTTTAATTCAACAATATTATACCCATAAGATTCTTATAAAACAATCTAAGTTTTAACACAAGTAGAACTTAACTGGGGGCGTTACAGTCTTTTCCTTCCCTTTTCTCAATTGGATTCTGCCACAATGATAAATTGATTGCATTGGTTGGACTTTGGTCGACTCAGTTGATCTGTTCATGATTAGCCAACTTCTATTCTAGCCAACTTCCTAGGATGCCAAGAAATTGGCCACTTCAGTATCAGCACATTCTGATGAATCAGTTGAAAACTCTTGGTATAAGTCAATCCAGCAAAGCATGACGTCAAGTACTATGGTTAAGATTTGTACTGCAATAGTTCAGTGTAGTTCAAATTTAATGGCACAGGAATATGAATCAAACAGGTCCAGTTTGCTGTATAAGAGTCCAAGTGTATTGCTTTGCAGGGAGAAAAGCGTAGTAAAACCTGTTATTCGTATTTGACTTGCAGGAAAAAACTGAATTGAGGAGGATTAGAGGAAATAGACGGACAAATACAAGATGGAAACATAATGAATCTGTTAAATTCTGAAAAAGAATGTGTTTTTCATATCTTCCCTCCAATTATAAGCATTTGCCATGTGTCCTCAAATTCCATCAAACTCTCCAAATTTCTATATATTTAATTAATGCCCCTCTACCCTGACTATCATTCTTTAATTTTACTATATTATCTTAAAGATACATAATATTTTTGTTGGGTATATCTTTTGTACAATGACTTTTCATCTTATTTTAACCATACTATAAGCATTTGCACCTTTAGGAAAATTCCATATAGTTGGTTGTTTGTATTTTAAGGGATACTGATGTAATAAGAATAGAAAATTTTGCCTTCTTACAGACAAATAACCTCACTATTTAAGTCTGGCTTATCTGACTTTCAAAGGTATGCATGATTTCGAGGGTATTGATGCAAATTGATTTCTTAGGTGTAAATGTAAGTTAAGATGTCATTAAAAACATTTAAAGAAATGGCTTGCTTCAATTTTATTAATTACCTACACACGCTTTCCTAATAAGATTTCAATTTATAACCTAGAACTGTAATTTGCTGAAGTAATTGCCGATTAATTACATCAACACAAAAAGCCAAAACATACTCTCAAAGCAACCAAAAGAAGCTAAGAATTAAAAGAAAAACATGCATATTGACAACTCGTTCATAGTATGGCCCATATGTCTTTCACAACTGTGATGCAATAATTTCATGGGTAAGATGAGTTGCATAATGTTGCAGAATTAGTTGTCGAAAATGTATATTCCTTGACTATTTTAGCAAGTAACGAGTTTAAATGAATGCCTACCTACAATAAGAGCCTTTTCTTTGCCTTGCAAACGAATAACAACTGGTATGCTTGTCTGATAAGATGTTTTAATTAGAGCATTCTGTTGTACTGGAGATCTTCTGTGAGTTTAGAATATTGCTTTTTTTTATTGACCAATCAAACAACTATCAACGTCATCTCCCTGTTGGGTCCATCATATTCTTAATATTTTTGATGCAGGTGAAACTGGTAAAGATGATAAACGAGGCTACAGCCAACATCCGTGGGTGGGATGACGAAAGAAATTACCTCTAGGCGTTAACAACAAGTAGATATAGAATAGTTACATAAATATGAGATCACATGTAATGCAAGTTTTGTTAGCAAAGCATGACAAGAGAAGATGAACTAGTTTTTAAGGGTCTCAAATAAGGAATTCAGTGCTTGATGTCCATTCTTTGACTGATTGCGGGTGCAAGTCTTATTCTACAGGAATTCTTCCTGATTTACTGAACTGGAATGCTATCATGGAATATCCGCATAACTTGATATGTTCTCACCTTTCCTAGTTTTTACTCATTCTTGTTTGCATTAAGTTGTTATTTTGAGATGAAGTTCTTGTAAGAAATGATACTGAAATGTGAAAATTTTATGTAAAGATGGAAAATATCAAGTATCATAGATAAAAAATAAATTGTACATATCTTCCAGGTCAAATAAGATACCTCAGGTATTATGATTATAATTATGATTATTAATGGAGTAGAGATTAATCAAGAAGATAGAAAATAAGTTTATATTATTTTGTCATAATAGATACCTGTTGATAGAGGATATTCTGGTATCATCCAACTGGCAGTCAACTACATGGCGCCACTCTAGCTAAAGTAGCGCACATATCTTAAGGTAGTACGAAATGACATAGATTGATTCAAAAACAGTTGTATCCTGAAGTGATGCAGCCCGGCTCAGAAGCGACGTAGCCCAGCTCAGAAGCAACGTAGCCTGGCTCCGAAGAGGCGCATAGCAAATCCATGCCATTTGGAATTGCCTAAAGTGACACTTGCTAGCAAGGATATAACATCGCAAGGTATAGGGTTGGGAGGATGGTCCTGGAACAAACAAACTGCCCATATGAAATATTGGCACATGCCAGCAAGCATAGGGGGAGTTAACTCCCCACGAAAGGTATAAAAACCACCCATAGATAAATGTTGGGGAATAAGATTCACTATCCATAAAAACTGACTTAAGCTTTGGAGAGGTCAAGCTGAAACTCCCCTCTTTGGCGTTGACCTATTGTATAGGAACTCAAGACCAAAAGCCCCTCGCGGATCTGCTAGAAAACAGCTTAGAAGACGATAACTATGATTGTTCATCCATTTTTCATGAAGTTGATAGAACCCTAGTGGATTCTAAGCTTGGGTTTGATCTCTTTAGGAGATCGGTCTCCTTGAAACTCTATAGGGGTTCCTTCCTCCAAGTTGCTGCTCAAAAGCTGCTAAGAAGATTCATATATTGCTTGTCAAAATAGGATGAATATATGACTATTTATAGGGTTTCTAAACCCCAACTCCTAATAGGACTCCTACTCAAGACTCTTACTTCTAACCAACTCCTAATAAGACTCCTATTCTAAGAAGCAACCTCTCAACTAACCCTAACCCTAGCCGGCCTCTTTACCTCTTTAAAATGGGTTGGCTAGGTAGGTTTTACATGAATACCCCTTTCAATGAAACTCAATTAGGACTCTCCTAGCTAAAGTCCTAACAGACCTCCCTCTTCAAATAAGCCTTGTTCTCAAGGCTGACAATCCATGAATTCTAGGAATTTAATCTTCAAGTCATCATAGCTCTCCTAAGTGGCATCTTCTACTAGTAGGTTCGCCCATTGTATTAGAAGTTTAATAGTGGGTCATCGTCATCGAGTTACAATCCATCGATCAATAATGACACTCGGCTAGGTCTGGAGTTCTCATTGGGTAGTCATATTTGGTAGATGCCTTTGGGCTATCTCGTTTTGTCCCAGCTTGAGCTTTAAACACGACATATAGAAGACTAGATGAATTTGGGAGCTAGTGGGTAAGTCTAATCTGTATGCTACCGTTGCGATGCACTCTAAAATTTGGTAGGGTCTATAGAACCAAGGTGAAAGCTTCATAGATGCTCTGGTCTATATTGATGTTTGCTTGTATAGTTGGAGCCGTAGAAAGATCCAATCTCCTACTGAAAAATCTCTTTCGCCTTTGTGTTGATCATATTATTGTTTCATCCTTGCTTGAGCCTTTCCTTATAATGAGGGAAGCCATTCAATGAAGTCTATTGATATATCAGTCCATATAGAGTTTGGGACGGGTAAGGGTTGCAGCTTTCCGGGACTTTGCCACTATCTCGCCTTTATATCGTTGACATACATCACATTGTGCCACAAATTTAGCAATAATATTTTTCATCTCTACCCAATAAAAATTTTACTTAATTCTCTTATAGATTCTAAGGAACCCAAAGTGCTTGGCCGTAGGTGTGGAATGTATCTCTTGAATGATGGTCTTTATGCAAGTAGAATTTGAGCACAATGCATCCCTTATAGTGTAATTCTTTTGAGTCCTAACTGTAATGAGCCACGAAGCTTAGTACTTCCTCTAATTTTTTTTATAATCTTACTAGTCTCTGAATCTTCCTGTCATTCCCTCTTAATATCCTTAAGGAAGTCCCTGGTTGGAAGTGAAACGACTAAAAATTTAGCTTGCTTGGGTAGCCGCGAAAGCGTATCTGCAATAATATTCTCTTTCCCCTTTTTGTAAGTTATTTCGTAATCATATCCAAGAAGCTTTGTTACCTATTTTTGCTACTTAGGGGAAGATATCTTCTGCTCTAAGAAATATTTTAGGCTTTTATGGTCGGTCTTGATTTGAAAGCGTCACTCGATCAAATACGGTCTCTATTTGGTCACCGTATGCACAATCGCGAGCATCTCCTTATCGCAAATAGTCAGCTTGAGATGGGAAGAAGATAATGTCTTACTAGTATAAGCGAGGGGGTGGCCATCTTGCATTAGTATAGCACTAATTCCGACTATGGAGGCATTGGCTTCAATAACAAAAGTCTTGCCGAAATCGGGTAGTGCTAGTACGGACATTGTCATCATTTCGACTTTAAGTTTATCGAAGGCAGTGTCTTTGTCTGACCATTGGAAAACATCTTTTTTTAGCAAGGAAGTAAGGGGTGCACTGATCTTTCCATAGTTTTTCATGAACTTGCGGTAGTAGCTTGTTAAACCAAGAAAGCCATAAAGTGATTTTATGTTCCTCAGGGTTGGCTAGTTCTGCTTTAATTTTGAAGGGGTCCATCACCACACCTTCCTCTGATATGATATACCCAAGATATTTCACCTTCTGTTGAAGAAAGCTGCACTTCGATTTTTTGACAAAAATAACATGTTCTCGTAAAATCGTCAAAACAAATCGTAAGTGCTGAAAATGACTTTCAAGAGATGGGTTGTAAATAAGGATATCATCGAAAAAAACCAGCACAAACTTACAAATATAATTTTGAAAAATATCATTCATAAGGCTTTGGAAGGTGGAGGGAGCATTTATGAGACCAAAGGGTATTACTAAAAATTTGCAGTGGCCATTGTGTGTTCTAAAGGCGGTTTTTAGTATGTCTTCTTCGTACACTCATATTTGATGATACCCGGATTGAATGTCCAGCTTTTGCTAGTCATAGGTGCCCAACAAGCCAATCACGTGAGTGATGGCACGTGCGACTTAACATGGAATATTTTTGCTTATTATATTTTGGCATTTATCACTTTATATTAACTATTGTATATATGCATGTATATATTGTGATGTCCTTAGATCTATATAATGGGAATCAGATCATGATGAGATTATGATGATGAGATCGATTCACCTTTAAACACAGATCCTAAATAATCCCGGTTATAGGTTACTCGAGAGGGAATTGAGATAATGGGACAGACTAGTGTACTATATACCCGTCTGTATGATGGATGCAGCTGGTCTCATAGTTGCTCATGTGGGGATACTAGGGATACAATATAGGTGCTCATTGGAGAATGAGTTCACTGATTGATCCGCTTACGGAATGCTGGATGGTTGATGATACCTTATTGTTAGACAGCGATTCTGTAGTCATAGTGGTGTATTTGGTCCTTAGACTTGAGACACCAAGGATGTCCTATATAAGTGCTCCACTCTTTGATACCAGACTTATAGGTTTGGATGTCCCAGATCAAGTACAATTGGACATTGGGAGTGGCATTCGACCTTACGAGGGCTATTGAGTGTTGATAGAGGATCATCCACTCTAGGAATCATAAGAGGAATATCCCATATGTTCTTGCTTAGACAAATCCCTAGCTAGGGTCATTCGGATTAAGAGAGAAATAGTTCTTCGGGAGAATCCGATTAGAGCGAGACTCGAGAAGAAACCATATGGTTTGACAGCACCATGCCCGATATACAATCTCTAGGATATTAGATGGATGAGAGACTATGGGTATACAATAACTATGGATAGACAGGTCCAATGGATTAGATTCCCCGTATCGTTTGAGGACTACGGTGTAGTGGCCTAGTACGTCCGTAGTCGATGAGTCGAGTGAATTATTATAGAGATAATAATTCACTAAGTCAGAAAGAGTTCTGATAGGTATGACTCACGACTAGCTCAATATTGGGCCTAGAGGGTCACACACATATGGTAGGCATTACGATGAGTAGAGGTTCGGATACGAGATATCTATCGGAGCCCCTATCTTATTGGATATCCAATAAGCCCCTGAATTATTGGATCCCATGGACGAGATCCAATAAGATCCCATTAGAGATTATTGGATAGAGATCCACTAATCTAAAAGACTTGGGTAATTGGATGCAGATCCAATACCCACTAGGGGAGTATCCATTAGGGTTTGATAAGGAACCTCTATAAATAGGAGGGATTCAGTGGTTCATAGGCTAGAGCCTTTGCTTGCCTCTCCTATTCTCCTCCCCCTCTCTACCTCAAAGCAGTCCTCGAGTTTTGAGGAGCGTCATCGCAGCTCTACTGTGTGGATCACCGCTAGAGAGGAGGACACTTAACCTCTTTCACCCTCTCCTAGAGATCTGCAAGGAAACAAGGATATACGATCTCCCTAGGTAACACAATATATTCTATACGTAGTTTGTTTCGTGGATTTTACGCACCAATCTTCGCACGACGACGAATATCTTTTTGGGAAATTGAGGATTTTGTTTTCTTGTTCTTCGGCTGCACATGTGATGTCGCCCCCAAGATTTCCCAATAGTGGTATCAGAGCTAGGTTATTCATGCAAATGATTGGTTTTAAACTGCGTGTGTTGTGTTTAGGAAGAATTTTGACGTTAAATTATTGACGCAATAGACGATGAAGGGCAGCAACTGTTGCTGCCCTTGCTGCGCTCGAAGATGGCTGCCTGCTTGCTGCCATCTTCGTGTAGGCAGGCCACCTACAGTGGTGGCGTGCAAGGGTGGCACCTAAGGGTGTTGGACCCGTGGGGAAAGGCGCCGCGGGGCAACAGCACTTTTGGCCGCGGTGCCCGCAGGCTGAGGCATCGCAGGGCAATGGCGCCTACGGCCGCTGCTCCCACGGGGTGATGCGTCGTACGGTAGCGGCGCCTATGGCCCCTGCTCCCGCGGGTAAAACCCCATAGGGGCGGCCACCCGATGAGGTAGCACCGCCTGCGGGCACTGCCTCGCGGGCAGAATCACCCGTGGGGGCAGCGCTACCCATAGGGGCGCCCACTTGTAGGGGTGGTGCCTCAGCCCCATTGCACATGCCGTCGCTAGCAAGGTGGCGACAGCAGCAGCAATAGGGAAGAGGGAGAGGGGCTTAGGGTTTTGGGCAAAAAGATAGTTTTGTCCCTCAAAATTTGAGAAATTCTAATTTCTGTCTTTTATCCAAATTATAAAAATACTCCTAGGAATTCAAAAATTCCTTACATGCCCTTGATTTCAAAAAATATTAATTAATTAAAAGGTTTAGTTAATTATTATTATTATTATTATTATTATTATTATTATTATTATTATCTAGTAGTCCTACATAATAATGATTTATACATATGATGTTTGATGTGTGGACGGATGATCATGGACCATGTGATGTGTATACTTGTGACTATTATTATTGGGGTATGCGAGCCTCCAATATATTTCTTGTTTATTATTGGGCATGCGTGCCTATGTTTAAGTTGTAATCACATGAGGAGGAGCAGCGAGAGCGTGGATGCGATAGCGGGACCCACGAGACGGACGATCGTAATTCATGAAGATGCATCGAGATGTCGACGGAATTGATGAGAACGAGATGGACGATCATAGAGCATGGAGATGCACCATTGCAAACATAAATCTTGATGTGAGTGATTTGGCATACTAGCTCTGGCCTGATCACATTAGGTTGTGGTCCATGATCATCTGGTGTGATTGCTTATACACATACTATATATGTATATATATTTGCATGCGATGTAGATATATATTAAATATGTATATATGTAACATGTCATATTAAGAGACCAAATCATAGAAATATCTCTCTTGATAATATTAAGTCGGTAAACGTGAGACAATTAGATTGACCCACGTGGCCTTCCATCGTTATAGGTAAGAACTGATTCCAAGTGTAAGTTGAGTTAGTCGAGTCCCTTGAGACTCACCTATATTGCAATTCGCTCTCTTGCTTATAACATAGAGATGTCACCGGTGACCTGAGGACATGGTATGCTTAATTGAGTCCCTCGAGGGTATATCATCAAATCAGACTCATCTTGTAACGATGGTGTTAACTTAATCGAGCATCATGGTTAGTCGAGTCCTTCGAGACATGGTGATTCGGAGGTCGACCCCACTAGAGGTCTGCCGGAGACTTTTGTTTCATATGCTGAGGGTGTCGCGTGACTCGCTAGTAAAATAGTGGGAGCATATTAAGATAGAAGCCCATATCTTGATTGTTTATTTCTTGCAAAATCTGTATGTTATTCATTTCTACTACATCTTTATTTTCAAAAAATGTCGGTTTCAAATCCCTTACATGGCATACTTGATGTCAACCGCCTCACTGGTCCAAATTATATGGATTGGCTCTGCAACTTGAGAATTGTTCTCACGACGGAGAAAATCGCGTACGTCCTTGATACAGTGATGCCTACGCCCGAGAAAGGGGCAAGCAAGGATGAGATCGCTCGCTATGTGAAGTACATTGATAACTCCACTCTTGCTTAGTGCTACATGTTGGGCTCTATGACTCTTGAGTTATAGAGACAACATGAAAAGATGGATGCCAGATCCATTCTCCTACATGTCCATAAATTATTTGAGGAACAGGGAAGGACTCAGCGATATGAGATATCCAAGAGCCTCTTCCATGCTAGGATGACTGAGAGGACACTGGTTTAGGACCATGTCTTAAAGATAATTGAGTGGATAGAGAAACTCACTGGACTAGGAATGGTCCTAGAGGATAACTTATGTGTGGACATTGTGCTTCAGTCCCTACCAGATTCCTTTTCACAATTCATAATGAATTTTAATATGAACAAGCTTGAGGTGACTCTCCTAGAGCTCCTCAATATATTGAAGGAAGTAGAGAGTACAATTAAGAAAGGGAAGCCAGTTATCTACACTAGTGAGACCAGAAAGAAAAGAAAGCAGAAAAGTCCCTTAAGAAGGGCAAGGGCAAGGGCAAACCAGGTAAAGTAAAGGTTGCTAAGAAAGATCCAACAAAAGACAAAGGCCAGTGCTTCCACTATAGCAAAGATGGGCATTGGAAGAGGAACTACAAAGAGTACCTTACAGAGAGGGCAAAACAAAAGCTTGGAGAAGCTTCAGGTACATTCATGATCAGTCTCAATTTATCAGACTCTTATGATAATACATGGGTATTGGATACCGGTAGTGCTTATCATATATGCAATTCGTTGGAGGTTCTAGCAAGGCCTAGGAGACTAGATAGAGGCGAGATGGACTTCAAGATGGGCAATGGAGCAAAAGTTGCTATAGTAGCTATTGCCGAGGTCGCCCTACATCTGCCTAGTGGAACCTTTATTACATTAGATGCATGTTATTTTGTTCCTTCTATTATCAAAAATATTATCTCCATTTCATGTTTGACAGTTAGTGGATATAAATTAGTTTTTGAGAATAATGGTTGTTCGATATTATTAGATGATGAGATCATCACGAAAGGAACATTGCATAATGGTTTATTTATGCTAGACACTACTCCATATATCATGAATGTAAGTGTGTCTAAGAGGAAATAAGATGAGGTGAACAGTGCATACCTATGGCATTGTAGGCTAGGTCACATCTATGAGGGAAGGATTCAAAAGTTGCTAAATGATGGATATCTAGATCTATTCGACTATGAGTTATATGCAACTTGAGAGCCTTGCCTTCGTGGAAAACTAACCAACTCTCCATTTAGTGGAACTGGAGAGAGAGAGCCACTGAGCTATAAAACTCATACATACTGATGTATGTGGACCCATGTCAACTCATGCCATTGGTGGTTACTCCTTCATTATCTTTACTAATAATTTCTCAAGGTATGGATATATGTACTTAATGAAGTACAAGTCTGAGGTCTTTGAAAAATTTAGAGAGTATAAGAATGAAGTGAAGAACCAGACTGGAAAGAGTATCAAGACTCTTCAATTAGATCGAGGAGGTAAGCACTTAAGTACAGAGTTTACTCAATTCCTCAAGGACTATAAGATATTATCCTAATGTACACCTCCTTATAAAACTCAGCTCAATGGTGTCTTTGAAAGGAGAAATCGTATGCTATTAGATATGGTATGGTCCATGATGAGTTTTGTTGACTTACCCATCTCATTCTGGAGATATGCCATAGAGACCGCAGCTTACCTTCTGAATAGAGTTCTAACTAAGTCGGTAGTATCTACACCATATGAGAAATGGAAAGGGAAGAAGCCTAATCTTAAGGTTGTTAAGATTTGGGGCTGCCCTACCCATGTCAAAAGACACAACCCGATAAGTTAGAATCGAGGACAAAGTGGTGCAAATTTGTGGGATACCCCAAGGAAACTTATGGTTATTATTTCTATCATTTCGAGGACCAAAAGGTCTTTATAGCCAAGAGAGTAGTGTTCCTTGAGAAGGAACATATTCTTAGTGGAGATAGTGGGAGCATGATAGAGTGGAGTGAGTTTGGAGAACCAAACTTAAGCACCACTCTACAGCCCGAGTTTGTTCAGGTACCTAACACACAAACTTTAACTTTATGCAGGTCTGGCAAAGTATCCCATCCTCCTGAGAGATATGTGGGACATATTAGAGGAAAGGATGTTGAGGACATTGATCCTCAAACCTATGAGGAGGCTATTATGAGTATAGACTCTAGGAAGTGGCAAGAAGTCATGAATTCTGAGATGAATTCTATGTACTCCAACAAGGTTTAGAACCTAGTTGATGTTGAATCTCGGATTTTGATGATAAAATCAATTGATGGGTTATTTGATCTAATCCATATTATTGAGTTAAGTGTGCAGGATTAACTACGATAACCAGAAAACACAAAGCGAGAATACCGGAGTCAAGTTCGATGGACGTTTAAGAGTCCGAAGAATCGTCGGAGATGCCGCCAAAACCAACCGAGAAGAAATCGGGAACCTGTCGGAATTTTCGGAAGTTCGCCGAAGAGATCGTCGGAGGTTCACGGAGATCACCGAGAAGGCTCAGCTACTCATTAAAGTCATCACAAGTTCGGGAGCTTGCTAGAAGCCCGTCGGCAGAAAGTTCATCGGAAAGCTCGCCAGAACAAGACTCGATGTTCGCGGTTGAAAATTTGCTTAGGACGTGTTTTGGTTATGTAGTCTACTTGTAATTAGGATTAGGATTAAGAGATAATCCTATATCCTGGTTAGGGGCCAACTGGGCCCAAAGTCAGAGTTGGTTTAGGCTAAAAATTAAGCTAAACCAGCGAACTAGAGAGCCAAGATTGAAGCCCAACTAGTGGCTGAAAACACTGTAGTCGGGCTGAAAACACTGTAGGCGGTGGCACCGCCTAGCTGGGCGGTGGCACCACCCAGCACCCGAGTGCTGGGCGGTGACACCTCCTTGGCTGGGCGGTTGCACCGCCCAGCACCCGAGCGCTGGGCGGTGGCACCGCCTGGCTGGGCGGTGGCACCGCCTGGCTGGGCGGTGGAACCGCCAGCACCGGGAACCCTAAGAGAATTCAAATTTTGGAGCCCAAAATTTGAATCCTCTTGAGGCCTATAAATACCCCTCAAATCTCAGCTGAGGTTACAACTTTTGAGAAGCATTTTGATTGAGAGAAAAGTCTTAGAAAGTCTTAGCAAGTCTTGTTTTCAATTTGCTAGAGAGTTCTCCTCCTTCTTTCTTATTGAAAATTTGTAAGAGGTTGAGCTGCTTGTAAAAGGTTGTAAGAGGGGTGTTTACCCTTCCATTTCAAGAGACTTGCTAGTGGAAGGTGGGAGCCTCATCGAAGAGGGGCCTCGCAAGTGGAGTAGGTCATTTGACCGAACCACTCTAAAAATCGGCGTAATCTCTGGTTTGCTTTTTATTATTGTCATTTACATTACTGCAAATCTTCTTACTGTTTTAGTTCCTTATTACTCTTGCTGCGCAACTTTAAGAATATGCCTTCAAGTTAAATTTCTCAAGTTTCGTTCTTAACGTACGAAAGATTTTGTTAAAATCGAAGTTTTAATCCGCTGCACTAATTCACCCCCCCCTCTTAGTGCCGCTCCGATCCTAACAAGTGGTATCAGAGCAAGGTTATCTCTCATATTTGGTTTAATACCCAAGAGAGATGGCTTATTCCGGCATGCAAGAGGACCATTCTATTGCACGACCATCTTTGTTTAATGGGTCGGATTACACATATTGGAAGACTCGCATGAGAATCTTCCTCATTTCTATGGACTTTGAGCTTTGGTCTATTGTCGAGAATGGATTTCAAAAATCTTCTCTTCCGATGAGCGAATGGAATGAATCGGAGAAGAAGGTTTTTGCTTTAAATGCAAAGGCTATGAATGCCTTGTTTTGTGCATTAGACAAAAACGAATTTAATCGTGTTTCAATGTGTGATTCGGCTTTTGATATTTGGAGAACTCTTGAGGTCACTCATGAAGGCACTAGCCGAGTGAAAGAGTCCAAAATCAACATCCTTGTGCACTCTTACAAACTTTTCCGAATGAAACCAAGTGAGTCCATCGGAGACATGTACACCCGGTTTACGGATGTCATCAATGGACTCAAAGCTCTTGGTAAAGATTTTACTAACTTTGAACTAGTAACTAAAATCATAAGATCCCTCCCTAAAAGTTGGGATCCAAAAGTTACGGCCATTCAAGAGGCCAAAGATCTTAAAGCATTCCCTCTTGAAGAACTCATTGGGTCTCTAATGACCTACGAAATGACATGTCAAGCTCATGACGAGCTCGAGAACCCCCTTCCAAAGAACAGGAAGGATATTGCACTCAAATCACAAGAAGACCACTTGAAAGGAACATCAAGTGATGAGGACAGTGACAATGACATTGCACTTTTGACTCAAAAATTTAAAAAATATTTAAGAAAGAACAAACTTAAAAATAATGTAAAAAATAAATCTGAATAAAAGAAGGACCAAGTGATTTGCTATGAATGCAAAAAACCGGGACACTACAAGAACGATTGTTCTCAAGCCAAAAAGAGGACATCAAAGAAGAAGGCGTTCAAGGCAACGTGGGATGATTCAAGCGCATCCGAAGAAGAGGAGTCCAACACCGAGCAAGTTGCTCATTACGCGCTAATGGCGTTAGGAGAAGAGGTATGTGATTTATTTAATGAAGATTTATCTTTTGAAGAACTATCTATCACTTTTCATGAATTATTTGATGAATGTACAACTGTTAGCAAGAAGTTAAGTATCTTAAAGAAAGAGCATGCTTTGCTACAAGATAAGTTTGATAGTCTTCAAACTCCTCCATGCTCTAAGTGTGAGCACTTAGAAGTAATAAAAAATGAAAATTTACTTCTTAAGGAAACCTTAAACAAGTTTAAGGTTGGTAGCAAAGGATTAGATATGATCCTTGCACACAAGGGTCACATCGCAAATAGAAATGGAATTGGATTTGTAAAAGGATTACATCAAAATCCTACCACTTTCATAAAAGGACCTACATTACATGTTTCCTCTTATATGAAATGCAACTTTTGTTGCAAATCCAGACATATTGCCTACAAATGCCCATTTAGGAAAATTAGTTCACAAAAATTAATATGGGTTCCTAAAGGAACTATAAAGAATTCAATCATAAATAACAAAGTTAGTGGGTCAATTTTTGAGGCACCCAAAATCAAATGGGTACCTAAAAATCATCCTCTTTTGTAGACAAACCCATAAGCTAGGAGCAAGAGATGGTATCTCGATAGTGGATGCTCAAGACATATGACTGGAGATCCATCTCATTTCTCTATGCTCACTAGCAAAGAAGAAGGGTACGTTACCTTCGGAGACAACAACAAGGGCAAAATCATTGGCAAGGGAACTATTGGTAACAAATTTAATTTTTCCATTGATGATGTCTTACTAGTTGATGGATTGAAACATAATCTCTTGAGTATTAGTCAACTATGCGATAAAGGTTACATCGTTAGATTTGAATCAAATATGTGCATTATTGAAAAACCAAATCATAACATGACTATGATTGCTTTAAAACAAAATAATGTCTATACCATCAATCTTGATGAACTAAGTAATGAAATGTGCTTCTCCGCCGTAAATGATGATGCTTGGCTTTGGCATAGGAGATTAGGCCATGCAAGCATGAAAACAATATCTAAGATCTCATCTCAAGAATTAGTACGAGGAATTCCAAATATAAAGTTTATTAAGGACAAAGTATGCGATGCATGTCAACTAGGCAAACAAATAAAAACAAGCTTCAAACCAAAAAATCAAATTAGCACTACTAGACCATTACAATTGATCCATTTGGACTTATTTGGACCAATTGATACAACAAGTCTAGGTGGAAGCAAATATGCTTTTGTGATTGTGGATGACTACTCTAGATACACTTGGACCTATTTCTTAGCTCACAAAAGTGATTGCTTCAAGTGTTTCTCTAAATTTTGTAAACTCACTCAAAACGAAAAAGGCTTCATGATTTCATCAATTCGGAGTGATCACGGTGGTGAATTCCAAAATCGTGACTTTCAAAATTTTTACGAAAGTAATGGGTACAATCACAACTTCTCAACTCCAAGAAATCCTCAACAAAATGGAGTAGTTGAAAGGAAAAATAGAAACCTACAAGAAATGGCAAGAACTATGTTGAATGAACATAGTTTACCTAAGTACTTTTGGGCCGAAGCCCTAAATACGGCTTGCTACATCATGAATAGAGTTTTAATAAGACCATCCTTATCCAAAACTCCCTATGAATTATGGAATAACAAAAAACCGAACATCTCCTATTTTAAAGTTTTTGGTTGTAAATGCTTTATTTTAAATGAAAGGGATGCTTTAGGAAAATTTGATGCTAAATCCGATGAAGGCATCTTTCTTGGTTACTTTTCCGTTTCTAAAGCTTTTCGGGTTTTTAATAAAAGAACTTTAGTAATTGAAGAGTCTATTCATGTAGTTTTTAATGAAATTTTCGATTTAAAGAAAAATGATTTTGATGATGATCTTGGTTTTGATAATTTGAATTTAAATGAACCCTCTCCTCAAAATAGCCATTTGAATGCATCTTCTTCCGAAATTTCTTTACCAAAAGAATGGAAGTATGTAGATGCTCATCCAAAAGAGCAAATTATAGGAGATACATCAAAAGGGATTCAAACTCGTTCTTCTTTCAAAAATTTCTGTGCTAACGCCGCTTTCCTTTCTCAAATTGAACCTAAATGCATTGACGAAGCCTTAAAAGATGATTTTTGGATCATTGCAATGCAAGAAGAATTGAACCAATTTGAGAGGAATGAGGTATGGAAGCTTGTTCCTAGACCAAGTGACCACTTAGTCATAGGTACTAAGTGGGTCTTTAGAAACAAGCAAGACGAAAATGGTATCGTGGTTAGAAACAAGGCTAGATTAGTGGCCAAAGGTTTCAACCAAGAAGAAGGTATCGATTACGAAGAAACCTTCGCTCCCGTGGCTCGATTAGAAGCCATAAGGATGCTCCTTGCCTATGCTAGTAGTAATAATTTTAAACTATTTCAAATGGATGTTAAAAGTGCTTTCTTGAATGGTTTTATTTCCGAAGAAGTATTTGTCGAACAACCTCCCGGATTTGAAAATTCTCTTCTTCCTAATCATGTATTCAAATTGACTAAAGCTCTCTATGGCTTAAAACAAGCTCCTAGAGCTTAGTATGAAAGGCTTAGTTCCTTTCTTATTTTAAATAATTTTACCAAAGGCAAGGTTGATACTACATTGTTTATTAAACATTTTGAAAATAATTTTCTTATTGTGCAAATTTATGTTGACGATATTGTGTTTGGCTCTTCGGATGAATCACTATGTGAATCATTTGCCAAATGTATGAGTCTTGAATTTGAAATGAGTTTAATGGGTGAATTAACTTTCTTTTTGGGATTACAAATCAAACAACTTAGTGATGGTATATTTCTTAACCAATCCAAATATACATTAGAATTGTTAAAACGATTTAACATGGATAATTCAAAAGCAATAAACACCCCTATAAGTACTGCGACTAAGTTAGATATGGATGAAAATGGTAAAAGTTTCGATCAAAAAACATATAGGGGAATGATAGGTAGTCTACTCTACCTCACTGCGACTAGACTGGATATTATGTTTAGTGTAGGACTTTGCACTAGGTTCCAATCTAATCCTAAATTATCTCATCTTAAGAGTGTTAAAAGAATATTTAGGTATCTTAAAGGAACTCCAAATTTAGGATTGTGGTATCCAAAATCTGAAAAATTCGATCTAATAGCTTATGTAGATGCCGATTTTGGCGGATGCAGGATAGATAGAAAAAGTACATTCGGAACATGCCAATTTTTAGGACATGCACTTGTTTCTTGGACTTCCAAGAAACAAAATTCAGCTGCACTATCTACGGCGGAAGCCGAATACATTGCTGCAAGTGCATGTTGTGCACAAGTCATTTGGATGAAAAATACATTAGAAGACTATGGAATTCACTTTAAAAATATTCCCATAAAATGTGATAATACTAGTGCCATATGTCTTACTAAAAATCCAATTCAGCATTCTAGAACTAAGCACATCGACGTTAGGCATCATTTCATACGCGATCATGTCCTTAACAATAATGTTGTTCTAGAATTCATGGACACAAAGCATCAATTAGCAGATATATTCACAAAAGCCTTGAATGAAGACCAATTTGAATTCATTAGAAGGGAATTAGGTATGTTAAATTGTCCCTAAACAATAAACTTGTTTGATTGGATTTTCCGTAAAGTTTTTCATCTTCTTTCCATCTCTCATTCTCCTTCAAATTCCATATGACATGTTGTGAAATCTCGAAATAGACTTTGATGACTTGATTATGAATTTCAAGTTAGCGATTTGATTTAAATAAGTTTTATCTAAATCATAATCTTGATCTTGCAAAATTGGAATCACAAATAATATCTTTTGGCATTCATGAATTGATACTTACAAATATGAAAGTATTGGCATTCATGACTTGAATTTGATTGAAACATTGTATGCTTAAATTAATCATTCTCCTATGTTTCAAAAATTCTTTAAATGCCTTATGTGATGATTAAAAAGTAATGTTGAGATTTTCATTAATTTGACGATTTGAATGAGTTTGTATTCGAATTATGATCTTGACTTCGTGAAATTACTACTTGAATTTTTTTATCCCAATCTCTCTCTTATATACATCTACAATTTCTGTTATTCATAGAAAGAAGAGATTAGATAATATGAATGCATGCTGAATTTTCCTCTAAAATGAACTCTGCGTAAATATTTTTGCATACTTAATTTTCAATGATAAAATCGTTGTATGACAAAATATGTGCTTCAAGTCTCATTTTCCTTTTTGTTGATGACAAAGGGGGAGAAAAGTGATGACTTATATCATTCTTAATAGCATGACAAAATATGAATTGCAAAATCCTTGAGAAAAGTGATCGATCGATGATTATCTTATATGCCTTGCAAAATCCTTGAAAATATCGTAAGATTGATTGATCATATTGAATGCATGTCTAAAATGTATAATCATGCAATTCAAGTTGAAAATCTTTATCTCTTGTCATAGTAAAATTTGTCTCTTATCTTTCGACTTGAAAAAGATTTTCATCAAAGTTTCGCATTTACATTATGCTTAATGAGAATAACGATAAGTTCTACGGTTAGAGCTTATCGGTTTATACTTGAATTCAATGATGAAATTCAAGTGTTTTATCTTCTCATAATATGACATATAGATAGGGGGAGTTACGTTTAACTCCGTCATCAATTGATTGTCATCATCAAAAAGAGGGAGATTGTTGAATCTCGGATTTTGATGATAAAATCAATTGATGGGTTATTTGATCTAATCCATATTATTGAGTTAAGTGTGCAAGATTAACTACGATAACCAGAAAACACAAAGCGAGAATACCGGAGTCAAGTTCGATGGACGTTTAAGAGTCCGAAGAATCGTCGGAGATGCTGCCAGAACCAACTGAGAAGAAATCGGGAACCTGTCGGAATTTTCGGAAGTTCACCGAAGAGATCGTCGGAGGTTCATGGAGATCACCGAGAAGGCTCAGCTACTCATTAAAGTCATCACAAGTTCGGGAGCTTGCTAGAAGCCCGTCGGCAGAAAGTTCGTCGGAAAGCTCGCTAGAACAAGACTCGACGTTCGCGGTTGAAAATTTGCTTAGGACGTGTTTTGGTTATGTAGTCCACTTGTAATTAGGATTAGGATTAAGAGATAATCCTATATCCTGGTTAGGGGCCAACTGGGCCCAAAGTCAGAGTTGGTTTATGCTAAAAATTAAGCTAAACCAGCGAACTAGAGAGCCAAGATTGAAGCCCAACTAGTGGCTGAAAACACTGTAGTCGGGCTGAAAACACTGTAGGCGGTGGCACCGCCTAGCTGGGCGGTGGCACCGCCCAGCACCCGAGTGCTGGGCGGTGACACCTCCTTGGCTGGGCGGTTGCACCACCCAGCACCCGAGCGCTGGGCGGTGGCACCGCCTGGCTGGGCGGTGGAACCGCCAGCACCGGGAACCCTAAGAGAATTCAAATTTTGGAGCCCAAAATTTGAATCCTCTTGAGGCATATAAATACCCCTCAAATCTCAGCTGAGGTTACAACTTTTGAGAAGCATTTTGATTGAGAGAAAAGTCTTAGAAAGTCTTAGCAAGTCTTGTTTTCAATTTGCTAGAGAGTTCTCCTCCTTCTTTCTTATTGAAAATTTGTAAGAGGTTGAGCTGCTTGTAAAAGGTTGTAAGAGGGGTGTTTACCCTTCCATTTCAAGAGACTTATTAGTGGAAGGTGGGAGCCTCATCGAAGAGGGGCCTCGCAAGTGGAGTAGGTCATTTGACCGAACCACTCTAAAAATCGGCGTAATCTCTGGTTTGCTTTTTATTATTGTCATTTTCATTACTGCAAATCTTCTTACTACTTTAGTTCCTTATTATTCTTGCTACGCAACTTTAAGAATACGCCTTCAAGTTAAATTTCTCAAGTTTCGTTCTTAACGTACGAAAGATTTTGTTAAAATCGAAGTTTTAATCCGCTGCACTAATTCACCCCCCCCTCTTAGTGCCGCTCCGATCCTAACAGTTGATACACCCAAAGGTATTGTACCCATCGGTTGCAAGTGGATCTTTAAAAAAAAGATCGGAGTAGATGGAAAGGTAGAAACCTATAAAGCAAGGCTAGTGGCTAAGGGGTATTATCAAATGTAAGGTGTTAACTATGACGAAACCTTCTCACCCATAGCAATGCTAAAATCCATCCTAATTCTATTAGCTATTGTAGCATACTATAATTATGAGATCTAGTAGATGGATGTGAAAACTGCATTCCTCAATGGGAACCTTGAAGAGGAGGTGTATATGATATAACTTAAGGGATTCGTGTCCAAGAACTGCCCAAATAAGGTGTGCAAGTTGCTTAGATCCATTTATGGATTAAAGTAAGCTTCTTGAAGTTGAAACATAAGATTTGATGAGGCAATCAGATCTTATGACTTCGTTAAGAATGAAGATGAGCCTTGTGTATATAGGAAGGTAAGTGGGAGCACTATCACCTTTTTGATGTTATATGTGGATGACATCCTGATCATTGGGAATGACGTAGGAATGCTATCCATAGTAAAGGCTTGGTTATTTAGATACTTCTCCATAAAGGACTTAGGGGAAGCATCCTATATCTTGGGGATTCGGATCTATAGAGATAGATCCAAGAGGATGCTTAGCTTGTCCCAGTCTAGGTACATAGAAACCATTGTCAAAAGGTTTGGCATAAAAAATTCTAAGAGTGGTCTCGTACCGATGAGACATGGGATATTGCTTTCTAGGAGTATGTCCCCAAAGACTCAAGAAGAAAGTGCGAACATGGATATAATACCTTATGCCTCAGCGATAGGGTCTATCATGTATGCCATGCTATGTACTAGGCCCGATATAGCGCATGCTCTGAGTGTCATGAGGAGGTATCAGGTGGATCCAGGCTTGGAGCATTGGAAAGTAGTAAAGTGTGTCATTAAGTACTTTAGAAGGACTAAGGATCTTTTACTAGTACATGGAGGTAGTATCCTCAGGGTTAAAGGCTATATAGACTTAAGTTTTCAGTCTGATGTCGATGATAGCAAGTTGAATTCGGGGTATGTGTATACCTTGAATGGAGGAGCAGTATGCTAGAAGAGTTCCAAGCAAGATACTACTGCTGACTCGACCACAAAAGCGGAGTATATTGCTGCAGTAGATGCAACAAAGGAGGGAGTCTAGGTGAAGAAGTTCATCACAGATCTGGGAGTCATGCCGGGTAGCGAGGAGCTAATTTTCTTATATTACGACAACAATGGGGCGATTACTCAAGCGAAGGAACCCAGGTCTCATCAGAAATCTAAGCATGTTCTGAGGAGGTTCCACTTGATCAGAGAGATCGTAACCCAAGGAGATGTAGTAGTGGAAAGAGTTTCATCCGAAGATAACATTGCAGATCCACTAATAAAGCCATTATCTCATATTGTCTTTGAGTATCACAGGAGTCTAATGGAGATCAGACACATAGGTGATTGGCTTTAGGTTAAGTGGGAGATTGCTAGTCATAAGTGCCCAACAAGCCAATCACGTGAGTGATGACACATGTGACTTAACACGAAATCTTTTTGCTTATTATATTTTGATATTTATCACTTTATATTAACTATTGCATATATGCAAGTATATATTGTGATGTCCTTGGATCTATGCAATGGGAATTGGATCATGATGAGATCATGATAATGAGATCGATTCACCTTTAAACACAGATCCTAAATAATCCCAGTCATAGGTTACTCGAGAGGGGTATCGAGATAACTGGATAGACTGATGTGCTGTATACTTGTCCATATGATGGATGCAGCTAGTCTTATAGCTGCTTGTGTGGGACACTAGGGATATAGTACAAGTGCTCATTGGAGAATGAGTTCACTAATTGATCCGTTTACGGAATGCTAGATGGTTGATGATGCCTTATTGTCAGACAGCGATTCCGTAGTCCTAGTGGTGTATCTGGTCCTTAGACTTGAGACATCAAGGATGTCCTATATGAGTGCTCCACTCTTTGATACTAGATTTATAGGTTTGGATGTCCCAGATCTAGTACAACTAGTCATTGAGAGTGGTAGTCGACCTTACGAGGGCTATTAAGTGTCGATAGAGGATCATCCAGTCTCGGCATCATGAGAGAAATATCTCATGTGTTCTTGCTTAGACAAATCCCTAGCTAGGGTCATTCGTATTGAGAGAGAAAAAGTTCTCTAGGAGAATTCGATTAGAGCGAGACTCGAGAAGAAACCGTATGGGTTTGATAACACCATGCCCGATATACGGTCTTTGGGATATTAGATTAATGAGGGACTATAGGTATATGGTAAGTGAGGATAGACAGGTCCAATGGATTGGATTCCCTTGTATCGTCCGAGGACTATGGCGTAGTGGTCTTGTACATCCGTAGTCAATGAGTCGAGTGAATTATTATAAAGATAATAATTCACTAAGTCAGAAGGAGTTCTAATAGGTATGACTCACAGCCAGCTCAATATTGGGCCTAGAGGGTCACACACATATGGAAGGTATTGTGATGAGTAGAGGTTCAGATATGAGATATCCGCCAAAGTCCCTATCTTATTAAATATCCAATAAGCCCCTAAATTATTGGATCCCATGGACGAGATCCAATAAGAGCCCCTTAGAGATTATTGGATAGAGATCCACTAATCTAAAAGGCTTGGGAAATTGGATATATATCCAATACCCACTAAGGGAGGATCTATTAGGGTTTGATAGGTGACCTATGTAAATAGGAGGGATTCAGTGGTTCATAGGCTAGAGCCTTTGCTTGCCTCTCCTATTCTCCTCCCCCTCTCCACCTCAAAGCAGCCTAGAGTTTTAAGGAGCATCATCGCAGCCCTACTGTGTGGATCACTGCTAGAGAGGAGGACGCTTGACCTCCTTCACTCTCTCCTAGAGATCTATAAGGAAACAGGGATATACGATCTCCCTAGGTAAGACAATCTATTCTATATATAGTTTGTTTCATAGATTTTATGCACCAATCTTCGCACGACGATAAACATCTTTTTGGAAAATTGGAGATTTTGTTTTCTTGTTCTTCTGCTTCGCATGTGATGTCGCCCCCAAGATTTCCCAACAGCTTTATGAAGACTCGTGCTCTCTTTAATGTTAGGAAATCTTGGGGGCAACATCATATGCGTAGCGGAAGAACAAGAAAACAAAATCCCCGATTCCCAAAGAGATGTTCGTCATCGTGCGAAGATTGGTGTGCAAAATCTGCGAAACTTAAAACTGCGTATAGAGTAGATTGTGTTACCTAGGGAGATCGTATATCCCTGTTTCCTTACAGATCCTTAGGAGAGGGTGAAGGAGGTCAAGCGTCCTCCTCTCTAGCGGTGATCCACATAGTAGGGTTGCGACGACGCTCCTCAAAACTCCAAGCCTACTCTGAGGTGGAGAGGGAGAGGAGAATAAGAAAGGCAGGCAAAGACTCTAGCCTATGAGGCTCTGAATCCCTCCTATTTATAGAGGTCCCTTGTCAAATCCTAATGGGTCCTCCCCTAGTGGGTATTGGATCTGCATCCAATAAGACAAGGGCTTCGTCGGATATCTCATATCCGAACCTTTACTCATTGCAATGCCTACCATATATGTGTGACCCTCTAGGCCCAATATCGAGCTGGCCGTGAGTCATACCTGTCAGAACTCCTTCTAACTCAGTAAATTATTATCTCTGTAATAATTCACTCGACTCATCGACTACGGACGTACTAGGCCACTACGCCGTAGTCCCCAAACGATACAGGGGAATCCAATCCATTGGACCTATCTGTTCTCAGTTATCGTGTACCTATAGTCCCTCATCCATCTAATATCCCAGAGACCGTATATCAAGCATGGTGCTGTCAGACCCATACGGTTTCTACTCGAGTCTCGCTCTAATCGGATTCTCCCGGAGAACTCTTTCTCTCTCAACCCGAATGAACCTGGCCAGCGATTTGTATGAGCAAGAACACATGGGATATTCCTCTCCTGACGCCGAGAGTGGATGATCCCCTATCGACACTCAATAGCCCTCGTAAGGTCGACTACCACTCCCAATGATTAGTTGTACTTGATCTAGGACAGCAAAACCTATAAGTCTGGTATCAAAGAGTGGAGCACTCATACAGGACATCCTTGGTGTCTCAAGTCTAAGGATCAGATACACCACTAGGACTACGGAATCGCTGTCTGATAATAAGGCATCATCAACCATCCAACATTCCATAAGCGGATCAATCAGTGAACTCATTCTCTAATAAGCACCTGTACTGTATCCCTACACGAGTAGCTATGAGACCAACTGCATCCATCATATGGACGGGTATACAGCAAACCAGTCTGTCCGGTTATCACGATATCCCTCTCGAGTAACCTATGACCGGGATTATTTAGGATATGTGTTTAAAGTTGAATCGATCTCATTATCGTGATCTCATCACGATCCGATTCCCATTGCACAAATCCAAGGACATCACAATATATATATGTACATATATAATAGTTATAAAGTGATATATGCCAAAATATAATAAGCAAAAAGATTCTGTATCAAGTCACACGTGCCATCACTCACGTGATTGGCTTGCTGGGCACCTATGACTAGCAATCTCCCACTTGACCTAAAGCCAATCACCTATGTGTCTGATCCCCATCAGACCCCTGTGATGCTCAAAGACAATCTGAGACAACGACTTTGTTAGTGGATCTACAATATTATCTTCGGATGGAACTCTTTCCACTACTACATCTCCTTGAGTTACGATCTCTCTGATAAGTTGGAACCTCCTCAGAACACTTCTGATGAGACCTGGGTTCCCTTATTTGAGTAATCGCCCCATAGTTGTCGCAATATATGGAAGTCGACTTCTCACTATCCGGAACGACTCCCAAATTTGTAATGAACTTCTTCAACCAGATTCCCTCCTTTGTTGCATCTGATGCAGCAATGTACTCTGCCTCTATGGTCGAGTCAGTAGTGGTATCTTGCTTGGAACTCTTCCAGCACACTACTCCTTCATTTAAGGTGTACACATACCCTGAATTCAACTTGCTTTCATCGACATCAGACTGAAAACTTGAGTAAGTGTAGCCTTCAACCTTAAGGCTATTACCTCCATAGTAAAAGATCCTTAGTCCTTCTCAAGTACTTAAGGATACACTTTACTGCTTTCAAGTGCTCCAAGCCTGGATCCGCCTGATACCTGCTCGTGACACTTAGAGCATGCGCTATATCAGGCCTAGTACATAGCATGGCATACATGATAGACCCTATTGTTGAGGCATAAGATATCATATTCATGTTCGCCCTTTCTTCTGGAGTCTTTGTGGACATACTCGTAGAAAGCGATATCCCATGTCTCATCGGTATGAGACCTCTCTTGGAATTTTCCATGCCAAACCTTTTGACAATGGTTTCTATGTACCTGGACTGGGACAAGCTAAGCATCCTCTTGGATCTATCTCTATAGATTCTATTCCCCAAGGTATAGGATGCTTCCCCTAAGTCCTTCATGGAGAAATGTCTAGATAACCAAGTCTTTACTGTGGATAGCATTCCTACGTCATTCCCAATGATGAGGATGTCATCCACATATAACACCAAAAAGGTAATAGCACTCACACTTACCTTCCTGTACACATAAGGCTCATCTTCGTTCTTAACGAAGTCATAAGATCTGATTGCCTCATCAAATCTTATGTTCCAACTTCGGGAAGCTTGCTTTAGTCCATAAATGGATCTAAGCAACCTACACACCTTATCTAGGCAATTCTTGGACACGAATCCCTCAGGTTACATCATATACACCTCATCATCGAGGTTCCCATTGAGGAATGCGGTTTTCACATCCATCTGCCAGATCTCATAATCATAGTGTGTTGCAATAGCCAATAGAATTCGGATGGATTTTAGCATTTCTACGGGTGAGAAGGTTTCATCATAGTCAACACCTTGCCTTTGACGATACCCCTTAGCCACTAGCCTTGCTTTATAGGTCTCTACCTTTCCATCTACTCTGATCTTTTTCTTAAAGATCCACTTGCAACCGATGGGTACAATACCTTCGGGCGCATCAACTAGGTTCCAAACCTTATTGGAGTACATAGAATCCATCTCAGAATTCATGGCTTCTTGCCACTTCCCGGAATCTATACTCATAATAACCTCCTAGTAGGTCTGAGGATCAATATCCTCAATATCCTCTCCTCTAATATTTCCCACATATCTCTCAGGAGTATGGGATACTCTATCAGACCTGCGTAAAGTTGAAACTTGTGTATTAGGTACCTGAACAGACTCGGGCTGTAGAGTGGTGCTTGAGCTTGGTTCTCCAACCTCACTCAACTCTATCATTCTCCCATTGTCTCCGCCAAGAATGTGTTCCTTCTCAAGGAACACTACTCTCTTAACTACAAAGACCTTTTGGTCCTCAAGATGATAGAAATAATACCCATAAGTTTCTTTGGGGTATCCCACAAATTTGCATCGCTCTGTCTTTGATTCTAACTTATCGGGGTTATGTCTTTTAATATGGGCAGGGCAGCCCCAAATCTTAACAATCTTAAGATCAGGCTTCTTCCCTTTCCATATCTCATATGGTGTAGACACTACCGACTTAGTTGGAACTCTGTTCAGAAGGTAAGCTGCAGTTTTTAGGGCATATCCCCAGAATGAGATGGGTAGGTCAGCGAAACTCATCATGGACCATACCATATCTAATAACGTACGATTTCTCCTTTCAGAGACACCATTTAGCTGAGGTGTATAAGGAGGTGTCCATTGGGATAATATCCCATGGTCCTTGAGGAACTGAGTAAACTCTGTACTTAAGTACTCACCTCCTCGATCTGATCGAAGAGTTTTGATACTTTTTCCAGTCTGGTTCTCCACCTCATTCTTATACTCTCTGAATTTCTCAAAGGCCTCGGACTTGTACTTCATTAAGTACACATATCCATACCTTGAGAAATCATCAGTAAAAGTAATGAAGTAGGAGTAACCACCAATGGCATGAGTTGATATGGGTCCACATACATCACTATGTATGAGTTCTAACAGCTCAGTAGCTCTCTCTCCAGTTCCACTAAATGGAGAGTTGGTCAATTTTCCATGAAGGCAAGGCTCGTAAGTTGCATATGACACATAGTCGAATGGATCTAGATATCCATCATTTAGCAACTTTTGAATCATTCCCTCGTGGATATGACCTAGCCTACAATGCCATAGGTATGCACTGTTCACCTCATCTCGTTTCCTCTTAGACACTTACATTCATGATATGTGGAGTAGTGTCTTGCATAAACAAACCTTTATGCAATATTCCTCTCGTCAATCTCCCCTCGGCTTTACTAGAATTTACAATAAATTATAGATGTGATAAGCAATACTGGTATCCAATACCAATGCACTATCACAAAAATCTGACAATTGGAGATTGATCATGAATGTACCTGAAGCTTCTTCAAGCTTCTATTTCGCCCTCTCTGCAAGGTACTCTTTGCAGTTTCTCTTCCAGTGCCCATCTTTACCACAGTGGAAGCACTGGCCTTTGTCCTTTGCTGGGTCTTTCTTAGCAACCTTTGCTTTACCTGGTTTGCCCTTGCCCTTTCCCTTCTTAAGGGACCTTTCTGCTTTCCTTTTCTTTCTAGTCTCACCAGTGTAGAGAATTGGCTTCTCTTTCTTAATAGTACTCTCTGCCTCCCTCAATATATTGAGGAGCTTTGGGAGAGTCACCTCAAGCTTGTCATATTAAAATTCATTATGAACTGTGAAAAGGAATCTGGTAGGAACTGAAGCACAATGTCCACACACAAGTTATCCTCTAGGACCATTCCTAGACCTGTGAGTTTCTCTATCCACTCAATCATCTTTAGGACATGGTTATGAACAAGTGTCCCCTCAGTCATCCTAGCACGGAAAAGGCTCTTGGATATCTCATATCGTTGAGTCCTTCCCTGTTCCTCAAATAATTTGCGGACATGTAGGAGAATGGATCTGGCATCCATTTTTTCATGTTCTCTGTAACTCAGGAGTCATAGAGCCCAACATATAGCACTGAGCAAGAGTGGAGTCATCAATGTACTTCACGTAGCGAGCAATCTCATCCTCGTTTGCCCCTTCTTCGGGCGTAGGCATCACTATATCAAGGACGTACATGATTTTCTCCGCTGTAAGAACAATTCTCAAGTTACGGAGCCAATCCGTATAATTTGGACCAGTGAGGCGGTTGACATCAAGTATGCCACATAAGGGATTTGAAAGCGACATTTTATGAAAATAAAGATGCAGCAGAAATGAATAACATGCAGATTTTACAAGAAATAAACTATCAAGATATGGACTTCTATCTTAATATGCTCCCACTATTTTACTAACGAGTCACGCGACACCCTCAACACGTGAAACGAAAGTCTCCGGCAGACTTCTAGTGGGGATCAGGATCCAATCAGCGTCTTAGTGTAACCTCGAGGGACTCGACCAATCACACTAAGCCTAAAAGGTAGGCAACTCTTGCCGATCACAACTCCTTGTGATTCCCGTCCTGTTCGGCCTCCGAATCACCATGGCATCGAGGGACTCGACCAACCATGATGCTCGGTTAAGTCAACACCGTCGTTACAAGATGAGTCTGATTTGATGATATACCCTCGAGGGACTCGACCAAGCATACCATGCCCTCAGGTCACCGATGACATCTCTATGTCATAAGCAAGATAGCGAATCGCGATATAGGTGAGTCTCGAGGGACTCAACCAACTCAACCTACACCGGGAATCGGTTCCTGCTCATAACGATGGAAGGCCACGTGGGTCAATCTAATTGCCTCACGTTTACCGACTTAATATTATCGAGAGATATTTCTATGATTTGGTCTCCTAATATGACATGTCATACATATACATATTTAATATATATCTACATCGCATGCAAATATATATACATATCTAGTATGTGTATAAGCAATCACACCAGATGATCATGGACCATAACCTAATATGATTAGGCCTGAGCCAATAGGCCTAATCACTCACATCAAGATCTATGTGTGCAACGGTGCATCTCCATGCCCTGTGATCGTCCATCTCGTCCTCGTCAATTCCGTCGACATTTTGATGCATCTTGATGCATCGCGATCGTCCGTCTCGTGGGTCCTACTATCGCATCCACGCTCCCGCTGTGCCTCCTCATGTGATTACAACTTAATCATAGGCACGCAGGCCCGACAATAAATGAGAAATATAATGGAGGCTCGCAGACCTCAATAATAATAATCACAAGTACATACATCACACGGTCCATGATTATCCGTCCACACATCATACATCACATGTATAAATAATCATCATCATGTAGGACTACTAGATAATAATAAAAATAATAATCAACTAAACCTTTTAATTAATTAATATTTTCTGAAATCAAGGATATGTAGGGAATTTCTCAATTCCTAAGGGTATTTTCATAATTTGGATAAAAACCATAAACTGGAATTTCTCAAATTCACAGGGGCAAAACTATCTTTTTGCACAAAACCCTGTTGGCGGCGGCCTGTGCGGCAGGGCGAGGGCGCTGCCCTCGCTTGCAGGCGGCACGCCCGCTAGCGGCGCTACCGCTATAGGTGGGCGCCCCCGCAAGCGTCGCCGCCTCCGTGGGCGGTTCTGCCGGCGGGGCAACGCCCACAGGCGGTGCTGTCCCGCCGGGCGGCCGCCCCTTGGGGGGGGGGGCGGAGGTTTCGCCCGAGGGAGCAACGGCGGCAGGCGCCGCTGCCCTACGGCGTCTCACCCCGCGGGCAGAGGCGCCCGATCTGCCTGTGGGCTGCCAGCCCCGCCGGACGTAAGCCTGCTGCAAGCAGGCCGTCGGCCGGCTGCTGTAGATGCAGCCCCTGTGCTGTCCGCCTTCGGCTGCGCTGCATGCATATAGATCGAGGGCAACAACTATTGCTGCCCTTCCTTGTTTTTGCGTCAACGATTTTTGACGTCAAAATTCTTCCTAAACATAACACACGCAGTTCAAAACCAATCATTCGCACGAACAACCTGGCTCTGATACCACTGTTGGGAAATCTTGGGGGTGACATCATATGCGCAGCGGAAGAATAAGAAAACAAAATCTCCGATTCCCAAAGAGATGTTTATCGTCGTGCGAAGATTGGTGTGCAAAATCCACGAAACTTAAAACTGCGTATAGAGTAGATTGTGTTACCTAGGGAGATCGTATATCCCTGTTTCCTTGCAGATCCTTAGGAGAGGGTGAAGGAGGTCAAGCGTCCTCCTCTCAGCGGTGATCCACACAGCAGGGTTGTGACGACGCTCCTCAAAACTCCAAGCCTGCTCTGAGGTGGAGAGGGAGAGGAGAATAGGAAAGGCAGGCAAAGACTCTAGCCTATGAGGCTTTGAATCCCTCCTATTTATAGAGGTCCCTTGTCAAACCCTAATGGGTCCTCCCCTAGTGGGTATTGGATCTGCATCCAATAAGACAATGGCTCCGTCGGATATCTCATATCCGAACCTCTACTCATCGCAATGCCTACCATATGTGTGTGACCCTCTAGGCCCAATATCGAGCTGGCCGTGAGTCATACATGTCATTTAATTCATCAAGCAATTCATCTACTACTAAAATAGGGTATTTTTCCTTAACGGTTATGCCATTGAGAGCTCGGTAATCAACGCACATTCGCCATGTTCCGTCCTTTTGTACGAGGAGCACTAGTGAAGAGTAGGAGTTGTAACTTGGTCGAATAACTTATATTTTGAGCATCTCTTTTATAATCCTTTCTATTTCATCCTTCTGGAGATGTGGATATGAATATGGCCAAGTATTTGTTGGAGTTTTGCTTGGAAGAAATGATATACAATGATCATGCCGACAGGTAGGAGGTAGGTTGCGCGGTTCGTCAAATATATATGAAAATTTAGCAAGCAAAGGAAGTAGGTTTGGATTCTCAAATTCTATTGGCTCTACTTTAGTTTGCTGCTCAAGTTGTACCAAAAATCCACTACATGCTTTGTGCAAAACCTTTTCCATTCGTTGTGGGCAAATCGTCGTTACGTCGCTCCCATGTTTCCCGTGTAGGATCACCTGTTTCCCCTTACTGTAAAATTTCATAATTAGTTTCACAAAATTCGTTGTAATATCACCTATTGTCATTAGCTATTCTATGTTGAGCACGGCCTCATAATCATCAAGAGGGAGGAGGAAGAAATATGCAATAATCTCTTGATTCTGCAGCAACAGTTTCACCTGCGGGCACCTATAATCACACTTTAAAATTCATCCGTCGGCGACCTTAATGTCAAACTTACTGTAATTCTTGATAGGTAAGGCCATCCATATAGCAACCTTGTTGTTCATAAAATTATTGGTGCTCCCGGTGTCAACAAGAATGGTGATAGGTTGTTGCTTTAGAAGTCCTCCCACTTTCATCGTTTGCGGGTTTGTGTAATTGGCAAGGGCATGCATCATAATATCGATCGACTATTGTTCTTCATCTGTGACCTCTTCCTCATGCTCTTGGACCTCCTCCTCCATATCTTCAAGAAGTTCAATCAGTAGGAGGCGGCCCCTTTTGGAGTGATGATCGCGGTTCCACGGCTCGTCGTAATGCCAACAAAGACCCTTTGCTGATTGGTCACGTAGTTCTTCTCTTGTCAAATTTTTTGGCAGTGAAGGATGGCTAGGAGTAGAAGGAGGTTTATATGCTCTAGGCTTAAGAGAGGTTATCATCCTTCGAGCATCTTGGTTGAGTCATTCTTCTTGTATTCGGGCAAAAGAAATTATAGTTGTCACGGTACGGGGTTGCCGCGCCTTAACCTCCCCTTTTATCTCTGGCTTGAGTCCTTTGATTAATGTTCCTAACAATTGATGGTTAGTCCAATCATGAGCAAGGTAGGATAGATTCTCAAACCTGGTTTAGTACTCTTGAATCATAGAGGTTTGTTAAATCTTTGCAAGTTGGCCATCGATATTTTCATACTCCGTAGGTCCAAAATGATTCAGTAGTACGTTCTTAAATTGATTCCACGTTGGAGCCCCATGATTGTATTCTAGCCAATTGTACCATTGAATTGTATCTATTCAAGGTGGATGACAACAATTTCCACCATAGCATCATTCGACGTTCTGTCACGACCTTAGCTGGTTTTGCCTAAGGCGTGCGGCACCCTCGCGCGTCCGTCCGCAAAGGTCAGCCTCCCCGAAGCCTCCCATTGTCCCTTAGGACCAACAAAAGAGAGAACGGGTTAAAAAGAACGCCTCAATCGGGATCCACAAGCAAACATGTCCGAAAAACACTTCATAGACAATGCAAATTACAAACAGACTTTACAAGCTCTGAATAGTGGCACAACAAAGGGTAAAATGGTCCATTACAGACCGAAAAGCTCTCGAACGTGTCCACATGACACAACCTTTATTTACAAGCCTAAAGAGGCCACCAACCCAACTAAAATGGGACTATTAAGCCTTCGGCCGCCCCTTTACATTCTGTACAAGGCATGAACATGCCAAAAGACAACGGACAGACATAAGCATTACATCCAACATCTTGTTTAGAAGTTTGTCCGTTACATTCTCCCCCACTTATCCCTTCGACGTCCTCGTCGAAGCCTTTGTGAACACTGCAACTCTTCGCCTTTGCTGAGTCTTCAATCTTCCGCTCCAGCTGCAATGCGCCTCCTGGCTCCCAGCTGCTCTCCGCTGCTGTTTCTGAGTAGTCGAACCTTTGATCCGCCATGCTGCTTCAACTCGCCAATGACTCTGACTCTGGTGTGGGGTTGGCTGAGTTGTATTGATCCTCGTTGATTCCTGCGGATCCACCAAATGAAGGAAAAGACCATTCTTACTGCGCCAGTTTCTCAAAATTTCCACATGCTGCTTGAACTGGGTGGATGCTTGTTGGAGCTTTAACGAGCATCGCCTCGCAAACTTCTGAAGTTTTGGGTCCTTCCTCCACAAAATCTGCTCATTGACTCTTCTTTCAGTTAGTTGTCACATCCAAGTAGGTTCGCATCACTTCCGCTTTCGATTGGTATTTCGTTGGGAAATGAAGCGGACAATCTACTCTCAGTAGCACTGATCACCGTTGGTGAGGATTTTGACAACTATTGTCTTCCATTATCTTCGAAGGGTCTTTGAACTTGTGCAGAGCTCCTCTGCTGGATAGATAAGAGAACTGGGGTACTCGGTTTCGCCCATTCTCTTAAGAGTTGAGAAGGCAAAGGTTACTTGACTTCGCCCGCCTCCTCGAGGTTGTACTTCATGCATCGAGCTGGTTACTGGCCTTCGCCTGCTCTTTGCTCACACTTCTGAAGCACTTGAAGTGTTTGCACTCCTTGCGTTGAGTTAGCTACTGTGATTCACCTTCTCAATGCCATTGAACTTCTGGAATGCAGGAAGTTTTCACCCCAACTTGGAGTAATTCTCTGATAGATGAGGTCGCCTCTGGGATTGTACCGTCTTCTCCATCAACCCTGCCGCCTACTCCACTGAGTAGCAAAGGTACAGCACCACGTACTGCCTGCTTCGTTCCTTAGTCGTGCACTCTTGCATGACCCGAAGTCCTTCACTTACGGCTATCTTGATGAGAAACTTGTTGACACCGGTCTTACGAAGTTTCTTGGCCTCTGCCCTTCAGCCTTGTCTCGGTACTTGGAGATTGCCTCTGCATGCTCCACCTCCTCGGCCCCTTTCACGACCAAGCGCTCTCCCTCCGTGAGAGCAAGGGATCAATGACTTGCACGGAAGTCCCGCCTCTGCGGTACCATGGCGCTGCCATGCCCATGGCCCTACTATCCCTCGCTTCGCCTCTGTATCCCTTTCCTTCACAATCAGTAGAGATGTCTCCGTGGCACTCCTCTGAGTCCACCTCCATTCTAACTGATGCTTGATTTTGGGTAGCTAAGTCCCTCTGGACTCATCGTCGCTTCCTCGCCCCTTTCGACCTCCTGCTTCAACACCTCTGTGTTCTCCAAGCAGTCTGTTTGGTCGATGGAAAGACAGACTGCAACTCCCATGCATGGCCTCTGCCATCACATTTTAGGGTTTGCACCGATTCTGTTCTCCTTAGCTTCCTTGGTAGCAACGTTCGCTTACTCGACCTTGTCCTCCGACTTGTCGGGCTCCCTTAAGCGAATATGAGCTCTGGAGCAGTCCAACTCTCCAACTGCTTCGATCATACCTCTGCATGATCAAGTCCCTCTCATGGGACTCACTGGTACTTGCATTCGAACTTTTCCCTTGGTGGAACCCAGCCCCCATATGCTGATGACCAAGGTTTTCATCCGATGCAAAATTCGGTGCACGCCCGGAAGACCCGCCTCTGCGGTACCATGGCCTTCACTCCTTGAATCCATAGCCCTTCTTGCCGTCGTGTTGTTCACCAAAGCGGAGCTCCCAGTAGCTCCCGATCATACCTCCATATGATCTCATCCCTCACGGGACATGTCGTGTGTGTCGCATTGCCACGAACTGTTCCACCACGATCCGCTGCACCATGTCGCCTCCTGGTGACATCTCCATTGCATTCTGATCCTTGTGGAATAAACTCGAATTGTGAACCCTCCATGTGTGGCCTCTGCCAATACATCGCAGGGTCTCCTCCACCTTCGATTTTGTTCGCTCCTTTGGCAATCGACCTTCATCCACCCACTCTTGGGTCACACCTAGATGAAGCACCGCTCTAGGACAGTCCGTCGCCTAGTAGCTCCCGAAGTCCACCGACTTCGCTGTAATTTGTGCACCATTGCCTGGATCCTGGGCCTCTGCCCCTACCAGCACAATCTCCGCTGCACACTGCTTCCTTCATAGCAACTCAAATGGCAACACTGTGGCATATTCTTCAAGAGTACCCGCCTCTGCGTCCTCTTGCCCCGTGCTAAGGCCTTCTGTACCCAACTTCGCCTCCGCAAATTGAGTCGCCTTAGTTCCTCCATCGAATGCTCCTCCGAGATAAGGTGCATGTGCCCCGAAGCTCCCTTCGTCTTTGGCACCATGCAAGATGAGTCCGCTCTGTCAGAATGAAGGACCCAAGGAACAGCATGATTCTACTCCTGCCTCTGCAAGAGTTCATGTCCTTGACCTCTGTCTAGGGAAAGCGCTGTGCCTCTGCTCCATGTTCCAACTTCTATGCTGGCTCCCTTCATGCGGCTTGGGTACTTCGCTAAGTTACACCCAAGTTGCTCCGCTCCTCGTTTTTGCATTGAGTCGATGGTGGCCCTCGTGCCCACCATTCCACGGGTCAGCCCTCCCTTGAGTCCGATCTCCATATCGACTCCAAGTGTGCCTCCATTTGAGTTGCTTTGGGTCGCTCCCCCACTTGATCTCGCAATGCATCCACCAATGCATTCTCTCAAGCGAGATCATGCGACGACTCCTCGCCGCTTGCTCAGTCCATCGAGCTTCGTGGAGTTGTTGTTTGTGAGGTACTCCTCCTCAACATGTGAAGTCCATCTCACATGATTCTCCCTCTGGAGAGCTGAGACTTATCCCTCCTGGATAACTGTCCCGTTGGAGCAACATCTCTCTTCGTTTCGGAGACCACCATCCCCTTGGACTACTCCGATCTGCTGAACAAACTGTGCATTGTTCTGCCTCTTGCAAACGCACTTACTAGATTGCGCCTCCACGTCAATACAGCCACCGCTGCACCCCTCAAGGCCTAGCAACATGCTGAACTCGTTGCACATTTCAGCCTCCTCCGGACGTATCCTTCGCATGTCGAAGAGAAAGTTTCAATGCTCCATGGCGCCGAGTCTCGACCGCCTTGGGATGGCCATGAACAATCCATCGTCCGCATACAAGCCCATGCATGAGTACCGAATTCTTCGAGTTAGCAATTCCCCTCACCTCTGTGAGCTTTGCACAACTCTTTCGGTCGCTGAGCAACTCATTCCACTTTGCATGGTCTCGTCCTTTGCCAAGCGCCTCGCTTGCCTTGAGCACCATCAAGTAAAGTTGTCAACGTTGAGCCGTAGCTCAAACTCAGCCATCCCAACCTTTGTGCGCTCCAAATTCTTCCAAGCTTGCCTGTTCTCGTGGTGCCTCTTGCGCGAAGGGTTGGCCATTCCTCTGAATGCCAATCTCAGATGCCCGCTCCTCTGAGCGACTCTTTTCCCTACATCTCCATGCCCGTTTTCCCTCAAACGGTCGCGCGTGTGCTGACTGCCCTCAACGCAGCCCCGCTAGGTCCCCCACGTTTGCATGTCAAGTGTTTCTATGAGTGCTTGTCCCGCTCTGATACCACAATGTCACGACCTTAGCTGGTTTTGCCTAAGGCGTGCGGCACCCTCGCGCGTCCGTCCGCAAAGGTCAGCCTCCCCGAAGCCTCCCATTGTCCCTTAGGACCAACAAAAGAGAGAACGGGTTAAAAAGAACGCCTCAATCGGGATCCACAAGCAAACATGTCCGAAAAACACTTCATAGACAATGCAAATTACAAACAGACTTTACAAGCTCTGAATAGTGGCACAACAAAGGGTAAAATGGTCCATTACAGACCGAAAAGCTCTCGAACGTGTCCACATGACACAACCTTTATTTACAAGCCTAAAGAGGCCACCAACCCAACTAAAATGGGACTATTAAGCCTTCGGCCGCCCCTTTACATTCTGTACAAGGCATGAACATGCCAAAAGACAACGGACAGACATAAGCATTACATCCAACATCTTGTTTAGAAGTTTGTCCGTTACAGTTCGGTAGTAGCGAAAGTAACGTTCGACGCGCGAAATCCACCCCGCCGGGTCTCCTTCTTCCTATCGCGGGAAGTCCACCCTAATGCATAGTTAAAGCATGTCTGAGGGCTGTCCCTCCTTCTCGGGAGGCCTCTCTGAACTCTCTCCTTGCTGAAATTTGGTTGGACTCGGCAATTGTCCAATTCTAAATTCTGAATTATGCAAACAAAGCGCGTAATTTGTCCTCCAAGAGCGATTCAAGCCACGATTCAATCCGAGATTCTCATGCTTCAAATTTTGCATCAACTAGATCTTGAGAAGCCATAACATATGCCTATTATAATTCACGGGGAGACCAAAGGATGATTCGCGGTGGTGGAGATGACAGTGGAATTTAGCGACGATCTTTTAAGCAATTGTTGGAATTGCTTTGGGCAACTGTGGAAGGCTGATGGATGGTTGTGGAAGGGCAGCAAGACACTAAGAATGCTACTCTGATACCAAGTGATAGAACCCTAGCGGATTCTATGCTTGGGGTTGATCTCTTTAGGGGATCGACCTCCTTGGAACTCTATAGGGGTTCCTTCCTCCAAATTGTTTCTCAAAGGCTACTAAGAATATTCATATATTGCTTGTCAAAATAGGATGAATACATAACTATTTATTTGGCTTCTAAACTCCAACTCTTAATATGACTCCTACTTCTAACCAACTCCTAATAAGACTCTTACTCTAAGAAGCAACCTCCCAACTAACCCTAACCCTAGCCGACCTCTTCACCTCTTTAATAGGAGTCGGCTAGGTAGGTTTTACATGAATGCCCCTTTCAATAAAACTCAATTAGGACTTTCCTAGCTAGAGTCCTAACAGAAGCCTTCCTTCTGAGTAACCACACGGATGACCTTACACTATCGAGACTAAACCAAGCCATGCCCTTTTCCGAGCTATGACATAAAGAATCATAATATTTTTAGTGCTAGAAGGAGAGCTCCGATATCGCATGAATGTCCACCAGCAAACAACCTCAATGAGTGCCCTTCCGTGGAGGTGCTCGCTGCCCATTCTACCTTTTGCCTTGGAGGCCAATCATTTGCTCCTCCACAAATAGATGGGAACACCTCCACTCAGACCTCCACGTGCTATTGGCGTTCATTCAACGACCCTAGGCTCTCACCTCTTGAGATTGGCAAGGGACAGATGGTGGTTCCTACAGAGACATTCCTTAGCCTCACCCATCAGGTGCAAGCATTATGCATACTATCACATCCTATATACTATAGCTCGTTCAAGAAGCAGCCCCTCCCCTGTCATCATCACCCATATCTTAGCCAACCTTTGCTCTCCCATGGCACAACACTTCTCCAATTGGCCCATTGCCTATGGCTCTTGACGCTAACCCTCCAACCGAGGAATAACCAGGAAACCTAGGACCAACATCAGGGCTTGACATCCGACATGCCATTCCTACCTTTTCCGAAGCAAATACACTATCATATACCTTAGCAAAGAACTCATTGCAAGCTCAACTACAGAGGATGAGACTCCTGGATGAGGTCCAGAAGGAAGAATATAAAAACAAGGAGGTTTAATGGGGATAGCCTGACAATAGGATCCCCTTTCACCCAAGAAATTCAAGCCAAACCCATCTCACTCAACTTCTGCCTCCCAACATTGGAGGCCTATGATGGTGGTGTTGATTTGATAGAACATGTTGCTGCCTTCCAGGCCCAAATGGTCTTGTACGACACATCTGACACTTTGATGTGCTGAGCGTTTCCTACCACCCTTCGAGGATCGGCATGGGTGTGGTACAGTCGGTTATAAGCATTTTCAATCATGTCTTTTGACCAACTCATCAAGGAATTCAAGTTACACTTCTTGGTCAATGGACAACTCAAACCATCTGTAGCGACACTCCTTGGGCTAAGGCAGAAGGAGGATGAGTTTCTCTTTCTTCATCACTTGCTTTACCACAAAAATTCAAGGGGTAACCAATGCTCACCCCTCACTGATTATATAGGCATTTATAATGGGGCAACGATCCACGAGGTTCTTTTGGTCATTAGTCAAAAGGCCCCTAGTGATAGTCTCTCAGATGTTCTAAAGGGCTCATCAGTTCATTGTCACCAAAACACTAGTGGTAGAAAGGTGCAAGGAGATGAACAAAAGGCCCCACGTAGAATAGTCCTGAGGTTCATCCCTAGGACTGTCCAAGAAGAAATTCAATAGGCTAGAACCTCCACTCCCAAGGTCACCACCGCCACTCTCAATTCATCCAAGATAGAAATCTTTCTCTAAATCAAGGAAAAGGGGCTTTTAAGGGAGCCCAAACTGTTAAAGACCCTGTTTGAGTTCAAAGATAAAACAAGATATTGCAAGTACCATCGAGTCTATTAGGAACGAGTTGGCACTAAGAGGGAGGGGTGAATTAGTGCAGCAATAAAAACGTCGATTCTA